>NC_067196.1:32404615-33029615 GCF_000699445.3 Schistosoma haematobium | reverse complement strand
CTCACCTAGATGGATCTTCCATATCCACCAAGTGATTATTTGGCGTAGATACATTTAGACTCTTACCAACTTTACATTTAAATTATGTAAACAGTTTACAAGTAATCACATTCAAATATCAGATCTTTCATACAAACTGTCATTTTTTATAAAACTAATTATTAAAAATAAATTATTTAAATTTGATTACGCTAGTTGTTTTGTTTGCATAAGTATACTCTTATACATCTAAACATTCAGTCATATACATGAAAATACCAGCAACAATAAGCTTATTCAAATCATAATTAAAAGAATATACTTACTTCATCATTTTCCCTTGTATTTGTTCTTTTAACGATAATTCCCCATTCGTACTCATATTAGTATTGGTATTATTTATTTCCATTATAAATAATAATAATAATGATAACAATAATGATTTTGACTTATTTATTCATTAAAATGTTATGTAATCGTAGTTCCTTTATTTAAATTCTCTTAACAGTCACTAATATTATAAGATTGTGATCTTTTGATTATTATTATTATTACTATTAGTAGTAGTAGTAGTTTTTCCTTATAGAAGGTGAATTCAAACAGGAGATTGATACCATTGAATGAAAGTAAAATCTCAGAAACTATCGTGGGTATTGTGATTATTATTATTATTATTCAATAGTGTGAAATCTTTTAATTATAATATTAAATACTCCGGAAGAATGTTTTCAAAAACGAAAAAAGAGAGAAAGAAGTACCATGGAATAAAGTGAAATAATCATTTTTGTTTCCTTAAAAAAAATTTTTTTTGAGTAGTGAATTACTTCATGCTCAAAAGGAAACAACAAAAAAATACATACAGAATTTTCTTTCAATTTTGATAGATTGGTTAATATTCTGCGAACCAATAGATGAAAATTTCTAAACTCAACCAGTTAAATCATTGAAAGGCAGAAGAATAAGTTTAAGAATTATCTCATATACTTATCGATAGACTTAAGTGAATAAACTCATTGTATTTTTTTTCTTTTCTTACTATTGAATACTTAGTTAGCTAGTCATTTAAAATATGTATAGATATGTATGTATCTCAAAGAGATTGAGTAGGCGTTATCACGTCTATTGTATATATATATATATATATACATATATATTTATATACATGTTTACGGTTATGTGTTACTGATTGAATAATCAGTGATACCAATAAAATTTCCCTATGTATTGAGATTATCTCAAATGAATTAATTTATTAATAATTCGAAGGTCTCATTTTGGTTATTCTCAAAATGCTATTGTTAATAATGTTGATATTTTCACAGATTGAAATCATGAGCCAGTTGAAGCTAGGCCACCATTGAAAACCTGGAAGCACTGGACGGCCGTTTCGTCCTAGTATGGGACTCCTCAGCAGTACGGGATCGTGGATGCGCACTGCAGAGGAGTCCCATACCAGGACGAAACGGCCGTCCAGTGCTTCCAGGTTTTCAATGGTGGTCTAGCTTCAACTGACTCATGATTTCAATCTGTGAAAATTTCTAAAAATCTCCACAAACCCCTTCTGATAATAATGTTGATAGTCATGAATTTCTGAATATATAAAATGAATGAATCCCTTCTTTCAACAATCTATTTTGATCATGTTAGAATAATGTGATCAATGAAATAATAAAAAAAGTTCATATAAACATGAAATTGACTGGAATAATCGTTTATTTATGAAAAATATTTCTAAATTCCAGTTAACAAGACAAGTTCTCAAGAAACTGAGTTAATCAAGAAGATAATATAGTTGAATTACTTATCAAATCATGAATAATTCACGTAACTTGAAAAGATAAAGGTTATCAAATAATCAATGAATTAATAGTTCTACCTGTGATATTGTATGGTAAGGTAGAAAAACAGTTAAACTAACATCTTTCAGACTATAGAATTAATTAAACTAATATATTTGTAATATCTCGATGAGTAGAAAAATTAAATTTTCTGACGTTTTGTGATTCAATGTAAGCCATTTCTTCAAGGAATAAATAACCAAATCCTTCAGTCATTTATTTGGTTATTTATTCTCTGAAGAAGTGGCTTACACTGAATTACGAAACGTCAGAAAATTTAATCTTTATACTGATTGGGATATTACAAATATATTAATTTATTTATAATAATCTACCCAATTTATTCGAAATTATCAAGTCAAACCTTTGTAATGATACCTATAGAATTAATTGTCTACCAGTTAATTGTCTGGCTTTCTTTCTCGATTTCTAACAGTCATACAAAGATTCTTTGAAAACAAAATTATACATTAGCCTTACAGTATGAAATAGTGAGAACTTTCTTCTAGTGAAAATAAAAACATCCAAATAAAAAAGATGGATAGTGGCTAGCAGTGGAATCCAGGACGCGCTTCTCGTTCTATTTGGGACTCGTCAGCAGGTGGCTATCAGAATTCAGTAGCTAAGTAGATAACGCGATGGCATTTGAACAGAACGGTACTGGGTTCGAGTCCCAGAGTGAACATAAACTCTAAGATGTAGGTAAATCCAACAAACGAGTCCCAAATAGGACGAAACACACATCCTAGATTCCACTGCTAGCCACTATCCATCTTTGCTAATAAAGCTTTTGATTTAAGGCTATATCGAGGCAGTTCGCACGGGATGTACATATGTCAATATTGAGACTGATTAATTGCAGTCCTAAATAACAATGGGAAGATACAAGTAAAAACAAATAGAAAGACTAAAAGTAACCATGAAATATCTATGCAGTTTTGATGATTTATAAATGTTTTTTAATCAATAAGTGTTTGCTAATTTTCTACTGTATTCAGAAGAAATTATATAATTTTTATTAATCACTATTACTAATAATAAACATTTAATAATGCAGAGATTATTAATGATATTTAACAGTAATGAATAAAAACTTAGTTGCTGGTTTATATCTTGTTGTGTTTCTTTCATTTTCGCCGTTATACATTACTGTTTCGAACTCAGTTAATAATGTAATTATAATATATAATGTGGTAGTGTAAAAAGTTAGAACGTGGATATAATAAATGATCTGCTTTTCATGGATACATTACTACTTATAATGACATAGTTATTATTTAGTAATATATATATCTATGTGTTAGATCAGTAAAAATAAGTTATTAGTTATGAATTTAACGGACTAGCTAAAATGATATTAATGTTATGTGGAATACTCGTTTTTTAAAATAATGAGTATAAATATGTACACTAAATATGAAGCAATGGAAAAAAATAAGTTTATCTTTTATTCTTTTTATGACATGCTAAAACATTAGATTAGTTGACATATAGAAGTGTCAATAATCCAGTCTGACTATTCTGCTTCTAGATATAATCTAATTCTACTTATTTTCTTTACATTTAGTGGTGATTACTGAGATTTAGGAAAAGTCAACATAACATTTGATCTCAGCAGAAATTTGAGACTAAACAGCGCTGTAAACGACATGAATGTTCGGATTTTCAAATATAGGTATGGATTTCATTATACGTACCAGTCGTTTAGATATTTTTCGTTGAGAATTAAACTTATTACCCATGAATATGGGTTGAATTCTGCATGGAGTTCAATAAATCGCTTTATAGAAAAAATAGTTATCTGAGTTTCATTGATCAGCAATTAGCACACTAATTGGTGGGCTTTTTAGGAGTTAGTCAATTGTTTTGCTTGGAATCCTACAGTTAGATAACAAAACCTCGATTAAAGTAAGTAATATGATTAGATTATCCAGAATAGTAACATTTAATGATTGTTATTTCAAATGAAATTTGTGATGAAAGGAAAATCAATTGTTTATTATAGGCGATATCAAATTATTCTATAAAGATATTTGTTTGAGAACTATATATAGAAGGCATGCTTACATTTCAGTTTACATCATAGGTTGACGTTAGTTAAATAACTATTACAAACCCACAAACAGTAGACAGCTATATTGTCCTAGTATAGGCCTACACAATAATGCATATTACCGACTGTCTCAGATATCAAACCAAAAACCTTCAGGCTTAGTGGTTAGAAATTAGCCTTTTTAACTATTGGGTCGGTATTCAATGGTTTAATTTATAACTTCAATCAGTTTGTTTTATTACATGTTCATTAGTGAATAATTGTTTCATGCTCTACCTGATTGAACTCCGTCGGTCACAATATCCCACTAGAATATTAAATTAATCACCACTGAGCATATGATAATGTAGACTATAAAATTCAACAATCTCCATAAATAAGGTGTACTAAAATTATCTATTACTAATTTTTATAATGAAAAGACTAGGCGAGACTATAAGTTATGGACGAACCAACCAGGTATAAGATAACAGGTCTCGGATTTCGGCGCGAAATCCGCTCATCCATTTGGCTAAATAGAGTCTTGGCATTATAGCTTATGTCAGTTCGTGATGAAAACCTTAAATCTAATTCCTAACCTTAACCATCAACCGTAAATCATAATTAAAATTTATCACACTAATTTATAACCCTCATTCGGTCCTACTTACCAGGTGGACACTCTCAATGTCAGTCAAGCGTCGCTCAAAGATCGTCCATAAATTATAGTCTCACCAAAGACTGATTCAAAATTTTTGTTTACCTTATTCTATTTCTTTTTTCATAAAATTCTGCAAATTAAAGTATTTTTATTACCAGAATGGGTTTTGTGGAGATTTTCAGAAATTTCACAAGTTGAAATCATGAGTCAATTGAAGCTAGACCACCATTGAAAACCTGGAAGCACTGGACGGCCGTTTCGTCCCGGTATGGGACTCCTCAGCAGTGCGCATCCACGACCCCGCACCTCGCGGGATTCGGACCCAGGACCCACTGGTTTCGCGCGCGAGCACTTAACCATTAGACCACTGAGCCGGCATCCAACGGTGTTAATGTCTAACTTCAACCAATCCACGAAGCTGCGCCACCGTACACCATTGTCTTCAGTGAGTTCCTATCTCACAACAGACCTGGTTCAACTCCACTGGTAACGACTTCTCACTAGAACTCCAGAAGTATCTCCTGAAGTCAGTCACTAGTGAGCAGGTGATTATTATTATTATCAGAATGGGTTTTGTGGAGATTTTTAGAAATTTCACAAGTTGAAATCATGAATCAATTGAAGCTAGCTTGAAAAGAAAAAAATTCAAAAGGGAAAAATGCCAAGTTACTATACAGTTATTAAAATATTACCAATTTTACTTTAACCAACAGTATTACTGAAAATAATCAATATCTCAATGTAACACTGAGAACAGAAGGTGAGGAAAAATAGGCATATATATATATATATATATATATATATATATATATATATATATATATATATATATACCATTCTGAATTTAATCATTCAACCTAATCGTTCTCAGTTGAGTAGCTTTTGTTCCAATGTTAATTACAAATGAAAATATTCTCTCTTTTTACAGATACATCGGAGATTTATCACCTTTTAAATTATTTTACTAATCAATTTAGTCAACCGTAAATAACATGAAAGTTTCCAATTGCCTAAATTAAAATTGATACAATGTGACTCATGTATTATTTATATTCATATTCTTAGTTAAAACACAATTAAATGAATGGGACTTGTAAAATTTTGAAAACATTTCCATTGTATATTGGATTTAGTCATTTAACTTTATAAAAAGAAAATATCCCTTATTTTACATTTTTATTAATAATTTGATATTTTTTATGGTTTTCTTATTTAATTAAGCGATTATCTTTCTTATTTGATTATAAATTTGATTAGTGATGTCAATTGTCATGACAACCTTTAAATTCCTTAATAATAAAAAATTTCGTTTTCTCTTATTCAGTCGGTATTACATAAAACATGGATGATTATTGTAGAACTTACAATGACTATTTGTTTATATCTTAACTATATGTATCAATGATGTTAAATTATACAATATTTAAAAGTGATTTCTTTTGTTGAGAAACTATCATATGGTACGATGTAATTAACTGATCATCTATATTTTATTTATTTGAACACATAAATATTGGTACAAAGGGGCACCAGATATATATTCGCCACACAATAACAATGAGAATTTGAATAAATAAAGAATGTAAAGTGCATATAATAAAAGGACAACAACAACGAACAGAAATTATTGTATAAGAGTGGAATATATAATGATGGGAGAAACAGTGGAGCTAATCCATGTCGGGTAGAGACAGGTATCTACCTCAGTACAATGGAAGATGGTCGCGCAATTTCGTGGATTGGTTGAGGTTAGACATTAACAACACTGGATGCCGGCTCAGTGGTCCAGTAGGTTAAGCGTTCGCGTGTGAGACTGAAGGCTCTGGGTTCGAATCTCCCGGGAGGGATCGTGCACGCACACTGTTGAGGAGTCCCACAATAGGATGAAATGGCCATCCAGTGTCTACAGGTTTTTAATGGTGGTCTAACATCAATCGGTTCATGATCTCAATCAAAAAAAGAAACAGTTCAGTTGGCAAAGGTACAACCAGAAAGAATCCTTTCAGTTAAAGAAGTTACGTCCATTTTTCATGAAGTAAAATAAAGTTACAGCAGAATCGCCACTGGCTTCTATTCTGAGCCATATCTGATAACGTCTCTAGCCACTGTGTAGCACCATCTATCAGACCCCAACCAGGGAGTCGTGAAGGACCAACAGAAGCCAGTCCTTTGCAGCTTTCTTTCATACCACGACACCATGTCATTCACTGACCACCTCTCCGCTTCTTCCAACCAGTCCCAGCGTCCGCAAATAATGCACGACGTGGAATTCTCTGGGACGACATTCGTAGAACATGTCCAAGCCACCGAAGTCAATGTTTTAAGATGGTGACACCAATTGCATTATCGTCTCTGTGCTCGAACACACGATGCCGAACCTCTGCATTACTAACATGGTGTTGCCACTGGATGTCAGCAATCCTTCGGAGACAACGATGATCAAACACAGAGAGTCGACTAACACCGTCAACTTGGAGAGGCCAGGTTTCACAAGCACACAGCAAAACTGCTCTCACCGACGCGTTGTAAATCCGACCGTTTGCAGCCAGACTAACATCACGAAGGCACCAAAGATGGCCCAGATTGGCATAAGTCACTCTGGCTTTCACTATACGTGAATTGATCTCATCACTCACGTCACCACCAGCACTTATTCAGCTACCCAGGTACACGAACATCTCGACTACTTTTATCTGCTCACCATCCAAGGTGAGTACAGGATTAGAATCCTGCCAGTCTTGTAGAAGTACTTTGCACGTCGAAGGTGCAAAGCACATACCATACCTACGGACACTGATTGTCAACTGATTAAGTGAGGATTGCATGGCTTGGGCATTATCGCACAGTAAGACAATATCATCTGCATACTCAAGGTCGAGAAGTCTTTCTCCAGGCAACAGATCCACACCGTCACTACTTACATCCATCAGAGCTCTTTTCAGAATGTCGTCGATAGAAGAGTTAAAAACTAACCGCTTAGTTCATTATGAATATGCCTTACATCCTTATACTCACAGACAAATCTTCCAAGTACTGTCTATTCATTCAGTTTAATAATGCTTGAAAAATGTTGTATGGAACGTGATCAATAGAAAAATTGGTTAGTAATGGTTAATTCCTCCTTAGCGTTTGAATATAGTTAACGTGTACCACTGAA
The DNA here is from genome assembly GCF_000699445.3 of Schistosoma haematobium. NCBI lineage: Eukaryota > Metazoa > Platyhelminthes > Trematoda > Strigeidida > Schistosomatidae > Schistosoma > Schistosoma haematobium. The sequence goes on along the minus strand of NC_067196.1, from coordinate 33,021,948 downwards.
AAGTATTTTGGCAAAATCGTATTTATATAGATTGTCGAGAAATGCTATTAAAGATTATACCGACGTGAAGTTTAAGATATTAAGTTCTTCCTTTAAATGCTTATAGAGTAAAATGACTTGACATTTGCGCAACAAATTTCAAACAATTTAACCATATATTTACCTATGAAATGTTTCATATGATCAGAAAATAAGGTCAAACGGATGATTCATGTAAATGGAAAGCGTAGAGAAACGGTAGAGATTAATAAAGTTTAATAACACCCCTGGAACTAAAGATTAAATCAAGATCTGCTAAGGGTGATTTGAAATGAAAATATACTGTTTTTAAATTCAATAGTGATTTCTCGATAGGTAAACTTTAAATACAAACGTATAAAATTATACTCTGGAGTGTGTGTGATGTTATCCATCCATTCTATAATATTCAATAAAAGTCCAATATACCATTTTATTGTACCGTCTGAAATATTTTTGTAAGGGTCATATTTTGTATGCTCATTTCTCATGTTTATTAATAACAGTTTTGTGCTTGTACTACATAATCAATGAATTACCTATGATTTCATGGTAAAATAATCAATCACTTTTGGTTGCAACCAAAGATGAGATTTATTCTATGACCCTGTACTGAATTGCAAATCCTAGTTAATTTGCTTCAATGACAGTTATAATTCTTATGAAGAGACGTATTAGCAGTGTGTGCCCCCGTCATAGTATTGTTCAGATTGAGATTCCAGACCAGTGCCCATAAATTCAAGCACCAACTAGTTACCTAATCAGTTACTGAGTTCAGATGGCCAATAATTTGTCAGTCTCAGAGTGAACATCAGCACTGAAACTCAGGTACATACAGTGAACAAATCCCCAATAAAACGAAATGCGTATTATAAATTCCTTTGCTACCCATCATCTGAAAGACCGTATGACCTGCAACCGCTTTGTAAATATATCAAAGCTTTTTATGCGAGCCTTAATAGGTTTTCTTCTTAGATTTTAGAAGTATCTATTGACTTTTTAAGATGGGTAACTTTTAGCCAAGATGAAAAGATTCAGAGAAAAACTGAAATACTTACCATAGCCAGTAATACCGACCGTGATCCTATTATTGAAGTCTGTTAAACTTTGAAACGTTATATAGAGGAATTTTGTGTATAAAAATTAGTACAACACAGCTTTATGTACATATATCAGTATTTTAATATGAGAATTTTTTCAGCGACAAAAATTATTCCTGACGTTTTTCTATTTACTTCTTAGTCGGTACAACTATAAGATACTAACGATTTTAAGTGACTTTTACAACAGCCTTGGAAAGTTAAAGTCGATTTTTCGACTATCAAAACGTAGAGGTTATGAAAGAATGATTTGCAATACGAGACGATTAAAATTGGAAAGTACGTATATAACATTTACATGGTTAGTAAAATCCTCAATGTTCATGATTGACTCATCTCTTGAAATCAGTGTATGTGATAAAAATATTCGTCCGTATGACTGAATCGCTTTCTCCTCAAACATCTAGAGGACTATACTTTTTCAGACATCTAGTGCCAAGTCAGTAGAATGTACTACAGTAAAGGATCTACAAAATGCCATTGGTGGACAATTACTTCATGATGATGTACTTGTCTCCCAATACACCTATAGATGGCAGAGAGCTATAGCTCACAGAAAGTAATTTCAGTAACGCCTGTAAACCTTCCAATTATTAGAACGTGCGATAACCAGTGGGTGAACATACTTTATAATTACATCAAGAGTGATAGGGCGTTTACGAATGCTTAGGTATTATATTCTGACACCCATTTAAAAAGTAATGGAAAATTAACTTGTAAATTAATAACATAAATTTGGCAAAGAAATATTTTTCCATCCAGCTACTCATCATGACTTGACATTAAAATGAAATTTCATATTTGGGTATAGAAATATACACTGATTCAGTTGTGGTGATTAGATAAGCACAACAATAATAAAAAAATAGAATTCTAATCAGTTTAGGTATGAGGAGAACATAACTGAGAAAAATATTTCTTCGCTCAGGTTGTACTTGCAATGTCTGTAATGAGAATATTTAAACCAGTCATTTGTGCATTGAGTCACACAGAATATCGAAATATGGTAGAAATTTAGTTTGCATTATTATTCAAATGTCCTAGTTTGATCACTGGGTAAAATTAAAATATTATTCAACTATTTTATGGATAACCACATTCTTCGGATTGGATCACACACATGAATATAACGTAAAACTTTGCTATAACAGAGTTACGCTACTCATAAGTAGTTGCAAAGTAGTTCATGAAAGTAATTACTTAAACGTCCGACAAATAAGGTGTTATTCAAATGTTTACCAGAGAGACACCTTCATTATGATTTGTCCGGTGAAAAACTTTACAAAAGATGCTGTTAATTATTATTCTAAAGAATAAAATAGAATTCTACGCCGGAAATCAATTTTAAATTAACAATTTTGGCGGTTCGATCTATATGAGTCGAGTCGATTAAAACTATTGTTATATAAACCTACAATAAGTTAGTTGTGCTCACCATTTAAAAGCATCCTGTCTTATTTATTACATAATACATCAAAAAACAGACAGTAAATCTACTGGATCTGCGAAATTGATTGTCGTAATACATTTTTTTATAGAAACTAAAGTAATCTGAATAACTACAGGAAACTGGGAAACATAAAAAATCACAATATGCGTTTAGTTAAATTAATAAATCTTTTCTCACTCAGATCTTGTCATCCTCATGTAGTTGTATTGAAATTCAACACGCATCGCTCCAAACAAAATATAGAGGTAACCGGATAGTAAAACCCTAATAAAACAAAGCCCAATCATTTCAGTCCTGGAAACTCCAACTTCTCGTTGGAGTCGCTAAAAGAAGCGGAAAGGATCTATTTTCTCGTCTATGAATAAATGCAATATATCGTGTGCAGAAGCATAATACGAATGAGTTATTAGGCATTTTTTGACAATATTATTTTGAAATCACAACAAGATGTCTACAAAAAGTCGAAATTCTAAACAGTATCGGTCATAAAACTTCGAAACCCACAGTATTTCATTTGCCCCACCCCTGAGGTAGTAGTCTCCACGACTCAACAAAGCAAATAAAAACAAAGAATTTTGATATATCGTTGAGTTCTATAATGTACAGAAAGAAATAATGAAATGAAAAACTTGATTATGGAGAATCGAAATAATTTGAGATAAGTAATGAATACTTATTGTATGGATACCTAAATTTAACAAAATAAATTTGAATGTTGTTTAATTCCATATAATCGTCCCCTTAAAGAGAATGAAGTGATTTGTTCCGAGCAACTACTAATTTACCAGAATTCCTGCAAAAAAAATGAACTTTTCTTGCTACATGGTGTATGATATAATCAATTAGAACAATATGAATTAGTGAAGCCAACAACCAACTTAATATATCTATAAAGAAAGAGTATTTAGATCCACAATAAAAATGTATATTACTTTAATTACCTAAACTTACACCAAATAATTACAAAAAGTGTATATATGAAATTATTAACATAATTGGTTAAAGAAAAAATAATATAAGCTTTCTGGTTGTTTTTTAAACATAACTACTAAACAAGTTAATAGAAATACAGCAGAATTATACAGTCATGATGAATATATAGTCGAAGTAATACAGATAAAACAAATAAATGCATAATGAACAAAATGAAAAGTGAAACACAAACTAAGGAGAATGTTGCATACACACAGAGAGAGAGAGAGATGTTTGTATGTGTACATATGCACAAAAAAAGATGTAAACTAAAAACAAAGTTTCAATATTCCGTGACAAGAAGTTATACAGAAGGCATTCTAATAAAAATAAGGATGGATATACCACTTTTAAAATGATTATTTATGAGCGAATTACATAATACACACAAAAACAAAACATGCTGCATAAACGATGAAAAAACAAGAAGCCTATCTAGAAAAAAAACAGATAAATAACGACAAATTATCGAATAAGTTTTGCCAATTCAGTTGTTATACTGATATAGATAAACTTTCTTTTTTTTTCGTTTCTTTAGCTAAAAAAGACCAGTAGAAATATTTCACAATTAATAACCTTTTTTCACAAAAGTTGAAATAGCACCATATAACGGAGACAAAGAAGGCGTTCATTAATTAAGACACGTAACAAGATATCCTATTCAGTTACACATACATATAAACACCGTGAATGTTGTATACATGTATACGTAAATGAATTCTTTGACACCTACATATAGTAATGTTGTCCAATTAACAAACTTTCAAGAAAACCTACACGATAAACAGGTTATAATCTTGGTGCAATAATCAAACCAGTGCCAAAATATATATTGAAATGTGTAAAAATAAACAAACAATACAGATAACATAATATAATAAATAACGTAATAAATATTTAAGGCACCAGAATCTAAGGCAGTAGAAGAATATAAAATTGGCACAAAACACGTAAATAGAAAAAAGGATGAAGACAGTAACTAATCGTATATGTGTGTGTATTGAAGTCCGACAAGAATATACATACAGAGTTATACATACAACATTTTCTCTTAAAACAAAGGCACTAAGAACAACAGAAGAGAAATGAGAAGACTAAAAAGATTAAACAAACAGAATTATGATTTTTACACATTGAAAAGGCACGTTTTTTTCTCTCTTGATAATTAATAGTAATAATATTGATGATGACAGACAATAAACATTACAGAAACCAATTAACTGATTGAGAAAAAAATTATACTACAACTCAATAGAACACATTAGCAATTAATTTTTCATGAATTCGTAGCAATAAATTGGTGTGATTTGATCATTTGACGAAAATTGAAAGCACATTTTATTTGTGTCAATCCAGATAAAAAAAGCATTTGTTCCATTGTCTTATACTTCAAATTCTTTTCTGAAAGGCGTACATGTAAATATGTGTTTACATCATACTTCAATGATTACACATAAAAGTACTACTTCTTGTCTATAAAACTACACACAAGGTTCGACGTTTCGGTTCAAGCATTAAAAGCTGAAATCAATAAATTATTAAAAAGATGAGAATGAAAGCTTTCCCCCCCAAAAAAATAAATAAATAAACGAAGATACTATTGTTAACTAATTAATAAAAATAAAATTTTTAATCTAATAAAAAAATGATTAATGTCAGTAAATCATTTTACACAAAAGTGTGAACAAGAAAGTATGACACAATCGACCAATCAATAGGCGACTAGAGGGGAGAAAATAATAGTGAATTCATTGATCCTAACAGTAACATAAAAATAAATAGGTCTATCAAAGCTAATGACATTAGTTTGAGTTACAATAAATACTTAAAGATAAATTATTTAATAAGAAAAGGAAATATCTATGAACATTGAATAATGGTATTGGCAATTTGTAAATGATGTGTACTTGTGTCAGGTTCTACGTTGGATATGATGACCATTGAAAATGATAGATAGAAGATATTTTATAGAACAATACCAACTAGTTTATGCAATAATAATAATAATAATAATAATAATAATAATAATAATAATAATAATAATCGGTTGATGTAGTACAAAATAAAGACAAAAAATTTGAAGCAGACATAAAATGCATAATCTCTTGGGAATTTCAATTGCCATACATCATCTTATTATTGTTGACATGTATGTAGAAGAAAAGTATATGCATTATTATTACTTCGATATTTACACTTGGCTAATTTCTGAGCTAAATAATAGATTGTCAAACCTTTTCTTGCAGAATTAAAGGTGAACACCAATTAACTTATAACTTAACTTTGCAATAAAGTATAGATTAGTGTGCCTGTTTTGGGGTTATACATTTTGTGCGGTGTTAGTAATACTAGTCACTTGTTCAATATAAAGTAATTTAGACAAGGTTTGTACCTATGAACAGTGGCCAAATCAAACGTCTGAACCATTTATCTTTCAAATGTATATTTATTACCAGAAATTTCCGTTTCCTATTTATTTTACCAGACTAATTATGTATGATAGCCATATATGTACTTACTCGTTTTCTTAAAATGTTTACAACTTATTGTGAATTTATGTACTGAGAGATTAACGAAAAACCATCATGATGATTAATAAATTCCCCTTCTCATCTATCTTTTGGAGAAACATATTGTGCAATTAAAAGAGATTTTATAGAAGTAATATTAGTTGTGAACATTTGCGAATGAATATAAATTTTAGCTAATCACTATTTAAATACTTTTCAAACATTTTTGAACATTCGTAAGTTTGATCCATAGAAATCGAGGATCTGTGGCAATCTTTTACAATTCTTGCTGAGAATTCTTTACTGTAACTAAAAATATGCTATTCAATAAAGCCACTATTATTATTTTTTTTAAAAAAAGAACTAAAAAATAGTTAAAAGTCAGTTCTTTCAAACACTAAAAATATTTATATTTCTGGTTGATAATTGAAAATCCTATTGACCTGAACAACTAATTTGGAGAGACTATAATTTATAGACGATCTTTGAGCAACGCTAAAGTGATTTTGAGATTGTCTACCTACTTACTATGGTTAAATGAGGGTTATAAAGCAGTCGAAAGAATAAGGATTATGATTTACGGTTGATGATTAGGGTTAGGAATTAGATTTAAGGTTTTCATCACGAACTGACATCAGCTATAATGCCAAGATTCTATCTAGCCAAATGGGTGAATTAATTTCGCGCCGAAATCCAAGACCTGTTATCGTAAATCTGGTCTCACCACTAATTTCAACAACCAGGATATGCTTCCAATGCATAGAAAAGTGAAGTTAGAAATAGGTAATATATTTTGAGCTTGTATGACAAAGAACTGTCTTTCTTAACTAATTTTCTATTTAAAATTTGAGAGCAAGTATATTTGCATATATAAATAGAATTATTTCTTTTTTAATAAACCAAGTACATCCATCTTCTCGGTTATGATAAATAAAGAAACATTGAGTGGTGATGATTTTAAATGTCACTATTATGTTAAGGTAAGGAAATATACTCCAGTAAACTATTCATTAAACTAATTTATGGTTCAACGGTTTGAGTGTTTTAACTTCAAACAATCGATTGAAATTTATTATCTGTTCTGTCCACTTCTATTTGGATAGCTGGGTCATGTAGGGCTAGAAGAACAGTGTCTTCCAATGAGTCAAATATTTGAATTATACTGAAATTAAGGCTTTAGATAACGGAAGGGATAGCACTATCAACTATTCAAGTGCTTGAACGATGGTTCCTAAGCCGAACCTGTTTAGTAAATTTTAAAAGTGAGAGCATATAAGCATAAATAAAGCAGAATATTCGCATCAAATGTCCTTGAAGTCAATCAGTTTAATAAGGTTATCTATAGTTAGGGCTTGATAATTTTGTCTGTTTTAATTCATAATAAGTGAAACATAATAATCACATATACGACAAATCAACAGTCACATAAATAAACTATGGGAGAACAAAACGCTATGTCTGATAAGTGCGCAGTATAACTTAAACTATTTACAAGCTACAAGTCAGTGAGTAAAATCCAATTGTTCAGATCGTTAGATTATAATCTCACTTCTTTTTTTCTGTTTTATCCTTAAACCCAAAATCAATTGAATTAATTACCAATGATTGTAATTTTGATTTGAATAAGGTAAAATGTCGACAATATTAAAGAGTGGATCAACTTAATTCACATTGTTTTTTCTGGAAAGTAGATAACAATGAGTTCTGTCGGTACAGGGCTGAGGAGATTGTTGAGTTTCAATGAAATAACGAACCGATTGATGCTGGACCACCACTGAAAACCTGGGAGCGACGGACGGCCACTTCATCCTAGTATGGGACTCCTCAACAGCGTGCATCTACGAACCAACACACGAGGTAGAATTCTCGAAGTTCTAGTGAGAAACCGTGACCAGTGGGGTTCAACCGTGTCGCGTGTGAGGAAGTTATCCACCGAAGACAATGAAAGATTATCGCGCAATATCGTAGATTGGTTAAAGTTAGACATTAATACCACTGGATGCTGGCTTAGTGGTATAGGGGTTAAATACACACGCGAAACCGGAGGTCCTGGGTTCGGTTCCCGAGTGCGGGGTCGTGGATGCACACTGTTGAGGAGTCTCATACTAGAAAGAAACGGCCGTCCAATGCTTCCTGGTTTTTAATGGTGGTCCAACATTGATTAATTTATGATTTCAATGGAATACGTACCATGTTAGTCCAATCTACCAATCCATCGATGTGATGAATTAAGTGAAATATAAATATTTACAATTGAATCTAATACATGAAGTTAAACGAGGGAATATTTGGCACATAATTTATCGTGTAACTATCATGCTATTATCCTGAGGTGAATAAAAATATCTACATTCCTTATTCAATGGAAAAAGCATTAAATTATTGATTGAAACAATTTTTACTAACGAATCAGTATTGAATTCATATAGCTCGCTTATGAGTAATATATATACCGCTGCTAGTTATATCCCTCGATAAAAGAATATTTATGGAAGTATCCAAACCTTACCTGACGTACTGCCTCTAAAAATGCTTCATTTACTCCAACGTCATCTCTTGCAGACGTCTCTAAATGTGGACAACACCATTGGGCGGCAAGTGTTTCAGACTCTTGTGGATCTATTTCCCGATGACCATTTAGTGCCAAATCAGCTTTATTTCCAACGAGAACTATAGGTACAGACTGTACAGAGCCTGGTTGAAGACCCTTTACTCTCAATATATTGTCTCTCATGTTACGTATATCGCTGAATGTCTGACGGCTGGCAAGATTATAGACAACCAAAAAGCATTGGCCATTTCGTATATACAAATCCCTCAGGGAAGAAAACTGTTCTGTTCCAGCAGTATCCAAAATTTCTAGAGTATGATGAACACCATCAACCCTAAATGTGAAAATTTTAAATATATCTTATCTACTTGGAATGTCAATTTATATTTTAGAAAATGAACGATATTAATAATAATTAACAGAAAAGTAACCTTAGTCCTGATGTTGACAGTTATACAGCTTTTGAGATTTACTTAAATTAAAAATATATGACGAAAGATTAATCAATGAACTTTACGCTTGATAAATTACATTTTGATACTTCATGTGCAGGCCAATTTTTTAAAAAAATTGACACGTAATAACATTAAATTAACTCCTCAGGAAAATAAGACAGCAAATAGCAAATCATAATCAATGTATGACCAAGACACTACACCATATCAGTGAAGAGAGATCAAATCAACAAGATGGACAGAACAAAGTCAAAATAAAAGTATTATTGACAGTAGAAAAGACTATAAGATAGAGGATATGGTTCGAAAACGAATGAATTTATTGAGTAAAGACATGAATGTTGGAACCCGAAGACCAAGCGATAATAGGTAACCGTATTTATGCCGTTGCAACTAACTTTGGACCATGTTGATCACGGTTGTTGTGTGGGGCCAAACCATGTAGTCCACACCTACCAACAGGACTTGGATAAAGTTAGTAAAATCACTAAGATACTTCTGTATCACCGTTATACTACAACACTTGAAAGAGATTTTAAGGGTTAGTTGATTGAACTAACAAACAATTTGGTAGGCCTTACTGGTTAAAAGTGTTACCTTTTTAACATAAGAAAATGTGCATAGAATCCGTGTAATAAAAGAAACCGAAAAAACAATAAATAATAATTAAGATTAGAATAATAAAGCGATCAGGTGTTATTGTATAAGCATAGTCAAACTCAATATCTCTAACCAGTAAATTGAAATATCAACCCTACATACAGTCAGACGATTCAGTACAAACCAATAGCAAACTACTACATATATTGATCGTGATCTGAGGGACTTTTAGCTACTTTTGTTACATCTTAATTGTAGAAAACAGTCCGAACCAGTGTGAAATAGGTTTCTTACTTTGGTAGTTGAGCCATAATGTTTATTACATGGTTTTCTTCTATGACAGTACATCAGTTACTTATCTTTTAATGGGCTTCACTCACCATATATGGGCTATTTACGTGATGACTAGTTAATATTTAAATCTATTTAGATTTAGTTATCTGCCTCCATTGGTAGAAATTCCCCATGTAAGTGTCTGCTCACATTCCCGTCTTCATTTTTTGTTGAGTTTTACAGAGGCTCCGTATTGTATCATGATGGAACGAGCCATAACACAGTAGCTAACTTAGATAAAATGCTTGAAATTTTTCGATTTCTATTCCATGGTGTTAATGGTATCATAGCAACCTGTATATGATCTCTGTCAATATAAGGACGACTGTTATTGTTAGAATTGGGTAATTAAATTGAGATCCTATCGATTCCCCAGATTCTACATAAACAATCAGCGATGAAAGTTTTAGTCGTAGGTCTGTCTAATAATTGGGAGAAAATCCCACTCAGACATCGGTTAAGAGTTGGAGATGTGAACGATGTCTACTAGGTAACTACCGGTTGAACTGAAAGCTTATGGGAAGTTATCGTCAGAATCGATAACATTAATTGTTTGTCAGGGTTACTCACTTTCTATATCTTAACATTAATTTGTCATCAACAGTCTTTTAAAGATAACACCTTGCTCACTAAATTTTAAAAGATCGATCTACCAACAGAGATGTACTTAGGGAATTAGAGTATACAGACGACAAAATATAGTCTTTTGATTGCCTTGAGAAACAACGTGTGTTTGGTGTTTCACTTCTTTTAAATGCAAAATATTGTTTCATGACTGGTCTACGTTAACACGCATAAACGAACTCACTTATTTTGGAGTTCTCACCACTTCTTTTGGATTGGTGCATGACGAAATATTGGCACGGATTCAAAGACCTAAGTTGGCGATTTCCAACTTGAGATTTAACGACTGAGGTGTGACCCCAATATGGCCGAATAGTTAATGAAGTAGACGAAATATACATTCTACTTACATCGCACATGGTCTGTCAGCAAATGCTGTTAATAACAACGTGGCTACAAAAAGCCGAATACTATTGTTTCAAATGTTCATATTTCATATATTTATTTCAGCAGGCAGACAAAGAGATAGGAAACGGAGAAGGTAAACATTCCCACTCAAAATAGATAATGCGTAGTGCGACAAAGGGACAGGGATTGGGTACAGTAATAAGTATACATACGCGCACACTTAAGCACAAGAATAAGAATATGGATACAAGAGGTATGTGCATTGAAGGTTACACTGTCTTGTGAAAACAACAGTTATTAGGAAGGTACAAATGACTAAATAGTCACATGCTATCTTAGTCATTAAAGTTTATGTGCTAAGTATTCATCAACTCAGGTAGTTGAGACGCGTATTAATAGCTTATATAAGCTATGTATTTAACTTCAAGTACGCAAAGATACAACACATGGGGTGTGAAGCGATTTACAAGCTGACTATATTTAAAGGGAACGGATAATAAGAGACTTAAAGCTTAAAGTGAAGACGTAACACTGTGAAAAACTTACAGAATGTCCTTACGATAGAAATCTTCAATTGTGGGATCGTATTTTTCCACAAACTTTCCGGAAACAAACTTCACTGTTAAAGCGCTTTTACCTACTCCCCCACTACCTAGAACAACTAGTCGGTATTTTCGACGCATAGGTTTTTAAACTCATTAAGCAACATACAGAAAGTAACGGTAACGTTAAAACCAAGAGCGGTAAATGACCATTGTTCAAGATCAGCATATTTACATGTAAAATAAGCGTCTAAAATAAGGCATCAATATTACATTTTATTAACTCACATTGTTTCTTTTATCCGTTCTGTGGATTCGGATACTGCAAAATCCGAACAGTCTACTGAGAGGAGGTTCATGAGTGAATGCGTTCATATTAAGGCTGAGTATTATTATTAATGGTTTTGCTTAATAATCAATATTTGGTGCAATATAAAATTTTTAGCACAGTTTAGTTCAACGAGTTTGTTTTACAAAGAACTGAATACATATATACATAATTTGGTTAGATAAGCTACCTGGAATTAAATGAATTGTCTTTTTAAAAAAATTTGAGTCTGTACAATCTTTTTAACTAAAAATATTTTTCAGACTTCAAGTTATTGACTATAGCACTTCTAACAAGTTGTTTGCCACGTAGTATATTTGCTAGATAAGTTATTATGGAGCTTTTATACTTCTCCTCGAGTGCATGGATTCTAATGTATTGACGTCTCCTTCTACCAGAAGAGATCGGTTTCAGTTTGGAAAGAACAACAGACTTGATGGTCTGCTTTTGTCATGGCAATGGAGGTCTCTCAATCGATCAAACTTTCTTTTGAAAGAGTCGATGGATGGAGCCTCAACCACGTGCTGAAATAATGAACTCCACTCGTTGATAATTAGATGGGAAAGTCGATAATCAGCTTACAAGTAATTTGTTCTGAGCTTTTGAAGTTTTTGGAGTGTCCTTGTAAATTCTCTGTTTCTGAAGACAAGAAAAATGAGGGCATATCAAGAGCAAATTTATTACTAAGTAATTTGAAAACCGTAACCAAGTCACCTTTAGTTTTTCGATATGACAACGGGAATAGGTTTAGCTAAGCCAATCGAGCATCATACAGAAGCTTCGCTATTCCGGGAATCAGCTTAGTTGCTGTTCTCTGAACCTTTTCCAAAATCACACTGTCTTTTTTAAGCAGATGCTAGGCCGCTTGTATGCAGTACTCAAGTTTAATACGCACGAACACTGTGTACAAATTCAAAAAAGTTTAAGCGTCAACATGAATAAAGGCTCTGCGTATTGACCATAGGATTCTGAAACCTTTGGCAGTTGTTACACAGCAGTGTGCAGTAGTCCTTAGGTTTTGACTAACGATGACTCTTAAGTCACTATGTGTCTGGACAACAGGTAGCTCAATATTATTCACCGTAGATGTATTTGCACCTTGATGACCAATATGCATCACAATACACTTGGAAGTATTTATCGGCAACTGCCAGGTTTAAAACCATTCAGATAATTTCTCCAGATCATTTTGAAATTCTAAGCTATCACCCCTACTTCTTATCGCTCTTCATACCTTGACATCGTCAGCATATAGCGAGACCGATTATAATGGGAAGCGAGGAAGGTCGTTTACATATAAACGGAATAACATCGGCCCCAAAACTGTAGCCTAAGGCACTCCACTAAGCACAGTTTCCCAGCTGGATAACTTTGAGTTCGCCCGTCCTCTTTTTTTGCACCCAACTAGGAAGTCTTTTATCCACATCAATAGATTGCCTCCAACCCCGACATTTCTTCACTTATACAACGGCCGGTTGTGAGGAACTTTTTCAAAAGCTTTGCTGATGTCAATGTAGGCTACGTCTATAGGTAACTTTTGGCCTTTAAGGGCTCACCAGCTTTCACAAGCTACTAATAAGTCAGTGAGACAGGAATAACCTATGCTTAAACCATGCTGCTTCTCCGAAAGGATCCTTTTTTCATCGAGATACTCAAACAGCTCCTTCCGAATAACCCTTTCTAAAACTTTAACAACCACGTTAGTCCGGCTAGCGGGTCGGTAATTCTCAGGTTCACGTTTTGTACCTGTTTTGAAGATAGGACTTACTATTTCGTTCCTCCAAACTTTTGGTAAACGACCCTGGGCTACGGATAGACTAAAGCATATACTTATAGGGTTAGCTAATTCCTTTAGTATCCTAGGATGCAGCTCATCGGATCCTGTGGATTTGCCTATGTCAGGCTTATTCAGCAGGCCAAAGACATGGGGTTCTTTAACGACCACGTTCTCTAGTGTGTTTGAGGGGTATATGTGTGGACTGATGGGAACGGCGTCTCTACGATATATGCACTGCTAAAGTAGTTTGCAATGCCCTCACATGGAATCCTCAAGGCCAAAGGAAAAGAGGAAGACCAAAGAACACATTACGCCGAGAAATGAAGATAGACATGAGAAAAATGAACAAGAATTGGATGGAACTAGAAAAGAAGGCCCAGGACAGAGTGAGTTGGAGAATGCTGGTCGGCGGCCTATGCTCCATTAGGAGTAACAGGCGTAAGTAAGTAAAGTAGTTTGCAAATACTTGAGCTCTACCAAAGTCGTCCTCCACTAACTATAAGGTATTGCTGACCCCCCACAGTTCGGGAATACTTCCTCTTCTTTCTGTCCTTTGCTTTATATGCGAATGCAGGAGTTTGGGACATTCTATAGACTTCTTAACAATTTTCTCTTCGTACAACCTTCTAGACTTACTCAGTGTCGATACACAGGTATTCCGAGCTTCTCGATACTAAGACTTTGTATCATCAGTCCCCAGTAACCTGAATATATCCTCCATTTTTCGCTTACAGAGAAGAGTGCGAACCTCTTTAGTGAACCATGGTGGAGAGTTTCCCGGCCTCTTGGTGTAATCCAAGGGATATGGGGTGCAGTAACTTTCAAGGATAAATTTTGAAATACGTCCCAAGCTTCTTCATTTGGGGACTCTGGCTCTATTGTCTAATCTATTGACGATGCTGAGTGTATAATATCTCGTATATTTGCTTTGCAGATGTTAGGTCTGGATTGAGCTGACGCTTGCTCTTTTTTGACAACTATATGGAAGTCAAAGCTTAGAACTGCATGATCACTTTTACTTAGGGTGGCATGTAATCAAGATTCGTGATGTCATCCTCATAATGGGTCAATATAAGACCTGGCATGGATGATTCAGAGTCCGAGTCGTGCCTAGTCGCTTCTTTCACATGTTTTACTGGGAAACACATGGTAACTGCACTAACAAGTTCCCAGAAAACCTAAGCTCACTGGACGGCCGTTTCATCCTAGTGTGGGACTCTTCAGCAGTACGCATCCACGATCCCGCCTCTCAAGATCCGTAATCAGGACCCGTTATTCTCGCACGCGAACGTTTAACCTCAAGACCACTGAGAGGAATATATAACTGAAGTGAATAGTTATTATCTGACATGATAACACTTGTCGGGAGTTTGCAAGATGTCTACCTACATCCATGTTGTTAATGACCCTAAAAGATTCACCACACACCCTGCTAACAGCCTTCAGCAGTTTGATCAATACAGCACAGTTATTTTTTCAAAAGGACAGAAAAGAGTAATGAAGGACAGTAAAAAATAATAAGTAATATGCTAGAATTGACAAATCGTAAGAGTAAATGTCGAGCAATCCCAAAAGGATGCAGCCTCTTTATGAAGTATAAGAGCTCTACATTACCTCATCCGGTAGACATACTATCTGATGAACAGGTTGTTAGAATTGAACTAGCCATTAATTAGTATTCTTAAACATGTTTTTAGTTTAAAAAAAGTTGTACGGATTCAAATCTTACAAAAAGACTTCTTTTTATTCCGGGTATTTTATTTATTGAATCTATGTATATATGCAGTTGTCAGTTTTTTCCACTTTTTTTCTTTTTTGCAAGAGAAACTTGTCGAAATGCATTTTGCTGAAAATTCTATATTGTACCAGAGATGTAATATTGAATAAAGCCACTAATGATGTCAGACAGTAAACGTTCTTTGATAACAATAAAACATGAGGAGGCTACGAGAAGTCGGAGGAAAAACTTACACTAAGATAAAAGCCTTTTGACACAGTGTTTATCGAATTCTCCGATAGCAAAATATTAACGGGATTCCAACAGGGTGTTTAGGTGCTGTTCATGTCTCAGGCTAAAGTTAGAAGTCTGACATTTAGACGGATCAAGTGTGACACATTTGACAACAGGCCACCATTTAATAGGAATAGGATCTCATTCGTATCAAAGGGGATGTAAAGAGGTAAACATCAGGATATATATAGTGAGATCGTTCGCACGTTTATAAAGTGTTTTCTGTGGAACACGAAAGATCATGCAAAAAAGGGAAAAGGGGAACATGTACTTGTGGAACACCTTCATGTGACAGTATAAGTATCGAGCACTTTCTTTCAAACAGTGTACTACTCTCTTCCAGAAAGGTGGGAACATTGCCAGTTGATTATCCAGCTGTCAGTGTTGACACTGAATAACTTAAGTAAAAGCTGTCTTGGAATAGAGTCAAAGGTAAAAGTACAATCGAAAAGATCTCATCGAACATACTTCTTACCCTTTTCTAAGCTGAATAATATATTGTGATTCCGAACAACAGCAGCAAATAAGGTGTTTCTTTTGCACTTGTAAGCAAACTGACATAAATCAATGCACTCTTTTAGTGTAGGCCGAAGTAAGAGTATCAGTAATTTCTCAGTTGTTTTAAGGAAAGGTGAATTTATTGCCGTGAGTCTAAATTTCACATTCTTATTGCCAGAAGTCTTCTTAGCTACGAAGATTATCCTTATCTTTCTCCACATTTTAGACATGAGATTAGTTAGGAAGGATCAGTCGAAGGTGCTTGTGATTGGATAACACAAAACGCCAGCAGACATTTTGAATGAGGTTTGCGGTGTGCTAGGTTTGAAGCTATTACGAGTTCATTTAGTATGCGAACGGAACAAAGACTTTTAACCGTAGACCAACAAGCTAGCTGTTTGCTGCGTCCCAGCCCCGCTAACTAGAGGAAGAAGTCCAAGCTTTGAACGGGAAAGTATATTCCGTAAGCCAGAAGCACGAGTGAATAATATATACATATACAGCATAAAACTGTCCTTGGGAAGCGTAGCAAAAATACCGTACTAAAAATACACAACGGACCAATAGCGCTAGAGATTCTCCCAAGTGGGAAATACGACATGAAGGTAAAAAGTGCGCTTTTGGCACGAAAACAAAGAAATTTAACTTTCCAAAATAAAATTATAAAATTAAGGCATTTACCAAGTGAGTTCTAGAGATCTGGAATCTCCAGCACCACCCCCTTTTAATAACATACGTTTCTGGGGTCCACTTGCATTTCGACGTAAAGAAGATTCCCTTCTGCCGATGGGCGAACTGGGTTTAACAGCTTGCGTGGCTGGTTCTGATGTCCAGTCCACCTGTCTCTTCCTACCCCTACCTCGTACATGACATGGCCTGATTTTCCGACCACTTGTACTTCTGTCCAAACATCATAATTTGGTTTGTAGTCCCGAGTGAACACCACACATCCAAACTCGTATGTTGACAGCTTCTGGGACTCGGTCGGTGATGGCGATGGTGTGGTTTTCGGAAGCATCAGATTATGGACCGTCCTCAATTTTCTTCCCATGGGGATTTCTTCTGGGGAATTCTGCTCGGGTAATACATCATTAGGTGTCGTTCTGTAAACGAGTAAGAAGTTTCGCAGTGTTTCTACTGACGTCCTCCCCTTTCAAACAGATTAGAGCTCTCTTATGTGTATCCACAAGTCTTTCTGCCCGACCGTTTGATTGCGGAAGGTAGGGTGGAGAGCGGAGATGCTTGATGGATAACTGTCGGCAGAAATCTTGGGACTGCGTTGAGGTGAACTGAGAACCGTTGTCTGATACAATTAAATCCGGTAACCCGTTGCGAGCGAACATCTCCGACAAGAGTTGCATCGTTTTGGTAGTCGTCGGTGACATAATGGGAACAATTTCTGGCCATTTTGAAAAGGGGTTAACCACGACTAGATAGGTAGTCCCATTGATTGGACCAGCAAAATCGACATGTATCCTGGACCAAGTATACTCAGGCCGTGGTCATGCGACGGGAGTCACTTTCGCATTACATTTCGCCGCTTGCTGACATTGCGTGCATTTGACTACTAAATGCATGACGTGTTGGTCCATGAGGGGCCAATAAGCATGGCATCTGGAGATTGATTCCATTCGTTTTATACCAGGATGACCAGTGTGGAGCTGCTTTAGCACCCTTAATCTTAGGGACTCTGGCAACACTACTCTATCTCCAAACATCAAGCACTTATTCATGACGTATAATAAGACCCGACGGTGATAAAGCTGCTTCAAGTCACCATCGAGTCCACTTGACGGCCAGTCATTGGTGACGTATTTCATCGTTCTCTTAATGATGGAGTCGTTCCTGGAGGTAGATTGTATTTCAACTGCTGAGACTGGTAAAGTACGAACAGCAGATGTCAGGTAACATCGCGCGTGGTCCTCTGTCATATGGAGACAAAAACTGCATCTTCTTCGGCCTTATGGTGTTTGCTGATAAGTCATGATAGGGCGTATGCCTGACCAACTTGTTGGGCGCGCCGGTATCGAGAGTCAAAATCATAACCCATCAGTATCAAAGCCCATCGCTGGAGATGGTTTACAGAGTGGGCTGGAACACCAGATTTCGATCCGAAAACTGTGAGAAGAGGCTTGTGATCAGTAAGAAGACCAATTCTTTGACCGTACAAGAGTTTGTGAAAACGGCGTACTGCGAACACAAGGGCGAGAGCCTCTTTCTCTATTTGACTGTACTTTCTTCCCACTGGAGTTAATGTGCGAGGTGCATTCATAACAGCTTTCTCTGTTGCGTCCGGGAACTAGCGTGAGATGACAGCACCGAGTCCAAAAGCTGAAGCATCTGCGGCCACAATGATTGGCATGGATGGGTAGTAGTGCGTCAATAATAGTTCAAAGCTAATGATGGTTTCCATCTTGCAAAATCCAACTTCACTCTTTTATCCAGTTCCGAATAGTATTCTTATTCAGGAGATAATTTAGTGGGGCGCCTATGTCATGCATTGACGGAACAAAAGCTGAGCAGTAGCTAATTAATCCCAAGAATGATCGTAGCTCAGAGACATTAGTGGGGGTCGGCATCAGTTTCATAACTCGGATGTTTTCAGGATCTGGTCTGCGACCTGCGGCATCAAAAATGAATCCCAAGTATTTGACTGACTTCAAGAAAATCTGGCATTTTTCTGGGCGTAATCGTGATCCGTTATCACTGATGCGTTGTAGTACAGCTGTAGTGCGTTCTCGAAGCTGTTCCAACGATGTGGCAACAATTAAGATGTCATCGAGATAAGTTGTGACCCCGGAATGCCCGATAGAATGGTATCCACTAGTTGTTGAAAAATAGATGCTGTCTTAACACCAAATGGTAGGCGATTGTACTGAAACAAGCCACGATGAGTATTGATGGTATGTAGCTCTCTGGATTCCTCATCCACTTCCACTTGTAAATAGTCATCAGGTAGATTCAGCTTTGCAAAGAACTTTCCACCATTAATAATAATAATAATAATTCATTCTCAAATCACAGTTTGTTACATGAGGCATGCCAGTTTACAGGCAAGATCAAATTGTTACAAATGATACAACATCCACTGTGGTAAATTACTCAGCAGTGTTGATAGTTTATAAGATATGAAATGTAAATGGTTGTAGACAGTATAACAGTTGGCGCGCTTCATGAAAGTTGCGTTGCGACGTGCAACTGATGGTCAAGGATGGATCCATTGAAGGTGGGAACTTCTAGAAATCGCAACCTTATATCCTTTTGGAATATCTGAGGCTCTAAGGGTGGTGCAAGATGAAGTCACTCGTTCCACATCTCAAGGGGGCTGAAAAAGGGAGCAAGTAAAAGAAAGGGCGAGAGGCAGAGCAGCCAACGTTCATGAAAGAAAATTTAAGATATAGCTACTCAGTCTAATTTTCTTTTATTAGAGTATTTACTAAGCAGTAGCATTCTATTAGGTTAAAGAAGACAAGTGTGAGCAATGTATGAGTGAATAAACAGCTTACAAACGGAGGTGGTTCAGAAAGGATCTGAGAGTATGGGATTATGTGTAGTTATAAAATATGGTGCTAAAAACAGTACTGTGATACACAATTGGCTATCTTCCTTTTTTTGAAGCTATTGGAGCCTTTTTGTTTATATATTAGATTTTTTCTAGATTTTATAGGGTCTTGAGCAGGCTTCGTATTTTAGTGAATTGTCTAAGCATTGTGGACGAATCTGCAGGGACTGGCAGTGGGTAATGATGCTGTTCGAGAGCTGAGTTAAGACATGTGGAAAAATCTGCACATATTCGGGTTGTGCCATTAGCCTTCTTAATAACCACAATGGGTGCTGCCCAGGCAGAATAAGAAACGGGTGTAATAACTCCGTGTAAATGAAGGTAGTTTAGTTCTTCGTCAGCTGTCTATAATGCTGCGTACGGCGCTGGTCTCTTTGGACAGAAGACAGGTTTAGCCTCAGGTTTCAACCGAAGTGTCGCTTTCATAGCAGTGCATTGACCAATACAGGCCGGAAAATGGTTGAAAACTCTGTCATTAGCTATTTTTAGTATGCTTCAGGTTCATGGGGTTCTTTCACCAGATGGCATACGGTGCTTAACGGAACGTCAGCTAAATGTAGCCGGTCAAACCAGTCTAAACCAAGTAGATTAAGATCAGCTGGTGTGATATAACATAGTCCGATAAACGTCGAATCGTGAAAAGAGACCTCACAATCTAGTTGTCCCAACAAACGTAGACAGATGTCGCTGGGGCAGATTTATGCGAGTTGGATGGTTGTTGGACTACATGAACTTCGTTATGATCTGAACCACCACGCTGGACCATCGTAGTGTCACGCTGCAGATTGATTAGACGTTGATATTTGTTTGCAATATCATTAGGAGTTAGTTTTGTGTCTTGGTCCAATAGGCTTAGCAAGCGTGTTCTAATCTCACTGAGCTTCTGCGACTGAAGACTGCAGATGAGAATGAGGGTTTTAAATTGGTCTTCAGTAAGCGACTTCAACCGAAAGCGTTCGCATTCACGGTTGACGATACCCACATATGTGAAAAAATCAGCATCTTTGCTCATAGTGAGCTTCAAACATCGATAACGCGCAGTGAATGGTGAGGAGTTGTCTCCGAATTGTTGACTCAATGACTGGACAGTTTCCAAGAATGAGCGATCGCATGGGTTTAGAGGCAGAATTAGGTTGCAATACCTATCTAGTTCACTAGGACCCAACTTCCGAAGTAGCAGTCGAACCTTCTAAGCATAATCTTGGTTAGCAAAATCAAATTTAAATAGGTCTTTATAACGCCGGAGCCACATGTCAAAAGTAACGTTGGCATCAGGATCATGATGAAACTCAGCAATGCTATTTGCGATGCCGTCTACTGATGGTGATGTGGTTGCATTAGATGTGCTGTGTCCTCATCATGGTCTGTTATTACTTGAGATGAGCATACTTTCAAAATTAAAACAACGATTCTATTTTTAATCGCTATGTGCTCAAGTTGACCCTCATATTTTATTTGGGACTGTAGATGTAAAATAAATACCCCTGTGAGTCGTTAACACTGACGCTGACTAACTCCCGAAGAGCTAAGATCGGCCATAGACGAATTCGAGCACACAAGAATTATCTGACCATTAAGAGGCCTGTGATTATCTTCTTTGCATAATGTCCCTACGGAGGGTAGCGATAAATTTGGTGGAACTAGTGATTACTGACGACTCAATGCGAACATCACACATGGTAGTTACCCGTTGCTGCATATTCAGGACCTGACAACTAAACTGAAACGCACAACTATCTCTTCGAAAGTCGATTTGATTGAAACGTATAGTCAAATTCTCATGGTTGCAGACAATTTTCCTAGGATGACCACACATTCTTAGGAATTTACTTTGTGTAGACGAAGCGGTAGCTAGATAATCCTATTCCGGACGGAGAATCTCATACCCAGGATTTAGGCACTGTTTTCCAACAGCTCAAAGGCACAGCATTGCTGATGACATTCAGAACAGATCATTTCAATTGTGTAGGGCATACTATTAACGCTCAAGGTATACGTTCTCTGAGAAAGGAAGCTGCGGCTATCCTGAATTACTTAGAACTTAGGTCACGCAATTTCGTACATTCAAAGGACTGGTAAGTTTTCAATGGTGGTGCATAATGGCTTTTGGATTGCTTATAATAATAATATATTCTCAGATAGCAACATATTACAGGAGGCATGCCAGTTTACAGGCAAGATCAAGCTGTTACAAGTGATATATTATTTACTTTATTAAGTTAATAAATTACGTTGATAAGTTATAGCGCACATGGGCAATTTAAACAGTGGATAAACTCTCATACATTAGAATGTTAATGTCAGTATGAGAGTAGGCGCGTTTTGTGGGTGTTGTGTTGCAACAGGCAATTGGTGGTCGAGAATGATTGGATTTGAAGTGCAGAGTGGTCAACCGAAGACGTTAACTTGAACGTACTAGTTTGTGCTTCTCGATAGCGATCCCAGATAAAGTACGGAGGTATAAGTGACGGTGCAAGACAGGAACAAATGTTTTACAAATGTCTTCGGTAGTACACCATGAGGGTACTCAAACGGAAAGAAAAAAGGAAGGGAGAGGAGCAGAAAAAACAATGTTTATGACTAGTGAATTTTAGTCATTTGTGAACGAACAGTAAGGGTATGACCACTTGGACTAATTCTTTTTTATCAGGTTAATTTCTTAGAAAATATATTTCATCGGGTCAAAGAAAACAAACCACAGTATGGTGATAAATGTGAAGAGAATTATCTGAGTGAGGATGATTGCGAAAGCCGAAAGTTTAGCAATATATGTAATTTTAAAATTAAGGAAAATACGGTGCTCAAATACCAACTGGCTTTTTACGTCATGAACCCAGTAACTGACCAGCTTCATGAGAATAGTTCACTAACCATAAGCCAATAGCTTTTTCTCTCAGCTAATCTTCAAATAAGTACTCTCCTCCAGTTCAAATGGTTCAAATGGTTGTGTATGAGATAGAAGGAGCTTTCGATTCACGATATTCCGTGTCTAGTAGCAGTGGATTACCAATAACTCCAGGCAGGAACCTAAGTATATTAACGATAAAAGAGGAGAAAGAAAAAAATCGGTAAATCATAGAAAGACATTATCTTTAGTCCTTAAGAATAGGTCAAGTTTCCTCCAAAAGGACTTCTGGGGAGTCGCTTGGACTACCTCAGTCGGCATAAATTCCAGGATTTGATAGCTCTTACGAAGTAGAAGTTGTGTCTACAGTCTGTTCTGCTGTGTTGTGTCTCCAGTTTCTAGGTATTACCCCATAGGTTTGTGTTAAAGCTAAACTTAAGTACGTGTTTAAGGGGATGTTCCGAAGGGTTAAGGATACTATAAGCCATTAGAAGGTTACCTGTAAGACACCTATACCCTAATGGGTTAAGGCTTAGTGAATGGAGAGGCTCTTCATTAGGCTTGAATTTGGGTCCCCAAACTGACTTCGTGGATACGCTTCAGAGTGTCCTTATCCTTTTGGAGTGAGGAAGAAAATACAATACGTCCGTACTCTAAATGGGAACGAATGAGACTGTCGAAGATTACGTGGAAAGTTCTTCCGTCAAACAGTCTCGATAACTGGGCTACATTTAGCACTTTACTTCAGACATATAACATACTTCTGGGGCAAAATATGGTCGCATATGGTTATCATATAAAAAACCCATTCAAAAGTTCTCAAGGAGTCGACCTCCCAAACTCTTCTAGCTTCAAAAAGGAGATTCTGATGCGCGAGAGCCCAAAAACTGCGAATCAAACAGGTGAAGAAACTTTATTATGTAATACAATTATGGGTAGAGATCATCCAACAGTGCTGAAACATAAATGACATACTGTCTTCATTATAATATCCATTTTGAATGCTTTGTGTGTTTGTGAAAATCCCTCCATGTATATACTTGCACTTTGTTCCTATTGATCCTCTTAGTTGTACATTGTTAACTTTTTGACTACATTTGAATTGTTAATATTTGTATTTTATTATGGTTTTCGTTTTTACTACACCTTCACTAATTCCCCGTGTTTCCTCCCGAACTGCACTTATGTTGTTTTACTTTATGCTAAGTCCGGGCGGCAGCCATTTTTGGTTTGTTCCTGCTTTTGATTGCGTGACCTGTGTTGACTGGAATTGTGCATTTTGGTTGTGAATTGAAGCACTCTTCCAGAATTGAAAACACTCCGTGTTATAGAGCGACCAATTATCACCTCTTGAACGAATCTGTACGTGATCTGTCCAGACAGGATAGAATAACATTTATTTGTGGTGAGTGATTTGATCGATTGAACAATTATTGGTTGGATAGCTGAGTGGTTATATTTGTTTAGAACCGTCATCTTGCTCAATTACTTGTTTTAGTTTCAAACGGGCAAAGGCGCGTATCTAACTCATCTAGACAGCTGTCCATCAGTCCAAACCGTAGTTTGGATCTTACATTCATTACGTTGCATAAACTCTCGCATCCAGGTGTTTGAGCAACCATCAGGCTCATAGCAGAACGATTTTGCTGGCCTAATATGTATTGGTATGTAATGGAGTAGACGAGCACCTGTGGAAGCTACGAGAAACCTAAAGGTGAAGAGACTTAATAGATGTCCCTTGGGTTCTTCAGTAAGCCCGACCGCTTGCTTCGACCACGTTCATCATGATTTGGTGAAGCCTTTGCTGAAATCAGATAGATACCCTTATCTATTAATGTTTGTGGGCCGTTTAACATGATGGCTGGAAACAAAGCCTATCAAAAATATTACTTCTTAAACAGTAACTCACGCTTTCGTTGAACAATTACTGCGGCAACTGGACACCAGTTCGGATTTTAACCCAGCCGTTATCTAATAATACTACTAGGAATCACAGGATTCCAAGTGATCGCCTGCTATCTGCAAGCTAACAGGTTGATAGAACAATTTCACCGACAGTCATAAGCTTCACTTTTAGCTGCAGACATATCATAGTGGATTAAAACTCTTCCATTTCAGTTATTCGGGGTTCACAGAGCAATCAAGGCTGACGTTGAATGAACTACAGGAAAACCATTTACGATCCGACACTTCAAATTCCAGGGGAGATCGTAGATCGTTCATCCGTTTCAGTGAATCTGTATTAGAACTGCTACATCTGCAGGCTACAAAAGCTATGGGTTCAACTAAACCTGCTTCCGCTCGACCGCAATCTAGAGATGTTTTCGTCCAACCCGCCTTACGAATAATTATGCACGTCCTTATACGTAGCATCTCAGTGTGTCGAACCGTCAGAGCTCTATTCGAAAGACCTCATAAAGTTCCTCATCTCGAACCCGAGTACTATACTAGTTGGAACAGAACTGAAGATGACATCAACGTCGACCGGCTAATCGCCCCCTACTTAGAAAGATATCTTTTCCTTGTGAACTCCCAATAAACAACCACACGACACAATCTTCATGATTAAGATGAGACTCGGTAAACTCTGACGTTCAGTAAGCAGGGGCATGTTTTTTTCTATTCGAATCTGTTTAAGGTACGAACTGCTGTGTTTCTTGATTACAGATATTTATGAGGGGACTCATCACAACTTCGACTGATTATTTAGCCTTTGAAAATGGCTAATTAGTTGCTTGCCATCAAGTCACTCTTTAATAATTGAGGCCATGTCGTCATGTCTACTTGGTAAATCATAACTGAACTGAAGTTAAACATGGTAATTGGATAGTACTTCTACCAGTGAATGAGTGGCATTCATAATGATTAGCACCATCATCACGAATGAGAACTGGATCAAGAATAGATGAAGAGTAACGTGAATCATAATGAATGAGGTCTTTGATGTGATGGATAAGTGAGTGAGGTTGTGGATTCTAAGGGTTTGTAGTCTGTCAAGTTATCTGCTGAATCAGTAGGCCCACTTAGGTGTCACAGAGCCGTAGCCAGATCATCTCTCATGCACTCACATCTCTTCGTTTATGTCATGTTTGTTCTGTAAGGTTGTTAAAGTTAACACAGTACATGAATACCACAACAGCGTAACTCATGTTATGTGCTAACTTCGAGGTGTGCTTTTTACATAGGTTTGGTGGTCAAACGACTACCGTCAAGCTATGGTAGACCAGAACATCCAAGTAGATCATCTACACTGGTGATCGGTAAATCAAACTATAATTCAACTCAACTAGTAGAAGATAAATCAAAGCCACGTAAGATCAGGTTTGTGCATCTTCTTAAGAAGAAAATATTTTGCTTGAGTTTTATTTTCCTTTATCCCAATGGCCTTGGAGGGTGCACTTTATTTTGTTCACTGACTATGCCTGGAGTGTTTCACGAAAGGATTTTCGTGTCCTGGAAATCAAACATCATCATAAGATTCTCTGAGTTTTAGCGAGGATCTAAATGCATGCCAGGGTACCTCATTTTTGGGTGATCCCACTATTGTAATGTTTCAACGCGTATCAGGTGTTACCCACTCAAATCTTTTAATGCATTTAACGCCTAGTTTGGCTGGTCATGTAGAGCCAGCAAAATGTCATCGAGCACTAAGCATATCACTCATCAAGTCAACTACGGCAGCTGTTAAAGAATCCGAAGTTAACCCGTCATAAATTCGCTCAAGCACCGCTAGCAACCCAATATTGCTTAAAATCTTTTAAGTCAAGGAGTCTACATGAAAGGAATTAAATTGAACCAAACAGAGTTCAACTGTTTCTATGGGCCAAATTAGCTGAAAACAATTTCATAAACGAGGATTAATTCTTTCAATAAATTACAAACAGGTTATGCACGTGAACGTTCTAAGTTATGATCCAAAACAGACATAAATAATAAACTATCGGCAACTAAATATGTGTAAAGAAGGAGACGCTGGTCTCATACTGTAAACGGGACCTAATGAAGCTACTAAAATTTAGGAGGGAAGTCATAGTTTGCAACAAGTCGCAGAGCTGCCACCTCGAACTTCACAAATTGTTGTCTGGTCAACTTGAAAGTCAAATCCGATTCTACATAGGCTCTAGAATATCATTCAGGCTTCTGATGTCACTCAGTGGCTTTACATGATCAACAAAATAATGTATCGGAGGTTATTGAAGATGTTACAAGTATTATGAGTTTGACAACGCCCTTGCACGATTACCTTTGCAACCGAAGTATGACAATCCAGTTAAATCAAGAGTCGGAAAACGAAGGGGTATGGACACATATTTGAAAGGCTATCGATATACACCGGGAAGCGTCTTATCTAACGGTTGTACGAGGTGCGTAGCACAGTGTGCCCACTCGTGATCTGGTGCGGATGTCCGACAGAGCGCCTTCAGCTAGATATGTCTATTTAAACCAGAGAGGCCAGCATCAAATGTTTAAGACTTATGGAACTATTTATTTTGGGGATTTATTTACCGCTACATTGTCAATTGAGGGAGATCATTAATATGAGGCTAAAAGAACAAAGGAGCAATAATCGATCGAACGGCATCGGGTAGTGAGTTTTTTCACATGCAGGGAAAGATGACTAAAGGGCTGCCAAGCTGTATATTTGGTAAATGGAAGAACGGTAGCGTGAGTATGGTGGGCGCCAAGAAATATCATAATCTTGACCATGATAATAATTCCATTAAAATAGTGAAATCAATATAAATTACTAAAAAGCTGATGAAATGGGTTTCTGCTGATTATGATAAACTGAGCCGTAGTACAACGCTACTAATATACAATACTGACATTTTCGATGTTCGTTGTTTGAAGGCCGTCCTTCATTTGGCGGTCTTTAGTCCGTTCTGGTTGGCGGTCTATTTAGGCAGGTCCCTAGTTGTCTGTTTTGCACTGTGTTACTCTCTGGTTACTGCTTATGTTTTAAAAGTGTCCACTTTTCTGTGATATAGAATTCCTTAGACGACAGGGACCAAATGGAAACTCAATTAATGTGTGAGAATATTAATATTCATCTACAGATCCTTCCAAGTATATCAGATCCACTTAAATTCCTCTTCTGTCCATCGAATTGGGCACTAGTACAACAGTTCACCCTTCGCCCTTGTTCATATTTTCACTCTAGAAGTTGTGTTAGAAAGTTTGTACTTTGATAATAATATTAAGTATGATCAAAAGTCATTCGTTAACGTTCAAGTGATGCTGAATGGTGTTCTGAGATGTATAGACATCCAGAAAATTCAGGATTGGATGGTTCTATATTTTTAGTCTCAAGTGGGATTGTAGGTTTTCACGACTGATCATAAAGAAGTTATAACTAGTTACATGGGGTGGTTTGATAGCCTTCCCTAACTTTGCTATACTGAATTAGTAATCTGTTGACAGTCCAAACAATGTAGGACGCTAAGTTCCAAGAGTTTTTGGTTGACACAGTTTTTAAGTGGTAGTGTTAAGGTATGCACTCACCCAGTGAATCCTAACATGACTCGAGATTCGTCTTCGCTAATAAACGTCAGTCTGGAAATTTACTGAAAGATGCCACCAAATTAGCCATATCCTGGGATCAACATCATGATTGTTTGCGTTTTAATGATTGTACTACCACAGTATATATTATCTTCCCCGTTGAGATATTTGATACAGTAAGGATACCGGTAACAATAGTTACCGTATTACAACTTAACTATTAATAATCAGATAACTGATTATCTACAAACAATTATGTATTCATAAATGCAGAGGTCGTTTATCAGTTTATATAATCATGTACTTTAGGTGACTATCTCTGACTTTTTGACTGCCCAGTCCTAAACCCTTTAGATCCTCTATTTCTCCTCATCATTATGCCATTTTACGTGATATATTTCTTGTGTAGCGAATTTAATAAGTCACTCAGCAACAACGTAGAACTTCGTGCGCACGTACATCAGTTCAAGTTGCCATACCAAATTAGCACAGAGATACAATTGTCCATCCAAACCTCATAGTGGTAGGGGTAGTAAAAGTATAAGTAGTAATCGGAAAGATTAGGGTTTGAAGATGTTATTCAAGGAGTATAATCCAGTGAAATAAATTTGGCAAAAGAGAAACAGGGCATGAAGAATCCAGAAGATTAGGATTTGGAAGAACACAAATGCCCTGGTATGGCCGAGAGTGAGGTGGGCCTGCCCTCTCGAAATGCTCTCACACGGCCACGCGTATACAGCCTCTGCCAGAGAAGTCCTACTCACTGCCTCGTGGCGGAGGTGTTGTTTACGGAAACGAAAAACGAATGTCCAGTATCCTGCGGGAACAAATGGCGTGTGAACCAATCGTTGGTCACCGGCTACCATGGGACTGCATCTCCTCACGATGCTCCACTGCCTTGTGAGTCAGACCTTTAGGTCAAAAGCTCGGGGTGTGGCTCCTTAAGAAAACCACCTGCTTCGGTCTGGGTACCCGGGCGGTATCACAGCCCACACACAAATATGATGAAATGTCGATATTTATGGAAAGTGCTTGTCTTGCTTTGATTAACAATCAAACGATTCACATTATTATTATTATTATTATTATTATTATTATTATTATTATTATTGTCATTTATTTACTCTCTTTTATTCCCACTCTGTGTATCCTTAATTTTCGGTTTATACAGCAGCTCGCCTATGGTGGAAACTTGGTTCTATCTAAGCGTCCTCGAGTCACTGACTGGTTAAAAACTGTATGCTACCACCGAATACGAATACTGAAGCAATTTTTCTGAAACCACGTGCAACATTTAAATTGACTGCCTTCAACGTTCGCACACTTATGCAGGTCAGACAACAGATAGGGCTAACTATGTCTTTGGAAAGTCTTAATATTGACGTTTGTTGTCTATCCCAGACCCGTATTCAAGACTAGTGAAATACTACAAATTCGATCTCCATCTGTCGCTTCGAAAAGCTTGTTTTACGTGCTTTTATCCGGGGACCCTGTGGCATCCTCGTCTGGTCTTGCTGGCGTTGGTGTCGCACAAAGCGCTAGAGCTGAGGCAGCACTAATCGATCGGATCCCCAATGACAGTCGGTTATGTTCTGTTGGATTAAAAAGTTCAATCAAAGTGAGAAATCGGCGTGAGAAACGATATCTTTTCGTCATCTCCGTCTATGCCCTAACAAATTGCAGCCCGGATGCAATCAAGGATGAGTTTTACCACCAGTTATCTGTTCTTCTCCAGAAAGTGCGTTCAACAGATATTGTAGTACTAGCCGGAGACTTGAATGCTCAGGTCAGGCGTCTAGGCACAGAACAGAGTCGTTAAGGTGGCCAATGGGACCATCTACTGCAACTGTGCACAGACCACAACCTGTTTCTGGCTAACACTAACTTACGGCACAGTCATCGCCAATGTGCCACCTGGCGTCCTCCCTCTGCATCTCAAGCCTGGACTCAGATTGATCAAATCGCGATCAGCTACCGCTGGAGTGGTTGTGTACAAGACTGCCGCTCCTTTTGGAGTACCTATCTGGACTCTGATCATACACTGGTCTGCGCCGATCTTACCTTACTTTTCAGTGGCCAACGAAGTGACCGCCACCAAAGGATCGATGTCAACAAGTTGGTTACAACCTCTGTTGCAAATAAGTATCGAACCGAGCTAGCTTCTAGGTTAGCTACCATTCCACCGAAAAGTATGGATAAGCATTGGTTGCAACTTCATGACGCCCTGAAAATGGTGAGTCAAGTCACTTGTGGGTTCGCGAAACGTCCCGCTTATAAGCACTGGGTTTCTTCAGGTTCCTTACAACTCATTGAAGCCCGTCGGTCTACTCCGGGTGACCGTGAGTTTGACCACAAACGAAGGATGTTACGTAATGAAATTGAGAAAGGCTTGTGTAAGGACCGAGAAGCCTGGTGGTCGGAGCGTCCTAATGAGCTGGAAGCAGCAGCTGCGTCTGGTAACTACCGGAAGCTCTTCCAACTCATCCGATCCACTGTCAGCAAGAAGTCTGGTGTGAGCGAAACAATTTGCGAGGATGACGGGATGCCAATCACTAACATCGACGTCTTGAACGATGGGCAGAATTCTTCGAAGGGCAGTTCAACTGGCCTGCTGCTCCGGCAACATCGGTCGGACTGTCCTGCCCTCCATGGCCGATGACGACTGATCCACCAAACGAGGAGGAAGTCCGCAAGGAACTCCAACTCTTGAAGCGTTACAAATCACCTGGCCCAGATGACTTACCTCCGGCCCTTTTTAAAGATGGTGGTGACTTGTTGACTAAGGAATTGACGACGTTGTTTACAAAGGTTTGGGAACTAGAGAGTGTACCAACGTCATTGAATGAGTCGATAGTTGTCCCTATCTTTAAAAAGGGTTCACGTCGTTCCTGTAACAACTATCGGGGGATAAGTCTACTTCCGATTGCGTCCAAGCTATTGCCTTCCGTCATACTTCGTAGGTTGTTCAAAACTCGAGAAAGATTGACTCGCGAGAAGCAGGCTGGTTTTCGTTCTGGTCGAGGATGTATTGATCATATCTTCACCCTCCGCCAAATGTTAGAACACCGCCATACTTATCACAGGCCAATAATCGTAGTGTTTCTTGGCATTAAGGCTGCCTTCGATTCGTTGGATAGGACTGTTCTCTGGGATTGTCTGTTGAAGAAGGGTGTGCCTGAGAAGTTTATTAACATCCTAAAGGTCCTATATACAAACACCTCAGGCAGAGCGAGGGCATACAACCACCTCTCTCCATTGTTCCATTCGAGTAGTGGGGTTAGACAGGGTTGCCCAATCTCACCATTCCTCTTCAACTTTGCCATCGATGACATTCTGGAAACAGCTCTGATGGATGTAAGTAATGGTGGTGTGGATCTGTTGCCTGGAGAAAGACTTCTCGACCTTGAGTATGCGGACGATATTGTCTTACTGTGCGATAATGCCCAAGCCATGCAATCCACACTTAATCAGTTGGCAATCAGTGTCCGTAAGTATGGTATGTACCTTGCACCTTCGAAGTGCAAAGTACTTCTACAAGACTGGAAGGATTCTAATCCTGTGCTCACCTTGGATGGTGAGCAGATAAAAGTAGTCGAGATGTTCGTGTACCTGGGTAGCTGCATAAGTGCTGGTGGCGGCGTGAGTGATGAGATCAATTCACGTATAGTGAAAGCCAGAGTGACTTATGCCAATCTGGGCCATCTTTGGTGCCTTCGTGATGTTAGTCTGGCTGCAAACGGTCGGATTTACAACGCGTCGGTGAGAGCAGTTTTGCTGTATGCTTGTGAAACCTGGCCTCTCCAAGTTGACGGTGTTAGTCGACTCTCTGTGTTTGATCATCGTTGTCTCCGAAGGATTGCTGACATCCAGTGGCAACACCATGTTAGTAATGCAGAGGTTCGGCATCGTGTGTTCGAGCACAGAGACGATAATGCAATTGGTGTCACCATCTTAAAACATTGACTTCGGTGGCTTGGACATGTTCTACGAATGTCGTCCCAGAGAATTCCACGTCGTGCATTATTTGCGGACGCTGGGACTGGTTGGAAGAAGCGGAGAGGTGGTCAGTGAATGACATGGTGTCGTGGTATGAAAGAAAGCTGCAAGGGACTGGCTTCTGTTGATCCTTCACGACTCCCTGACTGGGTTCCGAGATATGGTGCTACACAGTGGCTAGAGACGTTATCAGATATGGCTCAGAATAGAAGCCAGTGGCGATCCTGCTGTAACCTTCTTTTACTTTCTTCATAAAAATGGTCGTTTCTTCCTTGACTGAAAGATTTCTTCTGATTGTACCTTTCCGTTTCCCCCATTATTATTATTATTATTATTATTATTATTATTATTATTATTATTTATTATTACACTACCTTACACAAATCTGTTCGTTATTGTTCTTTTTTTACGCTCCTTACATTCTTTTTTTCTCTTCGAACTCTCATTGTTTCGTGTGGCGCATACATATTTGGTGCCCTCTTGTACCAATATTTGTGTTCAAATAAATAAATAAATAAACACAAAGAGTGGATGCGCCTGCGTCATTGCAAACGATTTTGAGCTATGTCATTCAAGGTCTCTAACCATCGGTTGCTATCGTCTCGCGGATCCCAACCAGGTAGCCTACACCTACCAACATGGGTCAGTTCACTTGTCAGTGACTTCATGGATTTGTGCCATGTTTTGGTCTGGCCGCCCCTAGCTTTCCTCCAACCTACTCCTACACCATAAATTACCGCACGTCGAGGCATTCGGTGGTTGGGCATACGTAACACGTGTCACAACCATCTCAACTGATGAAGTTTCACCACTTCATCAATCGATTTGCCATTCTTACCTAGTACCCGTTTCCTAACAACTGAATTGCTTACTCAATGGTCCCAGGATATACGAACAATGTTTCGAAGACACCTATGATCAAATACTAGTAACCTACGAATAACCTCTACTTTTACTGGCCATGTTTCACTGCCATAAAGTAAGACGGGACGAACTGTTGCGTAATAAACCCGTCCTTTGGTTGGTAGACGGATATCTTGCCCACGCCATAAATGACGCAAGTTGGCAAAAGCTAGTCGAACCTTTTGTATCCGTGCTGAGATCTCGCCACACACTAGACCGCAAGGGCTGATGAGACTCCCAAGATAAGTGAATCGGTCGACAAGCTCAATTATTTCACTCCCTATCATTAGTTCAGGTGCCGATGCAACCCAATCCTGAAGCAACATTTTGCAATTCGAGAGGGTTAATCGCATCCTGAACACGCTTGCATTGTTGCTTACAGTAGTCCGAAGATTGAATTTTATCATCGTCTTCACCAAATAAAACTGTCGTCGGCATATTCTAAGTCAACAAGTGAACCTCCCGGTAGAAGTTTAACTCCTGGAAATCTAGACGAGGAAAGTATTATCTCTAAAAGCACGTTAGCGACAAAGTTAAACAAGAATGGAGAGAGTGGGCATCCCTGACGAACACCACTTGAGGTAATCAATTCTGATGACAGTTCGCCACAAGCTCTCACTCGACCAGTTGTGTTCAAGTAGAGAGCATTTACAAGGTTAATGTACTTCTTTGGTACTCCTTTCAATGACAAACACTGCCATAGAACATCGCGATCAACAGAGTCAAATGCCGCCTTAAGGTCGAGAAATACTACGATTGTGGGGCGTCTGAATGTGTGTCTGTGTTCTAGAACCTGACGTAGTGTGAATATCTGATCTATACAACGACGTCCAGGTCGAAAACCAGCCTGGTTTTCTCTAGTCTGTTTTTCACGAGCTTTGGTTAGGCGTCGAAGTATTATTGAAGCTAATATTTTAGACACTATATTAGTCAATCTGATTCCTCTGTGATTGTCACAAGAGGACTTTTGTCCTTTCTTATAGACTGGCACAATCAGTGATTGAGACCAGTTAGATGGGATTACGTCCAGTTCCCAGATTCTACCTAAGACCTCAGTCAATCTCACTGCCAATGCTGAACCGCCATCCTTAAAAATCTCAGGAGTAAACATGTCAGGGCCTGCTGTTCTCTCGCTTCGGATATCCTACAGCTTTTTCAACTTCGTAAAGAGTTGGGGGACTTATACGAACTTTCCATTCAGGTAGACTGGAGATCGTGAGAAACCGAAATGTGGATGAAGGCCAGTTAAACTGATCTCTAAAATTTTCTGCCCATTGATCCAATCTCCTGAATCGTGTAGTCGTAGCTTGCTCGGTTCAATTTTACTTGACTAAATTACAAGCAAATTCTGTTCTTTAATTTAAAGCATTTACACAAACCGTCTATAGTCACCAACAATCGGCCTCCATCTAGCTGAAGACCACTTTTGTCTGTTCTTTGTACTCAATGCATTTACTGGAAATGATAAGACCTCTAAATTTTTGTTCTGCCTACGTGTTTATATATTTGTTTGTCTACTTCAATCCGAAATATTTGTACAGACTCATGAATGCTTTTTGTTGCCACAGTATTCACACCTAGTGAAAAGTATGTTTATACATAGTCTTCCTGTTTTCTTCCCATTCACATCTTAATACTTCTCAAAAGTTATCATTTGACTAGTAATATACATGGGAACATGTTTTGTTCTGTGACAGTTTAGCTTTAACAAGATTTGCTTTTTATATGGGTACAGGTTGTTGTTCGCAATTACAATTCAACCGTTATTTTCTCAATTATGGGGCCAGTTTTATTTTATAAAGCGTCTTTGCAAATATTTTGTTAGTCATGTTTTAATTCACTTAATTTTTCTTAAAAACATTTGACATCTTCGTATATTGTTCAAATATTGACACGAATCTAAGTTCCTCCCAAAGATTAGCAGGATTTGGAATCAAGATTTGTCTAGGTAAAATGTAGACCACACCTCAGGTCATAAAGAAATAGTTATATACATAAGTAACACTTAAGTTATGAAGCTTTGATTTAATAAGCTATTCGCTCTACCACTAGCAATCATTGAATCATGAGTCATAGACGCAAATGCCCTGGTACGGCCGAGGGTGGGGAGAATCATCTCTCCCTCGCGGAACACTCTCACATGGCTACCTGTATACAGCCACTACCAGAAATGTCCTACTCACTACCTTCTTGCAGTGGGGGTGTTGTATACGAGTTGATCGGTACAGAGGAGTTGGAAAACCCTGACTCCAAACTAGTGCTGCACATGGGCTTCAGGATATTGAGAGAACAAATAGCGTATAACCCTATTTTTGGTCACCGGCTACCATGGGACTGCATCTCTATACTTTACGTTGCTCCACTGCCTTGTGTATTAGACCTTTAGACCAAAAACTTGGATAGTGGCCTCCTAATAAAACCACCTGCTGCGGTTTGGGTGCACGGACAGTATCCGAGCGCTCACACAAGTGGAATGATTTATGTGGAGCATATTTATTTGGTGCCTCCTTGTACCAATGTTCATGCTTATAGACCCAGGTCACGGAATGATTTCACTAAGTTATATCCTATTGCTGAAGTTGTAAATTTTTACTAATAAATTGGTTTGTGACCTGTTTAACTACCATATTGGGTGTTGTTACTAAAACTGTAGTGCTAACTAAAGTAAGTGTGCTATTTAGTGCGTATTTATTTTCCCTAACTTGTCCTTTTCCTTCTGACCTTTTAGTTCTTACTTTCTCCTATATGATGTTCGTGTTGAATAATGGGAGTTCACTTCCCCCATTGAATCTTATAACCATGGCTACTGTAATCGAAGCAAATGGGCCAGTTTACAATGGACCTGGAGCCAGCAAACCTAGCTCCCCATTTGTACTCTGTAATCTTGAGTTATCTCAGCGTGCTGCTGTAGAAAAGGCCAAAAAGTATGCAATGGAACAAAGTATACGTTCGGTGCTTTTGCGTCAAACTCAGTCACAGCAGTCTCTTCAACTAAATAATATAAAAAAGAATCAAACTGTTGCACTTCTGAATCGGGTTTACGTTGGTTCAATAGCATATGATGTAAAGGAAGACAGTCTAAAACAAGTGTTTTCACCGTTTGGTCCTATTAAGTCTGTGAATTTAAGTTGGGATCCTTCTACACAAAAGCATAAAGGGTTCGCATTTCTTGAGTTTGAATACCCCGAAGCTGCACAATTAGCTATTGACCAAATGAACGGTACTAGCTTTGGTGGGAGGCAGTTAAAAGTCGGTAGACCAAGTAACCTAACAAACGCCGAACCTGTCATAAATGAGCTAGTTAATGAGCACAATCTTCATAACCGCATTTACGTTGCTGGCATACACTTAGATCTCACTGAAGATGATGTTTCTTTAGTATTTGAAGCTTTTGGGAAAATAGTGTTTTGCAAGTATGTTTCTGCAAATATACACAACCATTTGTTTCTAGGCTTCAACCTGATCCAACTAGACCGATGCGCCATAGAGGTTTTGGTTACATAGAATATGAATCCACTCAGAGTGCAGCTGATGCTGTTGGTAGCATGAATCAGTTCAATCTTGGTGGACAGCTTTTGAGAGTATGCAAAGCTATCTCACCCCCCGATGGTATTTCAAGTGCCAGTTCTTCTAATCTCCCACCAGCGGCAGCAGTGGCTGCGGCTTCGGCCACTGCTAAAGTTCTATCAATGGAAACAGAGCAGGTAATTATTGACATCATAGCTAGTTCATCTTCTTAGTTGGTTAGTATGTATTTTAAAGGCCTATTTTTTCTTATTATAGCTCCCTGTGAATTCTTATTCAAAGCAACCCGAAGTGGCTCATCCTGTAGTACTGAATACTCTGTCCTCCACAACAACACAGTCTACCAATCTTACCAACAGCTCTTTACCTACATGTTCTCCCACAACAGTCCCAACTACTGGTCAACCAACACTTGATCAGCCCTCATTAAGTGGTAAATCTATAATTTCTCACTTTATCCCAGCTAAATAATTTTGATGTCAGTCTCTATGTGTTTGCTAGTTTAATCTGCTAATTTGTGAATATTCCGCAAGTTTTCTCAGGTCCAATAATAATAATGTTACTGACACTTTACTGTATGTACCTAAACGACCAGTAGTCTACGTAATATTCTAATCTACCCCCAAAACTACTAATTAAAACTCAATGAATTCTAGGCACGTACATCGTACTATTCTGCACCATTCTTATGTGATTATGTATTATAAAATACAAGACTATTGTGCACCAAAAGTAAATACTTATATATTCACTTTTATGCCTCTCATACTCTGGATTATCCCTCAAACTGGCAACTAATACCCTTTAAGTTGAAAGTGATGGTTATTCAGCATTCTGAATATATCGTTTAGTTACAATTTTATTCTTGTGCCTGAGAAGACATATATGGGTAAAGTCAAAAATGCTAATAACAGACTTAAAGCACTAAACCTTGAAATGTTCTTCTTGTTTGCAATTGTAATCTGACGCTTTACACGTGAATAATGTTTAATTCTGATTTATTTGGTCATAAATATGCTTCAGAAATTTAAATTCTATATATTCGTTCTACAGAATTCCGTTTCAATTTTTTAGGTAGAATAGTTTCTTCGTGTCCCCTCATAATAGTACTATGTTTTATGTATGGTTTTATTATGATATTAATGTTCATTAGATTAACTATTGATACTCAAACTTAGTAACTCGATCTTTTACTCACGTTTTAAAATTTTTTAACAGCTGACTTTAATGCAACATTCACACATGTGAATAATTACAATGAGAATTCTAATGCTGTTGCTGTAGGGACTTGGCAACCTGAGGTGCCTGGGCAATATTCACATGCCCAACCCTCCTCTGGATCTCCAAGTAGCTTCACATCTCATTCTGCTTCCTCCGGAAATCCAAACTTTTTCTCAGGCGGGTAAGTATGAGCATTTTGAAATATACATCAATTTCTTGTTTAAAAACTAGGTATAGTATCACTTTATATGTTTGTTAAGTTCGTTTTCCTCTCTGCTAATTTTTTCCAACCATTACTGCTATCTTGACGTAGTGGTCGAGCCTGCCTATCATGATGAACCAATAGGGCGCCACTAGCTGGGACAATCGTTCCTCAAGGTCCTACCATGCCAGACAGGTCGGTTGAAGAACGGTAAGATTGAAAGCAGAAAACCCAAGATCCTAGGGCGAAGTCATACTGCTGCACATGAAACAGGCTTTTTAAGGCGACAGATGAAGAGCGAGTTTGTAGTGCTTCACTAGTGTCTCGGATATAGTTCTCATACAGACTATGGACATCGATGTTGAAACTTTCTAAAGGCTTTATATATTTTCTGATCTGCATTAGTGTGCGACGTTAAAGGAGGCCAGTTTGAATGGCACATGTGGTTTCAGAAAAGCTGGTTCAGAATTCGTATTTGATGGCAGCGTTCAACTTTCGACTGGTCTGTGACTTGATATTGTTTAGATAGGACAGGATTTCCACCATAGGCGAGCTGTTGTATTAGTTGAAAAATAAAAGAATACACAAAGGGGAATAAAAGCGAATAGACAAGTGACGCAATGTAAAATATAAACGAATGTTATCAAATAGTTGTGAATACAATTTTCGTGAGTGAGAATAATTTCTCCACTTGTAGTCATTTAAATTCTGTGAGGGTTAGGATACTACGTGAGTGCCCGAACTAAGCGGAGTAGTTATCTTAGGAAGCTACCTCCCGAGTCTTGACCTATAGGTCTAATAATGCAGTGGAGCAACG
The DNA here is from genome assembly GCF_000699445.3 of Schistosoma haematobium. Lineage (NCBI taxonomy): Eukaryota > Metazoa > Platyhelminthes > Trematoda > Strigeidida > Schistosomatidae > Schistosoma > Schistosoma haematobium. The sequence goes on along the minus strand of NC_067196.1, from coordinate 32,983,258 downwards.
TTATGAGATACGGCCTCGTGGTAACCGGTAACCAAGATTAGGTTCACGCGTCACTTGCTTCTTTAAGATCCTGGAGTCCATGTACACTATTGGTTCGGAACCAAGGTTTTCTAATTCTCCTAGGTGGATCCTCTGTAGCAAGAATTGTATATAGTAGTAAACCAACATTATTAATGAGAAATAAGTTTTGATACCATAAAGTCCAAAATTTTGGTTCGGGTTTGCAGCTGCTGTATGTGATCAATTTTTCATCGTCCAGAAATTATACACTTCAGTGATTTTCCGTTGTGAAGCATCCATTGACTCAGGCTTTTGAAATAATCTTTTCAGTCATTCTAATTATTCATTATCATATTTGTGGAGGACGATAATAGCTGTCACAGTCCAATGATTGTTCGGTCAAACCCTCCTCACGTAATACCCAAACTTTAAATCGCTGTTCAGTTGTTTTATGCATTCACAGAGGTGCAGATGTTTTAATCAGAGTTGTGGACCTATTGTAAACAAGGTGATCCTCATCTTCTAATTGTGATTAAAAAGTAATATGGTCATTGTGTTCACCGTCAATAGTCTTCCCTTTTATGTCTTCCAATCAGCCCAGGCATAAATAATGTTGAATTAGTTGCAGGATACAACCATTATTAGTTTCGTCAGATTAAAGTCCCAGAAAAACCCTATTTCCCTCTTGCTTTTGGCTCCAGTTTTCTCATATACCATCCGTTATGATGAATGGATCTGCACCATATTTCTTATCAAAAGCTAAGCATCTAGGTACTGCTGATTGTTCTGGTCGTCCTAACCGGTCATTAAATCTACTGGCATTGGTCCTTTCCTACTTCAATAAAGTGATTCAGTCAAGCAATGTACATCCCAATTATCAGTTGGGATTTAATGTGAGAAGTACCTTTTTCGTTTTTGAACTTAATATTATAGCCACACAAACATTCCTTCTCAGTCAGCAAATTTTAAACTTAGCTCGAATTCGTTATTATGAAATGTAAAACTAACCGTGTCAGGTATGAGTTACAGTTGGGGATCACCTCATAATTTAGAAGTCATGAGCTATACTGTGGTCACACCATTGATCTCATACGTAAAATTCCTTAGTCTTCCGTTTTATACGATCATGTTCCACAGCGCTTGTGTGGATCAGATCACTTTATTACGTAGTAAATTAGTTGTTTGATAGGTGTATCGATATTTCTTCGGTTCTTTGAATGTAGTAAATCGCTATTTATATTAAACTTTTGAAATCTCTAATGATGTGAAGAGTATCAAGTTTTAACAGTATCTTAATGACAAGTTAGTTACCACGTCTCATTTCTTGTTTCTAACAAAATATGTGTAATAGAACCATTGTTTAATTGTTATTAGTGTCAGTTGTGTAACTAACCTAATTTGTTGACATGGCAGTGATCTGTCATTGGAATGGTTAGCAAACAGATTGTCAATGTTGTCTCATCAACTGCTAAAATCTCTGATAGTTACAGTTTTCTCCATAAGGATTATATCTCCAAGGAATTCATGGAAATCTATGTTCCGGTAGCATATCTTGTTTTGGATTTATTATCCATGACATGTAGAACTATGGGGTAGACTCAGCTTATGGAGTCATGATTATATTTTTTAGAATTCTTTCTAGATTATCATCTAAATAATTTGTCTAATTTTCTGTTTTTATATCACCCCCCAAGGGTGAAAAATGTCCTGGATTAGGAATGTTTTTTGATCATACCATATTGGTGTACTGTTCGCTGAAAAATCTGATAACTCATTTAGGTAGATTATACTAATTATGTCTATTATAGCATTCTTATTGTGAGGTGTTTTAATACACTCAAATATTATGACTTCACATCTGCAGTATAGCCTCTGCCAGGGAAGTCCTACTCACTGCCTTCTCGAACCAGGGGTGTTGTTTACGAAATTGAGGACGAAAAGCGAATGTCCAATAGGAGCTTTAACCGGGTTGGTGGACATGGAGAGTCCACCTAGGAGAGTTGGAAACCCTGATTCCAAACCAATGGTGTACATGGGCTCCAGTACCCTGAGGGAACAAATGGCGTATGAACCAACCGTTGGTCACCGGCCATCATGGGACTGCATCTCTTTACGATGCTCCACCGCCTTGTGGATCAGAACTTTAGGTCAAAGGCTCCGGGTGTGGCCCCCTAAGAAAACCACCTGCTCCGGTTCGGATACCCGGGCAGTATCACAGCCCTCACACAGATCAAATGAGATTTGTGTGGCGCATATGTATTTGGTGTCTCCTTGTACCAATATCTATGTGTTAAAATAAATAAATACAGTTTGATGCCAAGTACAGAATTGTAGGTTATACTAATTTTATCACGTACCTGATTGATAATCAGTGAAAGCAACACTAATAAAAGTCCCATGTTCGATTACGTAAGTGGCCTCATAATCATTTAAACGATTCGTAGGGCATATATGACACATAACTTCCAACATGAGATCTAGTGTTTTAACTGTATGGTTTTATTACAGTGAGCTGTGACCTAGTTGTAACCTGAATGCTTAATTTGTTGTATTAAGAAAGTTATTGCCTGAATATTCAACAAGAACTTGAGTCGTTAAGACTTAGATATGGGTGGGATTTTTTGTCTAATAATTATTTTCTAGTGTCTCTTGATTCCAAACAGTTGGTTTACCTTTTGGTATTTTTGTTTTCAGTGTTTTGATTTTACGTAATATGGTCGGTCCAGAAGATTGTGATGACGAACTGGAAGGAGAAGTGGCCGGAGAGTGTTCTAAATATGGATCGGTTGAAAAAGTGTTAATTCACCAAGGCAGTGCTCATGAGACAAATGAAGAATTCGTCAATATTTTTGTTGTATTTTCTGACCCATGTTCAGTACACAATGCTGCAAATGCATTAAATAAGCGCTACTTCGCTGGAAGACAAATAACTGCCGAGCCATATGATGTGGAAGCTTTTATGATGAATGACTTATCTCGTTAACTTTTTAGGTGTACCGTTTCTTCTAACAGCCTTGTTTCTTGTAAATACTAAATATAGACATGACTTTGATGTTATTTTCAGAGACTATCTGCAAGTACTTGTTTCAAAGTGTAATGGATTATGGTGTACCAATGTTTGTTAAACGAAGTTGAGCAGGCTAATTCCTCTACGCAATTCACACACAATCCAATTTATCTAGAAAAACTTAAGTAAAGCGTAGTTAGTAGCTTAGCCTAACTCTCAGTGTGCCAAAGATACTGTGGATGGATTTCAAGATAATCGTTAGAACAGTAAAAATTCTAATTCGAATATACAGTAAAATATGAATAGAGCAAAGAGGCATTTCTTTCCAACTAGTTTTTCTTCATAGCTCTGGATTTTAATATGTATAATTACAGTAATGATAATTAATGGAGTAGTGGTGTAATTATAATTTCACAGATGATTACGGAAATAATGTCGAATGACTGAGTAGTTGGAAAGGTGATTGACTAATCATTTGTAGAAGTCGAATACGTGTGGTTAACTTCCTAACTGTTGGTTGATAGCTCAACAAGTATATCTATGGGGACTTGACATTCTGACGTCGTCGGTCCCCGAGAACTACAACGAAGCCTCCAGAGGCCCTAAAGGAGCCGGAGAGTTCCAGCCAATCAGAACATAATGGAGCCTTCTAGAATATCGATGTGGCATGCTACTACTGGTCAGTAGCACAATATATCTCCTAGCGGATTGGCCAAAATATAATGTTGATTTAACAAATGCTAATATCTATAAATACCCGTGTTTTTCTGTACAAGAACGAACCTTTGGGGCAAAGTGCTTCTCGCATAAAAAATTGTCATAACTTGTGACACGTGTGCCCTGTTTATTGCATAACGTAACGATAACGCCAATTAGAGAGCAGTGAATTATCGACCGGACCAGTGACGCATAAAACCTGTATGGCCAGTCTAGAGTCCTTATTGGTCCTGCTTTCTGCCTAGCCCAGCCAGTTGAATCCAGAACACCAATCTCAGCCTCTGCAATATGAATCGCTTATTTCAAGCATGCTGGGTTTACATACCAACCAGACAGACCACAACTTAGCATAAAATAGAAAATAACATTAGTACAAGAATTAGCCAAATGTGGCTATGAATAGGCGAGGTAGTAATTAATAAACAGGGCATAATTCAAGAATGGTAGACCGTATAATAATAGTTCATAGATCGAAACAAAGCTTGTAATAAGAGGGACATGAATATGAACAGTTTAGTTATTTAACAATTATACGATAAAAATATGCACATATTATTTGTCCATAAATGGATCCCAGAAGTTGCCATTCTTTATTCTTATCGGGACATAACACAAACATTTTAACATAACGAAACTATGGATGAAGAACTACAAACATGCGTTCATGTTACTTATAAATACTCCCTAATATCTCTGACGTAAATCGGAGTTACGAGTAAGTGTTATGCTTGGGTTTCAAATAAGCTATAATTTCACCGCCTTTAATATGACCAGTGGCGTTTTTTTCTGTTGCTTATCATGTAAAGTGACAGTCCGCTTCTCTGGCATAACCAGTTATCTGTGATTCCATTAGAGAAAAAGCCGTTGCTTCATTCAGCATACTTCAGGTTTTATCCTGTTTACACGATTACGCAACATATTCCACATTATTGCCACTGTATATATCACTTGTTAGGTAACTAATAATCATACCAAAATAGTCAGTCGCACTTGCGAGTTTAACTTCCCAATCTGAATTACTAAGTTCATCATCTGAATTTACACAGCTGGTTAGTGAGATCAAACTTGTGATGGAAGATCAGACCGTGAAAAAGTCGTCCTATCTCCCGGAAATGGATGGGCTTCACTAATTGAAGTTCGTATGGCGAAAATCTAGATCCATGTTAATGAATCATCATAGTGTTGTTTTCCAAACTACACATTTCGACTGTGTGACTTTAGACCCTTTTAAACTGCAGATGTTCTCAACCTGAAGTTCCTGTAAGTTTCGGAGGAATGGATTTTTCTAAACTTCCTGTTCTAAAAAGCTACATGTAATTAAGCGTCGAAGAATTTCTGAAAATATTATTCCTCTAGCCTGTGTGAAACAGATCTTAATTTCACGATAAAGTAGAGCAGCACAAAATGCTTTTTGCCAAATATGTCTGTGCTTAGGTCTAATACCTGAATATGTTTTTACAACTAGGTGCTCACCGTAAATTACACAGCGGATGCGCCACGCACATCCTTTTTAAACTTCAGGTCATTAGACATACATCACATCTAACATACGCACTTTTTTCCAGTTTGTGGTTTCACAATATATGGCCTGTACTTTGAATAATCAGATCTAGATATGAGCTTTCTGTATTCTTCGCCTAATACCGTGTTCAAAAGTCCTAGAACCCATTACCCAACGTTAGACTGAATTTGAACGGTTTTCGAACCAATGCATTCTCAAGAACTCATCGCACAAGACTCCAAGCATGATAACAACTTAGGAGTAGGTCGAGTGCGATTTTCACTGGTCCAGCTATATTAGACAACGAAAGCAAGCAGCAGAAGTGGATAGATACCAGGGACCATTTAAGGAACTAGTTTTGTCAGGTCAACAACTAGTGAAGTTTGTCACAGTTCAAATAACGAAATGATCTTAACTAGACCACCACTGAAAATTTGGAAGCACTGGACGGCAGCTCCGTCATAGCATGGTACTCCGCAACAGCGCGCACCCACGGCCCGTACACGGGAATCAAACCCAGCACTTAGCACGCAAACACTTAATTCCTATATCACTGTGCCTCCATCGAACGATGTCCAGCTTCAACCGACCCACTATACTGTCAAATCCTCTCCATCGCCTGATGTGGATAACTCACACTGATCACGGCCTGTCAATAGGACTCAAGGATTTGCACCTTGAAGCTATTCACTGGTAAGTACATGACCATTTTAAGTATAAGAATTTGTGGAGATTGTAGGGTCGATTAGAGTTAGACATTACCACTGCTGAACGTAGAACCAGTGGTCCCAAACTAGGATGGGACGGCCGTTCAGGGCTTTCAATGGTGATCTATGATCAGTTCGTAATCTAAACAATTTAAATTCTACATTCTCCACAAAATCCAATGCTTGTTTGTAATCTGTTTGTAGAGTTAAGAAAATTTACAAATCTAATTCCTCGTGACATCTATTCACAGTCATCTGATTTTATCATTTATTCAGTAAGTTAACTCGGATGATACATGTAATTTTTGTCACACTGCCAAGCTGTTATACCTCATATGTGGTAAAAAGGAAAGTCGGCGGAAATCAGAAAGCAACCATTGATTCACATCGCCAGAATTCCACTAGCTTCGAGTACTTACTATTTAGAAACTCCACGATTTGGTACCGTAGTTTTACATTCTGAGGACCAGAAATTTTCAGTGTGCATGATGGTCACCAAACCAAACTGACTCGCAACACGTAACTCAACCGTTTATACTGATAGGCAACAAAAAATTCTCCAGTAGTCGGTTCCATTTGAATATAGTATATTTCCAAGTCATTGCGCACCAAAGACTTGAATGTATTTTTACGTACAACGGCAACAAAATGTAAAAGTCCCTACGAAGGAAAAGCAAGCTTTTTTTCAAGGAGCAGAAACATGTGAACAACGCTACTAATATGAAAAAAATGAAATACAGAGCGACGCATCAGTGGCACATTGTCAATCACTAATTGTGTTTAGGAAGCTAGTAAGTGTCATCTCCACATTTGGTTTTCGAAACACACCTGGGAATCGCTCGAATATTAGGCAGGAGTTTCAAACAATCCTACTGTACAAGGAACCACTACCAAGTATTCTGTGGGACGTGAGTCTTATTGATTTCCTGATCCGAATTCAAAAGCCGATGTAATAACAAATACCACCATTATAACAACACATCCTAAGCCAGCAGGAACGCATTTGGCACTAACCATTCAGGTTAAAACTTCGGGCTTGGACAACGGTTAATGTGGACCCTTTACAAAACCACCTGGACTTTTAACGTCAGTAGTAAGCATATTTAAAGGCATATTATATAATAAACGTTCTTTACGAACAAACGAATTTGCTGCTGTTGACTGGGAACATTCAAAATAAATTACGGCTCATTCTTCAGCTTGGTCCGGTTTTCATATCGAAGATAAAATATTAGGCCTCACAAGGATAATCGATATGGATCTCCTCAAACTATTTAAGACAAGACCTATACACTCACAGAGACTGAAATAAAGTTGGAATCTGCACCACATCACTGGAGTTACATAAAATACCTTAACGGTAATTTGATTGGTGCGACACATACATGGAAATTAAGCAAAACATTTGGCGGGTTTTTTTCTAGTATGGTTGTTATTAGCAATACTTTTAGCCGGATGACGCAGTTTGAGGAAACAGAGAATAGGTATACAGGAATAAGTAATCCATGGTTTACTCGGAAGTACTTTACAGAACTACTGAGATAAAACATCTTTGTTTATTTCGTGAGCTGTAATTTCTAAGTAGTTCTATAAAAAGATGTGCTCCCCATGCAAAAAGCAGACTAGTGGTGCTTGATATAGGCATATGGAACCCGACTATATCCTAGAAAGCTTCTTCGTCCAATCATTTCCCCCATGAAAAACCAACAGAGTACCTCCGCTGTCACTACAGCATTAACAAGCCCTTCCTGAAAATAAATAAGAGTGCATCAATATATACCTTAACGGAAACATTTTTCCAAGCACCACTTTTGAATGCACAAATCAGTTTTGTTGCTTGTTCGACTGCTGGCTTGAGATCCGCTTGTGTTGGTGGCCTTAGTTCCACCCTTGCATATTCTCGAAACTTAATCAATCTTGGTGAAGTTTCCTGAATAACGAAGGCAGAGACCTCTACAGGGCTCAAGAGAGAAAGAAAACATACTCGAAGCCAAATTGATCACCCTGGTTAATCTATCTGCCATTTTAGTGGCCGCCAACAAGCTATTGACCTTGTTAAGTTTTCAATGTAATCCCAATTAACTCGAAATTCACCGCTTCCAGCTTTTTTTAAACTTGGAGTAATGGGTGCCAGCTTCCAATTTTATGGGACCGGGCTTCGTCTTAGAGACTGTGAAAATATCACAGTGAGCGGTCTTGCCAAAATTAAAGCCGCTCCTCCCAGAATAGTAGAGTGAACCACATCCAGTTCTAGAGAATTGTCTTCGTCTAGATGCTGCAGTTTCTAAGACAACAATTCAGCGCTCAGGTTTACTTGTGAGAGTCCTAATGAGTTGTAAATTAAGCTCTCATCCATTCAGTTTGTACATGACGGTTGAAATTTTTGAAAATACTGTTCTTTCTGGTCGGCGGTATCACCGTCGTTGTTGGTTAGGCCATTGGGATTGTAGCGGTAAAAAATAAATCCCCAAAATAAATAGCTCTGTAGGTTTTCGACATTGGATGCTGACCAGATTAGTTTTAGTGGACTCACCTAGCTGAAGGCGCTCGATCATGCATCCGCACCAGATCACGTGTGGGAACGCCTTGCTCAACATCTACTGCAATCGCTAGCCAAACTAGATCAGACAATTTCGATATATTGACAATCGTCAAATACAACTTCTGATCTCCTCGATTCTGTCTTTTGATTGCTCTTGGTGGGTACGAGTTATATTAGGTGTTACTTGTAAAAGCGTTGTCAAACACTGAATACCTGTGCCATCTTCATTGGTGAGCCTGACATGATCTGGTACACCAAACCATAAACTGTGAGTCTGTTCCATTTTGGGGATTCTATGTATCGTTGCTTTATTTTAATTTTTTTATACATTGTGATATTTTTTCCCGCGGTTTTGGATATCTATATATTTTTCACTCGTGCATTCTCGTACAGACCCCCAAGGTATTTAAGAATAAGACTACGTCCCCACCCTCGTTCCAACTCATGCTCTTCTGTCCAGACAGTATCGAAGCCTGGTTCTGCTACGCAGAAGCCGACTTCCACGAGAACGGCGTGAACGATACACGTGCACATTTCCTTGCAGTAGTCAAGGCACTACCGCGGGAATTCAACAGGTACGCAACACCTAGTATGTTTACTAATGATGTTTCTGAACCGTGCGAAACCTTAAAGCGTTCCATTCTTAAACGAGGAGACCTGACCGATCGACAAAGGTTAGACGGACTCTTTAATGACATAGACCTGCAACACGGTTCTGCGACGGACATGTTGCAAAGGATGAGATAGGTTATAGGACTAAGAACTTTTGACGAAGGTCTATTCAAACAACTTTTCTTGTCCAAACTTCCCCAACAGGTGCAAACGGTTCTGGTCTCGTTTCAAAACCACGCCTTAGACGAGCTGGCTGCATCTGCCGATCGTATCTTAGAAATTACGAAATCTTCTACTACCGAGGTTTTTCAGTCAAAGAAAAGCCTCAAACGTCTCAGAATGACATAACCGAGTTATGTCATGCACTTACGCGTTATCTTAATTTTCGTAATGACCGTAGGCGATCACACACCCCACGTAGAAGCACTTCATGTAAGCGATTTGTCTCTATACCACGAGTGACGGATGATCCCGACTGGTGCTGGTATCATAATCAATATGGAAAGTCTTCCAGAAATTGCAGAAAACCTTGCAGTTTTCCCAACTCAAAACCGACTGACTCGAAAAACAACTCGGGAAGTTTCCAAGTCGGCACGCGTTAACGGCAACCGTGGCTGGCGAACATAGCCGTCTGTTATACGTCACAGATGTGACAATGAGAGTTCGCTACCTTTTCGACACTGGCGCAGAAGTTAGCGTTCTCTGAGCGAATCCCAACGACCGGCTTCACGAATAGGCTTTAAACTTACAGGCGGCAAACGGAAAACCTATTTCTACGTATGGCAAAAGGTAAGTATATCTTAACGTGAGTTTACGCAAACCCATTCACTGGATTTTCGTTGTTGCAGATGTTTCTATGCCAATCATTGGTATAGACCTTCTACAACATCACAATCTGGTCATCGATACGCGCAAACGGAGGCTAGTAGACGGAAACACTAATTTATCCGTTGGCGTAACTTCCTTTTCTGGTTGCAAGTTATCCCCAGTCACAATTAAACATATGATAGACCCACTCTATCAACCACTACTCGATAAGTACCCTGGGATACAACAAACTCAACCGAAACTACCGTGTGTAACCAGCAACGTTACACATCACATCACAACTACAGGACCACCTGTATTTTCTAAAGCACGACGACTAGCTCCTGAAAAGCTAAGGTTAGCGAAAAACGAATTCGATCACATGATAGACTTAGGAATCATACGACCGTCAAGTAGCCCATATGCATCTCCGTTGCACATGGTCCCTAAAAAGGACACCAACGATTGGCATCCAACTGGTGACTATCGGCGATTGAACGCGAAAACCATTTCCGATCGTTACCCGCTGCCTCACATTCACGATTTGACAGCTACGTTGAAAGGTACAACTGTCATTTCGAAAATCGACTTGGTTAAAGCGTATAACCAAATCCCTATGGCTACAGACGATATACCGAAAACAGCTATCATTACTCCCTTTTGACTCTATGAATTTTGCGAATGCCTTTCGGTCTAAGAAACGCTGCTCAAACATTCCAAAGATTCATAGACGGCGTTTTTCGAGGTCCCAACCTCGTATATGCGTATGTTGACGACTGCTTAATCGAAAGTCCGGACAGAGAATCGAATCTCAAGCATCTGGATCTTGTTTTCGACCGACTACAAAAACATGGCATTGCTGTAAACGTTCAGAAATGCCAAAGCGGAACCGACTCATTAGATTTTTTAGGACACACTATCGATGCTCAAGGAATTCGACCCCTTAGAACCAAAGTGGCGGCCATTCTGGATTACCCAGAACCGACCACCGTCAAGCAATTACGCACGTTTAACGGCCTGGTAAGTTTCCATAGACGTTTCATACCGAAATGCGCATTACTTATGAAGCCTCTTACCGATCAACTTCGTGGAAATGCGAAATCCATCAATCTGGACGACACCACACGAAAAGCATTTTCCACAATTAAGGAACTTATCGCCAAAGTAACAATGCTTGCTCATCAGGACACCGAAGCACCCATTAGTATCGCAGTAGACGCATCCGACTCAGCAATCGGAGGAGTCTTACAACAATGGGTTAACAACTCCTGGCAACCCTCGGCATTTTTCTCTAGACGGTTGCTGGACACCGAATCGAGGTACAGCACATTCGGTAGGGAACTCCTAGCTATGTATTGTGCTGTATGGCATTTTCAACACTACATCGAAGGTCGTGAATTCACTCTTTTCACGGACCATAAACCGCTCACTTTCTCGTTAAGCTCCTCTTCAGACAAGTACTCACCTCGCGAGTCTCGACAACTGGACTACATTTCGCAGTTTACTTCAGATATTCAACACATTTTTGGAGCAAACAATGTAGTTGCTGACGCCTTGTCTCGCATAACTTCCTTGGACAGTTTCCAAGGAATCGACCTTCTTAAACTCGCCCAGCTTCAAAAAGAAGACACTGATCTTCAGCACGAGTTATCGTCTACAACACTCAAGCTATGCATCAAACAGATGGGAACAGGTAAGGAAACCTTACTTTGTGACATATCTACAGGTAGGGATCGCCCAATCGTGCCGAAATATTATCGACGCAACGTCTTCAATACGTTGCACAAACTTCCTCATCCAGGTGTTCGTGCAGCCATCAAGCTTATAGCAGAACGGTTTTGCTGGCCTGGAATGAATAAAGACGTGAGGGAGTGGGCACGCTCCTGTGTAAGCTGCCAAAAATCTAAGGTTATCAGACACAATAAATGTCCCTTAGGCTCATTTAAAACTCCCGATGCTCGTTTCGACCATGTTCATCTGGATTTGGTAGGACCTTTACCAGATTCAAATGGATTCTCTTACCTCTTAACCTGCGTAGACCGTTTCACTCGATGGCCAGAAGCAGTACCTATCAAGGACATCACTGCTGAAACAGTGGCCCGCACCTTCGTCGAACGATGGGTAGCAAACTTTGGCTGCCCTTCAACCATCACTACAGACCGCGGACGTCAGTTTGAATCTGATCTTTTCCGTCTTCTGACAACACTTTTAGGAATCACTCGCTTCCGAACGACTGCCTACCATCCACAAGCAAACGGGTTGGTAGAACGTTTTCACCGACAACTAAAAGCTTCACTATCAGCTGCAGACGTTTGACGGTGGACCGACGCTCTTCCACTCGTCTTACTAGGTATTCGCAATGCTGTGGAAGCTGACTTCGGATACACTGCGGCTCAACCCGTTTATGGAACGACACTTTGACTTCCAAGAGAATTCGTGGATCCTTCATCCTCTTCAATGAGCATGGATCTAACCTCCTACACGAACAGGCTTACAAACGCAATGCGTTCAGTTAAACCTGCTTCCACTCGACCACAATCCACCGATGTTTTCGTTCAACCTGACTTACGATATAGTACACACGTCTTTGTACGTCGAGACTCGCATCGACGACCATTTGAATCAGCATACGAAGGACCTTTCAAAGTTCTTCAACGTGAATCTAAGTACTATATAGTCGGTAAGAACGGAACAAACGATAGCATCAGCATCGATCGCTTAAAAGCAGCGTATTTAGAAGGAAATCCTATTCACGCCGATTTCCTTTCGGTTCAGTCGCACAACACGACAACACGACAATACGACTCACTAGTTCATTTGATACACCTCCCACTAAGTCTAGCTATCAAAATACCGAGCTAATGAAGAACATTCAATCCCTCACTTCAAACTCATCTCACACCCGCGAGGGTTACGACGACTTTATCCGAGATACCCTCACCCATTTTAACTTAGTAGGCCACTTGCTTAATATATGTCTTATCAACGCCTGATCGATCTGCAACAAAAAGGCGGATCTAGCCCTGTTTGTATCCATATATCAACCATCACTTATAAGGATATCTGAAACATGGACAAACAGTAATATTTCCAACCGAAGTATATCTCTTGATAACTATTTCCTATATAGAAGTGATAGATTGAATGGACGAGGCGGAGGACGCCTTATTTACGCTCACTGTAGCCTAAAGTCACTACTATGTGATATACCTGAACTAAACCAACTGAAGGATTCGGTGCGGATTGTATTAAAGCCGTCGAATTCTGTTACCTTACTGCTTGGTTGTGTTTATCGTCAACCTAACGCATCAATAGATGAAACAGTAGTATTATCGGAGGTATTCATACTAGCATCATCCCTTCCATCCAGAGGCAAGCTTATTTTGGTGAGTTCAACATGCCCGAAATTTCTTGGCTCCCAGTCAAAGCGCCGAGACGTTATGAATCATTTACTGAATGTCTAGAGCTTGGATAATGGACTCAGTATGTCGATAGCCCTACCAGACATCAAAACATCTTGGACTTAGTCTTTACTAATGGCCTCATCTTCAATACTTTGTATATTGGAAAAAAGTTTCCAAAAAGCTTCAAGAACTGCTCTGTGGATTTGCACTCCAGATTACCACAGTCTGCATAATCAGAGTTCTTGTTGTCTTGAACACCTTACGCAATGAAATACCTTCCACGAAAGATCGCCTCGTGAGATTCCCCTGAGATTTCTCTGATGAGATTGCGCTCAGAACATGATATATTAGTCAGAGTCCTCATATTCCCTTCTAATTTCGGTAAGTAACTAGCTGACAGAACATCCTCCATATTTACAGTTTTAGTGAACGTTTTATGAATGAGCCCTGTATGATATTGGAGTTTGGCATATTTTTCCCTGCTAAGCCGTACAACAGCTAGTGGAAGTCCACAATTTCTGTTTCACTGGTCTCAAAGCATTCCGTCTTTTTTGTCTTGTAGACTGAGAGGAAGGTCGGAGCAATCGTTAATGTGCATGACTATGAGAAAATCGTAGCGGACCGTGATTGTTCGACCTGGTTCTTCACTACATTCAAGTCTTTTTTGTCTGTTAGTCGGAATAAGGTCAGGATTCCTGTGCTTTTTGATGACTTGTTGGACAATCGTAGGAGTAGATTGCACGGTCGACTCATGAGCTGCTCTTCTTGCAAGAGTTGGGTTGTTCAGCGTTTTTGGTGACGACATTCAGTCACTTTAAAGCCCGTTGACAAGGGTTCACTGACATATTGTAGAAGTTTCGAGGACCACATTTACGCATGGACACAAGTTAACTGAGAGAGTCCGTAACAACTTGGGTTAATTATTTAAGAGTTGACAACTAACCATATGTTAAAACAATAGAGCTCAATTATTCATTCAATACCATATTTTGTATAGGAATTATACTTCCTATTATATTATACTGAATGTCGAAAAAACTTATGTGTTTGAACAAGTAAACCCACACTCCACTGTGTGCCACCCATGAGCTAAATGAAGACCTATCCACTACTAGTTTGGTTTTTTTTCTATCAGTAGAACGTGGATACCTACAGACATGAAAAGCCAAACATCTTTGATATTATGATGGTGCTGATTTCCAGCGTATCCTCACCTATTTTGATGCTTGTTCCATCGGTACTAATGTTGTCGAAGACTTTTTCCTTTACCTCACTGAGCACCTTTTTAAAGAGTTCCCGACAATCTTTTCTGCAAACCCGTTGGAAGAATAATGATATTCTTTTAAAAAATTATCACCATTCATGTTGCATGTGCTATATGCCCACTTGTGATCTGCCCCACTAAGTCTGCTGTAAGCAGTTATTTTAAAGTCTGTATATGCTTCGTAAAACTAACCGTTATATATATATCATAAGTGATCTCAGTGACCATGGTTAGATCTGAGTCGTAAGCCAGCTTCTAGCGCAAGTTTACAACCGTGAAAAAACGGCATACTGAAGACGGATAAGACGGATAATAGTGTAGTGTTTAAAAAGTTGTGAAATATTAAAAACAGCCTCGACAAGAAAAATAGTAAACGTCCAACAGCATCCTAGGCAAAATTACAGCTAAACACTAACCTTCGTGAAACTCCAAAAGAAAAGTAAAAATCTTTATATAAAAATGGTTTTTCGTTATGTAAGGATGCAGCAAAAGTTTAGGAAATGCAAATCACGTTATACCAGTGCTTCCCGTTTATAAAGCGCTCGTGCGCTACACTGAATTAGTGTGAAAAGATTAAGTTTACAATTACAGGGATTCATGAAATCTGCTTGAACCGCCTTAGAGAGCTATGAATTTGAAGATTTTATTACGCTTTAAAGGTGAGACGTTTAGGGACGAATTTGTTGTATAAGACTTTCACGTTATGGATGAAAATATATGCATTTAGAAGTAAGTAATTCCTCAGGGTCAATAGTTTTCAGTCAACCGGGATTGGTGCTTGCTAATTATTTCCAGTAGACGGTAAATATTTGAATATGTGAGTCATAATAAGTGAAATGTTCCGTATATAATAAGTACTTCAAGTGCTTTTACGACTTGATTTGTCTGTCATCCACTTGCAGAAGTAGTATAATTAGTTATACTCTTCCTTAACCAAACCCGTCCTCCTAACACTCAGATGTTTATCTTACAGAAGAAATGGTTTGCTGATTTGTTCAAGCAAACGTTTGATTTCGAAGTCCTAGGAATGTCTCGTTTTAGATATTCGATTGGTATGAAGTAACTCCCAAGAACAAATTTTGAAGTAGATGTAATGGTACTATACGATAAGTTACCGATAAACAATGTGCGTGAATATATATATATATATATATATATATATATATATATATATATATATATATATATATATATATATATATATATATATATATATATATAATGATGGAGTACTTGATCGCTTACCACATAGTTACTATACATGTACGTCTACGGGAGAAGATGGAAGGGAAAGGAATAAGCCTAAAAAATTCTATAGCTTACATGCAAAAAGCCGTGACACTGGTGGATCAAAAATAGCCAGGAATGAAAACAGGTTGAATTCACGCATAAATTTAATTTTATGCGGGGTGGTTAACAAGATAGTATCCAGATAGATGTTTGACAGCTGGTATATGGAGAAATGAATAAATGAACAGCGCTGCGCAACTGCAGTCAATGTCCACATTGTTTATAAGGTATACATTTGCATTATTGTTCTCCAGGACCGGTTTGCACAAATGCGATTTGGGGGAGTTACTTTTAGTTGTTGAATTTCGTTGGAAAGAGGATGAATCTTATTTATTCATCTAGTGTTTTTATGACTTTTGAGGAAGGTCAGTTTCAAAACGCCGTTAGGGACGGTTCCCTGTTGTAACTATTGTTGTTGACGAAGTAGATTTTCTCATACCTTACTGCTCAACAAGGACATTCTTACGACTGTTTTAGTGACTTTGTAGATCACCAATGTAGATGATCGATGTCGAATGATTGGAGGCCATTTGAATTTGGTTACAGGCTTTAACCAAGTCGATTTTCAAAAAGACAGTTGTACCTTTCAAGATAGTTATCAAATTGTGAGTATGGGACAATGGGTAGCGATGGAGAATGGTTTTCGCATTCAATCGCCGATAGTCTCCATTTGGACGCCACTCGTTGCTGTCCTTTTTAGGGGCCGTATGGAAAGGAGATGTCCATGGGCTGTTTGACGGCAAATGGTCCCTAAATCTGTCATGTGGTCGATTTCGTTCTTAACCAACCTCAGATTTCCGGGGGCCGGTCAGCGCGCTTTCGAGGACAGAGCACTTATTGGGTGATCGGCGCCGGCTGGGGAGTTTCCCGAAATGTTTTTCGTGTTGATCGGTTTTGAGTTCGGAAAATTGCAGGATTTTCTGCAATTTCTAGAGGAATTTCCGTACTAGTTATGATACCAGCATCATTCGGGGTTGTCCGTCTCTTGTGGTCTAGAGGCAGATCGCTTACGTGAAGTGCTTCTTTGCGGGGTATGTGACCGTTTATGGTCATTACGAAATCGAAGGTAACCGGCCGGCGCATGACGTAGTTCTAGAATGTCATTCTTTGCCGCTCGAGGCTTTTCTTTGACTGAAAAACCTGGACGTTAGAAGATTTGGTGATCTCTTAAATGCAATCGGCAGGTGCAGCCAGCTCGTCTGCGACTTTGTTTTGAAATGAGACCAGTACAGGTCACACCTGTTGAGGAAGTTTGGGTACGAAAAGTTGTCTAAATAGGCCATCATTGAAAGTTCTTTGGCCAATCACCGCTCTCGTTCTTAATAACATATCTGTCGCTGGACCGTGTTGCAGATCGATATTATCAAGGGATTGATCCACGCGTTTAAGAATATATTTTTTAAGAGTTTCATAAGGTCCCGGGACATCACTAGCGAACATACTAGGCGTGACGTACCTGTTGAATTCGCGCGGTAGTGCCTTTACTACTGCGAGGAATTGTGCACGTGTGTTGTTCACGCCGTGGTCGTAGAAGTCGGCCTCTTCATAGCAGAACCTAGCTTGGATGTTGTCTGGCCAAAACGGCATTAGTTGAAATGAAGGTGGAGTCATTGTCTTGACCTTAAGTACCTTAGGTGTCTGTTCCATCATGGCGAAATATCAAGTGCAAGAATGGACGAGGAGAAAATATATATGTGTCCAAAAACATGAAAAAATATCACGACAAATAGAAATTATAATGAAGCAACGATATATAGGATCCCAGAAAGGAACAGACTCACAGTTTGCAAGTTGGTGTACCAGATCACGTTGGGCTCACCAATGAAGATGCCACAGTTATTTGGAGTTTGACAACGCTTTAACCGGTAACACCTCCTACTATGAATCGTATCTACCAAGTGAAATAAAAAGTCAAAAGCGAGGAGGTTCGAAGATGTATTTGGTTGGCTATCAGTATACCGACTATCGATTGATCTAAACTGACTAGCGATTGCAAGTGATTTTGAACACGGCGCTCCCCCTCGTGATCTGGTTCGGATGCATGACCGAGCGCCTTCAGCTAGCTACTATAAACCTAATATATCCTTTCGTAGTAAACCACATTTTAAGGAGAGTGACTGTGAGCATACCAATATGTTCGCTATATCAACCCGTGACAAAAGTGACTCATCTAACTTTAACTGCATCGAACCATGTGCTTTAATGAGATGATTCACTTCTATAAGTCATGTAGACGAGCAGAATACTGCTGATTGGATCTGCTAACCTCGGTCTGTTGAAATACTGGATGGAACCTCAAGACTATAAAACTAACTGTTTAAAAACATTGAAGGCGTTGTCCCTGCCGAGATGTCGTTGATGAGCCATGCTGCTGCCCATCACATTGAGCCGCCTGTTGATATGAATGTGTATGAGCAGCTTAAATGGATCGATATGATAATTAGGAGTATTCGAATTACTGTACTAACAAGGAATTCCAGAAATAGCGCAATTTGCAGCGAGTAGAACTAGATGAGCATAAGTGAATGTATCGTATTTGGAACTCGTAATAAGCGGGTCTTCAAGTACAAAATAATCATTAGTTCATGCAACTACTACAGTCGGTAAACAAAATTAGCTGTGTGTTTCATTGTATCAATATAGTAGGATCCGTAAAAATTAATTTTCTGCTTTGGAATGCAATTTTCGCTTCAGGTGTTAAATCAAAATGCTTATCATTCCAAATTTTATTATTTCTGAATATATCAGCGATTTATGTAATGGAATGGCGTAGTTAGATACAAACGAATTTCAGAAGTTACGCATCCTCAGGAAAGATTTGAGATTTTTCCACCGTATTAAGCTCAGAGTAGTCTAGTAGGGAGTCAGAGTTGTGCAGAATATCCTGGGAAATGTTCGTAGTAGGTTTTGATTTATGGATACTGTTAACGTCGCGGTTGGTCGTGGTACCATTCGCCTTATGCCAGACAGTCCCATCAGTGAGTTTCTGTTCTTTTTTGTTCACCACTAAAAGAGTGGCTCTAGATAATATGATGATCAGTACGACATAAGTAGTAATTCAAGGACATTGAGGATATCTTGCAGACGGTAACAAGAATTATACAAACTGGATAAGATTACGAAAAGTGTGAATCTTAACAAAGATCGCTCACGAATTACTTCTAAACTAACCATTTCTACAAATCTGAGAATTTCAACCGAGGCAGAGCTACGAAATCTTGAGTAAAGAAACATAATCTTTTCATCATGCACTTTTGGGAAATATTCATACAACGATTAGACAATTAATAGCGATTAGGTAGTTTTACTTCAAGTCGCTTTTAGAGATCTAGAAGCTCAAAAATTATGGTTCTATATCTATATGTGTTAGATCTTGTAGTTAGCCTCCAAATCCAATAATTAAAGTTTATAACCTACTTGAAACAAAAATCTCCCTATTACTGCGATCTTTTACTAGTTTCCTTAACAGATAAGAAGCTCGGAGAGCTTGGTGAGTGTTTGGTTTTACTTTCACTTTCAGTATATCGCTTAAGTTCTGTTCACATGTTCACAAGTTTGTCTTCAAAGTTGAACAAATTTTTTCAAGCTGTTTATAAAATGCAATTATCATGAGTACTGTGGTAGATGGAATAAAATTGAGTGGAAAACTGATCAGCGAGAGATCAAAAAGATATATAATAAAAGTTGTTATCAGGACTGACGCGTACCAAAGAGGTTCAAGTCGCTACAAATTAAAAATATCAGATACAACACTTCTAGGTTTACAACTAGTGTATGCGTGCCGAACCGTGACAGACTGAGCACACTGGAACGTAGCAACAGAGTTAGTTGATATCTTGTAAAAGTCGGAGGATTCAGAGAGAATAAGGAAATTGTCGTTGGGGGCTACTAACTACAAAACTGCCTTCACACCAGAAACAACTATGTAAACTGCAACAGAATCCTTGTAATGAATAAATTTTCAAACTGGATGAGATTCATGGTGTAGAAACATTAGGGCAGTCAAATGAATAGATTTTCATCCAAGATCAAAGTTTTAATTTAAAACATATAGATTTCAGAAGGAAGACCCAATACTTAAGTGATTAAATCTGCAAATGAACTAAAACCGTCATTAAAGGTAGTGTAATGTACCAAACTAAAAGGGGTAGAGAAACTTCATTGACTCCTCAACGAACATTTGCTCCCACAATTTCTTCTTATATATAAAGGAAATAATAAACTTCTTGATATGACGGGACAAAAAGGTAAAATAAAGTTTTGATTCGTTGACATTTTTGATAAACATTTTAAAAAAATGTGATGATTATTTAGAGTAATATTTGTTTTGTTTTCCAGTATGATAATTTATTCGGCCTGATACTAATTTATTGGAATGTGATGCTTATGTAGTGAACGAGGACTTAGGTGGGGGAGACCTATTCACTATTTATGCTTTTCTCTTCAGCTGACTCTTCACAATCTTCTTCTGATCTGCATTCCTTTTCTTATTGTTGCTACATACTACTTATATCTGTCAACATGAGTAGCATACACCACATTTATTCAAGATACGATATTTTGTATTAAATTATCATGAACTATGCTCTGCATGACATGCAGCATGTGGTTGTTCATAACTCTGGATACTTTCCATATGTATGATTTTATTTTAATTAATCATGAAAATATGTGTTTAATCGATATATAATAATTACATTTCCGACTAGGATCGTCGTCGTGTTTTAAGATTAATAAGTCTTCGTATGTACCAGTCTTGATGTTCTTACTTTGCATCATGGGAATTGCAGTATTTCCTCTTTTTTCTTCAAGTATAGGTAATAAGCGATATGGATATAACCTTTTTCGGGGAATTCATTTTGAGTTTGTCATTTTATATTCAAAGGATGTTTAAATTACGTGGATATACGTGTGTCATACTGAAGCGCTGATAAGTATTGAAAACCAATCAGCCCACACAGCACGGAGGTTTTTAAATTTGCTTGATAAGATGAGTCAAACTCTAATCGATAGATAATGTACATTGATATAATGTAGTTAACTGACATATATTCAATAGATGGGGTCATTGATGTATCGGAGCAAAAGAACTGACATTAAAAGATAACATGAGAGGTCATTATAGCAGTTTTATTCCCCCAGTAAAATATTAACACAAAAGTAAACACGTTTAAATGTCACTAGAAGCATAAGTGATCTTACAATATGGTTTTTGTAGTCCATGTAACAATCAATGAAATCAAAACCTGATAATCAGGGTTAGTTAATGAATGCCATGTTACAATAACTGGGGGTACTATTGATTTATATCAAATTCCACGACGCAACTAATAAGGAAACATTTGGTTAATTATTGACCAGTTAAAGTTATGTACCATTTGCTAACTGAATTTTCTGATTGATAGCAATTATATGAGGTGCTAACATATACCATATTATACATTTGATATAATTACTTGTATTACAGGTCGATGGTTATTATGGATAATATTTTTGTATATACGTCAACTCTTTTAAAGTGTTTTCATTTTGACAATGCTGAATATCTAAAATCGACACCGTACTTTAGTAAAAAAAACACTAATTACTTTTCTTTCAAAATTAATAAAAGTCAGGGATTTTTTTCAAGGGCATAATTACCGGATACAAATTAGGAATCGCGTTTGGTATTTTTCAGATGTTTAGGTCTATTACCAGTTAATCTATGAAAATTCACTATTTAGAAACAGACTAGGGACAGAGGATTTGTAGAAATTGTTGAATTTCTCATTTTATGTTACGGACTGACTTTAGTTAGACAATCAGTGAGAAATAGGAAGAACTGGAGAGCTGTTTTGTTCCAGTATGGGAATTTGTAATAACCAATATATTTGGATTCACTCCGTCAAGAACTTTTTGACGGGAAATTAACGGAACTCATGAAGTAAATATGAATTCAATTTTATTCCAATTAATTAAATAGTAAAAATAAATCAAAATTTATTTCTGCACTTAATAACAATTACAGTTTTGTACTACAAGATGACATAAGATTCATTTGAATGTACTATACATTTATAAAATTTTCTAGTAGAATTAACGATTATGTCACCTTTATGTTACTTGAAAAAAACAGTACTTTTCCTTTATGACATTAAGCAGAGAAACTTCACTTAAAAGAGTATTCCTTTTCCTAAAATCTATCTTAACTAATAGCAAGAAGTTAATACATCTGTTACGTTGTAAATTATGTTATAATCTATCACTAAATGACTGATGTTGATCAATATAAAAACACATTTGAACAAATTCAATAAATGTTGATGGGAA
The DNA here is from genome assembly GCF_000699445.3 of Schistosoma haematobium. NCBI lineage: Eukaryota > Metazoa > Platyhelminthes > Trematoda > Strigeidida > Schistosomatidae > Schistosoma > Schistosoma haematobium. The sequence continues at coordinate 32,961,098 of NC_067196.1, read as the reverse complement.
AGCAAACTGTGTTCCAAGTATGATTTATATAACATGAAGTCAAAAAATATTTTTATTTATTCTTATCTAGAAATTCTTTGATGGATATTCGGAATCAAAAACGTCTTTTATGTTATTAAATGACATACAGTTCACATGGATTATATGAAGTTTAATATATACTTGCCATCAAATGCCTTGGTACGGCCGAGAGTAGGGAGAGTCCGCTCTCCCTCTAGAAATGCTCTCACGTGACCACGCGTATATAGCCTCTACCGGGGAAGTCCTACTCACTGCCTTCTCGAACCAGAGGTGTTGTTTACGAAATTGGGAGGACGAAAAGCGAATGTTCGACACTTTAACCGGGTTGATGGACACGGAAAGTCCACCTTGGGAAGTTGGAAAACCCTGGTTCCAAACCAGTGGTGCACAAGGGCCGCAGGATCCTGAGGAAACAAACGGAATATGAACCTATTGTTGGTCACCGGATACCATGGGACTGCATCTCCTTACGATGTTCCACCACCTTGTGGATTAGATTTCTAGGTCAAGGGATTGGGGAGTGGTCCCATAAGAAAATCATCTGCTTCGGTTTGGGCACTCGGGCAGTATTTCAGCCCTCACACGAACCGAATGATGAAGTATTGGGCATATATATTTGGTGCCTCCTTGTACGAATATTTATGTAGTTAAATAAATAAATATATAATCACTTGATGTTCACAAGTCAATTAATGAACAAATTTTGGTTGATATGAATTATCATATCAAATTGTTTTAGTCGACTTATTAGTCTGATAGATTCTTTTATTGTGTACTCGTCAAAATAATGTTATTATGAATAATGTTGGGGAGATCCCAAAAACTCGAAAAAAGCCAAGAAAGGCTCTGAAAACGCTGAGAAGTATCTTATCCAATCAGCGTTCACTAAAAGTTTTTCTAGAGACATCAAGAAAGTGAAAAGTTACATGTAGAGTTTCTGATTGAATGATTACTATACTGCTACTATGTTTGGTAGCACCCCAGAATTTTCGGGAAACCCAAAGACATCTAAAACACTATAAAAACCCTATATTTTCTGTACAAAAACGAACATTTAGAGTAAAGTTTCTTACATATTTTGTGCTTTTTTCCCGTGTTCAAGTCGCTGTGTAGTTCTAGCCTGAGGGTTCCTAGAAGAGCTTAGGAAATAAATCTAGCGTTCAATTAGCAAGACTTATCAAATAATTAGATCAACTCTGTTGACTGAATTCAATATGTAGACAGATATTTAAATTCACTAAAATCTATTCATTAGTGAATAATTTATGAATATCCATTATTTAGAATTAGTTAGAATTAAAAAACAATGATTTCCTGATTTAAAACATATGATTTATCAATATAGTTATATCATACGCTCGAACCAATTATAATAAAAGATAATTTATACATGTATATAACAAGCGTCGAATTGTATTAACTGAGCATGAAATGTTTCACTGTTATGTAATAGTTAAATCCATAGTGTGCAATGTTTGGCAATAGTGAGTGATTAAATGAATCAGTCAAAAAGCTTTTTATTTAGGTATATAAGAGATCTCCAAGAGATTTAAACATTTTCAGATATTTAAGATTTTTTCCATCCAACTTACTGACTTTATACTGAAATATTTGGATGTTGATGAACTCTTCCTGGAAGGATGGGTAAATTATTGATATATTTCTACCATATTTCTTGAGAAATAAATTTGTTCTCTAGTGGGATGTAACTTGGCTTGCAATGTATAAAATTTGGATTCCTTTCCGAATTTGAAGATGAGTTTCAATACGTACTATGGAATAATTATGTTCACTGTAGTTTCCGAATTATTATTTCGAATGTTTTGGTTATTGATGATATGAATCTTTCAGATTGGAAATGGGAAACAACTAAGTGATTCATTAAAAAGAATGAAGACCTTTCAGAGAAGTTAAATTTTTTTCTACGATATCATTTTCTGAGGCTGTACAATTGTATTTATAGGTGATATTTTACAAGTAGTATTCTGTAGTAATAACAGAGTCAAGAATATCAAAAATTTCAAGTACTGAGTGAAATAATTTATGGATGGAGGAGTGTTATTTCAATGTAATTAAAGTTTTCAAGTATTGAATAAAAGTAGTTGTATTATTTAGCAAAGTGATCAAAAACCATAAAGAGCATACATTATGTCATAGTTTCGTAAGTAATAAAAAGTAATAATCTACGAAATAAAAAATAAGGATAATCGTCTACTTAGTAAAAAAAAGATAAGAAGAAGGTAACAATTAGCAATTATAATTTGTAAAATTCTATGGGGTGCTAAGACAACGAGAGAATAAGGGATTGAACGTGGCTCTACTGTACACAGAGTTCAGGTTTGAAATGGTGAATTGCTACAGCCTCGAAAGTGAAAATTTCATCAACTAAACCATTTGTCAGCCATTTTCGTTCAATTCTGTATAGGGATTTGAATAACGATTCACGGGGGAGGATGCGATCAGAATCGATCATGTGTTTAAGCATTGAGCTGTTGATTGATTTGTATTCTCCATCAGATAACCATATGGAGTAGTGCTCGGATATTCGTTTACCGAGTGTTTGTTTTGTACTGCCAATATAACTTGCTTCACAAGAGCAAGCAAACTGGCAGGTATACACTGATTTCTAGAAGTCAGTCAGTCAGCTACAACGTAGGACCAGGCACATATATGCATCGGTCCAAGTTGCCATACCTCATTAACACAACAAGATGGACACCGGATTCATAAAAGTAGTTAATTCAGAGGTGGTAATATATAAAAGAAAGATTGCAATAAGGATATAGTACACGAAGAAAGAATTAGTTCGTAGAAAGAAAGATATGAAGCAATTTTAATCTCTTAGTTTAAGGGAAGATAGAGAGTGTATACACTGACGCCATTATGATCGATTCTGAGCCATGTCACCAAGAGTCTCCAACCATTGGTTACGATAGTCACGCGGACCCCAACCAAGTAGTTTGCATCTAGAAGTACACATGTATGTATTCATTTCCGAAGCAATTTATGTACTAAAGAAATCAAGATTTAATTTTTCATATAGTTGACAAAGTATATGTAACTATAAATAGACGCCATAATCCTATTTACAAGTAGGTAAAACAATAAAGTTATTTTTATTAGGTAGGGAATAACAGTACAGTAAATACTTTACCATGTTACGAAAACAATTCTAGATCTTATTACAAACACCTACAAAGTAAATTCTTTGTTCAGTTTTTAGGAATAATATAATGTGTACATAAAGATAATAAGATAGCGCTTTATGTTACCTTTGAAATTCAGTGATTTTTTGTTTTTGAAATAGTTGAGGTGTTTTTGCACTTCAGTAAAATGAAAACTACCACTTCTATTAGTGAACAGACATATTTATAACAAAATACAAGTAAATGGAAATGGTGACTATGTAAATGACCGAAAATCCGGGTAAACTATTCAACAATACACATGGTATTGTTTCCTTGTATCTGTCCATTGTTTTTTTTAGGACTACAACTAATCAATCTCTTGTTGACATATGTGCATTCTATGCGGACTGTCTCATGTAGTTGTTTCCAAACATAAGTAAACTAGATTGTTCTCATTTCCTTAAACTATTTTAGTTAGTTTTAAGGTTATTTTTCTCACATCTTACTAATTTAGTTAGGCGTTATAGTTTATGAATAGTAAAAACTTGTAAAGAGCATCGATCTTTTATAAATAATATTAGTTTATTTGAGATATTCAAACTCGTTTTAATTCTAAGGTGTCAACAATTTCTTTAAAATATGTAAAATTTGTGAGGCCTTTAGTTATCTCGTTTTTGATATTAAGAACTGAATTGTGACCGATCTTCGTTAAGATATATGTATCTTGTTTAAACTGCCTTTATATAAACATATTATTACAAGTTATTTTCAATAGAATATTAATGACATCCCAAATAGAACGTGACGCTCGTCCTGAATTCCCGTGTAAACTATAACCTGTCAACTCCAAATGATATATCTATAGTTTCAAAGGGATAATTTCATTGGGTATCCAAGTTTTAATAATGATAATTTGTGGGCTTTTGGGTTACTCTCTTTTTTCATTTAACTATTAAGGTTACAGTGATAACATACGTAGTTAAACTTACGTGTCACAATAGATTATGAATTTTTATTGCAGTAAAGAATTTTACGTACAAAACATACAATAACGCCACCAATATTTCCTTGGTGGGACATGATTATCTTATAAACATGTTTTTTGCATAAATTACATGACATTTTAGCTTTTCAAAGTCTGTCATTAATAATTCAAGCACGACTAATCATTTACGGGTAAAGGACGTATAATGCTAGTCAGTAACTTGTTATACACCGAACAATACGTTGAGCTTAGCAGGAAATTTCTTATACTAACAATATTGGTTTTTATCAGCATAACTTAAACGATTACCTAAAATTACATCTAAAAGTTAACACTAGTTTAGAAATTACATCATACTTCTATTTTAAATACTTCTTCGACACTACGGAGTTCCTGAAAAGATTGTCAACATTATCCGGAACTCATAAGACAAACTACAGTGCATAGTAGTGCATGGAGGACAGCTGACAGATGCATTCTAAGTAAGGACCGGAGTCAGACAAGGCTGTCTACTCTCCCCTTCCCCTTTCTTCTGGTGTTCAACTGGGTTATGAAGACCTCGACATCTGAGGGAAAACATGGCATACAATGGACAGCTGAGAATCAATCAGACGATTTGGACTTCGCAGATGGTCTAGCCCTCCTATCGCATACACACAAACAAACGCAGATAAAGACAGCCAGTGTAGTAACAGTCCATTCATCAGTAGGCCTCAACATACACAAGGGGGAAACCAAGGTCCCCAAATTCAAAATGGAGATCAGCAATCCAATCACTCTTGATGGTAAAACTCTGGAAGACATAGAATCCTTCACATACCTGGGAAGTATCATCGATAGACAAGGAGGTTCAGATGCAGACGTAAAGGCGAGGATCGGCAAAGCAAGGGCCGCATTCTTTCATATGAAGAACATATAGAACTCAAAAGAAATATTTCCAAGCCAACATCAGAGTCAGAATCTTTTATATGAATGTCAACACAGTTCAACTGTACGAATATGAAACTTCAAAAACTACCACATTCATCATCAAAAAGGTACAAGTACTTATAAACAATTGTCTAGGTAAGATACTCAACATCCATTGGCCGGATACCATCAGCAACAGCCTTCTGTGGGAGAAAACAAACCAGCTTCCAGCTGAAGAGGAAATTCGGAAAAGACGATGGAAATGGATAGGACATACACTGAGGAAATCATCAAACTGAATCACGAGGCAAGCTCTAACTTGGAATCCTGAAGGGAAGCGGAAAAGAAGAAGGTCAAAGAACACATTACGTCGGGAAATGGACGCAGATATGAAAAAGATGAATAACAACTGGAAAGAGCTAGAAAGGATTGCCCAGGACAGGGTTGGATGGCGAATGCTGGTGTGTGGCCTATGCTCCTTGACGAGAAGTAACAGGCCTAAGTAAGCAAGTAAGTAAGCAAGTCTATTTTAAATGAAATTTTTCATTACTATGATATTGAGTAATTACGTTTAATAACTGACCATTCACTTCAAATCTGTAATTATCTTGCTAATTTTTATGTATACTGTTAATTTTATTGTAATCTGTTACAAAATTGTTTCTGAAATAATTTCATCGATAATTATAATTATGTAATTCAATTAAACATCTAAATTGATTCATATATTTCATAAAATTGTTTATCATAATAAATATATTTTTGTTTTACCCTAATGAATAGACCAATTGTATTTCTTACGTTTCGTGACTTAATATTATCCACTTCTTCAGAGTAAATAAATAATCGAAATTAAATTAACAAAAGTTTAGACTTGTGTTTTTCTATTCATTGGAAAAAACAAGAAAATATATTTATTATTAATTCTCTACTAAATGCTCAATTTATTTGAGAATTGTTTCTTAGACGATTCTGAACATAAGGTACCAATAACTTATTAAAAAAATTAATTAGTATTTATATTCTGATTATTAGAAAATCTCCCCCCTCTCTTCTCCCTCTTTCTCGCTCTCTCGCTCTCTCGCTCTCTCTCACCAACAACAACATATTTTCTATACAAATTTAAAATATATTTATGAGTAAAATAAGAATAAAGTTAAGCGATCAGCTTTCATCAGTGGAAAAAAAGTATTTATTTGATGTTAAATAATCGATGCTAACTGACAATAGATTGTGGACTAGAATTTCATGTTAGTTACTATTTGACGGTAAAATAGATTTGAAATCTTTTTGAGATTAATACATCTAGTGAAATCTTAATTCATTTCATTTGATGTACTAGTTTGCAAAATTCAAAGCTAACTTATTGAATCACGACTGACATATAATAAAACTGAGATATTTACATTAATTGATCACTAATTGGTAAATAATCCCATATTGTCTAGTCCTTAGTACTGATAGAGTCTTACAGATTATTTCTAAATGGCTTATGTGTGTTAGCAGATGATCATTTTGGCGTGTAGGAAATTTTTGATTTCCTGGATATCCTCTGAATTTTACGGACATAGTCGTACATATATGTAAGGTATTTTATACCATAAAACCAAAGTTGTAAACAAGTAGAATTTTTTTACGTAGCTTGTTATTTTAACTAATTGGAAGACTTTAAAAGAAAACAGATTTTGACGTAGCAATTCATATTTTCATGTAAGTGAAACCCAAAGGTAGATATTATTTTCTCACGTTAGATGTCTATTATGTTTTATCAAGATAAGTTCAATTGCGTTAAATCTTTCAAATGGTAAAAGAGTTGTATAGTTTGTGAAAATTATATTTCAAATAATTTCAGGGATTGATATTTAGATAATTTCAACTTTCCGTTTAATAATCTTGTCTAGACTGCTTTGGCTCCCAGATGCTGTCAAAATATTCTTTGAAATAATGACGAACATTCATAAAAATTATGTAATATGCCTACTGAAGTTTTGGTAGCCGAACAGCAAAAAAAAATCTCAGTTATTTTGTCATGCTATAGAAACCTACTTTAGTACTGCAAATTGGTACTTTTTTAAAAAAAAAAGAACCACTTGCAGACAATCAAAACCCTGCCAGAGTTATTACAAAAATCACTTTTTTTTAGAATGGGATGAATTTTGCATTTGATACTGAATAATGGTTTCAGAATACTGCCAACTGACTGACTTTAAAAAAGAAAACTGTATTCTGACTCAGTGATTTAAAGTTATTATTCTTTCAGAAAGGTTCTGTTTTCCATCTGGTCTAAAGGCCAAAAATCTCCAATAATAAACAGCGTAGGAGTTAAACTAGTTTCAAATAAAGAGTCTGGTTTATAGAAATACATAAATCTGTGAATTCCTTTCATTTCTTTCATAGCATAAAGTAATTAGTAATATGTTGAACCATGTGATTCTCTATTCAATTCTATCTTTATTTGTGAGTTTGCAAAAAATGTTTAAAAAAAACAACTACTTAAGTATATAGACATAGATTTGGTTGTAGTGTTATAAAGTATTCGTGATACTGTATTTTGATTTACCAGCTAGTAAATTGCTCAGTATCTTTTAATTGCATTACCAAAATAAACACAACTATACTGGAAAAGAGACAATATCATAAATTATGTTATAAATCAAACTTTAAAAAAAATAAAATAAAACGTTTATATTTGTCAGTTTATTAATTTGAAAGTGATTTGTTTAAATGAATAAACAATAAAGAATAAACAACCAATTGATAGTTGTAGTTCCATACAATCCGTTATTCCTTTTTTTCGTTTGTTTATAATTTATTTTAGTCATAAATTAAGAACATCTTTCAATGATTTAACATTCATAATTGAGACTAAATATTAAATCTTTTGAGTTAGTTGAATTTGATCTGTAAATATTTATAATATAAGAAGTGAATAGTAACATGTTATGTTATTTGGTTTGTTAAATATGGGAAACATCAATTTCTTAAACAGAAGTCATTAAGTAAAGTAACAAATTACTGTAAATGTAAATAATGTTCTGTTTAAATTAAAGGTTAACATTGAACGTCTACCTTTTTTTGAAGCTGAGGTAGAGATAAACAACTTAAAGTAATTCAAAAGAGGATTTAATTGTTGTATGTGATCTTTTAAGATGACTATCCAGTTTCATTTAATATAATGATTTAGCTGTTTGTAATTCTATGTGATTAGTCTCAGTCACTGATCATCTAGGTAGGTATATAAGAAAGAAATCAGTTTTATTAGTCAAATTTCTAAAATATTAGTTTCCATTTTTATTCGATGCTTAATGAGAGATCAAGGACAGAAAATTCAATAAAATCAGACAGGTAAACAACTTCAAAATAAATATTTGGCGGACGTTTTGATGAAGTACATTTATATAATGAACAAATTTTACTTAGACACCGTCAGAAATGTTGGATTATAAAGCGGAATGTCTTTGAAAATAGGTACCACCAAGTATTATTAATCGAGGGCTATCATTATTCAACTTTCTTTAATTTCGACATAAAGACTATTTCAACCGTAAGTATTTCTCTGTTTGATTTTGCTGCAACACATCGAGCATCGGAAAAATTAAACATTGCGGTAACCCCTTTTCGGATTATTATTATTATTAATTATAATTTTGTTATATGATTAGTGGATTTCTGTATTGTCGTACCTCTATATTTTCTTGGTTATGTGCTTTCCTTGGGTGTATTAACTTTTTTTATGGTTTTAATTAATCCTTAATCATGGCTGATTATTTATATACTGTTTGATTTGCTCTCTTCTACTTATCGCACGTATGGTTTCCAATTTAGGATACTTTGAGGTTTGATAATTCGCGGACATAAACTAAAGATGGTTTGGGATAAATGTTGACTGTTCAGAGGGGTTCAGGCGACTGACATATTGTAACACTAGTAACTTGGCAAAAAAGTTCTCCTCAGACTCAAGCATGGAAATGGAGAAAAGTTTAACTATAGGTGACTAGTGGAAACGTAACTTACATCCACTTAGGGTAAATTGTTTCTACCAGAACACTTCATTACTTAAGGGCATTAGGATATAGTTGCAATAGCAGACGCCTCATAGAAAAATTGTAATCGTAATTCTAATTTTTGGATTTAGCAATTAGTATCAATCAACCTTGGAGGCATAATATACTGTCTATTGATTATTCTTATAATTTAAACCATTTTTACCATCCTGAGGGAACGTTTCCTTGTTTTCATTTTTGTTTACACTTATTTTCATTTAGTAAGACATTTTTAGAACTTCCTACGGTGTTTACAAACACTGAACGGCCGTTTCATCCTATTGTGGGAATTCTCAGCAGTGCGCCGAGCGAGATTCGAACTTAGGACCTATCAGTCTGAACTATTAAAATTTCCATAGTATCCACAAAACCCCTTCTGATATTAATCAGCATATGCTAACTAGTGAGTGACTTTAATAGGTATTTCCTGAAGTTCTAGAGAGAAGCAGTGACCGATGGGGTTCAATCAGGTCTGTTGTGAGATAGTAACTCACTGAAGACAGTGGTGGATGTATCGCTCAATTTCGTGGATTAGTTGAAGTTAGACATTAACACCGCTGGATGCCGGCCGACTCAGTGGTCTAGAGGTTCTGGGTTTGAATCGCGCGGGGCCGGATCGTGAATGCGCACTGCTGAGGAGTCCCACAATAGGGTGAAACGGCCGTTCAGTGTTTCCAGGTTTTTCATGGTGGTCTAGCTTCAATTGACTCATGATCTCAACTACTAAAACTACTATAATACTCACGAAAACCCTTCTAATATTAATGTATTTATATTTATTTGTACCAGGAAACAACAGCTGACTGAACAAGGCCCCTTTGATATTTTCAATAACTTCTATTACTTTCAAGTAACTTAGCAAAAATGAATGTAAAATTAGAAAAAAATCTCTTGATAATAGTATCTTATTGTTTTCAAATAAATTACAGGAAACTCAAGATTCTTTATTCGGATCTAATGTAACATTTCATTATTATGATTGAAAATGTTGGTTAATCAGCATTCACTTTAAGTTAGGTTAATTATCAAACTCATTTCTTTGTTACGTTTATTTTGTCAAATTTGTTAATCATCAAAAGATTGTTTATGTGGGCATTCAAGATTTATTCGTCAGTGTATTACACTGAATCTTAAAGCGGATTCATTTATTTGACCACACTAAGCACTGTTTGTCTATCAATTGATCTTCCTTAAACGTTTTGTTTATAAGTAAAATTTACTATTAAGACTATTTTAATAGAATAGGAATTTGTAAATAAAACTAATTTACTAACGTTTTAGATTGAGGATAAAATATTACATACTATAGTCTTAAAATAGCTGTTGTTGATTTTCCTATTTTCTTAGTATTCAAGTAAAAGTTACACTGAAATAATCTTAAGAACGTCTAGTACACTACGAAGAAGTGAATTTTATAGATGAACATTGATTATCGAATATTTAGAAGAATTATTTTGTAAGTTTCACATAATATTTTTTTAACAGAGTTGTTATTGTTTATTCGTTCCCCAATTCCATTTTCTAGGACTCATACATCCATTTCGATTACAACTGTTTGTGTCACTTTTCCGTTGACTGGTGTATAAATATATTCTGAGTGGCTCAAAGGTGGGGGGGGAGAATAACAAATAGATGTTTTGGTGCTATTCGTTATTTTTATTACTATTATTAATTTCCAGACAATGTTGAATAATCTGTGGTCTCTGAAACAACTATTATTATGTACAAGGGATTAAGAATTGAGTTTCATTAATAAAATTGTATCTTGTGTAATCATTCGCTAATTTCTGGTCTCGGTAGTGAATGGGGATGCTGTACACATTATATTCTATTATCTCGACTATTGGCCGTTAGCATAATATTAGCAATAACGTTTTCAGAATCAAAATTCAGTTTCCATGATTTAGAAAGTTTCTGTAAATTACGGGTTTTTTCAATAATGCTAATGACTAAAAAATTAAAGTCTGTAAAGGTCTCTACCATAAAGTTACTGAGTTTAAGGAGTAACAGTTATAAATGTCTATCGTTTATATTAATTCATAAATGAATGAACTTTATGCACGCTCAGAAGTTTGCATCTTAACATACAGAAAAGATTAAACTTAAATTTTTTAAAGAGGTATATATATATAGTGGGACAAAATCTTAACAGAACAGACTAACTTCTGGGGACATATTGTTATATATTGACTGAGAGGAAATTGCCTCAAACACACACACAAAGATTTGCAATTATGGTCGCCAAAAAGGATTTAAAGTCTTTATAGGGTGGAGAATTCATGATTACAGGATAATCAGATGATCTTTCAATCTAAAGAAAGGAAGAATTGCAATGGATGCCATCTATCTCTACACACCCGTTTAATAATAATATACCAACTGAAGCATTTGAATCAGATATAGAGGTAACTACAAATATGCTTCACGTTCTCTTTGTGAAGATTTGGTGGGAAGAACAAGCTCAAGCAAACTGGAAAGACGCATACTTCATAAAAATACAGAAGAAAGGAGATATTAGTACATGTGAGAACTACAAAGGGATCACACTACTGTCAATACCAGCCAAAGTTTTCACCAGTGTTTCTGAACTGAATGAAGAGCTCAAAAGACGCATAACCTCCAGATCACCAAGCTAGCTTTCATCAGGATAGCTTGTGTGCTAAGTGAATTGCGACACTGCTAATTATCGATCAGCATTGTTGAATGGAACTAATCGTTATACACTAATTTCCTTGATTATGGGAAAGCAATCGACGACGTAGATAAGAGAACCTTAAAGGATTTTCTTTAGTACCGTGATACAGAGGGATTGAGTGGCAAGGCCGTACACATAGAGTAGTTCACAGATGCATTCCAAGTCAGTACTGGCGTCAAATAAGTCTACTTGCTTCCATATTTTTCACCCCACAAGCAGTCGATTAGATTTCGAAAGGCTTCCCATATCACCGAAAGCACGAACACAGTGAACACTTTGAATGAAGACGGATGAATCGAACTTAGAGATGACGTTGTTCCTCTATCGAATACACACTAAAAATGTTGACAATGACCGACAGTGTAACAGTAGATTCCAATTTTTATAAAGATAAAAGAAAGATAATAAGGTATAATCCAGAGAGCATCAACAAAATCACTCTTGATAAAGTAGCTTTGGAAGTAGTGAAAACCTTCATACAACTGGGTAGTAGTATCATCGATTAACAAGGGGTTTGGGTGCATATGGCGAAGAATGGATTGAGAAAGCAAAAGGAACGTTCATGCATATTTGGAAGTTAAAATAAGTGTTGCCAGAGACCAAAGTCAGAACTTTCAACACAAATGTTTGAACAGTTCTGTTGTACGGAAGTGAAACTTGAAGAACCAGTATAAACACAAGAACAGTACAGGTATTTGTAAACAGCTTTTTAGACGAGATATTCCATATCTATTGGCCATAGTTCATCAGCAATAACCTACTGTGGCAGAGAACAAACAAACTTTGGGAAATGATGCTAGGGGTCAATTGTAAGCACTTTACAAAAAATAACGAAACTGCATCACAAAGCAAGTGCTAACTTAAAATCTTCATGGTGAAAGGAAAAGAGGTATAATTAAGTACACATTAAGTTTGCAATTAAAGGAAGTCATCAAAAGCAGACAACAACTGTAAGGGAGAGGATAGGACAAAATGGTTAGTGGTCCATAATCAGTGTCCTGCGTCACAAAATGGGGTAGCAGACTCAATTTAATTAGTCAGTAAGTGGTTATCTTAATTACTGATAAGAAATGTATTAATTAAGTCATATTAAATAAATATATTACATAAGTATCCTGTGGATTTATATTATCCATTATAAATGTTTGTGCATTCATGTTCCTGATATTTTGAAATGAATTGACTAATCTTTGTTAGTATTCAGATTGTCTAAAAAGATGCTTGAATTGACAACAGATTTTGTGATAATGAGTTGTAGTAACATATTGTCCTACCAATGTAAAATCGAGTTGTTTGCAATAATCTTTTATATACAATATATTTATCCATCTTAATGAATTTCATATATTTGAAAAATTCCCATATTATGATTTAGAACAACATATATAAGCGAACAATATTGTTTTCGATTAGATTCTCATCAAGCTTTACTCTAATATACAGTAATATTTATATGCATACACGAAATTATTAAACCAATTAAGGCAGTTTATGAGTCAATGATAACAACAGAATATATTACATAAATAAACCTAATAAGTGAAAAGTACAAATTGGTAGTGTGATAAGAATAATAAAGACCTGAATCAATGTTATATAATGGGAAATAGGTCAACGAATAGAAGCTATAGGAATTTGAGCCAACAATTCAAGTCTATGAGTTCATAAGAAGTTTGTAATACCCTTATCTCTCCCTTAGCTTTAATAAATGAATTTATTCATTATTATTTTCCATACTCATTGCTGGTTTATTTTCTTCACACTCTCCCAGTCTAACTATCTGAACACTTCTTATAATTTTTATAAAAGTTATCACACTGTTTATATTTTTCTAATCATTGACCTATTTCCCACTATTTGTCATTGATTCAAACCTTTATTATTCTTATTGCAACTAGTAAACTTATCATCATACTACCACTTTGTACTTTTCACTTATTTATGTAATCTCTTCCATTGTTATCATTGAATTATAAACTGCCTTGGTTCATTTAATAATTTCATATATACATATAAATATTACTGTCTATTCGAATAAAGCCTGATGAGGATCTAATCGAAAATAATATTGTTCACTTATTATATATTGTTATTGGTTATTTGATCTTTTGTTTTAAATTTCTATAACGTGATTAGAATATTACGGTATATAATAAAGGGTTACTTTGTTTATACGTTAAACATAATAATAATAATAATAATAATAATTCCAATTTCAGGAATATAAAACAAACAAATATGTCAGCTGTAAGAAACAAAAAATTTTTTTTTTCTTTTTTCTTTACTGTTTATCACTTACAGTCAATTGGGAGTTAATTTGCTAATTAATCACAAATAAGATCATGTGAACAACTTAATTAGTGAAAATCGGTTGCCTACCAAATTTGATTTTACTACTATCATTATCATGATTAATAATGTTTAGTTAACATGTGATATTCTTTTCTTTTTGAAATTCTATTGAAATAATTTATGTAAAAGAAAAAAATTACTATCTTGAATGAAATATGAATTTTTAAAGTTCAAATTGGATCTTAAATGGTTCATTTAAAAAAAATTATGATCTTGAAGGTATTTGTTTAAATCTAATGAGTTTTGTAAGGTTAGTTGATTAGTTGGTTAACTGATACTTATTTATGAATTCAGCTTTTAACTTCTACAACTTTCTGTAAAAGGTTGATCTGGAACAGCCCATCAACCTCAAGTACCTTTGGGGCTTCAATCCGCCTTGTAACAATCTTATCTAGCTGTAAATTATTATTCTGAAAGAGACAATCAACTTAACTTAGACTGAACAAAAACAGTAATCGAAGTTCTGGACAGCCCAAATAACCCACCTGCATGGCGTGAGAAATTTGAAAAAATGGTTTGAAGCCGACGACTTATTGTATCGTGTCTGTTTGACGTACTAAAACAAAACCTGAAATTAGATAGACTATTCGTGACCAAAAGTCAGTTTTTTATTACAATTAGCATTTCTTAATTGTAATTTAATAAGTTAAGGTTTAATAACTCAATGGTGATGAAATCTTATTCTGAAAAAGATGCGCAACGCATTTTTCGGGGATTTCCCCAAAGTTGGGAGCTTGGGGAACATCATTGATATTTAGAATTAAAAAAAACAATGATGAAAATTTATATATTACTGATCGTAATGCTAACACACTATCTTTATACTTTATTTCAAATTCTAACCTTAAATCTTAGAGCCCCACCTTAAAACCTAACTTTAATTCTAACGTTAGATAGTAACTTTAAATCTTAGTCTGAATTCTATCCCTAACTTCTAAGCTTACTACTTGTCATTAATTTTAAATACTAATTATGACTGATTGCATTTCCTTACCACAACTACGTGAAATAGTCTTGAGAAACAATCATTTTTTTTGTGTAAATGCATTAGTGTTACATTTTTGTTGAAACTAATAATCATTCGATCGATTGTTAACATGCTAATTTGAACTCTTCCCCATGACCTTGGAACTTCATTTAAATATTTGGTTGGTTTGCTTCAAACTTTAAAATGAATAAAACAAAATTATAATTGTATAAGGAAAATTAAAATAACCCATAATGTCATTGAATAAGAAAAAGAGAATTCAGTGAAGAAAATTTTTTTTTCGACGAAATCATTTACTTAAGCTGTACACTCGTATATATAGTTATATGGATTAGTACGTAACCTCATTTGTTATTTATCCTCGAATCCATTTTTGTGATACAATCCTTTCTATCCTTCTATAGACATACATTTTCCATATAACTATATATATACGAATGTACAGCTTAAGTAAATGATTTCGTCGAAAAGGACTTGAAGTGAATTTTTTAAACCAGTTAATATTCTGTCTATAATTTTCATTTCTATGTACAGACGACATGAACATATTTTTAGGTAAGTTAAGAAGGGTTATTTTAACACCATTTTAAATGGTGATAGTAAATAGAATTATTGTTAAATATTTGTCCAATCATAATCACATACCTCAAATTTGTTTATACTTTATTGTATCATAGAAGGTCAGTCAAGTCTTCTTGAATATAAATACAAATTTTATGCTTTAAAACTAATGAAATGAAAAATAAACAGTCTTTTGCTGTTACATCCTGATCTTATGCCATTGGATGAGCTCAAATCCATAGGAAATGAAATTCATACTCTTTAGTACAGTAAACCTGATTCATTTATTCTATATAGAAAAAAACATATTACAGGAATTGATGACATCGAAGATGTGTTAACTTTATCAAGTGTCAACCAGATGGTATAAAATACTGTAGTATCATGCAATTCGAAATAATCCTTAAAACCATATGTTGTTCTTTATCATTAGTTTAAATCACTTCTTACTGACTACTGTACAGTCCTATTTGTTAGTATTTTGATTAGAGAACTGTGATTGGTAATGTTGAGGTACTACTAGAACAAATAAAATCTTTTAATAATACCCAGTGATTAACTGTTATAAATGGATTAAAATATTTTAAATGATGTTCTCCTCATCTTATTTTTATATTCAGACATAAAAGTGGCAACAACGTTTTACAAGATAAAATAAATCTGATATTTAATCGTTTGTAAAGGAAAAGGGCTTGTTTCAATTCGTGACTTGTTTAGCTCTTTTTTTTTGTAGTTGTCTATAAAATGAGAAAGTTACGAGAAAAAAACACACAACTAGTTTTGTAAAATGTTTGTCTGAATGCCACCCAGTAACATACATATTGTAGTATACCTTTTTAAAAAATTATATATGACATTATTATTTGAGGAATGTATGATATCACATAATTTGTTTTTCACAAAACAAAGAAGATTGATATAATCATTTGTTTTTTAATTTGAATTTACATCTTATTGTTTAGAAGTTTGATCTCAAATTGGGAACTTATTTGACGTTTGTATTATTTATCTATATAGACTGGTATATGTATAATCGTTTACATCAGAATCTTAAATTTGACTATAAAAGTAGTTGATTCTGAATAATTTTGGAATTCGGTAATTTACATGTAGAACTTTTCAGTATTCTCTAATTTGTAAACATACAAAACAGTCATGAACTAGAAAGCTAAGATCAGTATGTATAAAATAACATGTAATAGTTAGCATAGTTTGATTAAAAAATATACAATAAAGTTGCTCTGACGATTGCTATAAGAGTACTGAATGAGAACACAAGTGGGGACAATCGAATGTATTTGAACACATCATTACAGAATACCTTAGTAAAATCTGAGAACCATACAGTAAATACTTCATTTGTAAAATGTCAATCAAATGTCTTAGACTTTATTGTTCTTTCATATCCACACCAATCATTCTCGGTTCTCATTCTTTTCTGTTCGATATTCTTAACCTTCTCCTGCCAGTTATTTCACTTCCGATTCACGATACATACTACTTATATCTGTCGACATCAGTAGCACACATTACACAAGCACTAACAACAGTGTGAACAGTATTTTTTTAACAAGCGGTTTGACAAGAAACTGTGATACAAAAGTAAAGTCTATTAAATGAACAGGTATCATTCCGAATTGCTGCAATTCATCTTTATGATCAGCTTATTTAGAATAACGTAGACAGTATGTTTTGTAAGATCACGGCACTGAATGCTAATATGGTAATAAACGAAAACCAGTTGCTAACATTATTTTCGGTCCCTCGTTTAGACGTTATCAAGATTTGTTCCAAGTTAAATTTTCAAATCAAGATGACTCTTAGAAGATAAGATAATTGCTACGAAAATTTGATACCAAAGAGCATGAAAAGTACATGTGTTTTGTAATCCCGAGCCAGCCACTCGATCTTAATTTTGAAGGGACAGTAAAAACATTGTCCACAACACTGGAGATCAGTCTGCGCTGTCTGCGTAACGAGAATCTGATGGTATTGTTACTTATACAGATGTTGTAAACAAAAAATATGAACACTTTAAATTACAGTCATTTACAGACGACTGATTCAAGTGTATCATTTTTGTCTGTGATCTGTAACCTCAAAGAGATGCGGATATACTTACACGTCCTCCATGCTAGATTTAGTACAACTCTGACAGCACTGCGAATAGTTACTGACATGTGTCGTCGATTAATAAATCTGATCGTGATACTATAATGGTTTATCAGCCTGAACAATCCTGTACAGTACATTGAATGACCACGTTAAAATAGTTATCTACCCATTTTTTGCATCCCAGTAACAGAGAGATTCCCCATTGATACATTTGCTGTTTGATAATAAAAAAATATTACCACTTTTTGTCATTTCAAGCAACATTTTTGTCGAAAATATAACAAATTCTGACATAAAGATGGACAATACAAACTGCATCCTTGAACCATCAGATCTACAGCAAAATGGAGAAAATCTTTCAAGATCTGTTTGTACCATTCGTAGTTAATGATGGAGCTCGACGAATATATACATCTTTGCAGAGAAATGAATATCCTGTACGCCTACAGTCAGATACCTTATCTGATATTACCATCGTATCAACAGAACTATGGATATATCTAGGGGGAATAGAATTCCAGAAAAGAACATGAATTATGAAAGTGTTTGTGGAGGAATATAGCGCCTAAAATAGCCATTAGTAGTAAGTGGAAGCTTTCTTACAGTCATACAAATAGCCATAATAGGTGGAGTTTTGTTCTCCATGTCCATGGACGCGGACAAATGTAGGACCAAGAATCGATTAAAGGGAGATACAATCAAAATAAAGAGGCAGAAAACGACAGGTTAACAACCAATGATAACCAATGAAGATCAAGGTCGACAAGACAGGTTGTGAGTCATATGTGGAGAAATTCGAACACTTCACTTCTTCCTGAAGTTTGCCCTGATAATGCTGTTCAGAGGAACAATAAAAGCTCCTCAACCAAACCATCCAGCTCAGAGAACAAAACTCCACCTAAGTCATTTATCCAAGCAACAAGTCTTTCCCACCATTTCAAGAGCCATACTGTTAGCAGTATAAACATTTTTTTTCAGTCACTGCAATAGTGATGAGGAATTAGAAAAGACTGCCGTCGACTGAGTCTCGAAATTATCGTTTCAACAACTGATGGAACCGGAATATAACACATCAGTTGACAAACCAAAGGTGGGGGAGTAAGACAAAGATACTGGCCTTCATGCTAGGCCAAAGACGTTTTGCTCCGAATGTCGGCTAGTCAGTAGATTTTTTTGGCATCACCATTGACTGTATACTTTATGACCTTATCAATGTGACTTAGTAGGAGTACTTGTATTTCAATGAAGTAAAAAGACTCCAACATTATTTACGATTCAAAGCTTTAATATAGTTTAAAACTAGACATTCTAGTTTACAGTTATCCTTATTGTGGATTTATACCATTCACAGGCGTAAACAGCTATCATAAAACCTTGCTCATATTGTTATTTACTAGCAGTAGCGGTGATAGTTCATTTATTTAATTTACTATCAAAATATTAAGTAAATTAAATTATCTTTTTCTAGAAATGGTAAGTATTGGAATAGTTACTAAACGAATTGAAATGAAAACACATTCCTACATATCCAGGTTATTCACCAATGAAAATTAGAAAATCATTGACAGAAATATTGATTACCTATTTCGCTCGAGGTTTTATACCATTTTATAATGACGAAATCTGTTGTTATTAAAATATACAACAGCTTTATTTGAAATCAGTAGTATAATCCCAGTAGATTTAACACAGCTAGAAGAACAAGTATACATCATAGACATTTCAATGTTCATTTTAGTTATATATAATTAAAATAGCACTGTTTTCAAATAAAAAAAACAATCATCATAACAGGTAAGATGATACATACTAACAGAAATTTACATAACGTTGTTTATTGTAATTGAAAATAAGGTGAAAGTTTTGATTTTTGACAAAAATGGTAAATAAACATTGAATGATCAAGAACTTACAAAATAAATAGACATTTTTCCGAGAAATAGCTTTTACTTTACAGTGAAGGTCATCAAAATACATTAAAATGAGGGCTACTGAATATAGCAGTTGGAGGTAATTAACCTTGGACCCGGGTTTCATGCTACTTGGCACTCGTCAGCAAGGTGAAGTTGTAATCTTGATGGAAGTGGTAATCCCTGACGGATTCAATCCCGTGTCACCAAGTTTCACAGTCAGAGATGTTACCGTTGGGATATCTGGGCAGCGATATTCACTCAATGTTGAGTCACCTAGACTAGTGGCCACATTGCAACTTAGTCGGTAGCATTTGATATGCTACTTATTTTTACATTGTATTTATAAATTGCAATATAAACAGTTAAGACTAGTCTACTAGTCATTAGTAAAATTTAAATGACTTGAAAAAGCATTTATTTGTCATAAACGTAAGTTTATGTTTCACGAACGATTATATTTTAGTCAACTTGCCAATCCACTTGTTAATGATTTGTAATTTTAACCAATTTATTTAAAACAATCGATGTTCGACTAAAAAATAAGAGATTAACAATATCACCATAAAACCGAGTGACAGTATGTTACACATCATTATTAAACCCAACATTGATATATCAATCAACACCATATAGATCCTTAATGAAATCTGGTTATAACACTGTGAGGATTTGTCTACATATTAGGAACCACTGTTTACTGTTATAATTATTATTAGATGAAAATGTATGTTCTGAGGATTCAAGTGACTGATAGTTTGTTTGACGAACTATTCCAAAAATCTTGACCAAATAGATATCTAAATGTTGAAACAAATTTTCTGAATATATACACGAAATATTAATAATGGTATTTCTGTTAAAAAAAGTCAACTAAATTAGTATAATTTGTCCAAGTCTCAAGTAAATAAAGAAGGAGGAAAACACACGTCAGAATGTAGTCAACAACTATAAATCATTAAATAAGAACTTTCATTTTAATTTGGTCGAATAGTTTCACAGTATTTGGGCGCCGAATTAATGTGAGATATTTAAGAGGAAGAATGTATTTATAAAATCTCAGCGAATGAATTTTGAAGTAAATCCAACGTTTCGCCTGGCAATCTGGTCCAAGCCTTTTCAAGAAATGAATATTTCCTTGAGAAAGCTTGAACCGGATTGCCAGGCGAAACGTTGGATTTACTTCAAAATTCATTCGCTGAGATTTTACAAATATATTCATCCTCTTTAATATTAATCATTAATTTGGGATTCACTTTAATATTAGCTGTTACGATTTTATTAAGAGTTTTTGAAGTAATAGGGATGTTTGATTAATATTAATATCAGAGGAAATCAGAAATGAATAAGTAATCCCACTTTTTCAATCTTAATCCATTTCAAATTACAACTAGTTATGGATAGGTTTATGTTAGAGTAAATTTAATCCAAATTTTACAACAGGGAATTTGTAAAGAAAAATAACAAGAGAAAATATGAACTGCGAATACTTCTAAATTTAACGGTAATGGTAACGTTTCATATGGATTAAAATATATAATAAATCAAAATGATATGAGCGGTACCATAATGTTTGGACTATATTACTAATCTACGTATTATAAGCTTTTAATGTTGACAATTTCTGATCTTACGGAAGAAAAAACCTCAATCAGCACTTTCTTCATTAATCTTGAAATATTTTCAGTAATATCGTGATGAGCCACAATTCAAATGAACAATTCACCTTATTATTTTAAATATAGGATCAGACACATGATAGACATAAAACTACTATTAAAAAGTATTTGTTACTTTTCCTGATTTCCGGTTGTTTTTTTGTACAAGTTAAAATCATTTTTGTCTGAAATTGAAAGAAAATAATCTGTGGAGTAAACATGTTTAGAACTAGAGTAAAGAGATTTATCATATACCATGAGTCAGATGCCAACTTCATTCAAAACATCGATTCTTCTTCACTTTTAACATTGTTTGAATCTCCCCATTGATATTTAGGACTACAATTGATCAGTATCTTATTGGCACATGTACATCCTGTGCGGACTGACTGGATATTGCCTTAGATCACAAGCATTATAAGCAGAGATGGGTGGTAGATAGCAGTGGAATGCAGTACTTTCGTCTCGTCTTATTTGTGACACGTAAGTTTGACGTGCCTGTATCCCAAAGTTGATGTTCACTCTGAGATCCGAACACAAAGCTTGAATGAAAAAATACATGAACAATCATTATATCAGTAAAATGTTCCTGATTACTGGACATGGTCTGATTTAAAGTAAGAGCAAATCTTATCAACGAAATTTATGATAGTATTATAAGTATTTGATCGTCTACCTTTATTCTAATTTTAACGACTATATTTTTCGTAACAGAACGGAAAATAGTAATAGTATGTTTAAACCTGATAAAATAACATGTATCTTATTCAAAAATATGCTTGTTATTTTGAATATTTCTTTGTTTACCAAAAATTTTATTGTACATTACTAATAACATTGTTATTATTATTATTATCATCCGTATTTAGGAAATGAAACATCTCGAAGTAGACTGGAGTCCAATTTAATAAAATTAGATTTATTTCTATATTATACTGTAAGAAATGATCCCATGTACAGTTTGGTTCCACTAATTTATTAAAGTTCGTCTTGTGTTGGACAGATCGGATATTCGTTTGTGACCATGTAAATTTCTCCTGACTTATTGATAGTCATATACTCAGTAGTTAACATCCTTATGCCCCTGTGATTAATAGGGTTTATCCAGCCAGGAGTTAGCAGTTCACATGTGACATTGAATGGACATCAAAATATAGAGTATAGTTATAAGTGCAAGCTGCTAAATGTTGTCTAGGTGATTAATTTATTGTGAAGATGTTGGTGTGTATATCTCAAACTAAAACTAGGCTGAAATGATTTTGTTTTCATTAGGTTTGTAGCTGGCATAAATGTTTTTGGTCTATATAGAACGTATCCACAAATTATTTTACTAGAGAACAGATACTGGTTTCAAACAGTCGAAGATTTCTTGTTCAGCACAAAACAAATAGGTATCATAAAAATAGTTTGCACGAATTTAACGGGGGATGAAATTTGGTAATCTTCTTAAGAGACATCTCGTAAACTCTGAATGGATACTTTTCAAAGGTTAACAATAATCATAATTATTAGCAGAGAAGGACGATAACTTAAGGTAATATCGACGTAATCCACACCGGACGCACATAAACCAATAAGAGACTGATCAGTTGCAATACTATATATCAGTGAGAAGATTCAAACAACCAATACAAAAGCGAATAAATATAATTGTCACATAAAGTTGAATAAGTCTGTTTATTACGGTAAATGAAATATATCTACGTGTATACAATCGTCCGGTGGAAAGTTGCCTTCAAGAATGAACAATCGGATATTATAGCCTGTAGTGCTGAGAGGTGTGTATATTTTCGTACTAATTTGTACTGATTTCGTCAAAATATATACACCTTTTAGAGATCATTTTTGTTTGAAAAATATGTCCTTATTGGTAAAAGTATTTTAAGACATTTCTGATTGGTAATGTTATGATATACTAACTATAGATTGCATAAAGTATTGTGTGAGCGTTGACAATATTAAACCGCATTTTCTCAGTAAATTCGGCACTATTCCACTCAACGGTAATTTTAACGCTATTTTATATTAACTTTCAGAAATCGGATATAATTTATTACTTAAAATACCTTTTAAAGATTGGGATAAATATTCCCGGCGTTAGTAAATTTTAAACAAATAAATGAACAAAAGTTTTACAAACTTCGTAAAAGCAATACGGTTATTTCAGTTTAATGAGAAAGATATATAACAATAAATATAAATAACTGGAGCAGTATATTGTTTGTTTCAGAGGAAATGAAACTCTAACGTGGGTGCACACTGATGAGGAATCCCACAATAGGGCGAAACGGCCGTCCAGTGCTTCCAGGTTTTAGATGGTGGCTTAACATCAATCGGTTCATGATCTCAATCAAAACTTGACAATCTCCACAACCCCTATACTGAAACTCTATTTGTTTGATTTGTGATAAAAAAGCTGGAGACTCGTTTATTGAAATAAACATCTATGCCATCAATAGTAAATAAAGCTTAAAGCAATATATAAAAATGTTGTAATAACACTAATATGTGTTGATTTATGGTTACGATAGAAAATATTCAATAACTGATATGTTAATTAATCTCTTTCCCATAAACTTTCTTTTGATTGGCTACCTGAATTATATGAATCCCTCATATTTGGTTTAAAGCATCGTCTAACCAATCACAACAAAACAAATAATACAACTTTTTAAATGTAATCATATACTGTTCAAAGTAAATAAACAAGTACATTATAAGTAATCCAAATATGTGAATTATTGGATCCAAATATAAAGGATTTAATTATGAATTCTATGAT
Source organism: Schistosoma haematobium (assembly GCF_000699445.3). Taxonomy (NCBI): domain Eukaryota; kingdom Metazoa; phylum Platyhelminthes; class Trematoda; order Strigeidida; family Schistosomatidae; genus Schistosoma; species Schistosoma haematobium. The sequence continues at coordinate 32,936,951 of NC_067196.1, read as the reverse complement.
TTCTAATGAAACGTGGAATTCATCTGTTTGGAATCAATCACAAATTTTATCATCATTATCATCATTCCCATCATCGTCATCATCATCATCATCATCTTTTTTAGTAGTCACACAAGTTGATGTTACAGATTTACAAGTTTATGTAATACTTAAACATTATTTACCAATTCCAATATTTATTGTTAGTATATTATGCATCTTAGTCACATTGATTGCAGTTACACAACGTGGTTTATGGCGAACTACAGTTACATATATTATTGTATTAGCTATTGTTGATTTATTCACTTTAATATCATTATGTATACTTTCTATGGATTTTTTTATTATACCAGCTTTACCTGAAGGATTATTTACAAGAGTTTATTTTCTAGTTGAAACAATATTGGGTGAATTAGTTGATACATTATTATTAATATCAAATTGGTTAACTGTACTTATTGCTACCGAACGTTATCTTGCTGTGTGTCATCCATTAAAAGTACGTTTTATCGACTGTAAATATCGACGTATCTTTATTTTACTTGTTATTTTCTTTAGTGTATTAATCAAACTACCCGGATTTATTATATTAGGATATGCAAAAGAGATTAATTCATCATATACTATTATAATATTTAGAAAGATTTATATATGGATAGTACAAATTTTATTATTTTTAATAATTCCATTTAGTATATTGACATTTGTCAATGTACGTCTAATACAAACTGTACGTAATTCATTACAATTAATTAATCAACGAGGTAAAAAAACAAATAAAGAATCAATTTTATCTTCAAATTCTACTCAAAGTGATACTGGAATAATGCGTAGAATTACATTATGTTATCCATATTTATCTTGTTGTATTTCATCTACTTCAAATAATATTTATTCATTTCATCAATGTTCCAATTCATTTTATAAAATATTTTGTTGCAATTGTTTTAATTTATCAACGAAACCGGTAAATAATTGTCAACTTCAACATAATCAACAACAATCAAATCAATCAAAGAGAATTTCAAAGAAAAATGAATTAGTTCAAGTGAATGATTCATCACCAGTAACAAGTCCAACAAGTTTAACAGCAAGTGAACCTACAGGTGCTCAATTAGGACGTACTCAAAGAGAAGAGAAAAAGATTACAATTACATTAATTTGTTTAATTGTAACATTTTTTATTTGTCAAGGTCCATTTGTATTAACAACTGTCATTATGCGTTTTAGTAGTACAGGATTTTATTTATCTGATACAAATAAAATTATTAATAACACTTTATTATTATGTAATACATTTACAGATCAAAATCATATTGAAACAATAACACCAAATAAACCATTTGGTTTTGTAGATTATATAAATCCTATATCTGTGATTGCATTAGCTTTAAAAAGTGATTTATCATTTTTCTTTTATTGTTGGTTTTGTGATCGATTTTTATTAGCATTGAAAAAAATAACACATAATAAATGTTGGCCAATATTGAAAAGACACAATTTTCACAACACTCATCATCGTCATCATCAACATCATCATCATCATCATCGTCATCGGCATCTTCATCATTATCATCAAAAATGTAGTAGTCATCCACATTTACAAAAATTAACTAAATCTCATCAAAATGAACAAAAAAATATTATTGAATTAAATATGCCATCAAGTGGTAGCCTACCAGCTGAATATCGATTACCACATCATCATTATAAAGATGGTGGTGAATATTATCAATATCGTATACCTATTGATATGGTTACTAATCAGCATAAAATTATAAAATATAAAAAACCTGCACCTTTACCATTTAATTTATCTAAACATAATAAAATGAAAAAGAAATCTGTAATTAATTTACCAATGAATGTAAAAATTTCATGGTCATCTCCAAGTTGTTCAGATAATTCATATAAATGTTCATCATCACCTAAAAAGAAAGGTTCTTCTTCAATTGGTTGTTCAAAAAAATAAATTTTGTAAATAATATAAAAATAAACAAATCGATAAAGTGATAATTGTTGTGATTGATTGAGTTTTTCATGTTTATTTTTAATTTATATATCTATGTACATACTTATTTATGATCATAAGATGTTTATAAAATGTCTTTTATTTATGACTTCTAATGTCGTAAATTATTGTTAACGATATTTATTGTGGATGAATCGATTACTGAACATGATTTCATACTGTTGATCTTGTGAAGAGATTATGGTTAACAATTTACTTGACACATTTGTTCCGATTGTATTGTGTTTTCTAATATGAATGGTTGATATATGAAGCTTTTTAATATTGTTTCTAGACATCACAACTTTATACTATACTTAGAATTGATTTGTTTATTTAACCTAAAATGTTAAATCAGTTTGTTTTGATGAACTTATCAGTGAATTGTTGTTTGCCAAGGTTTCGTCAACATTATTCATCTCTGTATTATTGTTGAGCAGTTTGTTTTATTAGTTGACCTTGTTCGTATAATACCGTAACTAGGATCTCTATTGATCTTCTGTAGGCTAAAGATTAATCGGAAATGTCAAAGTTCAAGAAAATCTGTGGCATTCTTTGAATCTGTTCTATCCAGAATTTTGATTTGGTTTTAATGCTTGAAAAGAAAAAGAGGCAAATTTTTTAAAAGTATAGATAAATTCAATTGTCTGTTAACGATAAATTATAAAAGAATTCACCTGAATAATTATAGCAACTAATCGATTGTGAAAGTGTTTCTTAGTTTGTTTATTTTAATTCAATAAATAAACAACATTCACCCAAAATCGATTTTGTTGTGATGTAAGATATCAAAATTTATTATAATAATTATGATATAATCTTTAAATTCTTTTAGTTAGTTTAAATGGGATCATTATCTAATGTAGTAATCTTCATCTAAACTCTTCAAATAACTGTTTTCCCTTACTTAATTTGGTAATAAGATAGAAACTAAATTTAGGTTTATGCCATAAAGTAACATTTTATCATAAATAAATGGTTTTATTACGTCATTGATCGTGTTTAAGTAGATTTTTAAACTGGAGAGTATGATGAAGATGATGATGATGATGATGCCCATAATGTTATTTATAAATGAAAAAAATGATGAAAGAGTCCGGTTTACGAGAATTATGGAATGTATTCAATTACCATTAAGACTTACTATTAATGAGTTATTTATTTTGTATATATTATTTCATTGAAATTCATTATAGCTTTTGTTGTATACTTTTATATGGTATACTTTATTCATTTATTATAATAGGTCATTTTTAATCTTAAAAGACATTCTGTTATGACGAATATGAATCCATAAATGAATATAATACATAAGAAAATCAAGAATATTGTTACTAGAAATTGTTAAGTAGGATAATGACAAGATTTACTAACATTATCAATGTTTCTACTGAGAATGTTTTCATTAACATGCATACATTGTGTTCAAACCCAATTGAATGTACCAGTAAAAAGAAAAGTGTCATCTTAAAACAACCTTTAATAACGTCTGGAACATATTATTGGTCAAATTAACAACATTTTAAAGGTTGATTCTGATAACTAGTATCAAAATATCATTCCTATACACTTCAACTATTTATTTGTTATATTTCTTGGTTTTAACAGAGGGATTTTTTAAATCTCTCAACTTAAAACTTCAACAGTTGTCTCCGAAAAATTCATTAATACACCACTCATGTAAAGTTTACTTTGGTTTTTATAAGTCATCCACTAAGGTATAACTTCGTATTTTACTTTCTAATTTCTGAACCAGTGGTTTGTGCTGATGATGTCGTTCAGAAGAACGATGAAAGCTCCACGACCAAACCATCCAACTCAGAGAACAAAACTCCATTAAAACCAGTGGTTTTCTTCAACAAATTAATTCCTTTAGTTGATAGAAGCGTCCAAAATGTTATGATACAGTACTGAGATAAGTTTTACGTTATAAATGAAAATGTTTGTATGACATAGATGTTTAAACTTTCATAAGAAGAAAAGAACTATGACCAAAAAAAGAGACATGAACATAGAATTATTTTATTCAATTCTATAAGTTATTCATGCCTATGGTGATGAACCAGTCAATGCATATTCGTTCTTCTAAGTCCTACCATTTCACGCAGGTTGATTGATGGGCAATAAGATCTCAGGGAGGTGTTCCGCTGACTCGAGAGAAGGCGTGAAAGCGTTTAGATGTTTTTTTCAAGCAACCAATGTCTTCAGCGATGCTGCGTTTTTTGTAATAAGCTAGCAAGTTGACGAAGATGCACCCTAAGACTATTTCATTTCACTTTGAACCAAGAATTTATGTCGCCGTTGGTAAGTCCTTCAAAGTTCTGAGCTAATACATCAAGAAATACTCTCAAAAACAGTATGTGACCAGCTTTAAGCAGCTGTTCATAGGTTTCCATGGTGCCGGGTTGCCAAAATCACTGCTAATCCAGTTTTGCTTCAATTTCCTCAAGAAGAAGAAATATTTGATAGTGTTAACAATACTATCGATATTATCACTAATTCTACTGCTCTGGGATTCGTTTTGGTAACTCCATTTCACGGTGGTGATGTGGTAAGTTGAGTTAAACAGATGTACGTACGTGCCTTTTTCTGCGTTGCTTATGGTAGACTAAAGTAGTAATCATTATAAGAAGAGGTTTTTATGATTTTAGTAATTTAATAGCGTACTTTTGAGGAGTCTCATACTAGGACGAAATGGCCGTCCAGTGCTTCCATCTTTTCTATGTTGATCTAGCTTCAGTTGATTTATAGTATTAGTTATTATTAGTTCGGAAATAAAGCAATATTACAGCACCAAAAAACCTTTGGACAATCAACTGAATAAATTATATATTAAGTCAGCTAAAAATCACATTTTATAATAATTTATCAGGTAAATGCTAACAGTTACTATTTTCATTACCACCATTATCATCAGAAAGAACGAAACAGAACTAAACGAAAGTCCTTAAATAAATAATAATTAATATAAATTACGGCTTGATAGAGACAACTTATTTAATGATTTCTAAGTTTATTCTTTAGTTTTAAAAGCCACTAATTATATAATGAAATCAAACAGATGTATCAGTATATATTTAACACAATTATTTTGTTACTGTAACGTTAAAACATCATATTACAATTAAGAAGATCAAAGTAAATTGAATCTTTGACATGATCTATACATGTGTAACATTTAAAATTAATTTTATTGTAACTACAGAATTAGGACTTGTGAAATATACTGAGGGAATAGCTGTAAAAAGCTATTAGTCTATTAAATTTGTTTGGACAAAAGGAAACCGTAAATGAAGTTGTAGTTCTGCTGTCTTTACATCAAAAGAACTTAAATAATATGGGAAAAAACGATGTGATGATTTACAATTTTCGGTGCGAACCACCTGATTGCTTCCTAACACAGTATTTTGCACATTTATTAATTTTTATTTTTTGGTGAATAGTTTTCGGTTAGACTAAGTAGTCACGAGTTAGTTTTTAATAGAATAAAATCTCTATGAATTATGGTAATATTAGCAATTACTCACATTATTCAGAGAAACTCTTAAAACTATCCAAGATTGATAAGTTTTTTAAAGTTTAGTTCAAAAAGTCTCTAGATCGTTTAGTCAGAAGTGTATGAAGACTCAAAAAGAAAAACTAAAATTTCGTGAAAAGCATAATGATTTCAGATGATTGAGTAAGAACCTGGTAACTCATGTTCCAAACATAAGTTCATTCATCATATAACATGACGATCATTGATGTGATTATGACAAACAAAACTAAATGAACAGAAATTATCCGTCTTCGTTGTTTGTATAGAGGCCTGATATTATAAAAATATTGTTGACTACTCATAAATCATTTGTTGATCCAAACTAAAAATGGAGTATAAATTTAAATAAAGACGAAATTCATCGATTTTAAACAAAAAATTTAGTTATGAAAATCTGATGAAATTGAAAACTATGGTATTTTCAACATTTTACTAAATAATTAATTATGTCATTTTAGCCTTCACAAGCTTTAAAATTTCATATAAATAAGACATAATTGAAAGTTTTCTAATATATTTTGTGACATTTTGTGTACAAAAAGAAACAATTTAGAATTACCTGGATACTCGTTATTCTTATTTTATGTCATAAATAATGTCATAAAACTGATTTAACAAGATTAAACATTCCACTAAACAATATGACATCATTAAGAGTAAACTAGATTGAATTATTTAAACAAATTAAAATATGGTTAAATTAATATTGCTTGACTCATTCAACGCATCATAATATTTACAATGACGAGGTTAATTTGTCAAGATTTTTGATAAGAATATAAGCGGTCTATCTGAAAAATAATCAGTTGTGGGTTCTTGATTTCGGAGTTGTTTTATTTATATCAGAAGGGGTTTCCGTGGATAATAGTTGAGATGATGAGATAACTGAAGCTAGACCATCATGGAAAACCTAAAAGTACTGGACGGCCATTCCTTCTTATTGTGGGAATCACCAGCAGTGCGCATCCACGATCCCGCCTAGCAAGATACGAACTCAGGATCTATCAATCTCACGCGCGAACGCTTAACCTCTAAACCACTGAGTCGGCCGGCATTCAATGGTGTAAATGTCTAACATATATTAATCCTTAAAATCAAGTCATACATCCACAGTTGTTTTCAGTGAGTTACTGTCTCCCAACAGACCCGGTTGAACTCCACTGGTCACTGGTTATCCTTAGAACTCTAAGAAGAACCTCTTGAAGCCAGTCACTAGTTAGCATATGTTGATTAATATCACAATAGGTTTTTGATACTATAGTAATTTTATTAAATCTGTGTAGTCTAATTGTGAATCATTCTTTATCTTTCTACAAAAAATAATCATGACGTAATTCAAAAAAAGTATTAGGGTATAAGACTAACTCTTCAAGTAACTAATAACGTGATCATGTAGAAATGTAACTTGAATAACTATTCTCCATAAATAAACTGTTATTGATTGTAACTCATTAATAGTTCACAACTATTATATAGTTCAATTTAAGGTTAGTTTCAACACCAACTGATATCAGCAGGAAAACAGTGCTTATATATAACTACCCGACTGAGATATAGAAAAGACCCATCGATAGAAAGCATCAGAAAAATTTAGATCCAAAATCAAACCAAATGGAGTAACATGAAACTATGAGAAAAGTATTCAATTTATTAACTTAACTAATGGAACTGATTAACATATTATGCTAAGCAAAGAAAAAAAACAAATGCCTGATGTTATCAATAGAATTTCATGAGTACTTTTTTATTCATAAATCTATAAAGTTTTTACATGTACAGGTTAATATGCACTAAACACGGTTTATCTTGTTTTAAATCAAACATGCATTTTTTAAATTTATATGGCTCATACAAATTAAATAAGGATACTTTCCTTTTCGAATAAATATTCGTAATAGATTAGCAGCGTCAAGAAAATAAGTTTTTTTCATACAAAGTTGTCACTTTAAACAGAGTTTCAAGGATCATAAGCAAAGATGGATAGTAGCTAGCAGTGGAATCCAGAATGCGCGTTTCACCCTATTTGTGACTCGTCAGCTGAGTGTACACACATCTCAGAGTTGATGTTCACTCAGGGACTGAAACCCAGTACCGTTCACTTCAACAGCCATCGCGTTGTTCCCTTAACTACTGAATCCTGATAGCCATTCACTTGTTTCAAGGATTCTTTCACAACCTTATTAAAATCTTTTAAAATTTTTTTTGAAATAAAACATTGATAATGTAAAATTATCGATAAAAACTTACATGTTGTGGTAGCAATTACATAATTATGAATTAAGGATTGTGAATCTTAATCGAAATAATTTTTGTATTGCCCATTATGTATGAAATTTTTTTTAACATTTTTTACCTGCTGTAAATAATTGTTCGATATTCTGGTAAGTTTTATAAAAATCACGTATTTATTTATGTTATTAAGTAAAAAGGAAGTCTGATCTACAAGGAATTCAACTACTGAAAGTCATACGTAAAAAAAATAGTTTTTTTTCTTTTTTCATGGTTTTTATGATAACCTAAACAGAGTCGAATCATTTAGTCTAATGGTTACAATGCAACCTGATAATCTTAATGAATTTTTAATAAAAGACCGATTATACAACATTAGTTACTAATTCATGAAAAGTTGTTTTAAACATTAAACATTTATAGAAGATCAGTGGCATTGTTTTTGAGAGTGTCAATGAACATTGAAAGTTTTAATTCGGCTGCTATTAAACGCAACTCGATTTCGTGAACGTGGCAGTCAGCTTAGCAACCAATCAGAATGTGAGTTCGGTCTCCCATAAACAATTTCATAAGGCAATAGTTCTAACGGCGAAACACTTTGTAAGATCTGTGAAGGCTCACTCCTGTTACATTCTAAATAAAAGACAGTAATAGCTTTAGTCAACAATGTTGAAAAGGTAAGTAAAAAAATCACATGTTTCTAAGAAAAGAATTTATGCAGCTGTGATTTACCTCGAGTTCATGAATATTAGATCACACCAGCTACTACAACTTGTGCAAACCATAGCATGGACTTGGTACCGTATCGCACAGCTTTTATTATTTTGCTCCCATTTAAGTATTCCCATGCATCTTCGTCGTAGATTTAGTGTCTGGTAAACTAAAATTCCCAGTTGTCAGAAAGATTTTTAACATTTGTCCACAGTCAGCATCATTTGATTAAGACAGAACACTCCTCATCTAGGACTGTATACTTCTGTTTTGCAGGCAACTAAAAGCTCAGACACTTAGGTATCCTGCTACCGATGTCATTACTTGGAAAATTGTTTAATGACAGTGATCTTTAAATATGGATAGTGCTAGACGTGCAGTCTACAAATAAACACCAAACATACTTATAATGTATGACAGCAACAATACCAAAGGCACTTTTTCCTTATTTTTAATCAGACTGATTTGAATCAATATACTCATTAAAAACAGGCAGCTCTACTTACTAAACTGATCTGTTTCGTTACAGGCTTCAAGCACTATACTTAAGTATACTATAATTCTATAGACTAAACTGAATTATACGACAACCAAGAATACTAAACTAAGCAAGCGTCATAACTATTGTTTCATTTGCATAGACATGTTACTCAAAGTAGTTAAATGAACATAGTTCAGCCGATAAACCCAAAGCACGAACTATAGGCCAGCCGAACTTACCTAGCAGAAAACAAAGGAAATATATGCTGCTCTGAGACTGAAGACAACAGTCAGTTGTTCATAAAAACATAGTTTACAGCACAAAAAAACTTTCTTCAGTAACATTATACACTATCGGTCTATTTGGAAACGATCAATGATATGATTAAACTTATGACTTGGAATATCATCCCAGAATGCAATAAACGTACAGTGTAACGCAGTCAGACGTGGAGAATAAAAATTAAAACCAGAGCAAAATTTACAGCATAATTTAGTTATTTAATGAAAAATGAATTATAAAATGACAAATCCTATTATGACATGACCGTTATTACACTGAGTGATACATTAAGCTTACCTGGAAACGTTGCGGATAAATCCACCCTTTAATTCACTCTGAGAGCATTAAAAAAATTTGTGCAAAACTTTGATTTAAAACTTCTTAGAAAGTAATTTCAATCATTTTGTTAGATTGTTTGTTTGTTTTTATTAAAAACAAAAGTACCCTATTCATTTTGATGTAGTTCTCATTGTATAATTCAGAAGAAGCATTAATTATTATTTTTATATTAATGAAACTTTGAAAATGAACTTTTTATTAACATTAAAAGCTTTTGTTTGTATATCATGATCAATGCTATAATTATTACAAGAGTCAATGATTATAAAGAAACAAATAAAGGTGATAACTATTACTTCATTTCATATGTTACTATGATTAAATCTGTCATGATTACGTAGTAATTCTACAATTCATATTGAATATAGATTACTACCTTTTTTTATTTTCAATAACAATTTCTTATAAAGAATATAGAAAAAAGGGAGATACAAATAGTTTGTAAATAATAATTTACATTTTTACATTGTTTCTTTTCCATTTAATTGTCAGTTGTAGGTTGAAATATACAATTAAGTTATATTTCCTATTCATATTCCTTATGAAGTTTTACATTACACATAGTGATTATCTAAACAATAAATAAACGAGGGGGTGATTTGAAAGTTAAAATTTTAAGAGATTTATCAGGTTTTTACTCTTTTAAAACTTAAAACTTCTATTATTCTTACTTATGTTTATAGAAAGAAAAAAACAAACAAATTTATTTTACATTTGTACTGCATAAAAGTGTATTATGTATATTCAGATTATCAAAAAGAAAACGTATTAAATATTATATACATTTTTTTAAAAACATAGGGAAGTTAAAATTATATCATGTTTGTTATCCAAATTCAGGACAGTTTTTTATTCCCATAAGATGTTAAATGCATAATAATAATAATAATAAGAGTATACATTGGTGATTTATTTAAAAATTATCCTTTTAAGAACAAATTAACACGTCAAACGATGTAAAATAGTAATTTTAATAGTTGAGATCATAAGTCAATTGAAGCTAGACCACTATGGAAAACTTGGAAGTACTTGATGGCCGTTTCGTCTTATTGCGGGACTCTTCAGCACTGAGCGTTCACGACTCCGCTTCACGAGATTCGAACACAGGATTTATCGGTCTCGCGCATGAACACTTAACCTTAAACGGTGTTAATTGTCTAATTTCAACTAATCCACGAAATTGAACAACACATTCACCATTTTCATCAGTGAGTTACTATCTCATTACAGAAACTGTTGCAAAATAGTATTGAAAAAAAACAGTATGCTAAATCAACGGATTATCTTGTATGAAATACATGTCAACACATGCTTGTTAAAAATATGTATCATCGTGAAAATCAAAAAAATTCTCTACACATTGAAAGAGAATTTTTTTAGGTATCATTACCAAGGTTTGAGTATTGGGCAGATTGTAATAAATAAATTAATACATTTGTAACATCCCATTTGAGTAGAAAAATTAGATTTTCTGATGTTTCGTGATTCGATATAAGCCACTTCTTTAGAAAATAGATAATCAAATCAAAATTAATTCATGTTTAAATAGACTGACTTGTTCAGACCTGTTTTTTGATTGATTGCATATAATATTCTTGCGTTGTTCCTCTGTACTATTTAAAATTGAATTAATTTTGATTAGGTTATTTATTTTCTGAAGAAGTGGTTTACATTGAGTCACGAAACATCAGAAAATCTAAAATTTCATTTAGATTTGTCTTTATTCAGTTCACCTTCTTTGTAAATAAAATTAATTGAAGTAAATTTATCGGAAATAAGTTCTTCATAAATAGTTAACGATCGTGTTACTGTCAATTGGTTGTGATTAAAAAAGTGTGTACCTGGTTCATTATAGCATTCTTACGATAAATAGTTTTAACAAATAGATGAGTTGTAATACGACTAAAGAGTCATTGTTCTATTGCAAAAACGTCATTAATTTGTTCGGTCAAATATATTAACTAAGATTGGAAACTTATCCGATTTCATTCCGTTGTTTTCTCGTTTCTCTATCAACTATTTAACATTTTTGACTTGAAGGTTTGAATTTTGACATAAATTTGACTCATTCTGAAGGGCAAAAACAATCAGATAATTATCTGACTAAAGTACAGAATTTCAAAATAATGCACAACATCGGCAAGAATTGAACCTAGGATTTAGAAATCTGTCGAGTTGTGTTGGGACGGGATTTACCTTTCTAACATCAATAATTTCTCTAAATAGTACTGTTATATCCTAGTCAGGATTAAATTACGGGTAACTTCTGAGTGGGCTAAGATTATCCATATATTCAGTAATTAGATTGTGTATATCTATCTTCATCTTATTATAAGCTCCGTTTTGACTTATAGATTATTATTATACGATTTACTGTTCTTAAGTTATACTCGGTTTAGTAATTACAGTCTCCCACGTTCACAGCCACTTTTTGGCTAGATATTGTACAAATGTTATTTCCTATATTATGTTGTGATGTGGTGTGTTTGTCTGGTACATAAACCAAGTATGTTTGAAATTAATGATTCGCATAGCGTAAGCTGTTATTGGCGTCCTGGACTCAAGTCAACGGGCTAGGCGAACAAAGGACCAACATACCGGTTGAACATCACTGGTTTAGCACAGTACTAAGATGAAGTTGTATTTCGATTGGCGGATAAATCACATGATAACTAGCCGACCTTAAAGTCACAAGAAGTACAGAATAACACTCAGTTCTTTTGGAGTATAACAACCTTGATTTCGACCAGTTTTAACTTTGTTGGTCACGATTTCGCACAAGAACGTCGAAATCCATGTGCAGCATTCACCTGTTTGAACCGTATAATAATTCACGTTAGACATTTCACCGAATCAATTTTACTTGTAGACCAATGAAATCTTCATTTTTTAGTGATTTTAAACTGACTTCGTTCTTTGGTGAAGGATGTTCACAAATTAATAATTTATCTGTTAATTATGTTCCAGTTGTGTTTTAGAAATTATATTGCTTTGAACATGACAGTGAATATATCTAAAATAAGGTAAATTTTGAAAGTGATTTGTATACTGTATGTATTTTGATATATCACGTTAAGTGAGACATTTCAAACAAGGTATTAGGTGTAATCTTCTTAATAAGTCTACTTTATGGTGATTTTATTTTATATGAACATGAAACATTAATTCACATAGTAACAATATGTATTGATTTTAAAATAAAATTTATCCACTAAAATAAAACGTGTTAGCATGACAGTTACTTGTTAAAATATTTATTTTCTAGTAAAAAAATCTTGGCTTTGATCATTCTAGAAATGATTAACTTTCAAGAATTGGCTTTCGAGTATCTTATACAGTAAACATAGAATGAAAGTAAGTTGAATCGCAGTGGAAAGATTTAGCTTTCAAGTGAATATATGAGCTGATAAATTAACTCAGTTCATTTCATCTATTTTTTTTTCAAAGATTTTATGAATAACGTTTAGCTCTCCATAGTAGGATGTATTAAAAAACTTGAACGTTAGTTATAACAAAACTGTGATGCAAATGAAGTGGAAATTTTCAGAATATTTCAGTAATCCATAACATAGAAGTAAAGATAAATAAAGAATAATAATTTCAGAGGAATATTCATTATTCCCTTGATTTTGAAAAAGTTTTGTTCTTCATATTCAATATATTTGCCTACTTTATTCCCTTTCTTATAGTCATTTTCCTATATATATTAGCAATATGTACCCACATCTCATCTTTGTAATTGTCCAAATATTGAATAACTATTTGTATTGATTATAATAATAGTAATAATTTCAGAGTAAAGTATATTTGCTTAGCTGATTAAATTAAGAAAAGCATTAACCGTAGAAACAAGTTGACAATAGAATGTTCTTTACAAATTCATAGAAGCATAAATGAAATGCGTCATACTATCTGTCTTATTGAAAGTTAATGTATTTGCCTATTATTTAAATGAAACTTTGTTTATTCTAAACTAGAATTCTTACAGAGAACATGATAAATAGTTACGTTTTAATGAATGAAAATTATTTCTTAGAGAAATTACAGTTTTATCAAAGTACAGTTAGCCAACATTTAAAACTACCTTAATAGAAATAAAACTATTTTTCATAATTATTTTAACACGTTTCCATTTCATGCTTCTTGGTTGATCCTGACGATAAATATTAAGTGGTTGCCAGTTAAAAATTAGCAGTCCAGTAAATCAACATCTAAATAATGTACACTCTTTTCGCTGCATATTGCCAGCAACCACGATATCATTGTTTAGGCATTTTGTAACTTGTACAACAAAAGGTTGTTGTTCAAGCAATTTGCCAAAGGATTGTGGTTGTGGTACAACTTTTAAAAGTATTAATTAAATAGAGGATTTTGAAAATAGATCTGTGTTTGGCATTTAGAAACGGGAATATTTTAAAAAATGGTTAAAATTGGTGACCAATAGAAAATTGAACTTTATAATTCCTGCAGTTTAAACAAATACACTGTTAATAAGAAAGTAAATGCTATGAATGTGTAAGATATTTATCCAAATGATATCAAAAGGATAGATACCGACAGTTGTATGTGATATGGCTGCACGACTTTAAGTTAACATGATATGTAGATCAGATACACCTCAATAGTAAAGTAATTTAGTACGAAAAGGTTTTGTTTATCATTTCAACTACGCGTTAAAATGTTCCGTTTCTGTTTACTTAGTGCCAAGAATAGGTAAAAAAGTAACCAAATGAAATAAAGGTAAATAGTTTCAAAAAACCAGTTATTGAATACATTTCATATATTGAAAAATTGTTTTGAGTTCTTTAAATAGTATCTGTATTGACTGTTGTGGGAGTATATTAGTTAGTGTATCTTACATTAGTACAGGTTTACTTGAAATAACTTAGAGAGCATTCAAGGTTTTCGTAGATTTTGTTGTCTATCATCCTTACGATCTTCTGTGATTTGAGTAAACAGTTTTAAACTTCATTCTCAAAATCAACTTTAATCGTAGAATCGTGTTTCAGAAAGACAATATATCAAAATGCGATCAAAAAACGAGGTTGTAATCATTTTATTTGTTCAAGAGAAAAAAAAATCAGGAAACGAAAATTTCTTGAAACGTATATTTAGAACTAGTCAATGACTGCTATCAAAACCATCCTTGTTTTGAATGATTCAGTATAACAAAACATGATACGTTGTAACTGGGCTTCGATTTGATAAAAAGTTACATAGATAAGTTATCCATCTTCAATATTTTAATGTGAAATGTTTTAGATATGTCGCTAAGGGTAATAATTAACGTCTGAAATAACTTTAATCAGACGTCTTTTCACTAAGGATGCAATTTGAACTCTCGACTAATTTTTTCATTGGAGAAAAAATGGTTATAATACAAGATCATTGTTAAAGAATACCATGAAATTTCAAAACTGATTCTCATTTCCAATCAATAGTGTTATGATAAGTCAAATCTTAAAAATAATTTTCAGCATTTAGTAATATTGACTAGAAACCCATATGAAATGATGAAAGGCTATCACGGTTACTTACTGTGGATCACTTACAGGGAGAAATATATTGTTTTTTGCTCATCATGGAGGATAGAGGTTTGAAATAGAATGGTTTAATCTTTTCAAGCCAATAAACTTGTGATATAGGTCAGTCGTTAACATGAGTCTTTGGGTGACATCTTATGATAAAATGTATTTTCAGGATTCACAAAATCGTTATAGAAAATCATATATATATATATATATATATATATATATATATATATATATTCGCTTAAACTTGCACGCTGCTCTTAAATGTTTTTGAATTTACATGGATCTCTTTACTAAAGGTTGTTGAACTCTAAGAGGAGTGAGGTTATCCGCGAATCTCATCGATTGTGCCGTACGTCAGTGCTTTTAGTCAATCTCCATTGGTTTCACGAGTTTAACTGCATATTAGAGTCTAATCTGTTTAGTATTCATTTGAAGCAATGTTGTTCAAATATGTTGTGTTTTCATCTACACTGGACGTATCCATAGAAGATAGTTGAGGATAACTCGAGCTATCCAAAATTTGTGGTTGAATTTAAAATTGAATTAATTCAAAAAATGTTTCGGGGATGATGGATTGAGCAACCAAAATAAGTGGCGTAACCACTCCATATTTTCATGAGCACTTGAAAACCAAAGCATATTTAAACCGTTTTTCAATTAGTCCTTTTAAAAAATTTTAGAATTTTTTTTTAAAAACGTCTGGAATGTCAGTTTTACTGATAAAAATTGGATAAAAGCAGTGCTATTCATTTTTTTAAATTCATGGATGATGTGCAGAAAAAAATTATACCAAATAACAATAGAAGTAGAAGCTAGCCGTTGCTGTAGACAGTCATCCTATTTTAATAAAATCATTGAGGTTATTTACCAAACATTAATGTACTTGCAGTCAATGACTAGATATACTACAAAACGTATTGTCTAAACCTTATTTGGTAAATTATAAAATTGATCTGCTTCAGATATATAACATGCGAGCATGAACGTTACACTACTTTACGTAGTTTAACATAGCATTGAGAGACTTTTGATTATATAAATAAATAGTTAGAAAAATGAAATGTATAAACTAGCTTTTTAAAATGTATATCCTTACAAGTAAAGACCCTTAGTAAATGAAAATGAACCAAAAAGGTAGTTAAAGTTTGTATTTCCTGTCAGTTGAATCAGTAAAAGAGTGTAAATCCAGAACAGAATATAGTCACAACTTAAGAT
The DNA here is from genome assembly GCF_000699445.3 of Schistosoma haematobium. NCBI lineage: Eukaryota > Metazoa > Platyhelminthes > Trematoda > Strigeidida > Schistosomatidae > Schistosoma > Schistosoma haematobium. Next base: position 32,920,629 of record NC_067196.1, on the reverse strand, counting down.
TATCTTTCGTTCAAAACATTACCCTTATGTCAAAAAGCAGTTGTGTTACGACCAGACTTTCTTACATCAGTCATACATTTTAACTGTAAGTCTACTAATGTTTTAACAATTAAATATGTCGATGGCACAAAATATGTTTTAGTGTACATTAAACTTTAGAATAACCACTTGTTGAGAAGTATTTTTTCCAAAATCAATCGTATTTTAAATTATTGTACAGCTGCCTGTTTTCCGAGTTGTTTTCGATTGCTTGATTAGTTTCAAACGATTCTAACTAATAAAAAATTGTCTTAAACACTTTTATCATTAGAAAACTATTTCAAATATCCCACAATGAACAGTTACTTGCGTTAAAATTTGTCTACCTGAAGGAAAGTTTTGCTAAGTAATCTAATAATGTAAAGATCATAGAATAAAGCATGTTTTTAAGGTGGGTAGAGATACATCTGGGATAAAAATACTTATCGTAATTTGTATTTGAATGTCATACTCTTCACTTATTTAACCTAGATAGTAGACTATCTTTATGTCGAACAGCTGAAAACATAATAAACATTCAATGAATTACCATAATTGTTTGTTGACTATATGATACAGGAAATAGGTTTTTCTATGTAAATAGAATTAAAATCAACCTTTAATGGACATTCATTATAAAATATTGATTAAACATAATTCATAAAATTTTTCTAGATCGCTTTTTCTTGTTTATCACAATATTTAAACAACCTAATGCATTGACTAGGACTATCATGACCTCTTTGAACTCTTTAGTATCGGTATCCAAAATGTAGTAGGTTTGATATAATTTCTTTAAAAAATAACATTAAGACTTATCACCCTAAATCATTACTCTTTCTATGTTAAGACGAAATTGTAAAATGGAAACCGGTGTCATATTTGAAAATTAAATCAATGTTTAGTTCATATTTTTCACAAAACTATGTGCCAACAAAATCAATAGAAATCGATAATCAGAGGGAGGTTTTTTGGATATTATAGTAATTTAGTTGTTGAATTCGTGATTCAATGTTCGTTACACCACCATGGAAAACCTGGAAGCGCTGGATGGCCATTTCGTTTTAGTATGGGACTTCTCAGCAGTGCGCATCCAGTGCTTCTAGATTGTCCATGGTGGTGTAGCTTCAATTGACTCATGAATTCAACTACTAAGAAATAAATAAATTGATAAAAAAAACTGATAGTTTGTTGGTGTAAATAAATTTCAGCTATCTGTGGTTACCATTATGATTGAAATATATTTTAATTATTATTTACTGAAAATGTTTAGTTTTATAAATGATCCAGCATTGTGAGATGAGATCAATCATAATCATTTCTCCAAATGACTGTGGGCTGAATTTTATCCCGTAGTTTAAACTTATTTTGATCAACATACACTATGTTCGTTAAGACATTGAATGCTAGTTATCGATATTTTATAACAGTCAATCTTTCAGACATCTACACTTGTATTATATATTCATATTTGATGCTTGACTACAGATAACTCTGCTTCATTTACTGAATAGTCACTGAACATTTCATCTTTATACAGTTTTCAGTCATCTAATCTAATCACCATATCACAAACATGATAAACATAAATAAATAAAATTTTGAGACTAAGCAACATTTACTTGTCTATTCTTCTCAAAAATGGTTTGCAATTATATATCGTGTCTTCTTTATTTTCAACAGAAAATGATTTATCTCGGAAAAAGTATGCTATAATAAATGAAATGGTCTGGATCAACGTTTATGTTGTAGTTTTAGCATGGTGTACTGAAGACAGACAAAACATTTTGTATGAACTTTTGATTAATCCATAATGTTGCGTTCATTACATTGTTACACTGATTTTCCGTATTTAAAAGAAACCCTATCAGAATTGGTATTGTTTGCTTGTATCTTCCCATTGTTGTTTGGGACTACAATTGATTAGTCTGTTGTTGGCATATGTACATCCTATGCGGACTGTCTCGATATTGCCTTAAGTCACAAGCTTTATAGGCAAAGATGGATAGTGACTGGCTGTTAAATCCAGGACGCTCATTTCGTTCCATTTGGGACTCGTCAGCTACATGTACCTACATCCCAGAATTCATGTTCACTCTGGTACTCACCCCATCGCACAAGCAGGTGGCTATCAGGATTCAGTAGCTAAGTGGATAACGCAATAGAGTTTGAAGAGAACGGCACGAGGTTCGAGTCCCTGAGTGAACACCAATCCTAGGATAAAAACTCATGCATCTGACATGTTTCGAATAGGACGAAAAGCGTGTTCTGGATTACACTGTTAGCCGCTATCCATCTTCGTCTTTGGAAATGTTTCAGAAATCTTTCATCAGAAAATAATGTTCATCTTTCTAGTTGCAAAATGATAATTTATCGATCATTTCTGTAATAGTACCCAATATTTGTCGATGGATTGTAGAGGTCTAGTTTTTTGTATGTATTTATTTAAAAATATAGATTTCATCAATAAACTAGTTCAACGTCAATGATTCCCAAAAGTTAGAAATTCGTTATATGGTGATAAAAATGCTTGACACCTTCTATATTCAGTGAAATTTACAGTATGAAAATAGGAATCATCGTCGAAGTAGAAAAACTTGTAACTCTCGTTCACGAAATTGGTCAAAAGATAATAGAGTACTTTTCTTACATAATGTATGCTATATAGATTGGTAAGTTTATTAGTGGCCCGAGATCTGACTCCATTTGGATCGTATAATGATTGTTATTGAAACATATATATCAGCTACCACCATCGACTTAAATCGCGTTGATAAATAACGAAATTAAATAAGTCGAATGCGAGAATGAAGTTTGAATGCATATGTTTCATACAGCAGTTGGTCTGAATAGACAATCAGCGAGACGGAGTGAAGCGAAATGACGTGCGGTGGAGAAAGCGTGTGAACCAACTCAATTTAACCAAGCGTTAATCGATATTTATAACCGAACAGAAATAAGTTTAAGATATGTGATGAATAGGATAAGAAGTACACACACATGCTCATATAAAAACAGTAAAGGTTGATAAGCGAATAGTTGACAAGGTCAGAATGTGACTCAGGAAGAATGAATAAATTGGCCTAGTCAGAATACGCTATATAGGCTGAACATAGTTACCGGTACCACAGTTTCATTAAATTATTAAACTGGCAAATTCTTAGCTAGATACTTACCATTTCACCAGTTATCTTACTTTTATACAATACTCAGAAGACTGAAAATATGATTGTGAATGGACTCACCACATTCATATATTTTGAAACTGGGTCATTCTGCAAGGTCTATATTACGAAAAGGTTAGGAGCATTTTTTAAACATTATGCAATTCAAAACATCCAACAAATTTGTCTTCTTAAATACTCACTATTGTTAAGATAAATCATGTCAAATTATCAGTATAGGGTTGTGGAGATTGTTGATATTTTTACTGGAATCATGAATCAATCAATTCTTAACCACCATCGAAAACCTGGAAGAACTGGACGGCCATTTTTTCCTAGTATGAAACTCCTCAGCAGTGTGCATCCACGATCTAGCACGCGGGACTCATCAAATTAAAAATGTGAACAATATATAAAGATTTCTTCCATATTAGGGAAATTCAGCTTTTTGTCTCATTATTTAATTGTGTTTGTTAATTTGCCTACACATAAATTAACTGAAAAATTAAACATCTAATAAGAGTGACTGTAATTCATTATTCATGAATAAAAATTGCTTTAACACTATTAAATTCTAGCCGCTCTAATATATCAGACACTTAGCCTTAGATATCTGGAATTCAATAATTAATTTCTTTTGCAGCCAACATTTTTTTAAACAACACCACAAGCTAGTTATTTTAAAGTTATCATTGCTTCATATCCGGCAGATTATATTAACAAACAGGAAATTTACTGTATTACTAAATCAAAATATAATTTACGAGCAGTGTTACTTCAGGCGAAATATTTTCTTTAATTGGAAATAAAAGTAGGTTTTCGGAAAGGGTTTTGTGGAGATTTTAGTGATTTCCATAGTTGAAATCATGAGTCAATTGAAGCTACACCACCATGGAAAACTTGGGATCACTGGACGGCCGTTTCGTCATAGTATGGGACTCCTCATCAGTGCGCATCCATGTCCCCACCTAGCAGGATTCAAACTCAGGATCTATCAATATCGCTCGCGAGCGCTTAACCATTAGACCACTGAGCCGGCATCCAACGGTGTTAATGTCTGATAATAATCATCTGCTCACTATTGACTGACTTCAAGAGACACTCCTGGAGTTCTGATGAGAAGCTGTTACCAATGAAGTTCAACCAGGTCTGTTGTGAGATATCAACTCACTGAAGACAATGGTGTACGGTGGAGCAACTTCGTGGATTGGTTGAATTTATACATTAACACCGTTGGATGCAGGCCAGCTCAGTGGTCCAGTACTTCCAGGTTTTCCATGTTAGTCTAGCTTCAATTGACTGGTGATTCCAACTATTGAAAAGTAGGTTTATTAGATAACATCGCGTTTAATAATTTTGTTAAGTATATACTAATAAATGTTGCTAACTTTATTAGCAGGGTTAGGTGTTATTAACAATTTAACGTTTTTAAATATGAAAGATGATTAATAACTCTCTTATACTTATATCTTAAAAATGACGTTCTACTTTGGAGGTTATAGGTGTTTATTATTAAAAAAGAATTTTATGAGAAAATACGTTTAATTAGTTCTACTGTTCAGTATGAATAGCTTTGCATTAGTTGTCATGTTCTGTGAAGTATATAGTATATATTTGATCATAGAAAATTAACAAAGTTAGTTCATGCTTATCATATGTATATCGTGTACTATTCATGAGTCAGTAAAATAACTGTTACATTTACAAAGTTCCTAGTTATAAAAATGCTAAATGGAAATTACTAAATCGTAAGAATACGATGGGTGGAATCAAAACAAAGTACACTAGAAAAGAAATAATTTCTATTTTAACACAACAGATAATTGATTAGGTGATAAGTTATCTACTGAAAAAATGCTTCAGAAATTGATCGAGTATTTCACTTAGAAATTTAACAAACAGTAAGTCTGAAAAACTAATTATGTTGTTTTGTATTGCTAGTTGTTAACACTAAACACAACGCGAGAACACTTAAAAATTTCGACTTGTCAAATGATTCCTAATAAGTATAGTCACAATGTGTCACGTATTTATGTTGTTACTACGCTTATACTTTGGTCTTACATGAGTATATTTTCGTGAACGCAAATAAAGTGACTAAAGCTAACTGTAAATTCCAAAGTTTCTGTTATGATTCAATGTTAAAAGCCGTTAAAAATTAAAGATCCATAAACTATGTCGATATCTATGATATAAGTAAACAATGTAGCTTGAATTTATTGTTAGCGTGACATCTAATATACTAAAAGTATACACAGTTTTTGATAGGTGGTATATGAGACTTGTGATATCGGTGAAATGATAAATTTATTTTTAATAAAAATAATATAATTGTAATATCCCAATGAGTAGAAAATTAGATTTTCTGACGTTTCGTGACCTAGTGTACGTCACTTCTTCAGAGAATAAATTAACCCAAGTTTAAATAGTACAACGGAACAATGCAAGAATAATATTTGATCAATCAAAAACAGGTCTGAACAAGTTGATGTCATGTCATTTCTGTCAAGGTGGTTCATAAGTGATATGTATGTAAATTTGTGTGTGTATGTATGTGTGCATTGTTTAAGAATGAAAACTTGTGTGACCTTTATGGTAAGAAAGGATAGAGTTTAAATTTGTAATATGATAGTGTGAAATTGTAAATATGATCAGACTGAATGGCTAGTATAGATGGTCCAAGTAGGATGTATGGTAAGACCTTCCTTTCTATTGAGAGAAGTAGGATTAAGCATTATATGGAACGCCTCAGCTACCCTCTTTTCTTTGTAGTTGGAAAAGCCTTTTTGCAATATTTTGATATGTTTAAAATCGATTTGGTGGTTGTTGAAAATGGCATGAACTGCTATTGCCGATTTAATTTGAAGTTGGTTCAATTCTACAGGATTGTTAGGAGGTTTCTTTGTGTACTTAATATGTTCTTTGGCTCTAGTCATGATTTCGCGGGATGACTCTCCAATATAATAGGCATCACAATCGATACAACCTAATTTGTAGACGCAGTTCTGTGTGGACATGAAAGGGATTTTTTCTTTCAGGCGAACTAAAGTATTACGTAGTGTGATTTAGATGGTGGTTGGAGGTAGTCAACAGGAAACCCTGGACCCGGGTTTCGTGCTACTTGGCAGTCGTCAGCAAGGTGTACCTGTATTCTTGAGGGAACTGATGCTCCCTGGCGGATTCGATCTCGTGTCACCCAGCTTCACAGTCAGAGACGTTACCACTGAGCTATCCGAGCCGTGACTAACCTCCTGTAGGACTGAGATGTAATCACAATTGATTGATCACTGGGTGGTGATCAATGTCATGCTTGTCTAGTCCTTATTAGGTGCAGATCGAATGCTATCGATCATGTTGCAATGTGGCCACCAGTCTAAGTGACTCGACACTGCGGGCACTATGTATTGAGATTTAGATGGTGGTTGGAGCATCAGTTCCCTCAAGATTACAGGTACACCTTGCTGACGACTGCCAAGTAGCACGAAACCCGGGTCCAGGGTTTCCTGTTGACTACCTCCAACCACCATCTAAATCTCAATACATAGTGCCCGCAGTGTCGAGTCACTTAGACTGGTGGCCACATTGCAACATGATCGGTAGCATTCGATCTGCACTAATAAGGACTAGACAAGCATGACATTGGTCACCACCCAGTGTTCAATCAATTGTTATTACGTAGTGTGTTGGTTGTTTTGCAATATACTTTAATTCGGTGATGTTTTAAGATTCTTTGGATTTCTTTTGTTGTGCCATGACGGTATGGTAGAACTATAGTACCAATCCATGGCATTTCATTCGAATCATTATTATAATGTAATAAACTGTTTTTTTTTAAAATATGCTTCTAATAGTCTTCATAGGAAAATTATTAAATTGTAAGATGCTAATTATATTCATTTGTTCTTTTTGTTTGTCTTCCTCTGATGTGATGATCTTGTTAGCTCTTCTAAAAAGATTTAAGGCTAGCGAGATCTTTGTACTGAAAGGATGTGCTGAATGGAAGTCAATATAACGATTTGAATGCATCGGTTTTCGGTAAATGGATAGGTTTAGACTTCCATTTGGATTTCTTTTTACTAAGCAATCCAAGAATGGTAGCTCACCATGTACATTTTCATTTTCATTCGTGAATTTGATGTGCGATGAAAGTGTATTTATTCGTTTTGAAAAAGATCTTAGATGAGTCTTTTTCATAACAACAAATGTATCGTCTACATATCTAAGCCAAATTCGTGGTATAATGTTGTGGGCGAAGATATTTGATTCTATGTACGCCATAAAAAGGTTGGCTAAAATCGGAGACACGGGGGATCCCATTGCTATACCATTAGTTTGTTTGAATAACATACCGTTAAAAGTAAATAGCGTTGAATTTAAGCAAAGTTTTAAGGATTTCATGATTAGACTGATGCTCAACGGACATCTGTCAGGGGGAGTATTGTCGTTCTCAAGTAAACCACTAATGAATTCTAAGCATTTATCAATGGGAACACTTGTGTATAAAGAAACGACATCAGAGCTTACCATGATTTCATTCTTCTCGATGATTAATCCGGATGATTTTGATTTAAAGTCATATGTGTCTTTAATTATATTATGTAAGTTGAGCTGTAGTGGTTTTAATATATTGCTTAAATATTTCGATAATGCATATGTTGGGGTGTTTGTGAAGTCTACCATCGGTCTTAGAGGAATATCTGGTTTATGAATCTTCGGTAAGCCATAAAACCGTGAGACATTACATGATTTGGGATGCAAAGCAAACTAAAACGAGACCCCAATGATTGGTTTTAGCTCGTTCAGAAGTTGATTTGTTTCTAATTTGACTTTATTCTTAATTGTTAGAGAAGTTTTTGGATTGATCTTTTCATAAGGCCCTGTTGAGAGATGTTCAAGAGCTTTATTAGTATAATCTGTTTTATTCGTGATTACTGTTGTGTTGCCTTTGCCGGCTTTTGTGATGATAATCGTTTTGTCTTTTTTAAGTGAATTCAGAGGCTTCAATTCTTCTTTTGAAATGTTTTATTTAAAGTTAACCGTTTCCAATATTTTATATGCATGCAAAGTTACTAAATTTATACCAATGAACTGTAGTTTAATTAAAAACTGGATATTATAACACATTTTATTCGGCGTTTACAATGCTATAACAAAATGTCTTTTAGGTGTCATTACCAAGGTTGGACATGATAATACCAAATAAATTGAGCACTGGGTTGAGAGTTAATAATAAATATATTTTTTTTGATATCACACTGAGTAGAAAAATTCTATTTCTGAAGTTTTGTGACTTAATTTCCTCTGCTTCTTCAGAGTAAATAACAATAATTTAGGTCATTTATTTACTCTAAAGAATTGATTTATATTGTCACGAAACGTCAGAAATACCTTTTTTTTCTACTCGTTGGGATATCACAAATTTATGTTTATTATTAAAATGTCATTTGTTTATCGATCTGAAAGTTGTGTCAATGTCCAATGTTTATAAATAAGGATGTTACTAAAACAGTAAAGCAATAATATTTAGATTAAATTTTCCCTTTAAATTATTGAAATAAACAATTATTGTGATGTATTATCAGTTATTCAGTAAACAGTTTAATCATTTTATAATGAATAGGTGAAATATTTTCGTATACTTTATGTTCATGTAAACTTAACGAATATATACTCCACTATTCACTCAAAGTTTATGTCGTTCACATGGAGATCTAAAAGCATGACTTTACTGAGATTATTTCCAACTTTGACCTATAATTCTGAATGATAGGAAACAATCTAATATTTTTTTGATTAAGATCATGAACCGACTGATGCACACTGCTAAGGAGTCCCAAGATAGGACGAAAAGGCCATCCGGTGCTTCCAAGTTTTCGGTGGTAGTCTAACATTAATCGATTCATGATCTCAATCAAAAACATAATAATCTCCACAGCCTCATAATGATAATCTAATAGTTAGTTGACATGTATTGAGCTCATGTATATGATCAACTCAGCTTACATTGTAAATTATTAAATAATGAGAAATAAGAAGCACGGTGTAGTTTGATTAAATTTCCATTGATTACTGTACACATTTCTATTTTGAATAAATGGTAATTTTTTTTATATCTCAGTTAATCATTATTATTAACATGTAATGACAAAAATATATAATAGCGATCTTGTCTATTTGAATTGTTATTAGAAGTTCGAATATTAGATTATTAGGTGGATTTCCTTTCTCTCACATATATACAGGAAACCAAGCAATTCGGTTATTTAAAATGATATTAACAAAACTACAACATATATCAGCCAAATAACTGGAATAGTACCTAAATCATATATGATGGACACATTAATGTTTGATTATAATTTGAAAAGACTTATCAGTATTCTTTACTCGTAAACCATATAAGTTTAGATGAATATTAAAAGAATTCATGTGCAAATGAAGTCTATACAATGATTAGAACTTAGTTATGAAAGTATACGAAATATTATCCCATTTTGAATCAATTATGATGTACATAACTGATGGTACTGTATCATGTGAGTGACGATTTATAGACTTATCAAATCTAATGTACAAGTATGGAATAATTACTCAAGATAAAAAATTAGTAATACTGAAACAAATGTGAATATATTAAATACATAACATCACGAGATATATCAGTTTACTACGTTTCATTACATATATAAAAACATTTGTATTTTTCATGTGAAATTACCAGTATAGTTAAAACTACTTATCGAGGAGTTTTTATCTTGTTTAGTTAATTAAAAAATCTCTAGTCCTATCATACCTCTATGATAGAATAGAACTCTGAGAATTCCTAAAAATACGCAGAAATAAAGCACGCCACATATGAATTAAGACACTTCGAAACGTATTAGTTTGTATAAAAGATTATATTTTCCATTTGTCAACAAAAACGTCTAGTGATTAGTCTGTGTTGAATATAATGCTTTCTGTATTAGAGAGTCATCTCATGAAATCTTTATTCCAGCCAAATGAACAACTAAACTACACAAGAGACCGGTAAAAGACTTCGTAGAACTTAAAAAACTTCAAATTCAATCGGAAAAAACAGAGCGTGACATATTCAATGATTATTAAATCTATATTTAAAAAAAGAGAAATAATTTAGGAATACTTCCGTTTGATTCTATTCTTTTTACGAAGCAGATGTTTTAAAGGACGATTCCTTTAAAGAAACGTACCCAAAGTAAATCATATGCTTCTGTATTAAGCCACCCTTCGTTTGACATTCCCTTTTTCTAAATCTATGTCGGTTGATGTTCTGACACGCGTTTGGAAAAAATCACCATTTTGTGGCCAATGTAACCTGCTTGGAAAGAGCAAGTAGACTTACGGATGCACATAAATGTGACCCAAAGCGGAAGTTTATACACAACATATCTATGCATACCAGTTTGGCTTTAAAAGACAAGTCTCCTTCAGTGATTTTGGAATTCGTTTACTCAATACTTTTGTGGCGGAACCTCCTGCATAACAGATTTTTTCACGAAATGTTTTCTTTTGAAATTTCTTCAATATTTCATTTTTTAGCTTTTGTACAGTTTCTATCGATGAATCTATATGGATAGCCATTTCTGCTGAGTATTTGTCGAAGTTGTAGTAGTTTTTCGTCTGTTGTGCCTACAAGTAGAGTTGAGTGGAATTTATTAAGCGCGTATCGTTTCCTGCGACTCGTCAGTAGTGTATAGCTAGATCCAAGAGTGGATGTCCACTCTGTGACTCAAACCTAGTACTGTTCATTTCAAACGCCATCACGTTATTCACTTAGCTACTGAATCCAGATACCCACCTCTGCATACGTTTTCATATTGCAACTATAATATATTTCACACCCATTTCCATACATAAAATACAAAAGCATATCTTATGTGACATGACATTGACGTAATAAAAACTGTTTTTTCTATTGCACTACTTATTTTTACTTTGTTCCGTTGTACTATTTAAACTTATTTTAATTGATTAGTTTTTTCATTATTGAAGTGATTTACACTGAGTCAATTAACGCCAGAACTTTTGTTTTCTACTCATTGAAATACTACGAATAGAATACTAATTTTATTATTTACTCTTATTTTTACTGGATCAAGTACATTAAAATATCGATATTACTTACATGCTTGTAAAAATTCCATTCATGTAAATAAGGTAGCTAAATACAAACTATAGGGATACGATAAAAATGACCATACCAGTATGAGTAACATTTGATTACTTAAATTCATTACATTATTTTATAAACACAAAACAAATCAAATCTAAATATCACATCCTTATCGTTAAACATGCCATTTATAATGACTGAACTTATGTTGAACACTTTACAAGTACTTTGCAAAATGTTATTATACTGTACTGATCCAAATGTTTATTTTCTTATTTACATTTATTGATTACGAGTCTCTAAATGGGAGTATAAAACTAGAAATTCTACCACAATACGAAATAAATCAAGAGCAATTACCACATTGATTAATAAACAATTATCTTTCAATTTGCTTATACATCGGACACGATCTTATTAGAACTCATGTATGAAACACAATGTGTAATGTAAAAAGTTGTAGATGATCATTTCGAAAACACTTGAAGTTGGAGACAGATGCCAAATGGTTAATTCCGACGATACACCTATTGATTTATTTTAAAGATTTGCAACTTACATTTACAATAAATAAATAATAAAATCAGAAGGGGTTTGTGGAGATTTTAGAAATTTCACAGATTGAAATCGTGAGTTAATTGAAGCTACACCACCATAGAAAACCTGGAGGCACTGGACGGCCGTTTCGTCCTAGTATGGGACTACTCAAAAGTGTGCGTCCACGATCCCACACCCCGCGAAATTCGAACACAGGACCTATCAGTCTCGTGCCAGGCGCTTAACCGACTAGACCACTGAGCCGGCATCCAACGGTGTTAATGTCTAACTTCAAGCAATCCACGAAGTTGCGCCACCGTATACCATTGTCTTCGATGAGCTGATATCTGACGACAGACCTGGTTGAAGTCCACTGGTAATAAAATCTCATAAACATGTTACTCACTCATCCCATAGTTTCTTTGGGAAAAGATAAGATATTTCCTTTTATTATTATTTATATAAAGAATGGGTGTATTTTACAAAAAGCTACCTTTTGATTTATTGATAATAAATAATGGTAATCAAAATGGATTAGCTTTTGTAAACTAAATGTGCAAATAAAAACAAATATTAAAGGAGATATGATTGTCTAAATAAGTCAAGCGTTTATGAAATCTCATTTTATCGAATGATTTTAGATATAGTGAAAATTCCCATTTCATATAATATGCAACGTATTAACTTCTTGATTTTCTAATATTTACTTTAAATATTATTAATTTTCTTTCTCCCAATTACTCACTATTAATTTAAAATCAAATTGTCATTATGTAATTATTACGTAATTTATCCATTCGATGAATATTATTTCATTAGTTTAAAGCCATCATGAAAAACTAGTTGAAAAGAAATTTCTTCGCTCAATTCCTTCCTTCTTTCTTGATTTTAGATGATTCCTATAAAAGTGACTTTCTTGGACAACCAACTGCATGGTTTATTACATATATATACATATATTTATTCTAATTAGTCGGTGGCTTCTATTCACTATTTAAGTTAATAAAAATAATTAGATTAGATGAAAGAGAAAACTGAGCAAATTAAGATTTTTATTTAAATGTAAGTAAATAGCATAAATGTTGTTTATTCATTTATAATAACTAAATTTTACAAAATGGCAAACATAATCATAGTTGTCAAATCCAAAATTATATAATCCTTTGCATTTATCATGACCTTTTTAGTTTAGAATTATTTTATATACTGACTGAATAGTAGTTGAATGTGTACTTGTTTTGGTGGATAAGAAACTAATATACCGAACATTTGTTGATATATCAATGCAACACAAAGTGCCGTGTATCTTTGAATATGAATTATTTTTTTCATATGATATTATGTTGACCAAGTGGAATTAATGTTTGCAGAGTTCTAATGTGCATAAATGTGGTTCCAAGTTGTACATACCAAAAAAAAAATAAAAAATAAAATATGAATGTTATGTTGAAAGATGGTTGAAGTTGTGTGTAAGTATATCTGAACATTTAATACTAAGCTTATAACAAATGGCTTCAAATGTTTGTGAACTAAAATCTAATATCTCAGTACACTATGAAGTACTAAATTCCAAAGTTTGGTGGATGGACTTGATAGTGATTTATTAGGAAAAATATTTTAAATTCATAAATAGAAAAAAGGACCATCAAATAAAAAAAGGTCAGTAATTCATCTTATAAAAAAAATTCAAGTAAATCCAATGAAGAATTACTGAACTAGAAGTAAGACATTAAGATATAAATTTTAGATATTAACTTGAACTAAATCATATAGTAAAATAATCCGATCAGAATATCCTATTGTATTCAATTTTCGAACTGATTAACCTACTTCAACAAATATGATCACAATGAGGACCTATTATCAATTATTAATATAAGTTATATACTAAGATTTTATTTGTACAGAAAGTCGTATGGATTTAAGATGGCATTAGTTCATAGTTTCTGAAAAAATCTTCCATATTACTTGATACAATTTAGCTGCAGCTATTACGAAGAAAACGCTGTACATAAATCTATCTTGTATTTCGCTAGTTGTATAAACTATTCCTTGTTTATGACTCAGCAATGTACCTGAGACATCACTAGAAATCAAACTTATGGCTAACAGATCTATGAAAAAGGAAATACGATAATCATATATAGTTAGTTGTTCATATTCTATATAGTTCTGTCAGTCTAATCTTCTGTTAGTATTTGTAGAATCCCATGGAAACTCTACATTAAATAGTATTTTATTCTCATTTAAAGACAGGTAAACTATACAAATTATAAATTTTTTCTATAATTTATTTTATCGATTGCTTAACCATGTATAGGCGTTAGTTTCTTATTTATTCATGGGAATATTTAATACCATTTGTTTAATAAAGATTGAATAGAAAAGATAATTATTAATAGGAAAACGAATACTGATTAGAAATGTGTCTAAAAAATAGGTCACTCAAAAATTTCTTTTTCAATTTCTAAATAATTCATTTGAAACAATCATTTAATGAAATAGGTTAGTCATACTTTATGAAATGTCTATTACTTGTAAAATTCAATTAACTCTTAATAACCTTTCATTGAAACTATACATATTGTTTATAAAATTCTATCCATAGAACATTCAGCAATAGGATGATGTAAAACTTATGTTTAAAAGTACATAAATAGTACATAATAGTTAACTTTTTGTTTGTATTCAAAAAAGTTAGAATACAATACTTCAATCAAACAAATGGCATTGAACAGTATAAAAGTTACTAGTTTTGACATGTATTTTAAAATCTTTGACATTTTAACTCCATTTCAGATTTGAACACATATATTGTTATGTTAATGTAAATTACTTTAAATTCAATTGATAATTGAATTTGGAAATGAACAAAAATAAAACTAAAATTTCAATCAACTAAAATAATGTTTTAGTATTCCATTATGTTTCCACGTTTTTTTTTAATAAGTACTTCATTAGGCGTTTTTCAAGTGTATATCGTCCGCCCCCCTCCTCGAAAAAAAGACCAAAAAAGTTGAGAATGTTGACAATGTACTACTGGGGATATCTAACATTTTTAAAAAATAGAAATTGTCTTTTTTTGTTATTAATTACAATAGTATATTATTGCCAACTTAAACCGTTAGAGGCTTGGACACTAAATATTGTCCAGCTATTCTAATATATCAAGTAAAGTTTTCATTATTCTAAATATTATAGAGTCTTACATACTTACTTACTTACGCTTGTTACTCCACATGAAGGAGTATTATAATTGTATATTTTAATCTGATTTTCAGAAATAAGAAACATTTTATATAATCATGAAACTAATATATGATGAACGCATTGAAAGTCTAGTAGTGATTACTTTTTTTCAGTATAAAAGCCGCTCTTGATGACAAAATATCAGTTGATTTATGTCGTTCAAAGATAAGATTTATTTATATTAGAAGTTTGTTAAAGTCACTGTTACTTGAATATTTATTCTGACTATAGGTATATCATATTTTAATGTTATTTTTTTCTATGCGTATGTGATGTTAGTTAAATATAAACATTCTGTCACAGGTTCCAATGTAATTAGTTCATTATACTTTCAAATGGTATGAAAGATATCGTTAAAAACAATTTTTCACTTCTTATACATTTTTATAAGACATTCTTATTTATTTAATAAATGATGGATACCTGAATTTAAGTTATGAATATTAGCAAATAATTACCCATGTGTTCATCTTTACATGAAAATGTAGTGAATAGATGATAGAAGTAAATAAAAATCAAATTCAAAAGGCTTCAAAACTAGAGTATTAACAGACTCATCAAGAAGTTGTTGGCTTAAGACCTTCAGACGTCACATAACCCTGACTTTTTGAATTCATACTTGTGTCCATTTATCGGTCTATCAGTCAAAGTTTTCTTTAACATAACCGAACGTAACGGAAAGATATTCTATTTGTATGCGGTTTTATGAAGAGATTTAATGATTTGCATCAAGATATGTTTTAAATTTTTATATCGGATAGAATGTTGATTCGAGGCAAATAAAGTTTCAAATGGCTATTTCGACTAGAAAGTTTATATGATATCTTACTGAGTATCAGTATTTTGTTATTATATAAAAAGTAAATAGTGATATCAAATGGTCTCAGCCTGTGCTTGAGTGGTTTAGGCTCTTGAGAAATTCTACAGTATGGAACACATGTTCAGACTATGACGTCATCCCCTTGCTAGATAATTTCTATCCACTATGGTGTTACAAAACTATCAACACTATCACGAAAACGATCCCAGACATTTTATCAGAATGAAATTTGTGTTCTCTGTGTTATAAAATATACATTCCAAAAGAACAATTATGGATTAAATGACATCCTTCTAAAGTTCGTGATTTCTTATTTCTAACGCTATTATAACTTTAATATTGTATCCACTGTATTTATAATGTAAATCTTATTGACTGCTACCGCCGACAAATTACTGTTTGATATATTTTTAAAATTCCCTCAGCAAATCAACTTCAATAGTCACTGAAAACGTTTACACTCCATTGTAGTAATCATGATCATGGGGTTAAAAGAAAACCATCTGTCATTGTCATTATTAGTTGAAGCATATTCATCTATATGCAACTATATATGGAATAAAAGAATTGACATAAATAAATAACAACAAAACTTTATAAAAAAAAATATTCGTCGTAAAGAAATCAGTGAAAATGTAATTGCGAAACAGGAAAACTTTTTTTGGAATTTCCTGTTTGATTCAATCAACCAATCCACTATATATTTGGTGATTACAAAGAAAGAATTGAAATGAATTACAGATAAAATAACTAGCTGTTAGAACTTATGTAATAACACCATCGTTAACGTTAACTTTTTTACTTAAGGAAAATCTAAAGTTTCAATTGCTATTTACACAAAAAATATATCTTGAAAACAAGCAAATAAACATACACAAAAATGACGAATATTAAGTGAAATAAATGACTTATGGTTTAATGACCCACGCCATATTACATGTAAATACAGTTCTAAGTAATTACTATCCGACCGTTGCTGCTAACTTGAACTGGTTGTCGAGCTTGTCTATCGTGATGAACCAATTGAGCTATACTGGCTGGAACAGTCGTTCCTCAAAGTCCTACCATGCCATATAGGTCGGTTGAAGAACGGTAAGACCAAAAGCAGCAAACCCAAAGTTCGAGGGGGAAGTCGTACTGCTGACTGTACAGGGGTATGACAGCAGTAAGGTGTTTCCTTTCAGACAACCAGCATAACAAGAAGGGTAAGAAAAGGTCGACTCTAAAAATGCACACCTCTCCTTATCCCACGGATATCCTTCTCCGGCGGTAAGGTTTCAACAAGTGCGGAGCTAACACGAAAATTGCCAAAAATATTTTGGATAAAACAATACATTCATATCAAGGTCGTAGAACGTTTTGTCATTATCTTGTATTTTCACAACATGATCATTTCTTTTGATGATTTATGCTTTAAATTAGGGCTTTGTAACTTCACCATATGACTTTATCAAGCGTATTTATTCTGATATATCAAAAACACTTGAAATAAGCGACATTACAAAGAAACACAGTAATATAATTAATTATAAGTGAAGAGTGGTGTATACTAGCTAGTTATAAACATAAATACACTGTTTTTTTTAAAATCTTTGGAAAGTGACTACAGAAATAGATTTGTAACTCGACTTAGTTTATTTGTGGGTTTTTTGTGTGGATATTTTCAACAAACAACGAATTTGATACTTTCACAAGATTCAAAATAATGTTTATTTACGTGTAAATATAAAAGTACTGAATAAGATTGATAACAATTAACTAATTGTGGTGAACCAGTTATTAGTTATTTAGTCAACATAAATAAAACATAATCATATTTATGCTAGTGAGTTTATATATGTAAATTATGTAGCTGTTTATATTTATTGGATAACCAAATATATTTCCATTAAGTTCATTTAATTTGATTTGATCTAATTTTGTTTACGATTAGTCGTATTTCTAATAAGAATTTATAATATACGTGATGAATTGCATAAAAATAGTCATACTAGGCTAGGTATAACCATGGAGTCATATAAGCTTTAGAATCATTGAAAACTAAATCACAATAGATAGTTTTTATTGGTTTAAAACTCACATTGACAACGATGAACAAATTAATAACAGACTGATCAATTGGAGTCTTAAACCTCCCTGGCAAAATACGAGTCAAGCAATATCAAGTGAATTTAAAATCCACCCCATTGCACAAGCAAGTGGCTATCAGGACTCAGTAGCTGAGTGGACAACGCGATGACGTTTGAAGCGAATGGTACTGGGTTCGAGTTCCAGAGTGAACATCAATTCTGAAATGCAAATACATCCAGCTGACGAGTCCCAAATAGGACGAAACGCGCGTCCTGGATTCCACTGCTAGCCACTATCCATCATTGCGAACAAATAAATAGTTATAATTATTCTAAAAGTATCTCTGAAATGAATTGTTCAATATATATGTAAATTTGACCTAATCACTACAATGTTCACCGATAAATTATGTGTTATACTACAATACATAATATCTGATACCCGTTTTACATTTTAAAAAAATAGACAAAAATTTATTTAGTCTACATGAATTTCATACTGATATCATTCTATTTTAATGTAAGATTTAACGCTTAAAAGTGTCATGTTAATACAATTTAAAATTGACCAATGATTGTCGAATGTAATTCTGTATTTTTCTGTTTTATAAATTTGTAATTCCAACACTCATCATATACGTTTAAATACGTATTAGCCCATTTTTATGTATAATCTAGAACAGTTGTATAACTGTTTCACATTCATAGTATATATGACAAACGTTGTATTTATGGAAACGAGAATCATCGTGTAAAATGTAATAATCAGTAAATTTGAAAAGTAAAATGTGAACCTTACCAGTTAACAGTAAGTGATTTCATTTCATATCTAAAATATATTGCCATCAAGTTTGAGATATATTCAAATCGTTTCGTCCCCTTGTGAGACTCTTCAGCAGTGTGCATCCCACAATAAAACGAAATGGCCGTCTAGTGCTAGAGGTTTTTCATGGTGGTCTACCTTCAATTGATTCATGATATCAACTATTGAAATAGTGATTTAATTTACTGACAAAATGATAAATTTAATAATTAAAAAAAGTTATGCTTGGAAAATTTGAATGATCGTAACAAAACTGTAAAAAGTGATCTGTGAATTATTAATCTAATTCTATTTTTGTTTAACAAACAGTACATATAATCTCTTATTAGTTTTCCAATATATGAGAAAAATATCAATCAAAAACCGCATTAATTATTCCCAATTAAGAGTCAGTTAAATTATCTTCAGATTTTGGCAATATAAATAAAACTCCTGAAGGGATTTGTCTTAACATTGATTATGTAACCAAAAATCAATGTTGGAACTAATTTGTTTCGACATACAGAACATTTTAATCTAAATGAATTCTAAATGTATTGAATAGTATGTTTTAACAAACTAATCAAACTTACATTCCAATAAAAGAATATGTGTAAAAGCAGTACAATTGACATATGTCTATATATATATTTATGTTCATTCAGTATTACATAATTTTAAAATTGAAAAAACAGTTATTATTAAGTGTAACAATAATTGCTTCTAATAGTTGAATTCATGAATCTGATAAAGTTGGACCACCATGGAAACCCTAAAAGCACTGGATGGCCGTTTCGTCCTAGTATGAGACTCTAATTCTGAGAACGGAATTGTAGATGCGCACTACTGAGAAGTCCTGTACTAGAACGAAACGGCCGTCCAGCACTTCCTAGTTTTTCATGGTGATCTAGCTTTAATTGACACATAAATTCACCTTTAAAATTACTATAATATCCACAAGATACCTTTTTGTTGATAATAATTATTTCCGTATAAATTTCAAGTATTTTGTAATTTTTGTTTGATAAAAACAATCCAAATATTTTCGAAGGTCAATACTGATCAAATGTAGTCCCTAAGTCAGCATTAATAAACGAAATCAATAAGCACTTTTTCGTAAATGTTAGAATTTACAATTACAAAACCAATTTAGTTGTATACATACTTATTCATTATTTGAGGGAATCTAAATAACAATGTCTTGTAAAGTGTATATAGAAAATGTTGATATTTTCTAAGTAAATAATATAATGAATTATTAAAGCGATGTCTTTCACAAATGTTTAGCAGTGATATATATATATATATATAAGTCGTTGGGAGCATAACACAAGTATAGTAACGTAGTAAGTTTGTCATAGCATAACAGTTTTTCGACGTCAACAATGTTCAGATACCTCTTAATTTTACAAGTGTGTTTATTACTCTTATACTATGTATTTAATTGTATTTGTCATTGAAGAAAACTGGTGTAAAATGAAATACCAAAAAACAAATACTTGTAAGCTACAAAACTCAGTAACGTAAAAACGCAAGAAATTTCACAATTATAAAATAATACAATTTGTGTAACCGTTTTTAATTCATTCTGGTGAAGAACAGATTGTTCAAATGTACTTTTTCGTAAAGAAGCGTTCTTTGTATACATTATAATAGTTTTTTTCTAATTTAACAAACGAACTACTAACTATTTATCTGATTTAAAAACCTTTTTTTAACGAATGACAAGAATGTTTAAAAATTACCATTGAAATAATGATATCTATCAAATGTCTTAGGTACTGTATCATTACAATGTTACGTTAAATAAGCTGATAATATATTCAAGTTCACCAGTCCAACAATAGACATTTTGACATATAGGATTATGAAATGCATACAGTTTTTTAATCCAATTTTGAAGTTTTTCATCTAGCAAAAAATTTAGGGTAGTGAAGTCTTTATTGTCAAATAATGCTTCATTTACGACATAAATAATATATATCCAGTTTCTTGTGAATAGTAGATATTGAAAACAGTGATAAATATTTTTACTAACTCCTAAACAATTTTTGTTATAACTGTCTTTAATGGTATTTTTTAAAATCTGTTTATACTCGACTTTCAGCGAAACGTTGAAATATCTTGGAATGTAATTTATAAATATGAGTTGCCATCACAGTCAAAAGGATTATAAATCTGATTTGATTCTATCGGTGGATTTTAATACCGAAAAGATATGAAATAAAATGTTTAATACAAAATAGGCTAAGCCATTCAATTCTTAGTCATTATCAATCCTAAAGAATTATTAATTAAAATAACATTTAAATGAATGAGTTTATTATTAGTGGCTTTATTCAATATTATATATTTGGTACAATATAGAATTCTCCGCACAAATTATTCCAGCGAGCTTTTTGTTTCTTATTTCTTCATGGATATTGACGATAAATATTAGATGATCACCAGTTGGATATTAGCACTTCAGAAGTCGACATCTGAATGATATTAATTCGTTTCAATGCACATTGCCAGACATCACGATGTCTTCGATTGTACATTTTTGTAATTTGTAACTCGTAAACCCTTCACAAACGTACCTGAATAGGTTATGCTGTTAATTGACATAATGATCTGTTAAAACAAACAAGAAAACAGATAACTTGTTAAAATATCTAGATGGCAGGAACAAGTAGCCAAGATATTCAATCATGACCCTTGGGTATATATATATATAGTAAACATAGAAATTTGTTTTTATTAATTACCATCTTATTATATACAACTATATTAATTGCACAAATATCACAGTTTAATTCTTCAAAAAGGTACTAAATTGACCATATAGCTTATAAGATACTATTTATTTGAATAAATTCATTATCATTATTAGTGATAATATTGTACTTACCCACATATTATGAATACAAACAAATAGTAGTTATGGGGAAAAATAGTTAAAAATAACAAAATGTAAAATGGTTGAAAGATTTTTCTAATAACAATATAAAATATTTATGAAAAATAAATGGTAAGATAAAAATAGATTAACGTACAAGGAACTGTTTGTTTACAGAAACAATGTAACTACAGTGTAAAATATAAGTGTTAGATTTATCATAGATAACACTTATCAGTTCATAATATGATCTAAAGGTTTCAATTCTGGTTAAAATAAATAAATATATATTTATTATAATGAATATTCTTATGAACTAACTGTTTAACAGAGACTGACATCACTTCTTTACATATTTGAATACATGAATAACAGAGTGAATGTGATATGATAGAAATCATTGAGAATACTATACTTTCAGTTGATTACTCAACAACTATTGTACAACAATCAGAAAATACAATGTAGTTATTCAGATTTATTAATGAAATTAATGTAATACTTTACTGCTCAGCTTCAATTGAATACAACACAATGTTATTTAACAAGAAAATGTTACTGAGACTACTAAAACCTCACCTTATTAGTCGAATGATTATCAGCTGAGAAAAATATCTCAAACATACAATATAACATTCTATGCTTTTCCGTATGTTATGAAAGTAGACTTTTTTTTCAGAATTTATCATTAAATCAACATTTTTCTGACCAACTCTGTCTTCTCATTGTTCTATCTAAATCATTATAGTTGCGTAGGATAGTGTAGTGAATTTCCTGAAGATCTATTCAAATTCAACTTGAATTTAGTATCCAAGTAACTGAATTATTTACAAAATTATATTGTATAGTGAAACAAAATTGACACTAACAATGAATATAAAGAGACATAAAGTTTATTTCGTCTAGACAATCTTATTATTACATGAGAATATCCGTAATAAAATTTAATAGTTAATGAATTTTCTGTTGATTAATTGACATCATGGAATTTTCATAAAAATAAAATAAAAATAAAAAAATAATCCGAAATTTTTGGATTTATATTAAAGCTCTGATTTGTCATTCCCCCCCCCTCTTGAGTCTTTTCTTTTTCTTTCAATACACGTAATAAATACATATCTCTTAGACAATTTCTAGTTGATATTTGTAAAAGTAATTAAATAAATTAATTAATATGATTTATCATGTTTTGAATTTTCTTGTTAATTAAGATGAAACATGATGGGGGATGTAAAAAGCTTTTAAATATTTGGGCAGTATTATCGATGAGCACGATGGATCTGATGCAGATGTAAGAGTAGCATATCTTCCATTGAAGAATAACTGGAATTCAAAACAACTGTCAACCAACACTAAAGTCAGAATTTTCAATACAAATGTCAAGATAGTTCTACTGTATGGGCCAGTAACTTGGAGAACTACCAGAGCTATAATAAAAAATATATTTATTGTTGAGCTACGTTGCATAAAACTCTATCAATTACGTCTTTACTGTATGTAAAGTAAAAACATATCATTAATCGCATATATGTATCCTTATGAGCTTTATATATTAGTCTGAGTATATGAGATCAAAAAACAAGCAAACCCTTGTATGTAGTTTGTACTTTGAAATGTTTAGTTAAATTGCGAAGCTTTCATTGCTTATCATGACAAGATCATCAGAACGCACTTCATTATGAAGTGAGCCATTATAAGTGTTACATAATTGACTAGCTGCTTGTTCTTCTGTCCTATAACTTGATTGACTGTTGTTTATAGGTGTGCTGACATTGTTAGATTGTTTTCACTTCTGACTTTATTCATGACCTTGGATTCGTCTAGCTTTTGTTTTGTTAGTTGATACACTGGTCCGATCTTGATGCCCTAAAGCATATCCTATTTTGAAAATATGAAATAGTGTATACGCTTTTCTTCACAGAACAGAATCGAATGTAATCTGATTATTACTGTTCTAGGATAAAGTTAAACACATATTTAATACTGTTTCGATAATTACAATCTTTTAGGTTATACTATTCTATGTAAAAAAACTTGATACTATACCAAAACATATATAAACAATCTAGAAATAGTTTTCTACTATTTCTCGTTATTTTTCAGCCTTACAGATATATTCTTAGAATAACAATATTTCTGAAACAACAGTTATAATAAATTTATTCTTTATTACCAGTAAATAGGACTCATTGACAACAGAATTACATTGATGGAATTTCGTTCTCTAAGCTCAGTGATTTTGATCAACCACCTGAGCAACAAATCTTCTCTACCATCTCAATAGAATTACTTAATTGTTACATACCCTATATTAACTCAATAATTAACTAATGACTATGATTTTCATTATAAAACAGTTAAAATATTATTATTATTTTCAAATGAATAAAGAGCCAACATCAATACATGGTCAGATGATTTTCTTCTTAATATTAACACATTAGACAAATAAAACAAAAAGATACTCTAAGTAGAATTTTGTTTGAATGATTAAATCTTCTTCGGTTTTTTCTTTTAGTTTTATTTAAAAGAAATCATATGATCTCTCACTAAGCAACAATTGATAAATGATCAACACAACAATAAATAGTAAAATGATTTGAAATTATTTAAATACAAAAAGAAACGATTAGTTTCTAGGAGAGATACCTTATAAAGAATATGTCTTGTTGCTATTCATTTGTTCAAGGAAACTATTGTATAGAACTAACTTTTTTTCTTTCTTTTGTTTTAAAACATTTGTGAAGAATAGGATAAGATCTCAGGAGGAGAAAATTAATGGGGGTGTGTGTGTGGGGGGGTTTCTTTCTATACAAGCATATGAAATCTTATGTAAATTCTTTAAAGTATGTTTAAATTTTGTTCGTTTTTTTCGGTTTCTTAAATAATTCAAATGAAATATAGAAACATAAAACTTAACTATACAAACCTGTTTATTTGACTTTAATTTCCAACAATAAAAAAATAAAACTAATAATGATTGAAAAATTATTCAAGTAAAAATGAATTAATCTCACTTGGGGTTTTCATCAGACATTTTAAATGGAATCTTTAAATAAGACGTAATTTCTGACGAGTTTTATCATTAGCTAATTGTTTTTTTAAAAATAAGACTCAATTACTTATCAATGTCATGTGATGGTTAATAAATCTTGGTAACTTAATCTGATTTTATAATCAGCAAGAAGTTTTGTAGATATTATAGTAAGTTGCTAGTTGAATTCATGAGTCGAATGACCGTTTCGTTCTAGTATGGAACTTCTCAGCAGTGAGAATCAACTATTTCGCCTACAGAATTCCAGTGCTTCTAGATTTTCCATGGTGATCTAGCTATAATTGACTGATGAATTCAACTATTAATTTAATTTGATTTATTGAATGATAAATGTCAAAGGAAGATATGAATTATAGTAAATATTGTGTTGTTTGTTCCATTGGGAAATGTAAAATATGTTGGTGAGAATATAATTTATGGACGTTCTTTGAGCGACGCTAGACTGACTATGAGAATGTCCACCTAATAATTAGAACTAACTGAAGTTTATAAACCTGTGTGAGGAATTCGAATTGTGATTTATAGTTGATGGTTAAGGTTAGAAATTAGATTTAAGGTTTTCATCACGAAACTGAAATCAGTTATAATACCGAAACTCTATTTAGTCAAGTGGATGAATGGATTTCGCGCCGAAATCCGAGACTCGTTATCGTAATTCTGATTGATTCGTTCATAAATTATAGTCTCACCATTACGTTCTATAAAACGTTTCACGCCTAAAGTGATTAAAATTAATAATAATAAACAATTATGATTTACCCGAATTCCCAATATACATGGTCATGTATTTGTATTTTTTGTTATTTAGTGTTATAGTAGCTACCAGAAGTGGTTATTAAAATTGGTAAATTAGATATTTTCTGTCTTGAACTTAGTATATCCGTAGGAATCTCAATATGGTAAAATGACGGAGAGGAGATAAAATTATTCTGCATTACATGTAATAATAACAATTCTTTAAACTAATCTGTTAAGGATGATAATGATTTCCACTTGACTTCATACTATGTTTGTACCACTACCTAGTTATAACTACAGAGTCCCATAGTAAATATTAATTAGTGCATTCTTAAACACTATTCTGTACTTACAAAGTTACTGATGTTTTACATTGGGTTCGAACTAGTGTAAAGCAAAATCACAGACATAAATATTAGAAACGAGATATATAAACTGCAAATGACCAACAATAAGGCTAAAATATTTTTATTAGTTGATTACACTTATTATTATGTAATCAATTAATGAAATATTCATACAGTCGTCGTAAACCGTAAATACATTTAATGTTTCGACAGTATCAAAATTTTGCAATTAATCTCCAGACTCACAAATGTTACAGCTATATTTTTTAAGCTTTTGACCTAATAATTTCAACATTGATATATAAATATCTTTTTACGTTAAGTGATGGTAAACTATCTTTTCCCCAACTGAAACTGAGCGTATTTTTGTTCATTATTACAACTTATCTGTGCAACAATACCTTCTTTAAGAATACATGTTAAACTTTGGTTGCATTTTTTGAGAAATAAATGTAAATACACAAGTAATCCATTAATAGTAACTACACGATTTTTTTCAATACATATTTTTTTCAATGTGACGTCGGATTTACAAAGTGGTAAATAAGGATCTCAATTTCGTAATTGACTATCCATGTTTAATGCAGTTTCTTTCCTGTGTCTCCAGTCTATCATTGTAAAACCACTGTAAAAGTATCACGAAGCTTTTCCTGCTGAAGGTAATGCAACATGAACAGTTTAAAAAATTTAAACAGTTATTTCACCAAGTACCGTAATGAAAAATGCATTTTTTTAATGTCTCTTTAATCAACCGCCTTATGATTCCACCGACTTTAAACTTATGAAACTAGACAGAAATGATAAAAATATCGAAATGACTTATTAACTTGATAGTATTAAAGACAGTCAAATAAAGTAGAATTTGCACAACCAACTAAATACATTTTATTTCAAGGCTTATCATTCTCTGCACACAGCCTAAAGGTACGATTAACAATAATAGTAGAAACACAGTTTCATATAAGTAAGTTGATGAAAATGAAACTGTTGTTCTATAAGAGACGGGAAAAAGAAAAAAAAGTGAACAACAGCTTTGTTTTATTATTTTTTTGTACCATATGTACTTGATCACCATTCATTGATTAAGAAAAACATTTAAACTGAATGAATTCATCTTATGACATAACTTTTTCTTGTGTTACTTTGATAAATTTCGTTTCCTGACAAACTATTGTGTTCATGTAACAATGCTTCGTAGTGACTTTTTGAAATAATTTTTATGGTAAAATGTTGGTATATCAAAGCATATATATGTGCATATGATACTCATTAGAACATTGATATAACTTAATATACTCAAAATTCATCTAATTTGTTAAATGTAGCAAGTATTTTCGGATTTAAAACTCACCATATTTTATAATGAAATAAAACAAAATACATGTACCAGTTCCTATTTAGTATGCTTTTCTGTGATCAATGTAGAGATATGAGTATTTTTTCTAAAGGGATAATTTAAGAGTTCACAAAACATTAGAAAACCAATGCTAAACAGTCTGGTTTGTAGACTATTTTAATTCAGCTGGTTTATCTTCTAGATATTCTGACAGAGTTAAAAGATATATACTAGGCTTAGAGTCATTTTTAAAACCCTTTACTTTATTACTAAGGGACCTTTAATATAAGATGAATTTTAATGAATGAAGCAAACCCCTGACGAAATTCGCTTTCACGGAGTTTCGTTCTCTGAGCTGGATGGCTTAATCGTGGAGGCTTATTGTTATTCTGAACATCATCAGCACAAACCTCAGGTGGAAGTGAATTAATCGAATTTATCCTTATATAGTTGACAGCTTGTTCTGTCGACCTCGATCTCGATTAGTCATCACTGACCTTTAACCTGTTATAATCTTCCTCGTTATTTTGATCGTATTCCTTTTAATCTGATATTTAGTCCTATATTTGTATATGATTTTTAGATTGGATCAAATCCAATGTGTGTATTTATTGCTGATTGACCTGAGACTCAAGCTTAGAAAATTCCATGGTGTTTATAGCACTTTCTCTGTTCAAGATCCCAGCATTTCTCCAGTCGAAGTGTGTTCACAATTGTTTACACGCACTGATACAAGAGAAGATATGTCACGGTGCTTGGCCACTAGTTGATGTTCATGAAAGCAAAGATGAAGAGGGAGTTCACTTTATCCAATTAAGTGTCTTTCACCATTTTAAAAACTAATTTTGCAGATGATGTTCGGTTTTTCTTCTTTTATCATTTCATCCATTAATTTACATAGGATTGATCAAAGTGATTTTGCTGGTTTGTGCTCTACCTCTATTCCAAATGGCTTCAATAACCTCGTTGTTATTTCTGATATATCTTTTACATATATGATAGGATGATTTGTTTGTTGAATTCTATATATAATTTCGTTTTTGCTGATAAGTTGTGTTGAAATATTTTGACAAAGCTGCGTCGATAGTCAATTTTTTCGGAAGATATTCATGATTTATTTTTCTCAATTCTCCTAGCAGTGAGTGTGCTGAAACGTATTCTTGCACTTTTGAATGACGCTTATACACAGACAATTTTGTAATCTGTTGGGGTTATTGCTACTGTGGCTGAGAATTCAATAATTTAATCAAAACGTTTCTAGTTTATTAACTAGGACATTAACTGTATATTAAATTAACCGAATGTATTTGGATGATTGATTGTTTTTTTTTCGAAATTTAGGATAATAGACACAACTTTGTATAAACCTTTACACGTTAATAATATTGTTTGTTTATAACGAGCATTTTTCCTTTTTGAACGTCAGTTATAAGGAACACTACAACTATCCCATCAGAATGATTGATAAGAATTGCAATCATCTACATATTAGTTTCCTTAACAATTACTTTTCTATTTCAGCCATGTGACATATGATTGTGCAAAATAAAACTGAGGCCACAGATTTAAACTGATGTTTGTGCTTCCATTAAATTTAATTGTTAGATATAGGTCTTCATAAAATTTATCAAGAAAAGGCCTATTCTGGCATGTTTGCTGAATGAATAGTGAAGGTCTGAAATAAATTTTGGTTTGAGACTTATAATCCATCATTCAGTTGAACAGACTAGTTGAAATCCCCTTCATTTCTAAGAAAACTTATTTATGAAAAGAAAGTAACCAGGTTTTCAAACTTTAGCTTTTTACTATTTTTAGTTTTTGATTGAGATCATGAACCGATTGATATTTGACCATCATTGAAAACCTGGAGGCACTGGACGACTGTTTCGTCCTATTGCTGGACTCCTCAGCAGTGCGCGTCCACGATCCCGCCCACGGGATTCGGACTCAGGGCCTTCGGTATCGCGCTAACGTTTAACTTCTAGACCACTGAGCCAGCATCCAACCGTGTTAATGTCTAACCTCAACGAATTCACGAAATTGCGCGACCATCTTCTATTGTACTGAGGTAGATTTCTGTCTTTACCTGACAAGGATTAACTCCACTGACCATGGCTTCTCAAAAGAACTCCAAGAAATCCTTCACGCAGCTAGCTACTATGTGTTTATCAAAATATTAATTATCATATGGCAATTATCAGTATACGGTTGTGGAGAATATTAAGTTTTTGATTGAGATCATGAACCGATTGATGTTACACCATTGAAAACCTGGTGGTCTAACATCAATCGGTTTATGATCTCAATCAAACACTTACTTATCTCCACAACCCCATACTGATTATCTTATGTTTATTCACTAAATAATGCAACAATGTAGGGCATTAGTTTGGTTACTACAGGATATACATAATGGACTTTCAGAATAAACAAATAGACTGATTCTCACTTTCTGATCATCAAATGAGGTTCCATCTTTTAATAGGATATTTACGCTAATAGTGAAAAAATATGACAAGTTCAAAAATAAAAAAAACGGAGTTTAGCGTAAGTGTTTTCTGAGAGCATAACCACAGTCAGAACAATATTAACGAGTTACTTATATACATCATCTGAAATAATAAACAAATAAAGATGAATTCCAATGATTTATTTTGAAACTAAGTTCAATTCTTAGAAGTAATCCTTTCAGTTAATCAACATTGATTGAATGTAGTATTCACTAATGATAAATTATCAATGAATTTAATTAGCCACAAATATAAGTCAATTTTCTTTAAATAAAACTACTTATAATGTTCAGTCTATATTAGATCGATTCAAAGAAACAATTTTCTATTATTCAAACGTTTTATAGAATTTCAACACTTTTCTATTCTATTTTAAATCATTTAATCATTAACGAATAAATCAGTTTTGTTTAGATTTCTTTGTAGTTATTTGGAGAAGGTTCGTGAATTTGTACATAGATATTTACCTTTATCTATCCATCTATCCATCTCTCTCTCCCGCTCTATATCTCTCTCCCTGTATATATATATATGTATATATATACCTCTGTTTACATAATTTTGCGGAATTTTCTGAGTTATTTCCGAACAAACAAATTTATTTACTTTTTTAATTACCAATTCTATAAATGATCAGTTTCTGAATTTAAGGTTGTTGTTTTTTGTTGTTTTGTTTATTTTATTGTTGCTAAATATTATAACTACCAATTAGATCATCTTTGTCGACAGAATAAAAAAAATATTTATTTAGAAATATGATAACAGAAAACTTTCATTTTGTTAATTGTGTGAAATTAATAAACTGTACCGAAATAAAAGATATGCTAAAAGAGATTATAATTCTCTTATTTAAAGTAATCCTTTAATTTATGAATATAATCTATCAGTATACTCCTTGTTAGAACAGTGATAAATTATGTCCGGTAGATAGCATATCTATATCTATCTATCTATATCTATATCTATATCTATATCTATATCTATCTATCTATATATATATATATATATATATATATATATATATATATA
This sequence comes from Schistosoma haematobium, assembly GCF_000699445.3. Lineage (NCBI taxonomy): Eukaryota > Metazoa > Platyhelminthes > Trematoda > Strigeidida > Schistosomatidae > Schistosoma > Schistosoma haematobium. The sequence goes on along the minus strand of NC_067196.1, from coordinate 32,889,940 downwards.
TATATATATATATATATATATATATATAGTTAAAGTGTGTGTTTTCATTCATATGGTATTCATTTTTATTAATGATGATTTATAGGCGGTAAATTCTGAAAATATACCATAAGGTTAATATGATATATTTATTGTCTGAATGAATTTTAAGAAAGAATTAAGTTATTTTACTTTTTCTATCGGTCAGTAATTAAATATTAAATTCATTTTTCATTCTATGCTTCTGTTGTATTGAATAGTAACTGGATCTAGTTATTGACCAAATTAAATCTAGGTAAAGAAAATACACTTATCTTCTGTCTCAGTTGTTTATTGATTCCTACTTATCATTAAGACTCATTATTCTTGAGTATGAATATATTGTTGTGCGTTTCAACTAATGAAGAGTTTTAAATAACAATAAAATGGTTTTCAAATGGTCGCTTAATTTTTGACTGTCTCCAAATTAAGTGATTTAATTCATCTAAGTTGCTGTTACATATAATATGTTTATGAAAAACTATTACAAGAACACAGAGAAGTCTTGGGCTTTAAAGAAAATTTCAACATAACCGTTAACTTGCATTTTTTTAGGGTGAAGTTCAAATCTCTCATTGATTTTAATGACATTCGAGGTGATTATTTCCCAAATACTTGTATAATGGATGACATTTCACCACTCATAACTGACCTAAAGTACAGAAGCCAGAATTCCAACGTTTAGACTAACAAAGATAATACATTTGCGAATTACAGTGAATAGGCAATTTGTTTTTTAATGTTCCACGAATGTTTTAAATTTTATCAATTGTGGAATAAATAAGAATTACAGACTTATACAAATGAGAAACATGAATCAGAAAAAATAATTAACATATGGTTCATTTAATACTGAATTAATCTAAAAACATGGAATCAAATACTGAATATGATAGTTGTAGTGGAAATGAAATTTAGTTCGTATATCCTTTCACGCTTGGGTTGAAAATGACACCTGTATTAAATGTGAAAACCAGTTGTTTAATATTGCAAACAGAAATAATGTATTGAGATGCAAGATAGTTAACTTTCAGTCATTAAACAAATCTGTCTTATCATGATCGGATACGATCTACGTGATTGAGATCTTATTTTTAGTCAGTACAGTATTCTAGTTACCGGTTTCACCTTAATTCAGCCGTGAAAATGCCATAAACTCTTTTTTTGAAATTCGTTTTATGCAGGCAGAAAAAACTGTTAATTATTTGATATGAATCACTTGTTGAAATATCTTCAAGCGAATCCATCCTGATATCAAAGCATGGAAGGTTTGAGTTACACACAACGAGCTAACGTTAAGTAAGTGAACATTCATTATCGAGTTGTATTAAACACTTCTGTCTTTTTACAACAAGCGACTACTGAGGACTGCATATTTTAGCTCAGAAAGTTCATTTTTCGCACCAAGTATCCGCCTAAATTTAAATTTAGTAACTAGGACTTCTCATTTCAGTCATTTTTGAATGGTACTTGACCATCAGTTTTAACTTAAAGAACACCAGTTTCATTCACGAAGTGCTCAAAGTCTTCTGGTCTTCGATGCTCAAAAGACCTCAGAGTTTATCACATCGAAATTTATTTAATTAAAAATCAGTCCATTTATGAAATTTACATTGAAACCCAAGATCACCGAATGTATGATTGTAAAGTTTTTCAACTAGTTCTGTTACATTATTTATGACTTCTTGATAATATGACCAACTAAAATTACGATGGATAGAGAACTGATCAATCAAGTTAGTGGGAAAAAATGTGTAGTTTTTACTGAGCTATTAAAGAAACGTCAGACGAACAAGAAAAAAACTTCAAAAAATCAGAAATGTCAATATTATTTTCGATACTTAACCTATATAATTGACTGGGTACTATAATAACATAGTTTGTTTTAAAGACTTGACATAAACATATGTAGTGTCGGTTATTATGTTAAGCCCATAAACCTTATTCTAGCTTTCGGACAGCCCAATCTATTCGTCCTACTTGAGTCACATTCTGACCTTGTTAATTATCCGCTTATCGATCTTGACTGTTTTTATATGAGCGCGTAGGTGTGTATACATTTCTTATCCCATTACTCATCACATGTCTGTAACTTACTTTTGTGTAACTATAATTACTGATTAACGCTTAGTAAAATGGGAGATGGATGGTAAGCCATCTCCACTCTGTGTCGTTTCCCTTCTCTCTATTCCATTCCCTTCATATACAAAATATATGTATTCACAAGTCCATTTTCGTTAGTCAATTGATTTAATTCCGTTGTTGACTGACGCGATTTAAGCCGATGATTATATACGAGGATAGGCGATAACAAACCATTCATACGATCTAATTGGAGTCAGATCTCAGGCCACTAAAGTAAAGAGCCCTTTCGACAACATCGTTCAATCTAAATGATGACAAATTTCAAAGGCTCCACACATATTTCTGTAATGTAAGGACAAGAAAACATCAGTTAGTATCCAATATGTAACTCATGTATTATCAATGAAACTATTAAGAATTGGATCATAGTAATTAAACGAATTCAAATTGAAGTTATCTTTGAATGTGTTTCTTTTTACATATCATAAGTCATTCATTAAACAAGCTTAACTTTCAATCATTTTTGATAAACAATATATTTAGATAATTAACCATTGTTATTTAGTTATTTTGACCGATGACAATTAGTTTAAGTTTTATTCATTGACTTCAATCTACTTTTTAAATGATCTACATAAACACTTGGTCATTTCGTATTTTATTGTTAAAATATAAATAGGGACGTTTTTAAAAAAAAGGTATATCGTTTGTTATTTTGTTTTCTGTTTCATAAATATAATCTAGTTCATAGCGTCATCTACCTAAAAGTACTGATGCTATCATGATCAAATTATGTTTATTACAATACACGATTTACTCTATTTAAATGATTGTTTACTCTAACTTTTTATATAAATACATAATAAACAAAGATTATTTTGATAATGGGCGTTAAATTGGCACTTATAAAATTTGCAAAGTAACGTAGTAAGGTTACAGTTCATTTGTATTTTTAGATGCTTTAAAATCACCGCTAGTAACTAAGCAAATTTAATTAGTATTGATATAAAATGGCATTGATATTACTGAAAAAAATTGTTTCGTCATTGAAGATTTCCTAAAAAAAGAGAACTTGAAAATTTTGTTTACAAAAACATCAGTTCATCTGATATCAACGTTGGAAATGGTGTGATACAGATCTAGAAGAGCTGTTCCTATACAAACTTGGTTTTCAACATTCAAATCTTTAGTCAAATATGTATATTATTGTTTATTTCATTGACAGACATATCGGATAAACGAAGTAACTGTCAAATATCTACCTAAATTACCGTTTTTATGAATGATATTAGTGTTTTAATAATGTTTTCATGATTGTACACTTATATAACATCCATCCATCAATAAAATCTGTATCAAACTATAGGTAAATGGTTTATTTATAGAAATAACGTTGCTATCGGCTAATTTCAGCTGATTAAATAACCCAAGACAACATTTCACAAACTACAGATCAATTTTTTTTTAAAATTAAAACTCAAACAACCCCTCCCATACACACACTCAAACAAAATCTTTGTTCGAAGAAACAATCACCAGTTTATTTGTGAAATTATAATCTGCATACAATGTCATCGGGAATTTAACGGTTATATCATTAATTTTTTTATATAAAATTTCGATGTGATTTCGGTTCTATATCCAATTCTATTTTATGTAATTGATGATAACATGACTTTAATATGGGTACAATTTTATTCACGTGGTTAACTTGATATTATGTTGCGTGTTATCATGAAATAAATATTTATTTTCAAAAAAAAGTATTATTCAGATGGAATCCTCAATTCAGATTACGATTAAATGAGTTTATAGCAATAAAACATATATATTTGTGGAAATTTTGTTTTAAAGACAGAACATCCACCCCGATTACTTTGAATTGAAATTTCATGTTGTTTTTTTTAATTGTTTTATTTCTGATTGTATTAAAAAGTGGACTTACAAAGTTTCCTTCACAATTTGAAGTAACGTTCTCTTGTTTGTTTTGTTTACTCTCGCGCGCGAGACCGATAGGTTCTGGGTTCGAATCCCGCGAGGTGGGGCCATGGAAGCGCACTGATGAAGGGTCCCATACTGGGACGAAACGGCCGTCCAGTGCTTCCAGGTTTTCCATGGTGGTCTAGCTTCAATTGACTCATGATCTCAACTAATAAAAAACTCTTATTGTTTTCTTCAAGTAAATTAGGCAAACAACTTAGTTATAATCCATTTTTTTGTTAATTATTTGAGTCTTCCCATTGATGTTTAAGATTGTCATTGATCAAATCCATATTAACATATGTGCATCCTTTGAGAACACTCAAACAACCAAAAAGAAAATGAACAAAAACCTCACCCTATTGCACAAGCCAGTAGCCATTTGGATTCAGTAGATAAGCGGATAAAGCAATGGCGTTTGAAGTGAACATTATTGGGTTCGAGTCCCAGAGCGAACATAAACTCTGGAATGCAGACATATCCAGCTAAATAGCCCCAAATAGAACAAAACGAGCATCCTGAGCTCTACTGATAGCCATCATCTATCACTGCTTATAAAACAATTTATTTGCTTTTAGTTCATGGTTTTCGATTATTAGATAACCTATTTAACTAATTAACTTGAAACTGTTTCTTGAGACTCCTGACATAAAGTTCACTTTTATGAAAACGTGAAGCGTATACAGTTTATATAATGCTCTATAATTATCGGAAAAACACAACGTCATTTAGTGGTTTCCTAAACCAAAGACTGATCAAACTTATACTTTAAAAGATCTCAAATAAATACATACATTACACTGTATGTTATTACAGATGTATAACATACTCTATGTTAAAAACATTTTGCATGATGAAAACAGAATATACGGTAGTTGAAAGAATTATTCTTTTCAATAAATATAAGGCACGATCCGTCAGTAGACAAACATCTATGATTTGCACATAATGTAAACAAGTTAGTATTAAAAGCTGGTCTCGGTTTCATTTGGGTCATAATATGTCCGATTTATTTATTTTATTCAGTTAACATTATTTAGCAGATAATAAAAATTTAAGTAATTCTAAGTGAAACGATGTATAAAAATACAGTCCATGAAAGCCAAAAAAATTATTTAAGTAGCACAATTATACGATTGATAGTGTGCTCTGATCAAACCTTAACAGTTCATATATAAAACCAGTTGAACTAAGTAATCATCATTGTAAACAAAATGCGCAAATCGTTTAACTTGAAAATTAATTTTTGAATGTAACGAATTGTCATTTACTTCGATAGCTAAAAACCATATATAGTTGTCATTAACTTTATTCTAGTTTGATGTGATTCTATCCTCAGCCACCAATACCAAATAGTCAAAACAGATTCCTCCTTGTCGAATGCAGTTCTGGTAAAAAGTAGGATAAAACAAAGTAGTGTCTTTAGTCCTTCACTTTTTACAGCTTATTTAAATGATATTTCTGATTGTTTTGTATCAGTAAGCCTCTTTTATATGCTGATGATTTTAAAGTAGTGTGTTCATTTTCTCCTCATCAGCTTATCTATGTACAAAACTATATCATTGCGGAGACGAGCGCCGTCTTAAGTGGAAGTTGGAGCTAACTAGTGGTAAACGTGGATGGATTTGATTTGTTAATCCTTTAATCAACCTAGACCATATCATAGATGGTAATATGTTATCCAAGTCCCAAACGATAGGAAACAAAGGTATTCCCACGATTTGCATTTTCCAGAAAAGCTCTCTAAACGGACCTCCAAGTGTCAATGACATCTAGGTTGTATATTTTTAAACTCTACAACAACTAGTCACATATTTTAATGTACAAAGCATGTATTCAACCACTCATAGAGTACTGAACTTTTATTCCTATTATTACTAAATAACGTATTTTTTACGTCCAATGATGATATTCAATATGCACAAACACCTTGTAATAGCATCCAAAACACTTTATCATCAGTGAAATGATCTGATTTAAAATCTTCTCTTTATATGAATTGCTTTGACAGCAAATTCCGCAATTTCTCCATGAAATAAAATCACTCCCATCTTATGTTCGCGTCACTGATGCTTACCTCTCCTTCAAAAATATTTTAAATGTGCTGATATCTTTATGTATATCTCATTCCGCTAGTAAACTATGGGAATATGAAATGATTGATCATTATCGTTACTAAGCTCAGTCATTAAACCTGACTACCTGAAGATACTTACACAAAATCCGGTAAATCTAACTAACTTAAATAATATTTAACCCAAACAGTTGATCAGAAAACAAACTGGCATATGTATGACGGTAGACGTATCATAGAAATTATTGCTATTGCTATTCCGTGCTTTCTGTTTCCATTTCTATCTCTCTGACTGTAATTAGTCATAACCAATCCGTTATGCTACTGGAAATGGGCATAAATACACTGTTCATACAATAATTAGGTTGTCCACTTAAAAAAGAATAAATGGGTGCTGACTGATGGCTCCCGTTGCTGCAATCCATGAGAAAAATAACATACCTAAATAATTCTTATATTATAACACTTCAAACAATCAAATATCATGCATCTTTCCTCCACGTATAACACTGCTATTTATATCAAAATGATCATGTCTGTAAACCGTAGTTGATTTTTGTAATTATTTTCGGAATACATACTAACTTATTTACGCCTGTTACTCTCAATGGAGCATAAGCTGCCGACCAGCATTCTCCATCCCACTCTGTCCTGAGACTTCCTATCTAGTTTGATCCAATTTTTGTTCATTCTGCTCATGTCTGTATCCATTTCTCGACGTAATGTGTTCTTTGGTCTCCCTTTCCGATGCGCGTCTTCACATCTACATCAGATCCAACCTGTTCATCAATGATGCTGCCCAAATATGTAAAGGTTTTTACATATTCCAAATCTTCTCCGTCAATTGTGATTCGATTAGTGCACGCTGCGTTATACAGGAGAATCTTGCTTTTCCCTCTGTGTATATTGAGACCTACTGCTGCTGCTACACTGGTCGTCTTCTCCTGCATTTGTCGTTGCGTTTGCGATAGAAGAGCCAGATCATCTGCGAAGTCTAGATCGTTCAGCTGCATTCTAGCTGTCCATTGTATCCCGTGTTTCCCTTCAAATGTTGACGTCTTCATGATCCAGTCGATCACCAGGAGAAAGAGAAAGGGTGAGAGTAAGCAACATTGCCTAACACCGGTCTTCACTTTGAACGACTTTGTCAACTGTCCTCCATGCACGATTTTGCAGTGTAATCCATCATATGAGTTCTGTATGATATTGACTATCTTCTGAGGCACGCCGTAGTGTCGAAGAAGTTTCCATAGTGTTGTTCTGTCCACGCTATCAATTTTTACGGAATCCCGCCTGTTGGTCTCGAAGTAGGGCGTCTACGGAGTCCTTCATTCTGTTTAACAATACTCTGTTGAAGACTTTTCCCGGTATTGAGAGAAGAGTGATGCCCCTGTAGTTATCACAGTTGCTGAGATATCTTTCCTTAGGTATTATGTTCAGAAGTCCTTCTTTCTAGTCTTTTGATACTTGTTCTTCATCCCAAATCTTGCTGAAGAGAATGTGAAGTACTTTGCAGTTACTGCTACATCTGCTTTCAGCGTCTCTGCTGGAATGTTGTCTGGCCCTGCTGCTTTGCCACTCTTGATTTTTTGATGGCCATGCTGATTTCTTCAATTGTTGGTGGGCCAACATTGATTGGGAGGTCCGTGGGTGCTGCTTCGATGTTGGGTGGGTTCAGTGGGGCTGGTCGATTCAAGAGTTCCTTGAAGTGTTCTACCCACCTGTTTTGTTGCTCTTCAATGTTGGTGATTACCTCGCCTTCCTTGCTTTTCACTGGTCGTTCTGGTTTGCGGCGATTTCCAGAGAGTTTCTTTGTCGTGTCATACAATTGTCTCATGTTTCCTTCTCTTGCAGCCTTTTCCGCCGTCGTTGCTAAATCTTCCACATATTTACGTTTGTCGGTTCTGATGCTCCTCTTCACTTGTTTGTTCACTTCTGTGTATTCAGCTTGTACCTTGGCTTTTTCTGCTCTTGTTCGACTGGTATTGATTGCTGCCTTCTTGTTCCTCCTTCCTTGAATCTTATTCAGTGTATCAACAGTGATCCATTCCTTGTGATGGTGCTTCTTGTGACTCAGGACCTCATGACATGTTGAAGTGATTGCCTCTCTGATCCCCTTCCAGTTGCTCTCCACAATAGTCCCTTCTCCATTGAGTAGATCATAAAAGGCCTGGAACTTGTTGCTGAGGTCTATCTTGAATTTGTTGAGTTTGTCAGTGTCCTGAAGAAAGGCCGTATTGAACTTTTGTGATACTGTCCGCCCCATTGTCCAGTACTTCTTGAATTTCAATTTCATCTTGGCGACCAGCAAGTGATGATCTGATGCTATATCAGCTTCTCTCTTGATTCTTACTTCCTCCATCGTCCTTCTGAACGTTTTGTTGATGCAGATATGGTCGATTTGGTTTTGCGTGGTGTGATCCGGTAAAGTCCATGTGGTTTTATGAATGTGTTTATGTGGGAATATGGTGCCGCCCATGGCCAGTTTATTGAAGGCACATAGGTTTGCAAATCTCTCACCATTTTCGTTCCTTTCTCCCAGTCCGTGTCGTCCCATGATGTCTTTATATCCAGTGTTATCCGTTCCAACCTTGGCATTGAAATCTCCCATCAGAATGGTCAGGTCCTTTGTTGTGCACTTCTCGACGATTGACTGCAGCCTATTGTAGAATTGATCTTTAGCGTCTTCATTGTAGTCGTTGGTAGGCGCATAGCATTGGATGATGTTCATTGAAATGCCCTCTTTTTTTGTTTTGAAGGAGGCTTTGATGATCCTTGGTTCATGAGATTCCCATCTTGTAAGTGCATTTTGTGCTTGTTTGGACAGCATTAATGGAACTTCTTGTGTATGTGGGGCATTTTCTTCTTCATGGCCGGAGTATAGCAGAAGCTCCCCTGAAGCTAGTCGTTGTTGTCCGACTTGCATCCAGTGTGTTTCACTGAACCCAAATACCTCCAGCTTGTATCTCCTCATTTCTGCAGCAATTTGGAAGACTCTCGCAGTCTCCCACATTGTACGAGTACTCCATGTACCTAAATAAATGGTTTCTCTGGTTGTCAGAAGGAGCATCGGCCTCGTGACTTCCGAAGGAACTCGGCTTTCATCATGAGGTGTCATAACTCTTCTAAATGAAGACCTTCTGACTCCCAGGGCAGAGTTTGAATGGTCTGAATAAATTTTCCTGGTTGGTGTTTTTTTAGCGAGTCAGTTTCTAAGGGATGGCGTCGCTAACCACATGCCTAACTCTCCCCCATTATCCGAGCTTGGGACCATCAGTAACCCCTGGGGGGCTCCAGGCGGAACTCTAGAATATATATATACCAGTCTAGTCTACATTTCTCTAAATTGATGTGTATCTACACCCCCATATCAGTCTGATTATATGTATTTCAAGTCTTCCATCCGCATAATGAACGATAAGTGTATTAGTTTAACACTTGTTAATGGTAAGAATTATCTTAATGTACTGAACAGTTGTTTAACCTTCAGTAAATCGATTGCGAAAATCAGTGTTTCTAAAATTTAACATCATATTACATCAATCATTAAAGTATCTGTAGTCAGCTCGATACGTTTATGGTTTCCATCAAATCAACAATAATGATAACGATAATAATAACGGTGATAATCATCAATAATAACAAAAATGATAGATCAACCTGTTTTTCCGAAACTGACATTAGATCGCTATATTTAGTTTTATCTTATTGTCTTCAGTTTCTCATATACTGCTCTTGAAACACTGAAAAACAATTTTTACTTATTTATCATCAAACTGATACTAATCAAAATTATTAAAATTGCACAAAATTCTACATTTGTAGTGCTTATTTAATCAAAATTCTATTTTAATCAAAAGTGTATAAAATGTATTCGCTTTATTCACCACTTCTTCAAAGCAATCACAAAATCTGTTATTCACAAGAAAACACTAAATGAATGTTGTATGTAAGAGATCAGTGGAATTCAGTGGAAAAGGCATGACTATTTATAATAATAAGGGGATTTTTTTAGAAGAGAAGTATGATTTATGTAGTCGGTTAAAGCTGGATGATAGTAAAAAACTCTAACTATGTGAATAGAGATTTATGACTAAGAACTCATAACTTGTTATGCATATAAGAAAACCAAAGACATAAAACATATATTCATGAGAATCAATAATAAGTATTGTAATGAAGCTTCTTAAGAATAGTGCACATCATAAATATTCATTTGCGAGATATATAGTTAAAAACTAACAGTATAGAATGTACAATGAAATAAATCAATGTTTTACAATAAATTTTGATGATACAATCCTATGCAGTGCAGTAAATAAAACATGAGAAAACATTTTAAAATCTTGTAACTTACATAGAATAAAATCCTAATAATCTATTAAATACCGGTTATAGAACATTAATGCTTGTATAGAGAATGAAAGTCTCAGATTGAAATCATGAGTCAATTGAAGCTAGACCACCATTGAAAACCTGGAAGCACTGGACGGCCGTTTCGTCCTAGTATGGGATTCCTCAGCAGTGCGCATCCACGATCCCGCCCCCGCGGATTCGAACACAGGACCTACTGGCTTCGCGCGCGAGCACTGATAATAATCATCTGCTCAGTAGCGACTGACTTCAAGAGATACTCCTGGAGTCCTAATAAGAAGCCGTCATCAGTGGAGTTCAACCAGGTCTGTTGTGAGATATCAGCTCACTGAAGACAATAGTGTTCGGTGGCGCAACTTCGTGGGTTGGTTGAAGTTAGACATCAACACCGTTGGATGCCGGCTCAGTGGTCTAATGTTTAAGGGCTCGCGCGCGAAGCCAGTGGGTTCTGGGTTCGAATCCCGCGGGGGGCGGGATCGTGGATGCACACTGCTGAGGAGTCCCATACTAGGACGAAACGGACGTCCAGTGCTTCCAGGTTTTCAATGGTGGTCTAGCTTCAACTGACTCATGTCTTCAACCAGTGAAATTTCCTAAAATCTCCACAAAAACTCATTTTGATAATGAAAGTCTCAGTCAAATAGTTTTCCATTAACTATTTTCAAAGTAACTATTATATCATAAAGTGTTTTCTCATATCTCTTTTATTTGTTTTAAAGAAATACAATGAGTAGGCAGAATGGATACTTTTTTTCAAAACTAAAATTGACCTTATATAAGATCCTCAATTTATAAAGTATCATAGAACGACTTGACATTCAATATATAAGAATAGTATTGGAGTATATAAACTTAATAGTACCTGAACAATTCATAAGTTAATCATGTAAAACATTTTGATAAATACAATAATTTCATGATTAGAATACAAAGACAAACAATATTTTGATAGTTTTTTGTAATGTTTACTTGAAAGTTTGATCAGAATTCCATTACAAATGTTTATTAGTCTTTAAACCATGCTCATTATTTATAAAACTTTGACATTTAATCTTCTCATTTTGTGTCATCATATTTTTTTTCTTATTTATTTCATTTCGTGTTTGTGTTTTCCGCGTAATAAATTGTTTTTATTAAATGTAATTTAATCCATTTAGACAAATCGTTATTACTTGTGTTTGTATAGAAAATAAAGTTTCAGTTTGTTAGTGCAGCGGAAATGAAATAACACTTATAAATATCTATAAGTAGTTACAATAGTTTTTATTACTGAATTAATGATATTGTATATGGTTATATTAAATAAAACTGGAGCGAAATTTTTTCCCATGATTCTGATGTTCTGTTAGTGATAAGAATGAATAGATAAGATTACGTAATACAAAATTGATTACTGTATTGTTTTGATTTTTTTAATAACTTTGAACTCACCACCAAATCAATATATTTGCTCTTCTTCTCACTAAAATAATCTTGATAATACATAGGGAAAATGCATCGGTGTAAATGAACGTTATAACGATAACGTACTAGAATGATAAGGGAACTTTAGAATATGTAAACATATTTGAACAATGTTATGTATTTCTTTTGGATGGCTATGGTGGGGGTACTTGCCTCATTTATCAGTAGTGACATCTAAATAGACAACTGAAAGTAGTACAGAAAAAGTAACATTTTGAGAAAATGTTACTGTTCACTTTATAGAAAATTAATTCAAAGGCATATGACAATGTTTTTGTTTAGTAGTAATACAATTACTATTACTCTGTGTATGAATCCAAGAAACCTTTTTGATTACATGGTAACAAGAATATAAATTTACATTTTGTATCATAAAGTGCCAATCGGTTCTTAAAGAATAAAATGTTAAACAGAGAATTCATACACATTACCTAACAAGCACTGGTAATTTTTTACGACATGTTTAGTAAATATTCTCTTAATGTGAGGAATAGAGAGACCAATGTATGTACAACACAATATTCATAAACAAGAGAAAAAAATATTTCATAACACATAATGTGACAACCAGAAGTTCAAGTTATTTCATTAGGTCTTGAAAATCATCCATAATTAGGATCGAATTAAATGATTTCATCTTACTAAATGATTAAATGAACTTTGTTTCATATCATATTATGTTATCATATCATAATATCCACAAGCTAGGATGTAAAACAATCAGTATCGGGAAGAGACAGGTATTTACCTCAGTACAATAGAAGATGGTCGCGCAATTTCGTGGATTGGTTGAGTTTAGACACTGACACGGTTGGATGCCGGCTCAGTGGTCTAGAGGTTAAGCATTCACGTGCGAGACCGAAGGACCTGGGTTCGAATCCCTTGAGCGGGATCGTGGACGCGCACTGCTGAGGAGTCCCACAATAGGACGAAACGGTCTTCCAGTGTTTCTAGGTTTCCAGTGGTGGTTTAATATAAATCGGTCCATGATCCCAATCAAAAATGTAAAACAAGATATTGTAATCATCACATTTTGCTGACGTATATGTTTTCCCTACACATATTTATTACTTCATGTATTTCTCTGGACTAGTTATTAGTTTAACGGATATTTTATTGGAAAAGACAAAACTTTAAATTGTGAAACATTATTGTTATTATTATGTACTAATGAATGATGTTTACAAAAAATACATTGATGTTTCATTACGAAGCAAAACATTGTCCAAATAGTTATTATAGGTTTTGGATAGGATTGTATGTTTTTAAACTATTTTAAAACTAAACAGTTTCCCAATCAGGAAATGACAGAATTTTGTAGTTTGTTTCAACTTTTAACTATTGAACCATTTCGGTAAGAAAAAAGTTTTACGTAATAATAATTCAGTTTCTAACAATAAGCTAAAAAGTTTATTGAAATTAATAACAGCTTAATTGGATAATTTGGTTATATTTTTAACAGTAAAAACATACTATAACGATTTTTTTCATCACTTATACAATGCCTGTTTAATTTAATAGCTTCATGTTACTAAGCCCACATGTAACATTAGAATTGACAATGAAAATGTTCTAATAAATGGATCCTTTTAAGTATATAGATATCATGTGATAAAATAACTAGTCATTCTCCATTACTTAAAGGTCATATTCATTATGGAGTAAACTTTTGCAAGACTATCATTTTATTACTTATTCATCCACTTGGTATGTATTATAGAGACATATCAACGATTGCCAGTACAAGATAATTTTATTCAATGGTTTGATGTATCACCATTCATATTTTATAAGTAATTGGTACAAAAAATTTATTTGATTACGAATGTTATGGGATTTCAGTATTTAAAAAAAACAGTCAATATTATTTTTCACTGGTTAAAATCATGAGTCAGTTGAAGCTAGACCGCCATAGAAAACCTGGGAGCACTGGACGGCCGTTTCGTCCTATCATGGGACTCCTCATCAGTGCACATCCATAGCACCACCTCGCGGGATTCAAACTCAGGATCTATCCGTATGGCGCACGAGCGCTCAACCACTATACCACTGAGTCGGCACCCAACGGTGTTAATGTCCAACTTCAACCAATCCACGAAGTTGAGCCACCGGACACCATTGTCTTTAGTGAGTTCATATCCCACAACGTACCTGGTTGAACTCCAGGAGTGTCTCTTGAAGTCAGTCAGATGATTATTATAAGATATTAACACCGTTGGATGCCGGCTCAGTGGTCTAGTTGGTTAAGCGCCTGGCGCGAGACTGATAGGTCCTGGGTTCGAATCTCGTGGGGGGCGGGTTCGTGGATGCGCATTGCTGAGGAGTCCCATACTAGGACGAAACGGCCGTCCAGTGCTTCCAGGTTTTCCATGGTGGTCTAGCTTCAATTGGCTCATGATTTCAACTTGTGAAATTTCTAAAAATCTCCACAAAACCCATTCTGACTAAATATTTATTAAAAATAAATTACTCAGTATTAATTGTCATTTAACATTTAAGACTACCAAATTATTAACATTTTCTTGAAATCCAACCTTTCATGAAACTCCAAAAAGTTGGTTCTGTCCAGTTTCGGATTCTCTTGCAATCCATTTATCAAATCCACTAACACCAATCTTTTGTTCATACTTCCGACTATCATGTGTGAATCCGAACGTAAACGCTGATCTGCTGTTACAAATGCAGTTAAAATATTGTACAGGTTTTGTTGAATAATCATCCTTGAATTAATTTCGTGCTTTTGCAGTTATTGATGTAAATACAAGAACAAGCTAGACGATTAATCGTTTCAAGTAAACTTATATCTTTAGGATCATTTAAGTTGAGTTTATTGATTAATAGTCTTTAGTTGAATTCATGAGTCAATTAATGCTAGACCACCATAGAAAACGTGAAAGCACTGGACGGCCGTTTCGTCCTAGTATGAAGCTCCTCAACAGTGTACATCCACGATTCCGCGCGCGAGACTCGAACCCAGGAACTTCGGTTTCAACTAATAAAAATTACTACAATTTCCACAAAACCCATTCTGATAATAATAGTTTTTAGTTGATTTATTTGTATACTTAATTAGGTCATATTGTGACTGTTCAACGTTAACTCAAATATACACATCTACTAACACATATATACATACAAATACTTTCGTTATCCAATTTCTATATAGATGTTAGATTATTAAATAGCAAGAGGTGTTTTACTCACTCGTTGCTTTTAAAAAAATTAAACTAAAGCGGTTATGTATCAGAAACATTCATATTTGGTTGATAAAAAGTTTCTATTATTCCATCATGAATCTTATGATTTTTAAAAAGACTGTCAACTAAAACCACTGCTCGTTTATCATAGAATGACTACTTTGAAGTGACAAATGTTTACGACAACTACTAATTACCTGATTTCATTATAGATTTTAATGTAAGTAGCTAGTTATCATGAGTTGTTACAGTGCATTAAACAAGAATCCTTAACAAATATCAACTACAGATCTACACAGTGTGAAAATAAGAAATCATTTAATAGCACAATAACATTCAGTATTTGTATCGTTACTTAGGTTAAACTACTCCTTACCCCTTTGGGAGTTGTTTACTGATGCAGAGGTAGGTTGCAAGAAAACTAGGGATACCCAGACAAAAACTTGACATCAG
This sequence comes from Schistosoma haematobium, assembly GCF_000699445.3. Classification (NCBI taxonomy): domain Eukaryota; kingdom Metazoa; phylum Platyhelminthes; class Trematoda; order Strigeidida; family Schistosomatidae; genus Schistosoma; species Schistosoma haematobium. The sequence goes on along the minus strand of NC_067196.1, from coordinate 32,874,295 downwards.
TCTACCAAGTCACTAATTGTTGGTCTATGACACGTATGTAATTTTGGACTACTCGTTAAGGTTCATTGTGATAATCGCGACCTGTAGTTAGATTCTAAATGTGGTGGGTTTTATATACAGTCAAAATGGTGAGGTCGCATTCGCTCTTCATTCGCCTCTTGATCTAAGGTCCCAATATTACCTTCAAACGTTTCTTTACACTCAGTCCTTTTGAAGGCTATTCCAAATGTCCGTTTTTTCTAACAGTCATTTCTGCTAAATTATTTCGAACTGTTTTGCTACTCATCATATTACTTTCGTCTCGTCGTGTTAGTGTGATATCGCAACTTTGGCTGATTTCTATCCGTGCTAGGCTCTGCACAGATGGTGACTGACTGACCACGTTGTAACTCTAAGATCATTGTGTTAAAGCTAGTTTGGTTATCACCACAGTTTGTAACTAATGTAAATATAATCACTTTATTAAGATTTCAAATATCGTCGTCATCATATGTTAATAAATCTAGACAAATAATGTTCAAGGATCTAGATGGTACTCGCCTAAAAATAAAGATTTGTTAGTGGAATCACTAAAATATTCTTGATGAAGATACATCCAGCTAAATATAATTAGACTGCATAGAGATTCAACTGATATTATACATGTTAAATATCGGTTATTAACATAGTGAGTAAATATTATTGAGCTGGGTGTCAGACTTGGTTTCTGATTTCGATCAGATCAATGACTATTGTAAACTGCGATGACCCAATAGTCCAGTGTTGTTTGATTCTTTAAATAATATCAGTTGTTGATATAAACTGTTTAAATAAGAAATCTATGTATGACTGTCTGCGTAAGTAGTAGGTAGGACCAAATTTTTTTATAGTTTAATCATTCAAAATACCTATTATTATTGATGATAAAATATTGTTACATGACAGTAGACGATATACGATGATATAACACGAGCAAAATTGAATATTTATCTATTTCCGCTTCTTTAATTATTGCGCAATAACATAACGATACATGTTAGTGATTGAGATTAATAATATACTATACATAACACATGTCACAATCGACTTTGTAACGAAATGGATTATTCTCACTCATGACTATAATGATATAAATGAAGAAAAAAAATCTGAAATGCGTTAGTTTCTCAACTTTTAGTAGGAGTTCTATTTTCTCTAAATAATGAATCTTGTGACATTTAATAACTAGTTATTAGACATTAATTGAATAACATCACTGAAACAATGTTATACTTTATTCACTATCACAAATGTAAAATATCAATAACCAATACATCTAGATTTTTTCTTTCAGCATACCTTTTAATTCATAAATATGACCTACCATAATTTTTAGTTGGGTTTTATCACATGACAAAGCAAAGCTGAGTTTTTCATTGATGTAAAAGCTAGATCATCATTGATACAAAAATACGTAAATAATAAATCTTTTATTATTAATGTATAAATATAAAATAATTTATTGGATAAAATGAGTTGTCATACAAAATTGAAGGGTTGTTTTTTAAAAGAATTTATTTCAACCAATACCAAACTCAGAACCTTAAATACGAATGTCAAAGGCAGTACTACTGTACGGAGCTGAAACTTGGAGAACTACAACAACCACCATCAAAAAAGTACAACTATAAATAAATAGTTGTCTACGCAAGATACTCAACATCCATTTGGCCGGATATCATCAGCAACAGCCTTCTGTGGAAGAAAACAAACCAGCTTTCAGCTGAAGAGGAAATTAGGAATAGACGATGGAAATGAATAGGACATACATTACGCAAATCACCAAACTGCATCACGAGCCAATCCCCAACTTGGAATCCTAAAGGGAAGCGGAAAAGAGGAAGGTCAAAGAACACATTACGTCGGAAATAGATGCAGATATAAAAAAGATAAATAACAAATGGAAAGAGTTGGAAAGGATTACCCAGGACAGGGTTGCATGGAGAGTGCAGTAGGGAGGCCTATACTCCTATACGAGGAGTAACAGGAGTAAGTAGGTAAGTTAAAGGAGAAAGAATTGGCAAAATACTATATTTCATTTGCGTTTTAAATGACCAACGTCGAAGTTTCTATTCACTTATTTTAAGAGACTTTTTAAATGAGTGAGTCTACACTTTTCAAAAATTAGTCACTATGATATTTGGTTTGAATAGTGTATTTTGTCCAAATGATATGATGTTACCATAATATTATATACTGTTAATATGCATTTCACCTAGATGATATATGGTATTTTTTCAGTTAGTTAGATTCAAAGATTTCTAAATGGTTAACTTCGATTACTTTGTAAACCAACAGCTATACACATTTTGTGTTGATTCTCATAAACGACCAGAACTCAAACAATAGTATATGTTGAGATCTATAAAGATATTTTCGCTTCTAACTAATGTTTGTTGAACTATAAAAATAAAAGGAACCATCGAAAATTCACCTCTGCAGTAGTTGGAGATACATAAATAAAGTAAATGAATTCCAGGAATAAATTTTACGAAATACAGTGAATGTGTTACCTATAGAAACTATAATATGAAATTCCATTCTATGTACAAAGAATATTTTTACTTAAGTATAAAACGTTATCAGTCATTCTGGATGTTTCCTGTGTTCAGTAGCTATCTCTTAAAACTTATGATTTTTATATTTGAGTATTCAATCATTAATCTTTCCATTAGTTAATGAACTAAAAAACCTATTTCTAGTCTCTTGGCTACATGTGATGAATCTACAATATATATTTATTACAAACCAGTCAGAAAAACGAAGAAATATGATAATTAATCTGTATGACATAATTATCGATAGCAATATCAATTATCATTGTAAATATGGGCATGTGATTAAAAACTAATGACACTAAACGAGGTTTCTTAATAAGAGATCTGTCAAACACAAAAATGAAACTAAACATAAAACCGTTAACAATCTACAGAATTACAAATACTTCAAAGTCCCTATAAAAGCTGAAATTATTAATATAATATGACATCTTTTGTAGCGAGAATACTGTTTAACTGTAGTGGCTGTACTTCGTTGACCAATCACCTTCGTAACCGTTACCATATAATCCTTGACGGTGTTTGAAATCAGAAGGCAAAGAGAAGCAGCGACTACAGTTTTATTAGCAGATAACTCAGATCATAGAGCAGTGAGGCGAATGAATGAGTCAGCAAACCGAGAGTGTGTAGGGTGTAAATGTACATCTTTATATATATGGAAATGAATGGACCATCGAATCAATTAAGCAGCTAATAATAAAGCTAGCAGAATGAATATATGCGTAGGCGGTAAGCAATGTTCAAGCATACATATGTCATACAAGCACAACAATAATAAAGGTAGAATAAGTTGTTATAGTACGGATGACTTTGTCCGCTAAATAAGTTAACAATAGGGCTTAACTGAGTTAAATGAGAACAAACTCAATTGCACGTCAGCTGCTATATAACATGATCTGAAAACTTATCAATGACGTGTAATTGAAACAGAGTCTATTTCGAGTACACATTTGCTCACAGTCTTAAAATCGGAAAAAAAATTAATATTGCTACTTCTTGTATTCATTAAGTTGTGTGTTAATATAGCATTTTTCATTATCGTTCGAACACCAGAGTTACTTTCGAAATCAGGGAAATTACGTAACGTGTCATACATCGGTAATCGTATCAATATGATATTGTTGACAGTAATCAATAGAAAGCATAACTTCCAATCGATCCCAAGATAGTTAATTCGATTTGAACTAAGGTTATTTAGTGTTATCGCCAGGTATGATATTACTTAGCTTTATATTCAACGACTAAATTCTGGTGTGATTATCATACAGTTTAACCAATGTCAAATTAGTTTAGTCTTATGAATTTGTATTTTACACTTTCTCCTGTATCATTTCTGTACACTAGTTAGACTTGACGACAAAAACATTGAAAATAATATTAATGACAGTAAACACAAACTCCAGTCTGATTTCAAGCGAATGTAGTACCCACAAGTTTACTAAGTTAATAAATTCCAAATAAAATATGACTGGCTAGTTTGAAAAAAGCAAATATTTGTGTTATTCTGACCGATAACAAAGTAAGATAATACTCTAGACACTTATTAGCTTCTTTATACGTATTTTTTTCTCACAAACTAAGCATTATGTATCCATCGAAAATACTATATTCTTGTTGTACTGTCTTTTTTTTTTACATGGTACATGTTATTTTAAGTGTGAACTAACTGTTGTTAGAACCGTTGAAGTAAAAAAATGGATTGACCCCGTCAAAAACTAATAGTTTTCAAACTTAAATATTCTAATATTCTGTAAATAAAATCTTCAGTTGCATTTACACAATACAAAAATGAACGATAAAATCAGTTAAAATCTGTATGTCCTATTCCTGGTGGACAAATATATATATATATATAATTAAGTTTCCCACGCTCCATCAAAACTACTCACAAATTTAATAAGCATCACGATTTTGAAATAACATACTGATCTGTTGAAATCAAATACTTTATTTACTATTCGTCCTTGAAACGTTTTTCACTTACGAACACTCAGATGTTTTCTTAATGTTATACATTTGTATTCCTTAGGATATATTGCAAACATAGTTGTTCACTTCTGGTTTTATTTAAGTAAACAGGAGTTAGGAGTGTTCATCTGATCGATTATGGTAAATCAAATATATCCTTCAAATATTTTTACCCACAAATATTAAATTAACTCCCACAATTCAAATATAATAAACAAACTCATAAAAATTAAAACACTTTAAGGTTATTCTAATAATTTAACAATAATAGAATGATTATTAGGAATGTTGCTGAAACTTAGATTGGAATACTTGTATATATAGTATTTTTATAAAAACGTTTAGTGTAGGAAAGAATTTAAAGATTGTTTTTTATTTCTTAGACTAATTAAACCAGACAAATAGGATGAAGTAACAGTATGTATACATTAAATCTTAAATATAAACATTTAATCTGATGAGAAAGTGAATAATTCCCATCAAAATATACGAATAACAACTGTGTAATTATCCAGACTTAATCGTTTACAACTAAGAGTTCAGTATACAATATTCTTTTTTTAAGATTATTGAGAACATTCATTGAAATTGATTATGAATTATTACATAAGACCAAACAAAGGACCAGTGATTTTTCTTTTATATCTTAGCTAATAGACTTTATTTAACAACAAGATTAGTTATTGCTGGAACGAACAAGATATATCAAAAAGATAACTAAGTATTGTCCTAGTATAGATTCTATCAATGTTCATATATATATATATATATTAGCATGAAGATAATTACTGTGTGTTACGGTAATAAAAATGCAAACTAAGACATTTTAAATCAGCATAATATGTTGAGATAAAAAAAGGAAAAACTTTCAATGACAATTAGATTTATTGCTGCCGTCGATTTCAGTAGCTAAATAGATTATCCACTATCGGTAAAATATCAGGAAGTTTGTCTTGAAGCTAGTTGTGGGAGAAAGAATATTATATCATTGAGTGATACTGCAGAGCTATAGTACAATTCAAAGTTAATTATTGTGATAAAGAAACATCAACTGTGACTTGTAAATTTACCAAACTTCAGAATAAAACAATAGCTCGCCAATGATGTTGCATAAAATAAGTGTTATTTTATAAATCGACTAACACTGGGAAATTAGATAAGTGGATAGGTTATTTCCTATTTTCACTGAGATCAACTTGTTTCTGATTCTATACCGTTATGGAATATCAAAGTGAAACAAAATGTATGTCTGACACCATTTTGTATTTAAAAATGGTGAAATGATGTTTACTTCTGACTAGAACTATATTCATATTATGAATAATCCCAAGATTGTTCGATGGGTACAAAATTCATCAACTAATTATAATCTAATTTTTACTAGTTTGACATTTCCTTTCCTTTTATAGTGGCGTAATTCAGATCACTGCAGGATAGTGATTGTTTTTACTTGAAAGTTATTTGTAGTAGATAAGGAGTTTTGAAGAGGAATAATCAACAAATAGATAACGATAACAACCATGCTGATAATTATAAGATATTTTCATGGTCTAACAATGAATTCAGGCAGATAACAACAGAAAATTCTTAAAATCAGAATAAAAATTAGCTAGAACGTCAAAGCGCTATCTATGTACATATATTCTTAAAATCAATGGTATGCAACTATAATATTAAGAAATTTTCCAAAATACAATCATCTTATTAGCCTGTAAAATTGTCTAGGTCAGAAGATGTTGTTTATATCCAAGCATGTGCCTACTTAAGCGGAAATCTATACTAACAAATAAGTCGATCAATAACGAAAAGTTTCAGCCAATGAGCTTGGATTATTTTCCATATCTGGAAGCATATAGCACCATTTTTTGAAAACATCTGTAGTTAAATGTTAGCGATTCATCTCTGTTCATAATTATCATAATGAAAATTATCGTATAATGTTATTAATTAGGTATGCAAGAAATCTTGGATTTGGTATAGAAGATAAAATAACTTTCATCATATTGTTATAGCATAATAAGAATTGCTTTTCATAAAATATGATTGGCTGTTTTTTAATCCTAACCACTGATTGGATCAATTGGTTACTATTCGAATAAAGAGTACTGAGAATTTTTTTAAAGTAAACAAAGGTACAAAGGTAATACAATCAAGTGGGTGGTGACGAAATTATTTCGATTGTTCGTGTAGTATGATACTTCGGATTATTAGAAAGCAATAATTAGTTGTTTGAAGACACTGTCATATCGAAATTAACCTCACTATATATATATATATATATATCACAACATTGGTTAAGATGATAGTATTAATTCACAACAGTGAAAAATAAACATCATAGTTAAATGCAATGATCTTAGCCAACATATACCGAGAATTTAGATTTCTTAACATTCAAACATTGAGCATCCTATAAGTAACTGTACTTCCTAAAGAACTTTTATATTTGTTCCTATATGGTTTCTATTATCTTTTGTAATCTAATAACAGGCTATTAATATTTCTAAGCATGATAAATTCCATCATTCCATCAATAGAATTCACAATCAATTATAATTAAATGTAAATAGTTACAATGGAACATTAGATTTTATTAGTTTTTTAAAACTGATTAATAGTGTTTTTCATAGGTGTATTGAAATCGATCATATTTGTTTTAAGCTATGTAAAGTAATAGATACTAACATTCCCCCCTTATTTTATTCACATTCTTTATATGATATAACGAACATCTAATACGTATTATTTCTCCTCATAAGTATATACCAGTGTCAGATCATAAATAGATTATTACTTGTAAGAGTATTACTCTAGTAAATTAAATAGTGCATTTCTTAGAATCATGGTTAGCTATAAATTTATCTATCTAAAATTGTATCACATTCATATTCAATAGAAATATGAGTTCGAAAAGCTCTACATTCTATTTAATCTTTCTTTAAATACAAAAAAAAATGACAATTTATCCATGAAGTACCGGGATATTTTTTATAAAAAAATGATATTATGTCCTAGATATTGCATGACTAAGGGTTTTGCATACATTTGAGCCTTTGTATATATGTTTTAATCTAATCAAATTTAAATGAACAAGTCAATGTTAGACAATGGATCTGTTAGAGTTTCTACATTGTTTTTATCAGTTAGCATGAATTATTTTCTTTCACTAAAACCTTAAAAGTGTTAATAAATATGTATATCAGTTGAATTATTTGGTATATAATGTTAAGTTAAATATATGCTTGGAAATGTAATCTAATATAAAGTTGTTTTATGTAAAGGGGAAGAACATTGGTCACTTAGAAAAAGAATATGTTTAACTTAATCACTCAACTTCATTTAATAGTACGTTGTTAAGTATAAATAACTTTCTGTAATCTGATCAATGTCAACAGTTGCGATATATACAATTTTAAAATTCCAATATGTGAATTGTATATGAGGACAATTAATGTAAAGACACAAACATATATAATTTGTACCAGTGTTCAAACAAAGAATCATTGTGCATGAAATAATCAATAATTTGTATAAGAAATAAAAATACAGTGAAGAAAAAAATGCACAATTAATTTCCAATTAAAGGTATATTATGGGAATAGTACTTAAATGGTGATAATTAACTTTGATTACTTTTATTGGAGATATGATGTCTTTTCAATGGCATTTTTTATATACCGAATTTTCAATCTTTGGAATAAACTGTATACCTGTGGAACAAATATTGTTTGTTCTAAACTCGACATCTTATTGCTCGTTTGCAATGTAAAATACAGTACGTCACTATAAACAAGTGTCGCTACTCAAGCAAAGACTGAGACTTAACATGAACAAATATAATATTGGCAACAAAAATATGAAATAGTAACAATCCTAATATATATCTATATTATTTTTTCCGCTATTTTTATTATAAATATGTTCTCTGTAAGATTCGCTTAGTATTTGTAAATTAGGTTGACTTCCGTATGCTACTTGCAGCTACATAACATATTTTTGTTACAAAGTGTGTTTACTTAGTTATCGTTTGAAACATAACATTCATTACGGGATTTATCTCACACCGGATTAACTTAACAATCAAAGAAGTTATGAAAACACCGTATCTAATTTGAATATCACAGTTAGATGGTGTTTCATGAATACATGTCTACATATCTAACTGGTGGAATATAGCACAAAGTAAAACATTTTCTGTACCCGTGGGACAACTTCAGTCTTTGGATATTTAAACTCATTAAACCAGACAAAATTTATTAGTCATGGCAAATCAATTCATTGTTTCACAGATTACAATCACTTACTATCAGATAAACAAACTAAACAGTAATACATTTTTTTTTAAAAAATGGTCTGAGAATATATTAGACACACTTCAAACCAGAAAACTAACATTCATACTTCAACCCGAATAAGTTCCCAAGAAAATACATAACATATCACTTTTCTTCTAAAATATCATCCATGTAGGTAATATAAAAATGGTATCATATAAAGTCATTATGTTGATACAATATGATTCTATCATATTTGACAGTTTAATAAAACTTTCTAGTTAGAGACTACTTATATTTAAACAAAAAAGATGATTAGAAAATCAACTGTTGAAATATATTCAAGTAGTTGTACTTTTGTAAGTGATAATTTTAAAATCATTGTCCATTTACAATTAATCTTGAAAATATGAAGTTCTCTAGATTTAACCTGTTAAACTGTGGTTTCGATTAAAATATTATGGATTGTAAGAACTAAACATTTGTATGAAAATATACGAGAAATTGATGCCACAAACTGTCATTGTATGTATTAAATTTCGATATATTGTAGAGAACTGAAGTATGAATTATGTATACAAAAATGTACATATTATAAGAGATATTGCAGTTTCAAAGAATTAATCAAATAACTTTGATTGTATTAATAAAATGGCATCAGGTTTAATGCTTTTTTTGTGGTGGTTTACATAGACAGGTTATCACTTCACTGTGAATACAATAATTAAAGAAATTCGTTGTGTTATTTAAAGGATTCAAAGCACTTCAAATAGAAAAATGTCTTTCTTAATGATATCACTTACTAAAGTTGTACATTCGTATTGCTAGTGACTTAACTAATGTATTAGTTTGTTAAAATATATAAAGTGGTTCGAAATTTTATCAAAAAAGCTGTGTAGTGATGATCTAGAGGTTAAATCGGGTTTCCTGTATTTTCAACATCTAGATCGTTAATTAACCTGAAGTTACCTAACATTTTATGATTTATGCTCTTCTGATTATCCAGTAGACTAGTATATTTGTGAAATCACCATACATACTAATTGAACACTAACAATAAATGATATTTTCCAAAGGAAAAACTTTTCTGAATTATCTTTATTTTATTAGATGTTCACTTACGTTCGATTATATGGACACCTTTCATGAAACGCTTTTCGAAATTAAAAACGTTTAATTCAATAGTTGATGTAGTGAAATACACAAGTTATTATTTCCTGAAACTGTGGTGTACTCTTTTTTTATGAGTAATTGTAAGGAGGATGTATTTGTGATTAGATGGTGGTTGGAGGTAGTCAACAGGAAACCCTGGACCCGGGTTTCGTGCTACTTGGCACTCGTCAGCAAGGTGTACCTGTAATCTTGAGAGAACTGGTGCTCCCTGGCGGATTCCATCCCGTGTCACCCAGCATAACAGTCAGAGACGTTACCACTGAGCTATCCGGGCCGCGACTGACCTCCTGTAGGACTGAGATGTAATCACAATTGATTGATCAAATCTGAATCAATTACCTATTTATTCTATAACATTAACGTACTATAAATTTAATATTTATTTTCCGAACTAAGTATTCAAATTATTAGCGGTTATTTTGGTCATTTTGAGATTATGACTTTGTTTTTTTTATTATAATATCTCAGCGAAATAATGAAGCTTAACTAATTAACGTAGTGAAATTCCTACTTGGTATGTGTACACAACAGATGTTGAGTATTTAACATTTGTCGTTGAATTATCGTACTTCAGTTATTGATTAAACTATATATAGACTTGAGCAACTGGAACAAGACCATATATACAAAACCTAGTCCATCTGTTCTTATCAGCTTTGGAATGTTAAAGAAATGTATAATTGAACGTAATGTGTGGAACAACTCTTCGGTCCAAAAAATGCCATTTTATTTTCTTAGATATTGACCGTTCGTTTGTAACTTGCAACACAGAAACATAAGAATTCTGGATAAAGTTCAAAATACGTTTATGCAAATGAGGTAGATTCAATTTTGATGTAAACATGCATATGTACAGTAGTTAGATGATTACTAAAAATAATGTAAAATTCAAAAGATCGATGCAATCATATCTCTATGTATCATATCCGAAGAACGTGTCTTTTAAAATTAATCAGGTCAGTAACTAAGGCACTCAGAATAAATCATAACATAATCAGGTAAATGAACACAACTCATTGGTGATCAGAAACATAATACATTTAAGATAAAATTTTAAACTAAAAAAAACAGTTACAAGCAATCATCTCCTGTGACTACAAGAAAGAGATTTTGAAAAATACCTAATTTTCATCATAGTATAACTATAGCCTAAAAAATCCAGGTAAACTAGAATTAAAATGATAAATTTTCTTCAATTACGTGAAAAGATTGAAAAACTTTGGACCTTTGTCATTTCTGTCTTAAAGTAATATTTTTGTATAATTTTAAAAGTTCAACTTTTATAAGAACCATACATATTTAAAAAATATTTCATAAACTTCAATGAAATCACAGCCTCTAGTATAAAGTATTATTAGTAACATAAGACTAAAGTCCATTATCTGTATGGTAAAGTACTCTTCTTTAATATATAAAAATAATCACCTAAGATCAACTACTTAGAATAACAGTAATTTTCTGTAAATAAATCAATAGATTTGTAATATCCCAGTGAGTAGCAAAATTAAATTTTCTGACGTTTCGTAACTCAGTGTAAACCACTTCTTTAGAGAACAAATAACCAAATCAAAATGAATCCAAGTTTAAATAGTACAACGGAACAACAAGAATATTATGTATTATTATTTATGATAGTTTTTATATTTCCACTCTGAATCAAATATTCATGTTAGTCCAGTTTTTTTTATTGATTGAATATTTTTCTTCAAAATTTTACAGCCTAGTACTTCAATATAACTTACAAAATCTTCTTATATCTAACGGAAAATGTATTGAAAGTTACATATAGTAGATCTTATTCAAAGTGAGAAATACGAAATAACCAATAGAAAATAATCCAAATCTAATTAGTATGGGAAACAGCAGATGAGTTTTCGAAGACTTTTTAGTCAAAAATAATGATTAGATAAGTATGAGTATGCATATAGATTGTCAATAAAGCTAGAGATTACAGTATGCTATACATACGGTAAACATTTAACAACGTTCATCTAATTATATATGAGTTAAGAAGTTTTATACTTAATGAGTTGTTAAATGATAAAAAGATAAGTTTTCAGTAAAATACAACTGATAATAGTATTATCGGGTGATATCATTTCGAATCATCGATTCCTTTCACTGACTATTGAATTTACTTCAGAGAATATTTTCTCTGTTCATCTCGTTCAGTTAAACTAATTGACCAAGCAAAATAAATCCAAGAAAATACATATGCTCCATTAAATAATTTACTGTTTTTATGTCATTAAATAGACTTAAGATTACTTCTGCTTTTGTGGTTATTTAAGAAACATATCAGGAAGTCTCTTACCGTACATATTCCCTACGTTATTGTCTCAGTTATTACTATTCAATATGAAACGAGACAACTTTACAAGAAAAAAACGTGACTGTGGAAATATTTACTACAGATCAAGGTAATCCACTTAAAAAGAAGGTATATATAAGTTAAAATACCAGATTATGAGTTCTTGATAATCACAGCAACTGAATATTCATTTCTATGGTAAATTTACTTTGGTTACGAATTTCACAACTTTGAAAAACTTTATACAAACGAATGCAATAATTTTTTAAGTAGATCTAAGTTAACCTGAAAAAAGGATTTATAAAATCCAATAGTGTATGTACATCCAGGTAATTAATTAATTTATTTATATACTTGAACACATAAATATTGATACAAAGGAGCACCGAATATACATGGGCCACACAAGTCACTTGATTTGTGTGTGGGATGTGATACTGCCTGGATGCCCAAACGGAAGCAGGTAGTTTTCTTAGGAGGCCACACCCAGAGCCTTTGACCTACAGGTCTGATCCATAAGGCAGTGGAGCAACGTCAGAAGATGCAGTCCCATGGTAGTCGGTGACAAATAATTGGTTCATACACCAATTGTTCCATGAGGATCCTGGAGCCTATGTGCAATATTGGTTTGGAATCAGAGTTTTCCATATCTACCAACTCGGTCAAAGCGCGGAATATTCGCTTTTTGTTCTCTCAATTTCGTAAACAACACTGGTGCCACGAGAAGACAATGAGTAGGACTTGCCTAGCAGTGGTTGTATACACGTTGCCATGTGAGAGCATTTTGAGAGGGATAGCTAACTTTTTCCACCGTGCCAGGGCATTTGGAGGATTCATAAAATCCAATAGTGTATGTACATCAATGTTAATAATACAACGTCATTGGAAACATTATGAAATCAGAATAACGAATTAACATCTCGGTGATAATGATTTGTCTGGAATTAACAACTACATTGTTTTCAGAATAATTATCATTTTAAGTCAGTTAAGTTGATTTTATATACTTCCATCTCAACTAAATCAAATTAGTAATGATCATGAATTATTCAATCATTTGAAACCCCTTTTTTATCTAAGGCTAAAGGTTGGTACATATTAAGTTGAAATTAAAGATTTATATATTTATTTCGAATTATTAGAATATGATTGACAGTATCTATGACGACTTGTAGTCCATTTTCAGTTAACTACGAGTAATTCGGTCGACAATGAAATATTCAAATTCATTAAACATAATCACGATAATTATTACTTAAATAACTTGTAATATTCAATTTATAGAAATATGGATATTGTCAAGATGAAAAGAGATGTAACACAGTGAAATATTTGATGATGGGTCTAATAATCTATTTTTTAAAATAAAAATTTAAATTCATTCTTCTCTCTCGTGCTCACATAGAACGCAGAAGTTATTTAAAAAAACACCTTGATCCTTTAACACGTTTCAGAAAAAAAGCAGTTTGTTACCATTAAACATTATTTCACTTCACTGATTGAAATCATGAGTTAATTGAAGCTAGACCACCATTGAAAACCTGGATGCACTGGACGGCCGTTTCGTCCTAGTATGGGATTCCTCAGCAGTGTGCACCCACGATCCCGCACCCCGTGAGATTCGAACCCAAGACGTATCAGTCTCGCGCCAGGCGCTTAACCAACTAGACCACTGAGCCGGCCGTCCAGTGCTTCCAGGTTTTCCATGGTGGTCTAGCTTCAATTGACTGATGATTTCAATCAGTGAAATTATTTCATTTGTAAATAATTAATATATTTGTAATATCCCAATGAGTAGAAAAATTATATTTCCTGATGTCTCGTGACTTAGTTTAAGCCACTTCTTCAGCAAATAAATAACGTAATGCTCAATTTATTCGAAATTATCAAATCCAACCTTGGTAATGATACCTACAAACTTATTATTTCATTTATTGAGAATTGTGCAAAGATATTTAATTAAAATATTGGGCTCATGCTCTATAATTGCTTATTCTACTGTTTTACCATTCTTTAAACTAATTAAGTAAAATTGAATTGTACATTGTTGAAAAATTCAAGAAAATATCTATTTAAGCAAGTGACTATTGAATTTCAATTTATAATGGTTATTTACCTAATATCTTTTTGTTGTAATTAAGAGCTTTCTTGAAATTTAGTTCTACTGAATGTATAATCAATAGCAAAATCGTTATCACGTCAAATATTTAGCATCATAAAACAAATCGTTTTCGTATTACCGATATGTAATGCAACTTTGAAGTTATTGTGAACATCAATATGACAGATTTACACCAAAATCACGAACCGATCATCACTATAAACCTGGAAAGCCGTTTTGTTCTAGTACGAGACTCCTTGGCAGCGCGCATCAACGATCCCGCACGCGGAACGCAAAACTAGGACCTTCCATTTTGCACACAAACTTCTAACTTCTAGATTAATGAGCCTCCCTCCAACTGCATTTACGTCTAACATCAATCAGTCCATGGTGTTGCACGATCATTTTTCATTATCTTCGATGTTTAATTGCCTTACACGTGACACGGTTGTATTTCAGTGGTCAGGACTTCTCAATAGAACTCCCCGAATATCCTCTCGGAGCTAGCTACTAGTAAGCAAATGATAATTATCAGTATGGAATTCAAGCATTCTGTGGAACTAAACAATCTTCACATTCCTATACTGATAACAGGTTTATCGTAACAGATGTTTAGTACTAGCTGATTAGATTATCTACTTTTAATGTCTTGTCATTAACTAGAACTTTTGAAGGAACCTCATAGTATGCATTTAGTCTGCAATGTATATTGTTGATGGGTGATACGAAAATTAAACAGTAGAGTTGTGTGTAATTTTTACGGCAAAGTTGTAAACCATATAAATGTTGTTGGGAGTTAAACAAAATGAACATCATGTGAACGAAATAATTTCATGGATAAGTGGTTAATGAAGTATGACTTCTATGGTGTTAACACGTTGACTTAAAAAACACTGAAATATCTACTTATTTCCTTTTTTGAAATCTCAATTAAATTAACCAATTATCTGTATTTTCATCTAAAAAAATGACGTCATTTCTCTTGCTATCGACGATTATGTTCTCTAGGTTTAAAAGTACTACGTAGCCGGGTTTTTTTTATACTTATGAATATATGAAATTGAGCGTATGTTTTTGAAGAAAAACCTATTTTAATCGTTTATTTTTTACTCGAATTAGTATCAGAAATTTTATCTTAAGATGTTATGTGAACTAGATTGTCATTAAAAAATTTTAAAACCGTTTTCCTGCTTTCACACTTACCCAAGTTTATAGAAGTTAAAGGTGGTGTACATGTTAAAATAATGATTGTTGCACTATACTCCAGTCAATTAAAAAATGGATTTTCAAGTAAATAATATACTCTTCTAGAAAACGTTTAATGTTTGCGAAGAGAATTTTCATCGGGACTCTAGAAGTACGTGTCAAATCGGGGCTTTAGTTTCAGATTACTTTTAATGAACCTGAGTGCGAAACCATTCTCCAAAAGTGTTTATCAAATTTCATCGCCACGTATCTCCTCTGTACATCTTTACGTGGCTCTTCAGCATAGAGAATGGATTAAATTTCTATTCCCCCTTAGCGGAACCAAAGTCTGGAAGTTCGTATACTGTTCACTTCACGTTGGCTCTCTGCTTATCAGTAGTTGTAGGGATTTATCTGGTTTTCGTTTCAGAAAAACATCAGTAGGATCAATTCCAATTCGATCCTCTTGTGAACGCGGCACAGTGGTGACGATTAATGAATTCTTTTGGTTTTTATCATGGTCGCTGTCACCATCACAGATGAGAAAGGCATTATCTGCATATCTGGGATTTAAGCTCTACGTCGTAGCATTGAAAGAATTAGATAATTAAGTGATGCAAATTGTCACTTCTATTATTTGAGTGTTAATGTGAACAAGCACGAAATATTTCGTATTCTAATATATCAGACTTAGAGGAGAATGTACCCATTTGAAGCTAGTTTACAATATACTGGACATTTTTCACATATCAATATTTCATATTAGGTGTAATTAAATTAGTCAAATATGTTACCTTCTAAAAAAAACACTCTGATGAAGAAAAAAATAGAAATAATGTTTTGCATGAGTAACAAATAAATCAAATCAATCTAACTTTGAGATATATTCCTATGAATATACTATTATTTTTACGGCTAGTTTGTTTATCAATGAATAAAACGGGTAAAATAACCCTTTAACGTAAGTGTGCAATGCACTGTTCACATATGTAATCACGCAAATATGAATACGACCTGAACTAATCTTAGTTTCCTTTCAAAATTTGGAAAAAAAATCCTTATTTCAATTTTTACTATATAACAAAACACAAGTATATGAATGATAGTGAAAACATTCTGCTAAGATGAATGCTTTCGTTGCCTTAACTAGATGGTATTTTAAGCTTTCAATCGCATACTGGATAGCATCATTAGTATCTTTTGAGTTATTTTACAAGTGTTGATTGAGTTTGACATGATGAGCTTGTATGTGATTGGTAGTCCTCGCAGGTCTTGTTGTCTTCATTTTATTCTTTCATCTATCATTATTTATATACAGTGAAAGATATTTCATTGACTATAGTGTTCCTCACAGTTGGCGCAATTTATTTTGTCAGCAATGCATCACTTACCTTCTTTAATTGTCATCTTTTTCAATCAGGGTAAAACCAAATGAATTGAATAGGTTAGTTTGTAAGTGACATTGACTTCAATAGGTCCAAGAATCATAATGATGACTTCTGAAATACTTTTTTACATATGCTAGAAAAATCTTTTTCTTGTTCCTTTGTCTATGGGTATTTGCTAGATGTTTTGATATTGTTTGCGTAGCTTATCTAACCATTTGGTTCGGTCAGTGGTGGATCTACCTCCTAGTGTCTTTGAATCATATCTTATGTGACCAATCTTGTCACAGTGGATTTCATCGACATTTCTTTGCCATATTTTCGAATTTGACTGTTGAGTTAAAAACGTGGTAATCACAAATTCTTTAATTTTGTCAACCTTGGCTACTGTATTTTTGTATGTTCTGGAGTGTACAGATGCACACAACCAATAAAAGACTGATCAATTGCAGGCCTTAACAACAATGGGAAGATATAAGCAAACAATACTAAGTGAATTTAAAGCTTCATCCCATTGCTATCAGGACTCGTTTGCTAAGTGGAGCGAATGGTACCAGGTTCCGGGAGTGAACTTCAACTCTATGATGCAGGCACGTTTAGCTGACGAGTCCCAAATAAGACAAAACGCGCATTCTGGATTCTACTGCTAGCCAATATCCATCTTCGTTTATTAAATAAGTCCAAGTTTAAGTTATTTGTTTATGTAAATATGTTTCATTATCTTCAA
The DNA here is from genome assembly GCF_000699445.3 of Schistosoma haematobium. Classification (NCBI taxonomy): domain Eukaryota; kingdom Metazoa; phylum Platyhelminthes; class Trematoda; order Strigeidida; family Schistosomatidae; genus Schistosoma; species Schistosoma haematobium. Next base: position 32,856,595 of record NC_067196.1, on the reverse strand, counting down.
CTACTCACAAAACTAAAAATGATGTAAACTTAGTAAATTTGAACAACAGTTGAAAGGTTCAATCTGTATGATAAAAATAAACACACCTAAACACACAGAATTATAATTTTTCAAATCACTGTGTTAGGACGGAATGAAAAGTCAAAATTAGATTGGTTTAATCATTATGATTTTTACTCTTACTTACGCCTGTTACTCCTCGTGAAGGAATATAGGCCGCTCACCAGCATTTGCTATCCAACTCTGTCCTGGGCAATCCTTTCTAACTCCTTCCAGTTGTTATTCATCCTTTTCATATCTGCTTCTATTTCTCGATGTAATGTGTTCTGTGTCCTCCCTCTTTTCCGCTTCCCCTCAGAATTTCAAGTTAGGGCTTGCCCCGTGATGCAGTTTGATGACTTTTGTAATGTATGTTCTATCCATTTCCATTATGATTTTTATTCAACATTTATTCTGTTTAATTCAATTTGATGATCACTCAGTATAGTATCTGTTTCGTTTCCCCCCCCTATGACATTTTATTCTGTATAACATACGATATTCTTGTATGAAGTATTTTTCATATATGTGATTTATTCTGATTATTAATCAAAAATGGGTGTACAAACCAATATATAAATGAGTATCTTTCCTACTAGACGAATTGGGATTGCTCGTGCTTCTGGCTGCTTGCGGAGCAAATCTCCGTTTCGAACTTCAGACTTGTCTCTCTCTAGTTAGCAAGATTGAGACGCATCACAATAGCTAGCTTATTGGTTTTTGGTCAGAAAGTCTTTGTTCCATTCATAGACTAGGTGAACTCGTAATCGCTTCAAACATAGCACATTGTCAAGAGTTATCTTTAAATAAAAGGACGACTATTAAAGAATTATATGAATGAATATTTCATCTCTATGGAAATAATAATTAGTATTTCTAATCAATATGATACATAAATTTTGATACTAAAAACTCAAATAAAAAATTTGCAAAAAAAAGAAGAAAGTAGATAAATGTAACCAAAATATAAAAAAGAAAAAAAATTTTTTCTTTTACTTCCAGCTGATATATTTGTTCTAAATATTAGATAGATGTGACAAAATCTATTTATCAAATTGATTTCTTTAAGGTAAACTAATTAGATATACATAAATATCAATGGACTTTTAATTAGTTTTCCAAGAGATATAGTAGGATTATGATTCCAAAAATTAATGAACGATAAATGACAACACAATTTTTATGTAAGTAAACACAAACAGTTTGTTTTATTTATATTTACTGATATTATACGTCCTTTTGTTTTGGCTTCCGTTTACTGAAATAAATCGACATACATGTGTTTTGATTGATAAATTACTACTGATTAGCAATATAAAATAAGACAAACAAAATCATATTTTAATTGCCTTTAACATTTATTGTAAAATAATGGTTAGTAATATTTTGAACTATGTGGGCAAAGCCTTAAGAATCGATGAGATTATGTGGTAAATTACTGATTTTCCAACAAAATGTATCATATATTACATACAATATGAGAAACTAATCATAATATTTATCTGTCAGGATTTCATCTGGATTGTTGAGTTAAATGTCACAGAAGTCCTGTCCTTCATATTTCTTTATTACACATAGTTCTATTTATTATTTCGAAATGAACAAGAACAGAGATTCTAACAGAAGAGCATGAATTCGTCCTAACTCGTTGGTCCTCGTCATCTGCTTACAGCCTGTGATATTTAAAAATCATAATTACATAGTGGGTTTAAATTACTTACATGAAAGTGTTTTGTTGGAAGTTATATTGAAGACACATTAGTATATTATAGTAAGGGTGTAAATAAATATAATAGAGTAAATATTGTAAACATATACCTTATATTGATGACACGTTTATTATATGTAATAATAAACAGCATGCAATCCGCCTGTTACAACTCTTCAATAGTGCTCATCATAATGTACAATCCACTATCTTGATGTTGCCATAAAACGTGAGGGAGATGAGACAGTTCAACGTTCGGTTTATCGAAAAAGGGCTTGGAATGGCCTTTACCTAAATTTCAATGGTTTTTGTCCAATCATTTACAAAAAGGCATTGGTTAAATTATTATTTTATGGGGTAGAAATGATATGTACCACCGATAAACTGCAAGAATAATTGATGAACGTTGAAAAATGCCTAGGAGACAAATGTTACCCGGACAAATTTATTGACAAATAAAAAAACATAAACAAAACAAAACGGAAGTAATGACGGTCAATAAAAAACCAATATCTATAAATCTCAACTTTACAAGTAATGATGTTGCACACAAAATCAGCAGGAGACTGAACACTGAGCTAGCCAGAACGTATCCTGCAGCCAAACTATTAATTCTGTATAGAACAACATGTTCAATAACTAAATCGAAGGTTGACAAGTACTCCTTTGATATTACCGTCAACTGTATTTATAAACTTACGTGTAACTGCCGAATCAACTACATTTCCGAACAGAAAGGAGGGGATATCTTAGATTTTTTTGAACATGTTCCAAAAGGCATCAGAACAAGAGAAAGAAAGACTGTAAACAGTGCAATTACCAAACATCTACTTGATACACGACATCAGGCCGATACCTTGCAATCTTTCAAGGTGATTAGTAAATAGCCAAAATCCAGTATTTTGAAGTTTGTTAAAGCCGTTGCCATCAGACGTCAAAAATCTGACTTATGTGTTCAAAAGGAGATGGTTATTGATTTTTCCTTGCCTTGGTAACAAATATTCCTTCGGTGCATCTTAAGCTATTTTTAACTCTTTCTTGCATCTATTATATCACTGAGTTTTATTGAAACTATCTTCAAAATTAATAATCTTATTTTATCAACTGAGCTCTACTCATTTTATTCATTTCAACGTTTACCCATTATGTAATCAATTATTTCTGGCCGTTTGAGCTGTTGTCATAATCAATATTGTAGAATGTTCTTTCACATAAGGTATATATTTACAACATTCAGTCTATTAAATTTATTTACACCCTTACTATAATATACTAATGTGTCTTCAATATAACTTCCAACAAAACACTTGCATGTAAGTAATTTAAACCCACTATGTAATTATGATTTTTAATATCATAGGCTGTAAGCAGCTGATAAAGACCAATGAAATACGATGAATTCATGCTATTCTGCTAGGATATTTCTTTAACGCAACATTTTACTATAGTATCTTGATCATAAATCAAATATTTCTCTTCTTAGAAAACTCATAAGTAAACGGGTACTTCAAGGCTATTAAAAAGAGTTATAAACGAGTTGACATTTGAAGACCTGTGATAAGTCGCCAACAAAAACACCAAACAAAAACTGAAAAAGTAGAATGTAGGCATTTTATGATCAACTACTGATTTTGAATGTTGTACAAAGAGTTGTTTGATCATGCTTATCAATACACAATTAAATAAGCCTACGAACATATTTACAAATTGCACCGTAGTGAACGTAAACAAAAGTGGGGACAAATAAATGTATTAGAATAAAAAATTTCATAATGTCTTAGTACAGTCTGAGAACCATACAGTAAATACTTGATTTCCAAAATTTTCATTAATTGCCTCACACTTCATTGTTTCTGCATTTCTATATCAATTGCTTTCTATTTCTATTTTTTTCTCCTTGACCGTCTCAAACTTCTGCTGTTAGACATTCTATTCCTGACTAGAGTTATATACTACTTATGACAATATAAGTAGCACACAACAAAGCACTAACAAATAAATAGCTTAGAAATTTCCATAATTCACTTGTTTATGAAAACTGACACATTAAAACAAGATAAATCAGGGATATGTATGTTACCTGTTTAAGGCTATAATTCTGATCTACATTAATTGTCACTTATTTTGAGTAAAAGAAAAAGATTTACCTCACAAAGATTGAAGTGTAATTTCAAAACAAACTTGTTTCATCTAGTGTACAACAAATAAACTTTCTTCAAAGCACCTTGCTTAAAAATAAAGGTTGATAAAAACCTTTTGAAAGAATTATTAGGATAATTTAGATACCGCTTTTTTCACCAAACATTTCTAACTATAGTACACTGCGATTAAGGTTTGACCGAAATTTGTGTAGTGTCAGAATCTATTAATTCAAAGGTGAAAATGATAAGAACATAAAATTTCATGCAGTTCAATTTACAAAAATTGAAAAGCTTAAGTTTAAATTGGCCCGAAAAATGTTATATATTTGCGTAATACATTTCGAACAATCTAATCATTCATATTAACATTTCAAGGTATTTCTATTAACTAAAAGTCAATACAAATAGGAAGTCAGCTAAATAAAACATAATAACTGAAAGGTCAAGTGACGGACATTAAAATTATTCGTATTTATAACAAGTGCAATGACATGAGCTTGTTTGCTATGCACAAAAGTAAAGTATAATCTTACGAAATAAACGAAAACTGAAGATAAGTCTGTGCAAAACTTTGTGTTTTCATATATCACATACTTGAAGCTGAACCACCGATTATTCACTTATTCAGTGCGGCTTGACCATATTTAGATGAAACTAAATATACAAGCTGCAGTGCATTTTATCATTTATTTCTGTTGCTCCCTATACCTAATTCATTGTGATATTTATTACTCCATTTGGTAAACTATGAATATAATTTATTCTTCAATCAGGTAAGTGTTTTAAAACCATTATTGTCCAGAGTATACTACTATATACTTTCTTAATCCTACCATTTATTGATGCATGAAAATAGGGTTTTATACTAATGAAAATAGATGAATGATTAATTTCATATGTTGACTAACTTCACTAACATAAATCAGTCAAAGAACAGTCAAAAATACAGATATTACAGCTTAACATAACTTTCTCTGTAAGAAATATCCTAATAAAATAATAAGAATGGTCGAATAAATCCTACTGTAGTTATTTTGAATTCCATTCTTTCTATTAACACTTCTTAAACTTTCTATGAAAAGACTTCTATCTCTGCATCTTTCTTTAACACACCACTGGGATACTAAGTTTCAGACTAGAATGTTAACAGTTAACCTTAAACTGAAGAAAATCTGTCTATAATATTAAACATTTTCAGTTACAAGAATAGAATAATGTGAATGAAATATTTATTAACAGGTGAGAAAAATAGTGATTGGCTACCCCTTAATATGATTAAGTTTAATATAGAATATATATTTATATAAGTTTAAATATAATTGTGTTTAAAAATTGTCTCGTTACAAATTAAAGAACCATAGAAAATCTGGATAGCTCATGGACCGTTCACATTGTGTAATACAGAGTATCAGTTTAATAAACAACTAGTCTATATCTACTTTAGTTTGTTCGTTATCATATTAAGCAATCAAGCTTCATTGTTATCAGTCGCTGTCACTCGTTAATTATAAGTAGATTATCTGACTAAAAGTTGTTTTCTGCTATAAATCAATGGTAAATAATTTCTTGAGACATTATTGTTTAGATTTCAGTAGTTCTATGAAATATTGCACATATCCTAATTAAACAATATTTCAACCCATTATAATGATGAGACATTAAACTAGTGCATAGTTTGAAAATAGCAATTTGTGATTATATATATGTGATATTACTAATGAAGATATATTATAGAAACGGAGATCAGAATCAACTGTTACTCATTGTTTCAAACCAATAATGAAACACGAACAATATTTATTGTATAATCATTGTATTTAAAGTAACTCTGTTCAAGTATTATTACGTACAAAAAACTTGATGGTATTGTAAGTGGTATTTTACTACTATGTACTTTCAACTAATCCAAATTGGTGGGGGATATTAATCCTTGGTTAATCAGCTTTCATAGAATGTTGATCAGTTACTTCATTAATATTATTGAATAATTAACCTGCTCAAATGAATGATCAATATACGATGAGTACCTGATCTATAATACATTTGTTTACAAGTAAATATTGAGAATCCATAGTATAATTTATTACTTCATCTTATGCTTCACTTTTGTTGTACGTAAAACACTTATTCCGTTAAATGGTAGCATGAAGTCACTATGATTGTTTGAATTGAAAAACCGTGAAGTCCAAATGTATCACTTACAAGTTTTGATTTAAATATCTTTTAGAGTAGATCATTCCATATAATCTAAACTTACGAAAATTTTGTTCTAAATGCTTATTTATTTAACATTTTTCACAAAGGTTACATTATATTAACGCTGTTTGATGCTTATAATTGTTAATCTATCATCATATTGCTACTAACTGATTGTCAGTAGCTCATGTCTGTAATACCGAATTTTCCATATTCAGTTCTCTACAGCAACTTCAAATTAGCAATAACTGTCCATTTCAATGACTAATTTATACGAGTTCAAAACAGTTTGACCATACGTTGTGATAGATGCATAGCTGGTTCACTATTACATGAACTCAGACTATTAATTTTATTAATAATGAAACAGAACGTTACAGAAATGTGATGAATAGGTTAACAAATGAACACACATACGCTCATATAAAAACAGTCAAGGTTGATAAGCAAATAATTAACAAGTTCAAAATGTGACTCAGAAAGAATGAATAAATTACACTGTCCGGAAGCTAGAATACGTTGTGTGGGCTTACCATAGTAACTGACACTACACAACCCCTTTGTAAACAATAGCACATTTATTTGAAAAAATGTGTTTTCAAAAATAACGCTGAAAGGGTTATGTGGTTAACAATAACGATAAGTATCGAAAAAAATTTGTACTATTTCTGATAGAGTACAATGTCACATGAGGGGCGAGTGTATTATACGAAAGTGTCATACCCATGTAAAAGAATACACGAATATCGTAAAGGCGCGGACTAAAATGGAAATGTTAGCATGCGATTATGAACAGAATAATAAGCGTACAAAAATTAACATACATTCATGTTGCGACTATCTGAACGACAAAATAACACGTTCGTATGAGCGATTCAAAATATTGTAAAAGCAGCAATTAATCGTTTATGAGGATGACAGAGTAATAAATCGTGAAAATTCGTCAGGTAGAATATAACAGAAATCGGTTTGGTGACGACAGGAATCGAGGATAAAGAACAGTGAAATATGAAAATGTTCTAATAAGCCGTAGTAGGGTAAATAGCGTCGACTAGCGATTAGTGAATTCGAATTCACACACACGGGGCTTATGTGGGATAAGAATAATTCAGCGGTAAATTGATAACCGCATTGGTGGGTGATATTAGTTGCTGTACTGCAGTTGATAATAATCATAGCATGTGAAGTCAGTGTACGTTGTTCTTCGAGTGACAGCCAGATGCATCGAGTTATCGTTAAATATGTATTAGTAGAATGAGCGGAGGAACAGAATAAAGACTGCGGAGACGAGATAAGCGGAGTCGTATTCGTTTTTGGTCATGAAACCTAGCTTGCGGGATAGGCGCTCAACCTCGCCTGTCAGAAAACCGTACTAAGGCGTGATAAAAATACCAATACATATGATTGTTCATGAAGATGAGTGAGATCAACTTGGATACTACGAACAAGAATGTATCCTTAAGAGACTATCTCTGAACCCTATGTTCTGACGTACAGTGCAACGGGAATCGAATTATGTTTATGGGTACTGTATGATGCATCATGCAGTTATACATGTGAACGAATAGATAGGATGAACATAATCGTTACTAAACGGTTAGTATATAGACATTAAAGAATGGATCATCGATTAAACAAAAAATAGCTGAAGTTCGGTCTAGATTGTCGTTGAAAAAGTGAGAGATGACGATTGCTACGTACAAATACGATGAATGAACATTAGTCGCCTCTCGACCATGCCGTTATCAGTGTGCAGGAGGTTCGCTCGACCGCTTAGACTAAAGATTCGTGTACGAGCAGCTAGTAAATATGTAACATGCGGTAGCCATATATCCTCACAAATGAACAATAATAATTTAGCCATTGATGTGATGATACAGAACATAATAAAAATGATCAATCTTAACAAAAGGGTTATTAGAATTAATCGCATCAACAGACATAATAAGAGATGATATGGAAATGAATGATTTGTGGTAGAATTACACAAAAATGACCTCGACTACATAAATGAGCGTAATAATAGGGCAAAAATGACACGGAAAAAAATAAACGACCTCACTTAAATAACCAACATTTTACGTTACTGAATAATTAAAAATAGTCCAGTCAGTTTCGAATGTCATAACGTGAATGAAATGTTCAACAAATTATAATTTGTTTGGTAAGAAATACGACTGAGTATCATAATTTAATGTCAACACGAGCAAAAATAATAATCTCATGTTAGGTGATACAACAATAATGTAATAACGACAATAATAATTATTATAATCATAATGGAATGAAACACCGAATAGATCAATGAGAATTGACACAAAGACAAAGTACCGATAAGAAAATACAATTTGAGCATGTCCATGTCGCTGCAGTACCAGTTTCAATAAATGCGCTGGACTAGAGATTGAATCATTTGAGTAGCTCTTTGATTAAGTCAGACACTTCGATCGTTTATTGGACGCGTAGATTTCGATATGTTCACCGTCTGTGTAAATTTTCAGGGTGTGTTTATTCCGAAGTCAGGCTTGCCACTCTCTCCGATTTTATCATATGGTCGGAAACTGCGGTGTTTATCGATTGAGCTGGCTTCGCTAAGCTTGTTCGTCAAAAGAATGGAGTTCAGAAGGTTCTTCATCAACGTAGTTTTCTGCGTTAGTTTCGTCGTTGGCGGGCTCATCACTTTTAGTGGCCCAATATCTGATTGCAGCTACATCGTACGATTGATTGTCATTGCAGTAAAATGTAAGTATATCACATTATTATGTCAGAGCAAAACTACAAAACAGTTAGTCACAAGCCTATGAGGCCATCATCCACAAACAATTAACTAGCCAATTTTGATTTTTTTTTATTTTAGTGAGAGTAACAAGAACATGCTGTTTCACTGTTTTACACCTTAAATAATTTGATTACAAGTCGCATCAAGTTTGAACGGACTTCTCCTTGCAAATAATATTGAATTCCATATCATATGATTTTATAAGAAATTTGAAAGTGTCAATTAAAAATCCTACCAGGAAATACAACTGTAGTTTCTATTTTTCACAACAAGTAATTGCGCTGTGTACGTGAAAAAGTTATTTTTATTAATATGAGAAATCTCACATTATCAGTGATTTAACCAGCTAGCAGGTTTACTACAATTTACAGGAACCCTCTACTGAAGCAAGTATCTTACATTTAACGACGTTGACATACTTCATGTCGGAGGGAATGTATATTCATAAGACGTTTTAGGTACGATATAATAGCATATCAGCGTAGCGTTTGATTATAGCGAATACAACGTTAGCTAATTAAAATCACATGAAATAATGAATAGCCGCTTCCTAAGGCAAAAATTATCAAACGGCTTAAACCTAATCTAACCACTCAGAAAGTATTAGTTGTCAACTAGCCGTAATGATAGTCATATGATCCTTCTAGTAATTCCTTAAAATTTATTCGTCACCTCATCTTACTCGAAATACTCTTCATTGTGCGTTCTTCATACAGCCATTCAGACCTGGAAAAACTTACAAACTATTTACAGTTATAAGGCAAACCATCTGACCAATTTTATACCTTTGGATATTACTTCACCGTCCCACTGTATTTTATAAATTATTCATTATGTACACAGACAATCTTATTAACAGCCCAACGTTTCAAGTATTGTTAATCTTATGCAACATCGTGTTACTATTCTATCAAAGCAGTACTGTTTGTTAGTTTAATTCAAGTTGCAATTAACTACCGAAATTCTCAAGATTACACGAATCTACATTGCTGTTCCTGCTTAATTCAAAGTTATTAAACAAAAAAAACACTGAATGAAGTTAGCTACTTATGTCTAATGTTGTACAGAATGTTTTGAGGTAAAATCAACGTTTGTCATCCCGCGTTATTCTGACATAACCTATCACTTTGATTTTAAATAATAGAAGCAGCTGTAAAAATATGGTATCTCTTCAAAATTAACTTTTATACGTTTACGCAATACTTATAAAGCTTAAGAAAAACTCCCAGAAGAACATCCTTATGATACAACTAATTGACTTTCATTTCAAAGAAACTTTGGGAATAACCAGCAACAGTCATTCATTTATTAATGAAGAAATAGCTTTCAAATTATTTCTGACTATCAAGGTATATTTGAATAGTAATAATTACAACAGATTAAAAATGTTTGATAAAATCAGCTGTTTTTCTCACCATAACATGTACTCTCAAATATTTCATGGTTCATTTTCTTCATATATGATCACAGCTATAAGTAAATTATAACAAGTCATAAGGAATGACAGAAGGATTTACAATAATTGAAGCCTATGCTAATAAACTCAAAATGAATATCAGATTTTAATGTAGTTGATCTAAATGCACATGACAATTCCTTACTTGAATAAAACTGATTTAATATAGAAATTTGATATGGATAACCAATCAGAATTAGCAAAAGGTAAATCGCTGGTTATCAGAAGTGACCTAAAGTTCAAATGCATTTCATTGACTGAGAAATGAATCAATTCATATAAGAATGAATATTTGTGCATTCTATTCGGTAGTCCAATACAGTTTCTCGCTCAAGTAGTTAATTGGGTGATTGGCGTTTAGCACACCGTGTATCGGTATCAGATTTCGGATACCGTAAGTTTCAATAAAATTAATGAACACTAGTTGGTATTGAGCATTTCATAAGGGAAGAAAAACAATTACGTCATAAAGTAATATTTTTATTCCATTTAAAATTACAGATAATCAAAACTAAACAATCAGGAACTAATCAAAATAAAATACTCTAAAACAATATATAAGAGACCAAGTGAATTGAGTAGTCAATAAGATTTATACTCACATACAAATAGATTTACAATTGCCAACCATCCAAACAAGATGCAATAATAATAATAATAAACTTTTTCTTAATAGACAATAGATATCGAAACAATATATAGCGGAAGTGTTGAAAACAATGAAGGGCTAATGAAAAAGACCGCGTATACAAAATAACAATAATCGAAAGGTGGATGATTTGTTGTTAATTTATCACTAATAAAGATTTTTATTGTACCTATAATATAAAAGAAACGAAAAAAATAATATTTACGTTCAAATGAAACCAAAAGAATATAGTTATAAACATTACCATGAAATTATTCAAGTAATAGCTAACAAAGGATTTCGTTGAATGTTAATTAAGTGGTCATAGTATAACTTATTTTGGGATAAAATAATTTAGATTATTATCAGAAGGGGTTTTGTGGAGATTTTAGAAACTTCACTGATTGAAAGAAAAGCCGTTACCAGTGTAGTTCAACAAGGTCGGTTGTGAGATATCAGCTCACTGAAGACAATGGTGTACGGTGGTGCAACTTCGTGGATTGGTTGAAGTTAGACATTAACACCGTTAGATGTCGGCTCAGTGGTCTAGTTGGTTAAGCGCATGGCGCGAAACTGATAGGTCCTGGGTTCGAATCTCGCGGGGTGCGGGATCGCGGATGCGCACTTCTGAGGAGTCCCATATTAGGACGAAACGGCCGTCCCGTGCTTCCAGGGCTTTCCATGGTGGTCTAGCTTCAATTGACTCATGATTTCAATCAGTAATTTAGATTAGTAAATAATTTTAATTAAGAATTATGAAAAATGCACTGGCCACCTCAAAAATAATGTAAACATAGACAGAAAACGTCGATGAAATTAGATATTAGATTCGATTAATATCCCGTTTCCAAATGCGATCATCTTACAAAAATATGAAACGATATGATACATGATTTGCTGCCTGTATCAACTACCACATATTCTACTTGCGTGTCAGGAGAGTCCAACAAAATAAAGGAAGAAAAAGCTGCGCAAAAAGTTGTACAACTCGATAAATGTACGTACAATAAATATGTATTAAGAATTAAATGGAAAAATTATGACTACAGCAAGTATGAGACCTTTAATAGATAAAGAATTTATTAACTCAACAAACCGTGAGAACGCTTAGAGTTGGTTCGCTATTTAGTTTCGACAATGAACGTTACCTGACTGTATTTGCTCAGTATATCACATACGCTTCTGATGATTTCCAAAACATAAATATCATTTGGATTTTACCGGCCAAATGGTTCATACTGAATATGGTTTTAGGCATAAAAATTGAGACTATAAACGAAGTAGATAAACTTCCAGGTAATACGCAATAGTACGAACATTGGCACATAATAGGTTGGCTAATTCTTAGCCAATCAGTACTAGTCGATAGTTGGAGAATACTCTAGAATCTTCTCATGTAAAAACTATAAATGTACTAACGTTTTCCCTGTTGTGCTTCTTACTTCCATCTAACCTTGTTATTTGGAATATAATCTCTTTCCTGTTCAACCGTTTTCTGATTTGGGGACTTGTCGAATGAATCGGTGTCCGAGAATACTAAGCAATAGGAATAGCTGGGTCATAACCGTAAGAAAAGAGATTATAACAGTCCATGAAGGGGACCAGCAAAGTCCAAATGTATACGCTGCCACGGTGACTGTGGTATTGGCCATGATTACAGCCCTGCTTTTCGCGGTGCTTTTGTTGCTAATGCACATTTGATACACGAATGGGATAGCTGCTCCAGTTGGGTGTCTAGATGCGGCCAGTATACATAACTTCGTGCTAGTGCTTTCATGCGATTTATTCCAGGATGTCCTGCATGCAACTGTTCAAGCACTGCTGGTTGTAGCTTCTTGGGGATTACGACACGTTCGGCAAACATCAGGCAATCGTCGATGATTGAAAGAGTCTTCGCTGGTAAAACTGTTGAAGCTCTGTGGAACTGATTTTCGAGGGCCACCCTTCCAGGTGGAACTTTCTAACTTCTTGTAGGGTTGGGTCTGGAAGAGTTTCTTCTGACTTCATGTGACGACACTGGAGTGTTTCGAATGGCATTTGCCACTATACTTCGTATTTCTGGGTCTACTGCTGTGGAGGCAATGATTATATCATCTGGTCCAGGATGTTGAAGTCCAATTAATCGAGTGAGAGGTCTCCTAAATGAATTACTGCCAAAAGATGAACCTTTGCAGTGGTCAGCAGAATGTCAAGCATCTTTTGACAGAGTCAAATCAATGCTCAGAAGGCTAAACTTCTGTAGATAAACGGCTATAACAAAAGCATCATAAAATTATGATAGTGAAATACATCTAACAAAACTTACGAATATAAACTGTGTACACCACCTTCCAGTTGCGCTGATGAACTTCGATGTTCAAAGCGTAACGTTCCATTTCTTGACATATTGTGTAATTCTGTTATATTTCTGGCGCCAACTTGTTGTAATCCATGTTTAACACCAGCTACTAAATACGGAACCAACTGATGAACTGAACCTCTATCAATAATTGTTCCAGAAACACCTTGGGCAACTTTAATACGATCTGATTCACTGAAATATCTCGCTTGACTTTCTGTATGCTGAGACATCGCTTCTAAACTCCCCATACCTATGGAAAACAGCGTTTTAGAAATACTGTCAAAGGTTATCAACAACTTAATCCAAAGGATAGCCATAACACTAAAAAATATATGTTTTAAAACATGTAGACATTTCCATTCATAATAATTGATCTCCCTTGAACTACAATATTAACAATTAAAATAAAACTGTATGGCATTTTTTTCATTTAAAGTTGCATAAATGATGGCTTCATCGATAATAATTAGGTAATAGTAGATGGATGAATAAACTAACTGACCGATGTGGAAAATACTGAGAATGTGCACTTTACATATCCTTCAATATTTATACGGTCAATACGGATTAAATGAATTATTTTTAAGTATGCTAGCTGAAGAGTAACATTACCTCGGTATTTTTTCAATTTCACGCCATCAGAAAATATATATTCTCCAGCTGACTCCGTTGTACCAGCTAAAAGTCCACCCATCATAACTGCAGATGCACCAAAACTCAAAGCTTTAACAATATGACCGGCATTTTGAATACCACCATCTGCTATCACAGGCACATCATACTTATGAGCATATTCAGATACCTGTGAAATTTTGGAGATATCATAATACAAAATATGCTTTGCTTCAGCTAATGCAATTTAAACTGTTTGTAAATTTCATGCATTCATCAATATATTAAGAATATCTGAATGAAAAAAATAGTATTTCTATCAGTGTAACTATCCTAACCAATTAAATGTATCGACATAGGAAGGTGGGATTGTAGCTTAATCCTTGAGATTTACATATCTAATTTATCAAAAAGTACATTTGATATGTGAACGACTTGTGTAAAGAATAATAATTCTATTCAGTTACTCTAACTGACATGGCCAGATTCGCTTAGAAACTGACCTATTTATTCACACAGTTATCACAAACTATAAAAGATCATTTATAACTAACTTATTATGAAAGTGAAGAGTTCAACTAAATACAGTGTCTTTTTTTATCAAAATAAGAAACAAACTATTTTTTATACCCAGTGACGTAATCTAATATGCATTAACATCTAGTTATAGCATTCATAACCCGACATCAAAAGTAAAAAAACCATTTTTATTCTCCTCTCTATACGAATTGCTTCACTAGTAAATTTTCAAGACTCTAGAATAGTTCGCTGCAATTCGTTCGCGAAATACAATCACTGCCATCATTTGTTCACTACATCGATAGTTACCTCTCCTCAGAGAGGGACATAAATATACGCCTGTGACATCTTATAACGCTAGTGAAATTATATTGACATTAGTGTTTGATCATCGATTTTACAGAGCATATTAAATAAACTTAACTTCTTGTAAATATTTTACACCATCAATATTCCCGGTTAATTTTGTTAATTTAAATAATATCTATCTAGATCAGTAGGCAATAAAACAACTTAGCATATGTGTAAAAGCGGACCAATCATAGCAATCTTTGATGTTGTTCTGTGCTCTCCGTTTCTGTTTTCTTTTTCTAGTTGTAGATGATTAAAACTACTCTGTAATGACACTGGAACTGTACCTCAACACACTATACATACTTCTATAGGAGGTTCCAGTTCCTCTGCTAAGAATATCTAGTTCCCAGCTGTCGTCTTCATTATGACACTTGTCACACATATCCTTCCTTCCACAACAATTTACGAACATATTTTCAAAAAAATTTAATCTTACTACTAACCTGATTATGTCTGTTAAATTGGTATTCATTCTGTAATAATTTCTAGAATACAATTTATTTATTTGTTATTCTCTATCTAATTAGCGGTAGTTTATATCCCATATACATGTAGTTTACCAATGCAGTTCAGATTAAACTTACTTTATAAACAGCTTTAGCTTGTGATCTACCAACAGCAGTCACTTCTTGAGTAATACAAATTGATCCACTGCCCATTCCAACGCGTAACCCATCCACACCGGCATCAATTAAATTTTTCGCTTGTGCACAGGTAACAACTTGTTCATGGGAAAAAAAGGAAATTATATATAGTAAACAATGAGTATTATTTGCGTCTATTACTAACGATGGTAGATAAATTTGTTTTAATTTGTGACTTTTTCTATCGAAAGCCATTCATTCATCAAAAGAAACTTCTTAGATTATTTAGAGAACTATTGAAAAATTGATGGGCTGACATTAACCTCATATTTATAGTTCAGTGGATAAATTTTAATGAAACACTCAGTAAATATTTCTATTTTCTATGCTTATCTATCTCCATTAGATAAACAATTAAAAGTGGAATTTAAAATTATCTAAAAACATTCGTAAACTACTTTGCTTACTTATAAGTAGTGAAAAGATAAATAAAGAAAACTTACCAACACTACAAAAATTTGCTATGGAAGCACTGAAGACACTATCGATTTGCACGAATATACCTTCATAGACAAGCATATCGAGCTTATTTTCATGTAAGTTTAACAGCAACCCAAAGCTGTTTTAGATATTTCAAGAATACTCCAGTTACATTTCTATGTTAGGTGGTAGTACATACATATTACGAGACTACAATTAATTTGTAGGTATCATTACCAAGATTTTCATTAAGCGACCGGCAATTTTTGCATTTTAAAACTTGATAATTTCAAATAAATTGAGCATTGGGTAGATTGTTATAAATAAGAAATATATTTGTTATATCCCAATGAGTAGAAAATAGATTTCCTGACGTTTCGTGACTTAGAGCAAGCCACTTCTTCAGAGAATAAATAATCATTTATTTATTTATCAATCACCTATTCTTTGAAGAAGTGGCATACACTAAGTCACGAAACGCCAAAAAATCTGTTTTTCCTATCATTTGGGATATTGCAAATATATTATTTATTTACTACAATTAATTGTTACTCTAAGAATGTGGAATTCGATCTAATGCTAGCAGTAAAGTTTCATACATTTTGTTCATTTATTAGACGTTGGTCTATGAGTAAAGTTATAAATCATTAGCATATTAAAACGTTCTATCGACCGAAACACTCGAAATCTAACTGAAACAGGTATAACGGAATCGATTAAATAACAATGATTAAGTATATCGGTGAGATTGAATTACATACTTTCATACAAACAACACATCACAACAGCACGAATACATATGTATGAAAAATGTATAGAGTTTATACTTTTAACATGTCCCCACTAAAGAGAATATGAACTCTTAGCAAAGAGATTAATACAACATTTGCGTGATACTATTTTGTACATCTAATTTATTTGTTGAAAGTTTTACAATACGAGTATATAGACTCAGATTATCTACTATGTTAGAAAAGCTAACTGTATCGCAGAAATGCAAACCAATCTCTTTCAGTTCTGTAAACAAAGATGATACCGACAAACTTTTTAACCATTATCATTACCATTCAAGAATGAGATCGATGTATTAAAATAATTCGAAAGAAAGAACTAAACAAATAGGATTGAATAACATATATCACCTGTAACTAAAAAATGCTAGTTATAAATACCTGGAAATGAGTACAGACAACTCTGAATAATTGGAATAAACAGTTATTATGCACAGAAAAAAAACTACCAGCTATGATTAGCATCATAAACAAATACTGGTGAACAATAGATATATTCAGAACTAACATATTTCGATCGTTTGTGTAAGGTAGAACCAGTATGTTCTCAAATAGAAATTCAATAATCAATAAATTTATGACAAATTATTGTAGCGGTTATCGAAAATCAAACAAATACAATAATAGTCTCGGATTAGAATAGAATAAGAATGGTATGAATAGAAATATCTATGGACCTTTTATTAACTCTAAATTTAACTTCTGAATACTAACGATAATTCTATTTGTGCTATCGAATTCCACTAACGTCTTTTCGTATCTTTAAGACCAAATAATATTGAGAAAAATATAAAACTTGATCTATTTATTTATTTATTTTAACACATAGATATTGGTACAAAGAGGCACCAAATACATATGCGCCACACAAATCTCATTTGATTTGTGTGAGGGCTGTGATACTGCCCGGGTGCCCAAACCGATCATATACATCAAAACAATTTAAATGTTTTCATTTGAAAGAAAACAGTTATAAAACACTAATTATTAATTGCATCAACCAAGAAAGTGCATGTACAAATATATTGTGTGATATTAGTGGTCGCCTGGAAACATGAAGGATAATCTTTAAATACATAAAAAATCGGTCAGAAGTTGATTATTTCCCAAAAAGGCGTAACTTAAATGAATAAATAGATAAACAAATGAATGGATGTCACATGCTCGACATTTTAATTTTTTTATGTGATATAAGATTATGAAAACTCCCTGTTTACATTTCATGCATACTCCAAGATTGATGATACAAGTATTAAGTTACACATCCATAGGGTTTTATATACTTCTAACGAAACATCAACCATTGTCTGCATTGTATCAAGAGATTTCCCCAGTTCCTCATCTAAGATCTATAAGTTCATATATTTCCTACATCTAATGAAACCGGTATACTATACAAACGTTTGTCAAAGCAATCACAGTTTGAAGTAATGGACGGTTAAATTCGTTTAGGAAGAAATGGATCTAGAATTCTTATCGAACATGTCAGTGTAAAATCAATATTTTTTGTATTTATATTCTGTAATATGACAAGCTTTATGTTGGGATAGATGGCAAAACCATTGTTTTTAAGAAAAGAGAGCTTTTTTAATACCTTCGTCGATTAGACTCAATGATGGTTGGCGACTCTAGTATTATATCCCGCGACCGAACTGTTATTCCAGGATTACTACGACAAATGATTCTCAAGCAATTTCACAGTGGTCATCCAGTGGTCAATAAAACGAAATCATTGGCTCGAAGATATGCTTATTGGCCACCAGTGAACAGAGATATCGAAGACAATTGCCACAAATGTCCGTCTGCCCTACAAGCTGTTAAAAACCCTTCGAAATGTGAACCACAGCAGTTGACTAAGCCTTATTTATTTACTTGGACACATGAATATTGGTACAAGAGAGCGCCAATATATATGCGCCACACAGAACAATGAAAATTCGAAGACGAATACAAAGAAAGAAAAAAAAGCTAAGGAGCACAAAAAAAAGAGAGAACAATAACGAAGAGAGTGGTGTAAGGTAATGTGCTAGTAATCAGGGAACGCAAAGGTACAATCGGAAGAAATCTTTCAGGTAAGGGAGACACAACCACTTTTTATAAAGAAAGTAAAAGAAGGTTACAGCAGGATCGCCACTGGCTTCTATTCTGAGCCATATCTGATAACGTCTCTAGACACTGTGTAGCACCATCTCTCAGACCCCAACCAGGGAGTCGTGAAGGACCGACACAAGCCAGTCCTTTGCAGCTTACTTTCATGCCACGACACCATGTCATGCACTGACCACCTCTCCGCTTCTTCCAACCAGTCCCAGAGTCGGCAAATAATGCACGACGTGGAATTCTCTGGGACGACATTCGGAGAACATGTCCAAGCCACCGAAGTCGGTGTTTCAAGATGGTGACACCAATTGAATTATCATCTCTGTGCCCGAACACACGATGCCGAACCTCTGCATTACTGACATGGTGTTGCCACTGAATGTCAGCAATCCTTCGGAGACGGCGATGATCGAACACAGAGAGACGTCTAACGTCCTCAACTCGGAGAGGCCAGGTTTCACAAGCATAGAGCAAAACTGCTCTCACCGACGCGTTGTAGATCCGACCGTTTTCAGCCAGACTAACATCACGAAGGCGCCAAAGATGGCCCAGATTGGCATAAGCCGCTCTGGCTTTCACTATACGTGCATTGATCTCATCACTCACGTCACCACCAGCACTTATGCAGCTACCCAGATACACGAACTTCTCAACTACTTCTATCTGCTCACCATCCAGAGTGAGTACAGGATTAGAATCCTTCCAGTCTTGTAGAAGTACTTTGCACGTCGAAGGTGCAAAGCACATACCATACCTACGGACACTGATTGCCAACTGATTAAGTGAGGATTGCATGGCTTGGGCATTATCGCACAGTAAGACAATATCGTCCGCATACTCAAGGTCGAGAAGTCTTTCTCCAGGCAACAGATCCACACCACCATTACTTACATTCATCAGAGCTGTTTCCAGTATGTCATCGATGGCAAAGTTGAAGAGGAATGGTGAGATTGGGCAACCCTGCCTAACCCCACTGCTCGAATGGAACAATGGAGAGAGGTGGTTGTATGCCCTCACTCTGCCTGAGGTGTTTGTATATAGGACCTTTAGGATGTTAATAAACTTCTCAGGCACACCCTTCTTCAATAGACAATCCCAGAGAACAGTCCTGTCCAACGAATCGAAGGCAGCCCTGATGTCAAGAAACACTACGATTGTTGGCCTTTGATAAGAATGGCGATGTTCTAACATTTGGCGGAGAGTGAAGATATGATCAATACATCCTCGACCAGAACGAAAACCAGCCTGCTTCTCGCGAGTCAATCTTTCTCGAGTTTTGAACAACCTACGAAGTATGATGGAAGCCAATAGCTTGGACGCAATCGGAAGTAGACTTATCCCCCGATAGTTGTTACAGGAACGACGTGAACCCTTTTTAAAGATAGGGACAACTATCGACTCATTCCATGACGTTGGTACACTCTCTAGTTCCAAGACCTTGGTAAACAACGTCGTCAATTCCTTAGTCAGAGAGTCACCACCATCTTTAAAAAGAGCCGGAGGTAAGTCATCTGGGCCAGGTGATTTGTAACGCTTCAAGAGTTGGAGTTCCTTGCGGACTTCCTCCTCGTTTGGTGGATCAGTCGTCACCGGCCATGGAGGGCAGGACAGTCTGACCGATGTTGCCGGAGCAGCAGGCCAGTTGAACTGCCCTTCGAAGAATTCTGCTCATCGTTCAAGACGTCGATGGATGTTAGTGATTGGCATCCCATCATCCTCGCAGATTGTTTCACTCACACCAGACTTCTTGCTGCCAGTGGCTTGGATGAGCTGGAAGAGCTTCCGGTAGTTACCAGATGCAGCTGCTGCTTCCAGCTCATTAGCACGCTCCGACCACCAGGCTTCTCGGTCCTTACACAAGCTTCGCCCAATTTCCTTACGTAACATCCTTCGTTTATGGTCAAACTCACGGTCACCCGGAGTAGACCGACGGGCTTCAATGAGTTGTAAGGAACCAGAAGAAACCCAGTGCTTAAAAGCGGGACGTTTCGTAAACCCACAACTGACTGTTCCCGCCATTTTCATGGCGTCACGCAATTGCAACCAATGCTCATCTATACTTTTCGGTGGAATGGTAGCTAGCCTAGAAGCTAGCTCGGTTCGATACTTATTTGCAACAGAATTTGCAACCAACTTGCTAATATCAATCCTTTGGTGGTGGTCACTTCGTTGGCCACTGAAAAGTAAGGTGAGATTGGCGCAGACCAAGGCATGGTCAGAGTCCAGATAGGTACTCCAAAAGGAGCGGCGGTCTTTTACACAACCACTCCAGCGGTAGCTGATCGCGATTTGATCAATCTGAGTCCAGGCTTGGGATGCAGAGGGAGGACGCCAGGTGGCAGATCGGCGATGACTGTGCCGAAAGTTAGTGCTAGCCAGAAACAGGTTGTGGTCTGTGCACAGTTGCAGTAGACGGTCCCCGTTATCTGACCTGCGACCAACGAGTCCCCATCGGCCACCTAAACGACTCTCTTCTGTGCCTAGACGCCCGACCTGAGCATTCAAGTCTCCGGCTAGTACTACAATATCTGTCGAACGCACTTTCTGGAGAAGAACAGATAACTGGTGGTAAAACTCATCCTTGATTTCATCCGGGCCGCAATCTGTCGGGGCATAGGCGGAGATAACGAAAAGACATCGTTTCTCACGCCGATTTCTTCTCAATTTGATGGAACTTTCTAATCTAACAGCACATAACTGACTGTTAATGGGGATCCAATCGACTAGTGCTGCCTCAGCTCTAGCGCTTAGTGCGACACCAACGCCAGCAAGACCAGACGAAGATGCCACAGGGTCCCCGGATAAGCGCACGTAAAACAAGCTTTTTGAAGTGACAGATGTAGAGCGAATTTGTAGTACTTCACCAGAGTCTTGAATACGGGTCTCGGATAGACAGCAGATATCGATATTAAGACTTTCCAAAGACATAGCCAGCCCTATCTGTTGACCAACCTGCATAAGTGTGCGAACGTTGAAGGCAGCCAGTTTGAATGGCGCACGTGGTTTCAGAAAAACTGCTTCAGTACTCATATTCGATGGTAACATACAATTTTCAACCGGACAGTGACTCGAGAACGTTTAGATACAGTCGGATTTCCACCAAAGACGAGCCGATGTATAAGTATAAGAGAGGGTGAGTAATGTGGATAATAATAATAATAATAATAATAATAATAATAATAATAATAATGACAATAATAGTAATAATAATAGTATTAATAATGACAATAATAGTAATGATAATTATTTGAAACGATTGATTGTTTTTCGGAGCGAGAAAAGTAGTTGCCATAGACATAGAGTCCATCGTTTGTGTGTGGGCTGAGATACTGCCCGGGTGCACAAACCGAAGCAGGTGGTTATCTTAGGGGCCACTCCCCGAGCCTTTGACCTAAAGGTCTAACCCACAAGGCAGTGGAGCATCGTAAGGAGATGCAATCCCATGGTAGCCGGTGACCAAAGATTGGTTCATACGCCATTTGTTCCCGCAGGATACTGGAGCCCATGTGCACCATTGGTTTGTGATCCGGTTAAAGCGCCGGACATTCGCTTTTCGTCCTCTCATTTTCGTAAACAACACCCCCGCCACGAGAAGGCAGTGAGTAGGACTTCCCTGGCAGAGGCTGTATACACTCGGCTGTGTGAGAGTATTTCGAGAGGGAGAGCGGACTCACCCCACTCTCGGCCGTACCAGGGCATTCGGGGGCTAAGCCTGCCAGATCCTGAATGAAATTATATATATATTTTGCTGATCCAGTCCGATGGAAAATATTTCCAGTTATCTTGGATGTATTTGCAAGGAGGCCGGAAAAATATACTAGTTCAAATTGTACAGCCGAAGAAACAATCAACAAGTTGTCTACTTGGATTAGCTGTTTCAAAGTGCCAGAGACCTTAGTAACAGACAAGGACACTCAATTTGCTTCTCACCTGTTCAAAAAATTCCGTGATATGAATGGGATAATTCACTTATACTCGCCACTCTATCATTTTCAGTCTAATAGACAAGCAGAACGCTTGGTGGACACCTTCGAGAGAGTGCTGCTTAAAGGGAGGGAAGACGGAATGCCGAGTAAAGTAATCGCCAAGTTTTTAACATCTTACAGAATAACCCCCCAACCCTGTAGTGCCAGATGGGAAGTCATAGGCTGAGATCATGTTTGAGAGTAGCACCTGGACGATTTTCAACGCCAGAAAGGTAGATGTCCACAGAAAATGTAGCTATATATTCGCAGTTTGATGTAGGGATAAGAGTATTTGTCAAATCATACCAAATCAGGAATTGATAGGAACCAGGGATAACTGTACAAACATTGGACAGAGTTTTGTATAAGGTCCGAGGAGCTTTCCGAACATGGATTATACATACGGACGAAATCCATAAAGTTAGAAGGACGATGCACACCAGAGACGGTCAAGTGAATGTACCATTATAGATAATCACAGATACTTCAATGGCAGAAACGTCCAAGAATACCGTGAAGAACAAAAGAATGAAGGTTTGGGCAGGGATGACAATAAAAAAATGTAACGTTGCCTAAAACCAGTTATCAACTTACGAGTGGATCCCGGAAGAAAATCTTATTCTAGAAAGCTGTTGGGATGACTCCCAAAAATCACAACGAAGCCTTCAGAGGCACTGAAGGAGCAGAAGAGAACTCATCCAATCAGAACATGATAGGACCTAAAGTATCGACGTGACATGCTATAGTTTCAAATACAATACAGCTTGTACATATGTCATCGATCTTGAGAACCAGAACAAAATAACATCAAAAGAAAAGACAATCAATCAAACAAACGTTTCTTCCAGGGAATATTAGTTCCTAACAAGAGGTCAACGTTTGGAAACCAGAATTGTTAGAGAAAAAAGATAAAGAATTTGGAGTGTTCCTAACCTAATATGACAAGTTAGTTGAAGTAAGGACTTTATACACATGAAATTACTGTTTTCCCTGCCGCATACCTTTATCACATCAAACAAACGGTTAAGGTTGCTAATTTCAATAAGTTTCGAAATTAACAACTTCATTAGGCAACAGAAATATCAATCAATATTACTAGATACCAATGATAATTAGAAGTTCATTAGTAATGAACTAGTTTTATGTCTATCACCAACTACTTTGAATATGTACTATATTACCTAAGATATTTCAATCTAAGTACTGTTCATTGAGTAAACACAACCAAAAAATAAACCAATTCAACTGAGCAATATTTATGTTTCTAGTAGGTTTTGTTTATAAATAGGCATAAACTATTGATCTCGAAACAATAGCCAATTACTCAGTTGAAAGATGTTTCTTTGTACGAACTTCTTTAAAAATGCTAACACACGTAAATCTGAACGATAACTCAATTTACAGATGATGAAAACCTCTTTAACGTAATCTCGATGTGCGCTATGTAACGTATGATACTCAAAACTGTACCCAGATTAGTAGAACTTGAAAAAATATTAGATATAATGTAAAATATTGCGATGACCTTTTTATTCTCCTTTATTAAAAAACAATAAACATTTATATGTAAAATGTATGAACGTGACTAAGTTCAGCAGTCAAACTATATTTGGTTTTAAAATCATAATATAATTGCACATCATTTTAAATGGTTAGCACAGTATAATAAAATAGTTAATCCTAAGCCAACAAAAAATAAACATTAAATTTGACATAAACAAGTATGAATCAAACATGAAAGTCAGGTTTTTTTTCTATAAAAACGAATGATCAGCTAATAAATGATCTGTAAATCATCATTCTACAATTAATCATATTTTGAATGATTTACGATCATGTCAATTTTTTCGTGTTGTCTAGCTAGAAATAACTAGTTTTCAAGCTATATGTTGTGTATTCACTTGGTGTTCTTTACTTGAATCTTCCCATTGTTATTTAGGACTGCAATTGATCAGTCTCTTGTTGGCATATGTGCATCCTACCTCGATATTGCCTTAGATCACAAGCTTCATTAGCAAAGATTTATGGTGGTTAGCAGCGGAATCCAGGGCGTGCGTTTTGTCCTACTTGTTTTGTGTTTAAATATGTGTTCGGTTGAAAGGATTAGATTGAACAATCAACTTCAGTAAGTAATTATTACTCAAACATAACTAACAGAAGACGGATGCTATAACCTATAAGGAGAGCATAGGCACCAAAAAATAACTCAAAGTTGTCAATCATCACTAAAAATAACCGTAAAGTATTATCATCTGTATAAATCGGTATTTGAGTCGTGATATATTCAGAAACAAATATATGTACCAAATGTTTAGTAGAAGCAAATAAATATGTACACACATTTTCAGAACAGATCATCTAATTGCATTATTCCAGAATAGTTCAGTCTAAAGAAATTGTCGATTGAAATTCTGTTAAATTAAGTTAACAATAATACAACTAGATACCTCGTCGTTTTACTAATTATCAAATGTACATTAGCTGGCATTGACAACAGCTCTACAACTGTCAACAACTTTCGGTTTAAAATAAGCCTAAAATAACACTATTTGACTCTACGGGAAAATGTTTCGAGTATGAGTTAGAGCGAGTGAAATTTTTTAAAGTATAATTCAAGTCGGCTTAAAAGTTGATTAATTGACAATTAGCTTCATTTGTTTTATGAATTACAACAGTAAAAAGTCACTAAACAGTTCAACCCCATGTTAAATTTCCATAAAGAGATAGTAAGATATTTAATATTGCTCAATAATTAGCTGTTACATTGTGATACTACGGGATCACTATACCTGTTGTGAGCTTGCAATACTGGTCGAAATATGTATAAACACTCATAGTAATCACTAAGTGTATAGCGAAATCAATGTAATCATCGAAGCGTTTTACAAATTATATCAATGTATGTATAACCTTAATAAACTAAGTCACTTCAAAGATATCTGATGCAAATGTATGAAATTCCTTTGGATAACTATCAGATATCCACAATTGTTTGATTCGAAAAAAATAGTGGATAACAAGACAAAAACAGGAAATACTTGAAACAACCGGAATACAATTGACATGAAACACAACAATTTTAATTGAGAGTAAAACGTTTTTTTACCATTTCCTCCAATTATTTGTAAATCTGGGAATACAGATTTTACGCGCTTTATCATATCTAGTTGATAGATGCTATTACCTTGAGAAGAATCCTAAAAAATAAAAGTATAAAATATTGAATAACAAAAATGGCGTATATCGACTGATACAATTTTTGAATACCAGACGAAAAAAAGGATTGTGTATGAATGAAATCAAGATGCTCGTAGAATATACCTTAAATGATGATACAATCATCATTGAACAGATAATTACAGACTAATAATTTAGGAATAAACTTAAGTAAGCATAGGTCAAGTATTTGTTTATAGAAGCTCCATCGTTTAAACATATGTACTTTTAACTTGATTTTAAAATTTCACTATTGTAGAGAATATATTTGACTTTTTTTTTAACAGAACCTAAAGTAGTTTTTATAACAATAATACAATGGTTCGAAATACAAAATTTCAAAATTATAAATGAAGAGGACTTTAAACGGTAAAGACATAACCATGATTGAAACTATATCGTATGATAAGAGATTGAAAGTAATGTAAACAATGAATGAGATTTGTTATGATAAGACCACTTTGATTACTAAAACATCATATGAAGACAAAATCTTATGATAATAAACTAACATATCTCGGTTATTCTAGTGAAAGTAAACATCATCATCATCATAATAATAATAATACAAAAATTTGTATTTTTCAAAAATAAACAGATTCTGAAAAATAATCTAGACGGAAAATCATCACATGATCCAAGTTGTTCAGGAACTGATAAACAAAAACAGTTGTCTTATAACAGGGAACAACAAAGGAGAACAGGTTGAAATAAATTTAGTCATATCTACATTCATGGTAATGAATGAACTCAGAAAATCTGTATTAAAGAAAAAAAAGAAGTAATGTTAAATGAAAGAGAAATAGAAAACTAAAATGTCCATAGACAGTTTGTATTGACACACTTCATTCATTTCAAATCGTAAAGGAACATCGAAAAAAAAACTTAGACAAATTTTGAAAAACAAAAACAAAACATGATATAAAAGTTAGATTACATACCAGTGATCGTTTTTAAGTCATTAGTGGTAAAAATCGAAAGTATAATCTCATAAGATGAACAACAAAAGTATATCTACAGTATGTATGGAAATATTTAAACAGCTGAATGTGAAACTTAAGGAATACACACATGTCCCCAAATTATAAGAAAACTCTAAGACACTTAAAAAGAGATCAGTTATAGTTATACATACGACGAAAATAGATGGGTAAATCGACCTTGATGGATTAAAATCCTTCAGAAAGGATTATCCGCGTGATTATCGTAAGCAATGGATGGAGACTCTGGGTTACATGGCTCAGAATCGATCACAATGGCGTTGGTGTAAACACTCTTTGTCTTCCCTTAAATCGTGAGATTAAGATTGCTTCATATCTTTCTTTCTACAAACTAATTGTTTCTTCCTGTACTATATCCTTATACACAATCTTTCTTCTATATATTACTACCATTGAACTAACTGCTTCTATGAATCCGGTGTTTATCTTATTATGATAATGAGGTATTGCAACTTGGACTGATGCATAGATGTGCCTGGTCCTACGTTGTAGCTGACTGACTGAGCAAAGCCCAACATATATTGGAGAATCTAAAACAATCTGAATAAACGAGATAGGCTATAGTGTTGTTCGTTAATAAAATAATATAAAGCAATTAGTCCCTTTGATAAATTTCGGTAGTGTAATAAGAAGACGAAGATTATCAGAACCATGTGATATATTAGCGCAATACACTTCGAACAATCTGATCACGCATATACTTGTTAAGAAAATTTATACGAAAAATTCAAACCCCCTCTGTATATTAAAAATAGTTTGTTCTCACCTTAAATCTACATTGTTAATATTAGCTTATTATCCAGAGTGATGAGATTTCGAATTGTTTTCACATTACTTCTTTATTATGCTTGTCTCCTCTTACCTTCCATTTCTAGTCTACTTGACCTTTTATTTTTATATATAAATGTTCTTAACAAGTACATGTGTGATCAGATTGTTCGAAATGTATTGCGCTAATATATCACATACTTTTCATGATCGTCTTCTTATTACACTATCGAAAAATAATATATTTTATTTCTGGTTCATTTTGTAACATCAGTAACATGGACATCCACAACAACATACATCCAATTGTATGATTAACTGCTTTCGCATTGATTGCCGCACATAATTTGATAATCTCCAACGTACTTTTAGTTCTACGATAGAAAAAGCCATGAATATGACCCTAATCACTTTATTTGTCCACAGGGTTTTAATAACAATACGCTGCACATATTCGTCAAATAGTGCATTTTGATCATAGTTCATGCTACATGACCCACATTCATACTGCATATAAAATCAATATTTGAACACAATTGGACTAGAGTTAAGTATATGATTCCTTTTAACCTAATTTAAATTTGATCATTTTGATATACCTGAAGCTCGGACCAGATTTCAGAGTGAAATATTGGAACTAATTAGATTTGAATTGCTGAAATTATAACCTAAAATACAATTTTACATGTCTTTTTTAAGTCCTAAAAATAGATTTCTACCAATAACATCAGTCCTTACTTTATAACCATACAGTTTAGTTACAGTAATAAAATTATGTTTCTACTTTTAGTGACTATCAAATGTCGAATAAACAGTAGCTGGATACATATAACATGTATTCGAGTTATTTTAACTAATTAGCGTTCACAATTTCACTAAATGATTTATCTGCTCTATGGAAAGTCTGGCGTACCTAATTGAACAGGTAAATGCGTAAGTAATATAAGCCAATACAGTCTTTTTAATTAAAGATGGATGGCGGCTAGCAGTGGAAAACAGGACGCACGTTTCGTTCTATTTCGGACGCGTCAGCTGGATGTAACTGCATCACGGAGTTGATGTTCATTTCGGAACTCGCACCCAGATCTGTTTGCCTTAAACGCCATCGCCCTAACTACTTAGCTACTGAGTCCTGATAAACACAAGCATGTGCAATGGGGTGAGATTTTAATTCATTTTTGGATTGTTTGTTCGAATTTTCCCATTAATGTTTAGGACTGTAATCGATCAATCCACTGCTAGCCACCATCTATCTCTGTTTATAACGCTTGTGACTTAAGGCAATATCGAGGCAATCAGCACATGATGCATATATGCCAATAAGAAACAGATCAATTGCAGTCCTAAGCGTCAATGGAAAGAATCAAACAAATAATACAAAAATGAGCAAGTCTTTTTACTTTGGATTAGCAAAATACAGATCACACATGGTAAAGATACGTAGGAGGGTATGAGAAGGATTATAAGCAAGCATTATATAAATGCTTATTTTCCCACTAAAAATATCCTAAAGTCAGCATTAGCAAAGTCAAGAATATAAATGATTCGACAATTTAAACTAGTGCCATTTTTTTAATACATAGATGTGCATGTATATTTAAATTGAAGTAACCAATTACATCTGATAAGTACACAAATACATTTTGCAGTTTTGACGCCTGTTTATAATCAGAAAGATTGAAATTCATGTGTATTACATACTAACCAGTAGGTGTTATAAAGACTTGAGTAGAATATTTACTTAACCGGAAACATAACAGAACAAACCTTTATAAAAATAAAAGTCCATCAAATCTGACTTATTAGGCTTCTTTGTAAGTCGGGCATATTTCTAGCCTTTTTGTTTTTGGTAGTTACGAGTTACGTATCCGCTACCTATGTTGTTTATCGAAATTCTGAGTACTCTTATCTGAATAAATCCCACTTATGAATGAATTAACGTTAAACATGCTCCACTAACCATTCCACAATAGTTTTTTGTTCGTTTATGAAGAAATGGGCTAATAAATTCGTTTAATATTTTTTTACAGTATTGTTCCATGTTTAAATTCTAAGACAAAATGATACCCAACGAGTGAAATACCGATCATCACAGTGATCTCTGAATAAGCGACGATGAAAGGACCTACACGAAATGAATAAAATATTATCAAGTCTAAATCAGTATACTTGCTTCGTATATATTTCAGATGAATCACAAATAATCAGTCAACTATTATCTATAAACCAGAATATTGAAGCATTATAAACAATGAAGATACCTATTGGTAAAGTAAAATTATTTTACTAAAATCGAAATATCCTATCGACTTATATTCTAGAAATGGCGTCTCAGTAGTTAGGCATTCAGTCAATAAATCGCAGGTTCAAACCTCGCTTCATATAATTCGGTCTAATCATCGGGTAATATCACTAGCCCTTACACTTAGAGTGTGTTTAATAGCCAAATACTTGGAGAACGAGCTACATTTAGTTTAATTTTAACAACAAGTGTTCATCAAAAATTAAAACAGTAACTGTTTAAATGCATAGGAATAAATTGTATTTACTATGCTTTCGAAAGTAAATTAAATACAAACTCGTGAAAAATCAATTTAACAAGATAATATACAGTCAGTGTATGATAATTTCTTTAATACGTTTCGATTACTATTAATTTCAAGTGATAAGAATTTTGTATTTCCCAGTTAGAAAACAGTAAATATTCTATAAGTAGCTTAAGAAAACGAAAACAACCATTCATGTTCGGCCACAAAATAAACTAATCGATCAGTGACTTAGAAGAAGAGTTTGATACAGTTTACCATGGAGACCAAACAAAAATGTACTTTGTACATAAAATTATGCAACATAATGAAATTCACAAGAGTACAATTCTTTTTTACTTTGATACTCGAATAAGGATATAGATTATACACAAATACATACGTACGTGGTGGGATGAGGATTATATCCCGAAAAGTTTAAATAGTCACGTTATAATGCATACAAATGATAGATTGAATGATAATTAATTATTTTTTTACTGTTGTTATCAGTTAACAATATCCATACATTTATAAACCCTATAATTTCTTAGTGTCTTAAGACAAAAGCAGCAAAATCCAATTCATAAAAACACATCACATTGACCTATTGTTTATATTTATTATTTATTTATTTAAACACATAAATATTGGTACATGGGGGCACCGAATAAATATGAGCCACAAAAATCATCCGATTTGTGTGACGGCTGTGATACTGCCCGGGTGCCCAAACCGAATCAGGTGGTTTTCTTAGGGAGCCACACCCCGAGCCTTTGACCTAAAGGTCTAATCTACAAGGCAGTGGAGCAACATCAGGAGATGCAGTCCCATAGTAACCGATGATCAACGACTAGTTCATACGCCATTTGTTCCTTCATGATACTGGAACCCATGTGCACCATTGGTTTGGAATCAGGTTTTTCCAACTCCCCTAGGTGAACCCTCCATGCCCACTAACCTGGTTAAAGCATCGGACATTCACTTTTTGCCCCCTCACTTTTTTTAAAAAACACTGGTGCCGCGAGAAGGCAGTGAGTAGGACTTGCCTGGCAGTGGTTGTATGCACGTGGCCAAGTGAGAGCATTTCGAGAAGGAGAGCTGACTCTCCCCACTCTCAGCCGTACCGGGGCATTTGAGGGCTATTTTTTAAAAGTATATATTAGTATAATAGAATAAATATTTTCTGTTTGAATATTATTAACAAGATAACCTATGTACTAATGACAGTTTTGACAAATAAAACAAAATTATTATTTGTTAAATCTATTGAAGTTTTTTAAACTGTACCCAAATTGTTGCATTGATGCAATGAGAATATTTATTAAGGAATTATAAGCACAGAAGACAAGCTTTTCTGGACAAATGCGGACAAAAACTAAGTGAAGGACTTGATTCATTTAATTAATCCCGAACATTACTGTATAATAGTATCGTAAAGTATCAGATGATAACGCTGCTGAAACTAGTATGAAGTGACTTTGTATCTCTAGTACACGTAAAGTAGTGATTAAGTATGTGTGTGTATGTTTGACCATTTGACTTCAAACACTGAGTTCCAGGTTCGAACTTCACTCAGTTATTTTTATTTATCAAATTCATTTAAATATAAGTTTACGGAGAATTAAAAAGGCTAAAGTTGTTGTAGAATGATAAAAAAAAGTATGCCAAAATAATCAAAAATACAGAATACTCACTATAACAATAATATCGACTCCAGCGTTAACCAAAGCATCGACACGATCAAAATCACGCTCTTGTGTTGAAATAGCTGCACCAACAATTAACTGATTTCTGAGAAAAAAACAAAGAAATTTTGAGTAAACAAATCTATTATTTACTATGCATAACTATTAGTAAGTTTTAATAAACCTGAAATATAATCAGACCATGAAACATATCTATGATGGAAGTTCAGATATTTCTTTCATTTGTTAAGTATCTGGTTTATGATATGGATTATATATCTTATATTTTATAATAAATAACGCTTGTACGTTTAAATGTTTACATTTACTCAATGGGCCTCATAATAAAGTATTCATATTATTCCATCATTTTTATATTACTTAAACATAATAGTTAAAAAAAACAAGCTATAGTTTGGTTTAAAATTGACATTTGCAAACAGATACCAAAAGTGGCCAAAATAATAGTGTTTAAGTTTACAGAATCTACATAATAAGTACTAGATGACTAGTGTTTTAACATTTTCCTGCCACTCTCTTGGTTTGAATGCCCATTTACACATCCAGTATAATAATATTTTAGGAAAAAATAGTGGTTTGATGGACTAACTGTTTACAGTTTAATAAATATATCCTTGACATTAACATTAGCATTAACAATGAGATCATATTTGTAAGCATTTTAATGACTAAAACGAACTAGTTCCAGAGTTGTAGCTCGGAAGCCCGTTTCAGGCAACCAAAAACCCTCTTTACAATCATGTTTGACTTTTGAATTTAATATATGATGTGAATATAAATCATTTTACATGAAACATATTCAAAACACAATATGAAATTTAAATAAAAGTGACAAAGCTTCTGTTTCTATCTGATTTAATCTCACTATCGGAAGATTATAGATAAAAGTAACAAGGGCTTTGTTGAATCATATCCCCAACATATATGCCAACAGAATCGACAAAAGGACTTAAGTGAATCAACTGAGAAAAGAATCACAAAAGTACTTAGGGATC
Source organism: Schistosoma haematobium (assembly GCF_000699445.3). Lineage (NCBI taxonomy): Eukaryota > Metazoa > Platyhelminthes > Trematoda > Strigeidida > Schistosomatidae > Schistosoma > Schistosoma haematobium. The sequence continues at coordinate 32,823,688 of NC_067196.1, read as the reverse complement.
TCCTGAAGATGATCGATAATTTCACTTACAATAAGCTACGACTTTGTGGATCTCATTTGCTCAACATGTACGGTTTACCAAAAATACATAAACAAGGTATTCCTCTTGGACCTATTCTGTCAATGGTCAATTCAACCTACCAGAAAGTCGCACAATGGTTGGCGGATAAATCAGAACCAGTTAGTCAACGATTAAACTCCGCCTGTAGCTCTTCTAGAGTTACTGCCGGACCCAAGCCCGGGTAAAGGAGGAGGGTTGGGCATGGGGTTAGCGACCCCATCCCGTAGAAAACTAACTCGCTAAAAAAACGCTAACCAGTCAACGATTAGTCACATATACATTAAAGGATTCATTTGGATTTGCTGACTGCATGAACCACATAAATATTGCCGGTAAGCTTATGGTTTCCTCTGATGTGATATCGTTGTTAAAAAAAATACCACTTCTCGAAACCATGGACATAATTTGCCAGCATCCTGACATCCCACCTCTACCAGCATCAGAATCCAAACGACTGTTAATCATGTGTACAAAAGATGCTTTGCAAAGGATTATTTGCAATTAAGGGTGGGTGAACACATACCAAAATGGCTGCAGAAACAAATGAATTCCAATGGTCAAACAAGATCACAGGATAGACAGACATCATCCTTCATTGCGAAACATTTGATTGAGACTGGTCATACGGTTGACATCAAGTCAGCACTTGTAGTGTTATACAAAAGCCTTCAAGGACGTATACTAGCCTTTATTGAAGCCTTGGCTATACGGAAATCGAAACCCCCTTTGTGTTCAAAAACAACTTGTCCTTTCACTTAACCTACCCTGGTAGTACTGAATTATTATCCAGAGTGGTAATCACATCGTTTTTGTGTACTTTGATATTTTTTTCTTTATTACGGCTTAACTTTTAATTTTCACATAAAAATGTCTTAACAAGTATATGTGTGATCAGATTGTTCGAAATGTATTGCGTAAATATATCGCATGAATCTGATAAGCTTCGTCATTGCATTATCGAAATTTATCAAAGAGACTAAATGTTTTATAAGATGTTCAGTTCCAGTTTAACAATATCATATACCGACAAACCGATGGTGTAGCAATGGAAAGTCAGTTAGATCCTGTCCTAGAAGATCTTTTCATGGTTAATCTCGAAAGTATCAAGCTCAAAGAAGCGATTGATGTGTCATTCGAGGTATGTTGATGATACCTTCACCGTATGTAATAATCAACAAAATGCAACAAATCTGCTAAAACTTTCCAACGAAGCCCATCCAAATATCCAGTTTACTATGTAACATGAAAATGAAAACAAGTTCTATTTTCTCGATATCGCAATAAAACGACAGAAGGATGGTACAGTTCAACGTTCAGTTTAGAAGAAAGATATATGGAATAAGATTTCTCTCGATTTCAATAGTTTACGTCCAATCAGTTACAAAACGGCACTTGTTAAAACAGTTTCACAGAACAGAAAAAAATATGTACTGCTGATACACTAGAAGAGGAGGTAATGAATGTTAAAAAATGTCATAAAAAAATAACGGATACCTACTGTAATTTATTGAGAAATATGGAAAACGTTAGAGTAAAAAAAACCGAAGAGACTATAGTAAAGAAAACGTCTATCTTTATCTAACTTAAATTCAAAGGTGATGATGTCATAGGGTCAATCAATATGAGACTAAAAACTACATTGATAAGAACTACATTGATTATCCTGCAGCTAAACTAATTGTTCTGTCCAAGACAACATGCACTTTAGCACAATTAAAGGTCGATAGGTATACAACCAAATGTGTATACAAATTTACATGTATCTGCCAAAGCACTTATATCGGCAGAACAGAAAGATGAGCCTACGTCCGATTGAAAGAACATACTCTGAATAGTCTAAGGTCAAATGAATTAAAAGCATTCAGCAGTGCCATCACAAGCCACCTTGACACAGAACATCAAGCTGATACACTGAAGTCTTTTAAGGTGATTAATAAACAATCAAACTCCAATCTTCTGAAATTTGCCGAAGCGACAGTGATCAAACGTCTAAAACCAGATCTGTGTATCCAAAAAGAAGCGGTAATAAATCTTTCATTGCCCTGGTAACATATCATGTTTTTATTTATTGCGTCATTCACTATTTCAACTTTATGAAGTTTGATTACATCATTGTCATTTTTCTTCAATTCATAACTTTCTTTATTACCATTAATCTGTTTTCAGTTGCTTTATTACACTAAGCAGTAAAAATTTGTTGAAAACTTAAGGATTACAAGATGAAACCTGTTAAATTAAACTTGGAACTGGAATGCAACGGTTTATTTTATACTAAACAACTCGTTGTGACGTTCATAACGTTCAAAAGACGCTCAATAACATTTACCAACGATTAATTTTTAATATTTCCTTTTGATCTCAAAGTATAAATACGTAAACAAAGGTTGGGTAAAAAACTCACTCGGAATCTTTAGATGCGAGTGGATGATCTTGATTCTTTTTTAAGTCAGTTCGTGCAATTAATGCCACCAATTCACGATTTTCGTTAATAATTGGTAATTTACCTGTGTGTGATTAAAAAGAAATGAATTCGGAGTTATTTATCAAATTTTTCGTCAACTTTATAATAAGTACCAATGAATAATACACGATATGAAAATTGAATTATTTTGTTCTTAAAACAATGTAGATTAGGATTTTTGACTGTTTTTGTTATTTTAAATGATATTTGTGATTGATATACCCATTTAAAGAGGATAGATATCGAGAATATGTTTATTTTCTGGAGAGCAAACTACATATTATAATTGTATTGAAAACAGAACAAAATATAAATTGAATCAATGATAAACTACATAAACCTACTTATTTAAACCTTTCTTTAAATTCATTGACCACTTATTTTTTCTAAATAAATAAAAAGTCCCGTGCTCTAAAATGTCTACAAATTAAATTACAGACTGTTGTTTCCAGGTTTTTTGAACTTTAATGAAAAAATGATGTCTTCAAATGTTTTCTGCATGCTTTCCAACCTAGTCTTTACAATGTCCTAATATAACTAATAGTAATCCCATTATAAATATGTAAACGGCAGACATAAAGATCAGAAAAGTAACTCTACTGATAAACGGAGTTCATAAACATAGATTAATAATAAGATTAATCTTGAATACTGAGAATATCAAAGCGACTTTCACTTATTGTTTGTATTCTTCAAATAACCAGTAGAGATTCAGACATAGTATAATTACAAAATATGTAGGATCTATTGGGTTTATACGAATATAAAAAGTCCTATATAATTGACACTGTGATTAAGAAATATACTGTTCGGAAATATCAATCAATGGATAAAGTAGGATGAGATCATTCATACCAACCAATATCTATAACTAGCCAGATGTCAGCAACTCAAATATGGGACATTTTTCACCAAATGATGATATGATGAAACATCCTCTTATCAAAATACATTCAGTTGAAGTACTCACAAATGAAAATAAGGGTCGTTAAAGCAACTAACTGACGGGTCTTTCAGGATACATATTATTTAGAGTGCACTTATCCAACCTACTAATCGATTAACAATGTCCTTCCAGAATTAATCCTATGTAATTATTACATAAACAGTGGATAGCATTGGTCACTAAACAATAATTTCACCTCGAAACATCGAATAAACTCTAATGAGGAAAGCTAATAAATTATCCAAAGGTTACTAATAGAATATTTGAAAGTCATTTATTTCACCGATACCTTTTTTGCTCTTTCGCAGAAGATCATTTGCTTCAGACAATGTCACACCGGAGAACGCTGTAACAAGATCATCAAATGGTGTCATTACCTGAAAAAGAGAATAACTAGTTTGAAGGAAGAACGTGTGGTTTTTATAAGCTAAAACAGTTGAAATCTCTCTCTCTGTACATAAGGTGACTGGATGAATATTCGAGGAAACAGATATTTGGTACAGTAAACATGTAGTTTTAAAAAAATGGCATAGCGAGTTGCGTTTTAAATGTACAAAAGCTCAGAGAAAAATGATGTGTTCGTGATACATTGATAGTTTTTTCTTTCTGAAGGCGTAGCCAAATAACGACTACTCCAGGAAATCTGAGGTCTGAGTACACCTGCTGGATAACTATTGTGCAGGAAAACATCGTGTCTACCATTAGTTAAACAGTTTACTTTTCTACGCCTAATATCGAAAACAAACAGGTTCACATCCTCAAATGACAACTGGTTCTTCGCAAAGTGAGAGAGAGTTCAATTAACATATGTACACCAATTTATCATACATATCCACAGCTAACAACGAAGACTTGTCTAATCACCAATGTTACTTATGATTCTGGCGGATATATTCTCAGCTAACATTGAACGACAGTATAGTTTGCAAAACCAAATATTTATATGTTAGTCCAGTATCTAGTTACATTTAACAAATGTCTCCTAGCGATGACTCCTGTATTACAAAAGTCATTGATCTAAAGGACAGATCGCAGTTTAAAAAATAATCAATGTAAAATTAGACGAACTTTTTCAACAGGTGTGTTGAAGTCATTCGGGTCCAAGAAATCCACATCACGAAGAGTGACTAAACCGACCAAGCGACTCCCCATATTACCATCCTCAGTCACAGGGATCCCACCGAACCCGTATTTTCTCTTTATTTCAATGATATCATAAACGGGTTGCCTTGGTGAAACAACGACTGGAGACAAGATGAAACCTTGGTTATATTTCTGAAATAACAGGAAAATGAAAAAAATGATTATATATTTACACGAAACTCTCGACACAAAGAATACACGTGCAAACCTCCAGAATGTAACACCTAGAGTAACTGTGGAGTGAAAATGCTTATTGCGTGGTACCAAGTTCAACAGAAATTGAAATGACGTTTACAAAAGTATACGACACTAATTTTTACTAAACGACATTGTAAATTTAATGGGTAGTGTAAAGAGTTCAGTTGGACTAAAACATCAGTGCTAGAAATTATGACATGCTATGATGTGAACCTAAAGAAAATTAGAAACCTCTATTCTCACCGTATTTATGCATCAAGAACTTATGACGTTATTATGAATTCGATTACATGTTTATGAACAGAAATGCCAGAACCCAAAGTTTACCGTATTTTCTATAATTTAAAATTTTGACGGGGATTTCAGCGTAGAACCTACTTGAAAGTAGACATTCACCGAGAGAATATGGCGAAAAGATGTTTACGTTAAGGTTGAAATCTAAGATGTACTACATAAAGTGTCAACAGCATTCATTGCATATTTACCAGCTCAGTTCATCTTCTGAAAGAACTATATTACACGTTAACTAGCGCACAAACAAACGAGTTAATGACCATTTTCCTTCGTGGTTTGGTGGGGGTCATTATTGCTACTAATGATTTACACACATAGCACAACAATATTTGCACGCCTTATAAATACACTGTAAACCACAAACACACATAAATAAAATTAATCTCTGTGTTCAAAAATTATACACTAATTTTTTGCTGTTATATGATTGAACTCAAGCTGACATACTCCTATTCTTATCCGTATCTAGTTAAGTAATTAAATGAGACTGATATTTGTATTTTATTATGAAGTCACTAATCTCACACAACCCTAATTTTATGTGTACTGCTAAATGACTCGCCATCAACTACCTGGTATTGGTTTCATGTTTCAATGTGGAACCCGTAAACTTACTTACTTACTTACTTACGCCTGTTACTCCTCGTGAAGGAGCATAGGCCGCTCACCAGCATTCTCCATCCAACCCTGTCCTGGGCAATCCTTTCTAGCTCCGTCCAGTTGTAATTCATCCTTTTCATATCTGCCTCTATTATCCGACGTAATGTGCTCTTTGGCCTTCCTCTTTTCCGCTTCCCTTCAGGATTCCAAGTTAGGGCTTGTCTCGTGATGCAGTTTGACGATTTGCGTAATGTATGTCCTATCCATTTCCATCGTCTTTTCCTAATTTCTTCTTCAGCTGGAAGTTGGTTTGTTCTCTCCCACAGAAGGCTATTGCTGATGCTATCCGGCCAATGGATGTTGAGTATCTTGCGTAGACAGCTATTTATAAATACTTGTACTTTCTTGATTGTGGTTGTTGTAGTTCTCCAAGTTTCAGCTCCATACAGTAGAACTGCCTTGACGTTCGTATTGAAGATTCTCACTTTGATATTGGTTGAAAGTTGTTTTGAGTTCCATATGTTCTTCAATTGTAGGAATGCGGCCCTTGCTTTGCCGATCCTCGCCTTTACGTCTGCATCGGATCCTCCTTGTTCATCGATGATGCTTCCCAGGTATGTGAAGGACTCTACATCTTCCAGAGTTTCGCCATCGAGAGTGATTGGATTGCTGTTCTCCGCTTTGAATTTGAGGGCCTTGGTTTTCCCTTTGTGTATACTGAGGCCTACTGATGCAGAGACTGCTGCTACACTGGCTGTCTTTATCTGCATCTGTTCGTGTGTACGTGATAGGAGAGCTAGGTCATCTGCGAAGTCCAAATCGTCTAATTGGTTCTGAGCTGTCCATTGTATTCCGTGTTTTCCTTCAGATGTTGAGGTCTTCATAATCCAGTCGACCACCAGAAGAAAGAGGAAGGGAGAGAGTAAACAGCCTTGTCCGACTCCGGTCCTTACTTGGAATGCATCTGTCAGCTGTCCTCCATGCACTACTTTGCACTGTAGTCCGTCGTATGAGTTCCGGATAATATTGACAACCCGTAAACTACCGTCTAATTAAGATGGCGATCTAACTGAGAAGTAATATTTTGATTTTCGGCATGTATTTATTTATTTATTTTATTTCAACACATAAATATCGGTACAAGAGGGCACCAAATATATATGCGCCACACCATATTTGTGTGTGTGGGCTGTGATACTGCCCGGGTGCTCAAACCGAAGCAGGTTCGGCATGTATGTTTCTGTTTGAATGAGAGAATTCGATAAAGATAAACCAGTTTATCAGCCAGTTTTAAATTTTAATATTAACATGAAGTGGTCAATAGTTAGCATCTACAAAAGGTCGATGTGGAACACTTTGAAGGATTTTTAAAGAACCTTTCTACACATTGATGTGATATGCAAAATAGCATGCTGAATAAGTTAACTTATGAATAAATAACATACCACCATCTTTAGTAAAAAAAGAACGCAGAATATGATACAGTATATAATGATATAGCACGAAATAAAAGTGATAAAAATAGATAACTTGTTTTGTGCAACACAAGAGACAAAATGATTGAACTCTGTATTGACGCGATAACAACTAATGAAGCTAGTCTATATAATTTTATATTCAATCCTAAAGGCCGAGGGAATGTGAAAATTGGCATGAGCCGGCGGTACTATCATAGGACAATATAAACGTACTCATTCAAGCCCATTATGTAAAATGACACGGAAAATAATATTCTAAACAAGAAAACAGTTACTTGTAATAAAAACGTACACCAAAGCTTGAGTATACAATCAGTTACTACAAAAACAATAAGGACCTGTTTTATTGAACCCAACATGAGACATGCCTGACTTAAACTTAAAGGCGAAGAACCAATTAAACGTGCGGATATTGTTTCGTTACATTATTTTGGCGTTAAAGAGCAGCTTAGATTATCATTGTCAAATAAGCCTAACTGTATGAATAAACTGAACATTTAATACCACAAACTTGATAGGAGATAAAACAACAAGGTCAGTTGAACTCAATAGTCAAGTACACAAATTTTTCCGCCGTGAAACTTTCAAAAGGTAGCTAAGTAGTAATGTTTTTCTAGCTTAATAGTCAAGATTGAAGTGATAGAAAAGAAATACTAGGTGGTAAAATAAAAGCTACGCTTAAACTTCAGTCTTCAGTAATAAGGATAGATCTATGGACCTATATTAATCCTTGCAGTTTGCAATACAGTGGATTTCTAATCAAGTTTTGAATATATTAACAGAACGTGCTGATATTACGTGTTCCGGCAGAGAATTCCAGTAATTCACTACTCGGTGCGAGAAACGGAACTCCAGACGTAAACGATTTGATCTTCAATAATACCTGTTAGTCTCTTTTTAGTTTAGTTTGTAAACAGAAAACAAGGTTCGGGCGAAATGCTGCACAAAGAGAATGGGAAACGTAAACATGCTAGGTGAAGTTTGGCATAGTAGTCTATGTTAAACACTAGTGTCACAAACAAAGTACACCTACCTTGACCTTCTTTACTTCACTAGCTTGAGCCTCAATGGAACAGTTGTTGTGAACAAAACCTATTGAGCCACAAAGCTAATGTTTCAAATAACGTACAGTAGAATTTCGATTGCTTACACTCATTGCTATGGCCATTTTCGCTTCAGTAACTGTATCCATAGGAGATGATGCAAAAGGAACCCTCAGAGAAAATCGTTTGCATATCTTGCTGGTAATGTCAACTTCATGTTTTCCAAACCCAACAAATCCTGGTAGAATGATTACGTCGCTTTGTAACGTAAAAAGCTAGTGAAGAAAAAACGTACCTAAACGTCAGTCCAAGCTCTCGTTTGAACAAGTCTGATGCAGAAACCCCGTCCAAATCGCATAAATCACTGTGAGTTGACATGCTGACTATTTAAGAAGCACAAATACACAAACAGTTGAGAAGTAACAAATAGAAAACCTCGCTACCTGACAATGCGCTATTTTAAACTTGCTCGGCCTAATATGACCTTCGAAGTGATTCGAAAAAACAGATACTTGACCTACAATCTTCAGTACCTAGAATACGTTTACAGACATACGTTAATCCTTCCAATTTATAACTGGTGACGTCCAATCTTGTATTGAATGTATCAACGGAATAAAAGAAGCTTTCGCTTAACAGGCTTCCGTGTCTAGTAGCGGGCAATCACCAAATCCTCCAGGTAGGAACCTAGTTATGTTAACAACAAAATAGGAAAAGAAATTAGTAAATCATAGTGTGATACTATCCTTAATCCTTAAGAGTAGATCAAGTTGCCTCTTAAAAAACTCCTGGGAAGTCACTTGGACTAGCTCGGCCGGCATCGAATTCCAGCATTTGACAACTCTTAAGGAGTAGAAGTTGTGTCTACAGTCCGTCCTGCTATGTTGTGTCTCCAGTTTTTGGGTATTACCTCTCAGGTTAGTGTTGGAAATAAGCTTAAGTAGGTGGTTGAGAGGATGTCCAGAAGTGTTAAGGATACTGTAAGGCATCAGAAGGTCACCTCTAAGACGTGTACACTCTAATGGGTTGTAGGGACAGTGAAATGTCACTGAGCCCTAGCCAAATCATCCGGCCGCACTAACCCAGGTTCGTATCCTGGCAGCGACACCATAGCATCATTACTCTTGTGACAGACTTAACGTTTGTCATCGGAGGAACTGAATTGCTTGTCAAAGCTATATATTTCAGCTGGACTTGATAGAACAATTAAACGATTCGTTCTTTTCATTATTTCTATGGTTAATCGCTTTACGTTTAACCAACGTCCTACTAACATATTATGACTCGCTGTTTCCCGACCAGTTTCTGCCGCCTCCTTTCCATTTCTTTTACAGATAAGCAATACCTGAAGGATTTATAATATTCGTTTGGCACTCTCTGGCGCGCGACTGCTCCCAACATGTTTGGTACAGATTCAAACGGCCGTTGAATCTGGTGGGGGAGTATTGTAGGGCCAGTGAAATGTCACTGAGCCCTAGCCAAATCATCCGGCAGTTGGATCACTGAATGTCGAACAGATCATCGCTCCCTGCCAAGGTACAAGCAACGCGCATTAGTTAATTATACGCCATGGACTGGCCCATGCGGCAGTGGTCTTACTTTCGCTTGTATCTACCTTAACTAATATATTTCTGTGATAACGTCCTCTGTATTGTACAGTCTTCAAAGTATCTATGGTACCGTGATACGTCAATGGGGTAGTCCACGTAAGGTGCTGACCACAAGGTGTGACTTCGACATTAGCTAGTTTGTCACACCATTCATGTCTAACTCGAGTAGGCCTCCAATCATTTCGACATAGATCATCTACGTTGGTGATCTACAGGGTAAAGGTTAAGTGATTGAAAGCGCTCTTCATAAGGTTTAAATTTGAGTCCTCGAACTGATTTCGTGGCTCGCCTTTGAATACGCTCCAGGGTGTCCTTATCCTTTTGGAGTGAGGGAGGAAATACTATGTTTCCGTACTCTAAATGGGGACGGATAAAACTATTGAAGATTATATGGAAAGTTCTTACGTCAAACTGGTCGAAAACGCCCTTCAATGTTACCAGTGCGAGGTTTGCTCGGAAGGCATTTTTGTCACAGTTAGCGTAAGACTTTATGTAAGATCCAAACTACGGTTTGGAGTGAAGGACAGCTGTCTGGATGAGTTAGATACGCGCCCTTACCCAATTACTTTGTTTTGGTTTCAATCGGGCGAGGGCGCGTATCTAACTCATCCAGACAGCTGTCCTTCACTCCAAACCGTAGTTTGGATCTTACACTTTAAATCGTAGGGCACCAGGACTCCTAAATCTTTTTCGACTTGGGATACTACTAGAGAGGAGTTACCTAAGTTATAAATGTAGTCTGCGACATGTCGCAGATGGACTACTTTACACTTTGAAGTGTTAAAGGTAAGTCCGTTGTCGTCTGCCCAACTTTGAAATCGAGTCAGATCCTCCTGAAGTGCCTGTATATCGTCTTGGTTGCGTATCTCTCTCCAAAGTTTTACGTCGTCGGCATAACATAATAAGTCTGACGTTACCTGTTGAGGACGATGATTTATGTAGATCAAGAAGAGAAGAGGCCTAAGTGCTGGGCCTTGGGGGACCCCACAGTAAAGAATTCCAGAAATTCACTACACAATGAGAAAAAAAGAACTCCAGACATAAACGATATGATATTGGTTTTTGATCAGTTCCAGATGTGAGGAAAAGATAAGACAAAGCAATACCGAGATCATCGTTCATTATACGGCAAGCCAATATTAGGTCAACTCATAACCTGAGGTAAGATAACGGAAATACGTTGAAGTGTCTCAGTCTTTCTATCACTACAAAAGACACTCATCTGGTTTATGATTTCGTAAGGGATCCTAAAACTTTCCAGTCGTAATTTAGGGTCAATATGGGAAACCTTGGTAAAGAATTTACCTAAATCTATGAAAATTGTAACTACCGGAATACAACCATATTTCGCTGTAATCCAATCTTTTCTTGCAATCGAATTTGTCAAGCATGAAAGACCTTCCCTTAGGCCGTGTTGACACCTGGCTCAAAGATTATTCCCTATCACACAGTTTAGAACAGCCGGCCGGATGATCTTTCTCATTAGCTTGACGACTACACTGGCTAGACCAACTCTTCACTCCTCGCTCTATGAACCGGACTGAATATTACGTCTTTCGAGCTTCTACTGTTAAAGACATTTCAAACAATATTGCAAGAGGTTCTGCTGTAGTGAACGAGAACACAAGGGGGGACAACCGAACGTATATGAATACAAAATTAAAGAACATCCTAGTAAAACCTGAGAACCATACAAAGTATCAATCAGTTGTTTCAAACTTAACTGCTCATTCCTCAAATGCCACACAATCGTATCAGACTTCATTGTTCTTTCGAACCCACACCAATCATTCTCTGTTCTCGTTCTCTTTTCTTCGCTCTTTTAACCGTCTGCTGCCAGGTATTTCACTTTTGATTGTTGATCCACCCTACTTATATCTATTGATATCAGTAGCACACACCATACTGCACTTGTGACCTTCAAGGCACCCATAAAATAAAGTCATCAGCTAAGCAGATTGAGCTATAAAAGATGACACCAAATTATATGTACAACATTCAAAAGTATATTCAAAGCATTTATATACAAAATTCAGAAAGATAATGACCAATGCATATAGGCCGCTTTCAAGACCTGACTAATCGAAAACCCGTCAAGCCAAGATTTGTAGACGGATTCATTATTTAGCTAATGCCATCATTAAATACTATCTTCTATGAACATGTCAGGACTTACTCGACTGTCGGTGTTATATTTACTTTGAGCAATAGTTTACAGAAGATGCAGTTTTTCTTCTGACCGTAGTGTAGCCTTAAGAAATTTAAATGGTCAAAGTTCAGCATTTTCGCCAGTTCTTTATCTCTGTCAAATTTCCGGCATAAACTCCTTTAGAAACACCTTGTGAGATGCTACGGATAAATGCCTTAACCTTTTCCAAATCATCCGTATGTCTAACGTATGAATCAGAGTCGTTTGACTCCTCAAATTACTCACAATAACAATTGATCAAATCATCCTTTATCCAGCCGTGCTAGGGTCAAGTTTTATCTTACCTTGTGACTTTTGCGGTGTATTCTGTGATGCAGAATGAAAGTCCACCAAAGACGTATCAGCCGAATGGACGCTGTTTTTGCCCCTTTTTCTTTTTCTTTTAATCAACACATGGTCTGCCATTTCTCGTCACATGAGACATCTACATTTGGACTGTTTGAAACGGTAATGGTCTTATCCGGGCCCTCAAGTACTGGTTTAGAATCATGACTATCAAAATCCAGTCATACTTCACTCCAGTGGCTATCGGGACTCAGTAGGTAAGTGGATGACGTGATGGCGTCTGAAGATGGCGGTACTGGGTTCGAATTTGTGAGTGATGCAATTACATCCACCTGACGAGTCTAAGATGGAACGAAACGCACGTCCTGGATTCCACTGCTATCCACTGTTCATCTGTGCCTATAATACGTGTGATCGAGGCGATTCGCACAAGATGTATATATGCCAATAAAATAGTGATCAATAATAGTCCTAAACATTAGTGAGAAGATTTAAAGAAACAAAACAAAATGAATTTGTTTTACTCTTTGTTTATTTTAAAGGAGAGTTGCTTCTTTTTAATGATTCTCATTCGGACGTTTGGCTCATCCAGTAACAGAACGTACTACACTCACACTTTCTTCGTTGTCAGTACTCGCGTTATCAGTACAGCTGCCACAACTTTTCTGAAGGCCATAGTCAGAAGGCATTTTCACCCCAGTGGTTCAGTAATGTCCTACTCGTATAGTAGAACATACAGAGTCAATGGGAGTTAGGTTTCGAGCATCTGTCGTATGGGGTCGTACTTAGATTGATGCACATCTTGTAGAATCAGTTTCTACAAAAATCACACCCTATTCTTTCCTCTATATGTAGAAAATTATTTGACAGCTCACATTTCTAAGTACAGTCGACCATTGTAAACAAATTAAAAAGGTCGACAGTAGTTGACAAGGATAAACGCTACAATCACAAGTGTGAGAATTTGCTAAAAGCGATTACCACAATTCGAGGTTGATGAAGATCTCAAACCTTAGTCTTTCGAGTTAAAGCAGATCAAGTATGCTTTAGATGCAATAAATATACAAAATAAAGGTTTATTTTCAACAAATAAGAAATCACTCTTTCTTTCAAAACGCGCGCATATCAAGAAAATTAGGCAGTTTTGTCTGTGTTAAAATCTACAATATGTTTTTTACTAAAAATCCAGCTTCCGCTAGAAAGAATTCATTGACATTTCTGATAACATTTTTACGATGGAGTCTTTTGATAGAACACGCTTAGTCTAGGGGCGGGTTAAAGTAGAGATTATGGCAACACCCAAACTATTGTTTATCATACAGAATATTATTGTGGCAAAAGCTGTCGTTTCACGATAAGATAGTGTAAACAGATCTAGAATTTCCAGTTTCCCCTTGTAGGGCGATGTCATATCACTAATTTAGTATTAAATTGATGAACTCGATCAAAAGCATACAAATATTTGTCTGGATACGGACTGGCCGACTTGGTGAAGTGCCTCATAAGACGTCTGGAGAAACTTTAGTGCAAAATCAAAAAAAACTATTGGCAAGCCAAATAAAGGCTCTGTGAATTGACCATAACACACACAGAACATCCACAGTTGTTACAATTTAGTGCACCAGTATTTTAAGTACTCATCTTGCAGTTATACCCAAGTCTTTTTGTTATGGGACGTTCGAAAGCAACTCCATCAAAATAGTCTATAATAACCATTATTGCGTCTGATGCACTTGAATTCACGTTTACCAGAGTTTGTTATAAAAGTTCGACGTCTTATGTAACGTGGTGTAAATGTTTAGTGAATCGCACTCTATAGTCTTACAGTAGGCCAGAAAGACGATTTAACATTTTAGTCCAAACCCTCAACTTTTATTCATAATTAAATCTAGGGCTTATTTCGTATTTGTGATGATTTGTAATTGATCTGAAGATTATCTGCGCTCCAAAATCGCTTGCTCAAAGATCACAAAATCACGTCTTGCGCATTCGGTGTATGATGTCTACCTGCAATACGTGACTGTCAACGAACATGGTTCCCATGTCCTCACGATCAGCGGCTTTATAAAAGATTTTCGGTCCGTTTTGCAGAGATTTAATGACTGGTTTGATTTGGGATACATTAGATGGACCATACACATTCGATTAACTACGGGAGGTTGGTTCCGATAATCTAGCAGTTCAGATTCATTACCGGCTATAATATACCTAAATCACACATATGCAAAAAAGTGATGCTAATTAGAGTTCATCAACCGTGAAGGTATATACAACCACAGAATTTTAAGTGTGTGCATAAATCCTTGCAGGCAGTTTACGAATGTTTGCTCAGAATAAAAGATGCGTCATCAACCCACAGTGATGGTTTAACCTGCAAAATCTTAACAGGTTTATGCTAACTCGATATCAACACAACGGACTCAAATTCACACTTACATTCTCAACACGGTAACGCACTAACAACGCTCAAACCAACTCTAAACATAGACAATTAGAGCTGAATTTACTAAGTTTCCGTCAGTTTCAAAATCTCTCTATTTTAATATCACATTCGTACATTTGGTCGTCCCGTGGGCATTTCTAGATCATTTTCACTAACAATATTTCAATTTTTGTTTGGTAATTCTCAAAATAAATTCTTCATATTTAGCCTATCTGTGTTAAAAGAACGCGCCTAAATCAAGGCTTTTCACAAATACTATGTGTTTTGTATGGACACAGATATGTTATAAACACTGAGTACGTAGAAATACCTTCTTCCCCTTTCTGTATATCTGTAGCATATTTGCGCTTGCTTTATGTTACTAAGATTCACATGAATTATTTGATTAGTAAATTCTGTACTTAACGTCACACATATTTCTGTCGGGTTATGATCATCATGTTTCAGCAAGTATGGGCTTTTTAGTCCATGCAGTAATTTATATCAGTGTATCACTTGACTGCCATTTTTGATAACCTTGTATTTGCATGTTTTAATAATTTTATTATCAGTTTGAAAAAGTGCATTTATAATGCTTATTTTCATGGTACATTACTCTATGACTAAATAACATTGTTAAATATTTTTACCCTATAGCTCAATCATGATCGTCTTTATAGTACTGTATTAATGAGGCGTTTATCTGTCTTCAAACATCCAAATATAATTCAATTTCACACGATTTCCGTATACAAGAATGTAGTCTTAGAAGACAAACAATGATTCCTACACTTTTGACTCCTGAAGCTAGGTATGAATTAAATTAAAAGATTAGCGCTGGACGCCGAATATTTGAAAGAAAGTCGTGAAGGTCTATGCGTGAAAAATATAGAAGCGGAATATGTGGAGATAGGTCTGACAAGCTTATTTTGTAAATAGTTTTTAATATTATTGGTATTTATTTTGTCAATTTCTCACCGCATGTACATTTATCATTAAATGATTGTACCTGTTGTTTAAGTAAATGACCTTGAAGACTTTTTCCGTTGTGATACTACATAGCGTGACATATCGTTGCTGGTTAACAAATACACTGCTTCTCACACATCCCTCGTTTTATTTTCATTCGAGATTGAGTTAACTGAGATCTAAAACAAATATTATTCACATTCATAGACTGTGAGAGCGAACACACCATACCTTACTTTGGATTACACCACTGGGGATTTCATCGATACGTTTGGAATAACCAAGCATCTATAATTGTGGATTTATTGTACCAGATTAAAGCTGAACACGCATCATTTTGGGTGAACTTAAGTAAAGTCCCATTTTTATTGTATTTGTAACATTTAACTGATATATATTAATATTACTATTGCTTTTTATTAACTTTGTTGATACTTTTTGTGTTTATATATCGTCTGGTCTACCACAATTATTTGGCGAGCCTCGTGTTCATCCTAACGGTTATATTGTTTATCATTTCATGCAATTTACTGGTTTATTTTTTCTCGTAATGTCATCTCCCACTAAACTCATTAATATGGATTCGCCTCCAGTAACAACTTTTGTCTCATTGTCGAACTCTCCTGAAAATAATTTTAGTTCAGTTAATTCTATCTCAGAATTCAGACTCCCAACTTATGGAGCTAATAACCCAAGAGTCTGGTTTGCACAAATTGAAGCTTTGTTCATGGCTAGAGGCATAAGATCTCAGGCATCAAAGTATGCATATGTAGTCGGCGCACTTCCTATTGAGATTGCCGCTGAAGTCGGGGATTTAATCGATCACGTGCCAGAATCTGAACCATATGATAAGATAAAAGCAGCAGTAATTCAACGTACATCGGTCTCAGATGAGAAAAGGCTACAACAATTGCTAACGTCTTGTGACTTGGGAGATAAAAGACCCTCTCAACTTCTCCGCCACATGAAACAACTCGCCGGTCCATACAAGCTAGACGAAGTCCTCCTAAAGCAAATGTGGTTTCAAAGATTACCACACAGCGTTAGACAAATTCTCAGTGTCTCAGGGAAATCCGTCGCACTTGATGACTTAGCCGACATCGCGGATAAAATGATGGAAGTCTACCATGATAGTCACTGTGTGAACTCATTGGAACCACCTGGACCAGCAGATATTAGCTGTTTAGCCTCCTTTCAAAAGCAGTTAACGCAGTTAACGAGCCAGCTGGCGTCTCTGCAATCGACCATAACAACCATCCAAGCTAGACAACCGAGATCCCCCTCCAAACGAAGATCTTTTTCCTGACAACGGTCTCGGTCACCGAAGCGAACATCTGAAGTTTGTTGGTACCACCAAAAATACGGCACCAAAGCACGGCGTTGCACACGACCGTGCACATTTTCTGCGGCTGACACAGAGAATCAGGGAAACGGCCCGGCCAGACAGTGATGGCGGCGCCTGTTTCTGGCCACTACCCGAGCCGTCTATTTCATGTCAGGGATCGAATTTCGGGCTCAGATTTTTGGTCGATACAGGAGCCGAAATCAGAATCATCCCATTACACCTCTCTCAACGACGGCACCCTCAGAGTACTAAATTGTCTCTAGTCGCAGCCAATAACACAGTCATTAAAACTTATGGCGAACAATCACTTATCTTAGATCTCGGTCTCCGGAGACGTTTCACATGGGTTTTCATCGTAGCTGAAATCAAACAACCCATTCTCAGGGCCGACTTTCTCGGTGCTTACAACCTACTCGTAGATATGGGGAAAAAGAAACTAATCGACAAAAACACAAGCTTACAGGTCAGTGGCACAACTATCTCCAGTTGCGAAATTCATGGAGTCCGTATGTTAAGACCTGAAAACAAAATTTTCACCGATATCCTGTCGAGGTATGAAAATATAACCAGAGCTGATTACCAAAGCGAACACTCCAGACATCATGTTCAACACAGTATTACTACTACAGGACCACCCATTCGCGCCAGGGCGAGAAGACTCCCTCCAAACAAGTTGCAGTTCGCTAAGAGAGAATTCGAACACATGATGCAACTTGGGATAATCAGACAATCTAACAGTCCTTGGGCCTCGCCGCTGCATATGGTTCCCAAGAAAGATCAAGACTGGCGCCCATGTGGAGATTATCGCCGATTGAATAACCAGACTATCCCAGACCGGTATCCGATCCCTCATCTGCATGATTTTTCTTTAAATCTACATGGGAAACAGATCTTTTCGAAGTTAGATCTAGTCCGAGCATACCACCAAATACCGATGGTACCTGAGGATATCGAGAAAACAGCCGTAATCACACCTTTTGGCTTGTTTGAATTCTTCAGGATGCCTTTCGGACTAAAAACGCCGTTCAAACCTTTCAGAGATTTATGGACGAAGTAACTAGAGGTTTGGATTTTGTGTTTGTCTATATCGACGATGTTTTAATCGCTAGTTCTTCCACTGAAGAACATGTTCAGCACTTACACACGCTTTTTGAACGTTTCAAAAGTTATGGTGTTGTAATCAACCCTTCGAAGTGTATATTTGGCGCCCCATCCCTGGAATTCCTGGGACACCACATTGATTCCCAAGGAATTAAACCGCTTGAAGATAAAGTCAAAGCCATCACCAGCTATCCAGAACCAACCTCAGTAAAATCACTGCGTCGTTTTCTTGGAACATGCAATTTTTATCGACGATTTCTACCAAATTGTGCCGATGTACTACAGCCATTGACAGATTTACTGGAAAACGATAAATCAGGTACCAAGAAAGAAAAGAACCAAATATTCAAGTTACCTTCCGATGCCAAAGTAGCATTTGAAAAAGCTAAATCCATGATTGCTAATGCTACCATGCTCCAACACCTAAATACTGACCCTACAACACTGTTGATCCTGTGCACGGATGCTTCACAAAAGCCGTAGGGGCAGTATTACAACAGCGGGTAAACAACACGATTACCCCCATTGCCTTTTCTCCAAGAGATTATCGCCAGCACAAGAACGTTATAGTACTTTTGGACGCGAACTCTTAGCTATGTATTTAGCAGTAAAACATTTCAACTTTTTGCTACAGGGTCGTGATTTCATCATTATGACAGATCACAAACCCCTGTGCCATTCTTTTAGCACATCTTATGACAAACATTCCCCACGAGAAGCAAGACAACTTGATTATATCTCCCAATTTACCACAGACATCAGGTTTATCAAAGGTCACACGAACATTGTTGCAGATGCACTATCTAGGAGGGATATCAATACGATGGTACTCAATCATGACATCAGCCTTGAAACCTTGGCTAAATTACAAGCAGACGATGCAGAATTGAAAGCCTGCAAAGAAAAGTCTAGCTTAGATCTCAAACATGTACCCATTCCTCTTTCAGATGCATTTATCATGTGCGACACTTCAACAGGCAACAATCGTCCGTTTGTCCCACACGCTTGCCGACGAAAAATATTTCAGCACTTGCACGGTCTTTCACATCCAGGCATCAGAGCAACAACAAAGCTCATTACCGAACGTTTTGTGTGGCCCAAAATCAACTTGGATGTTAAACGTTGGACACGTAGCTGTCTCCAGTGCCAACGCAGTAAGACGCAAAAACACACCTACAGTCCAATTGGGAAGTTCTCTATCCCTGACAAACGCTTCCAGCACGTGCATTTAGATTTAGTTGGGCCTCTGCCACCATCAAACTCTTTCACACATATCCTCACCGCAATAGATAGGTTCACAAGATGGGCCATAGCATGCCCTATAAAGGACACTTCGGCAGAAACAGTCGCTTCAGTTTTCCTCGACCGCTGGATATCCAACTTTGGCGTACCATCAACAATCACAACAGACCGCGGTCCCCAATTCCAGTCCGTCATATTTAACGAGTTCACTAAACTTCTTGGAGTAAATCATGTTAAAACGACAGCTTATCATCCGGCAGCTAATGGCATGGTTGAAAGATTCCATCGCCAACTAAAAAGCTCTCTGATGACACAACCGGACTCTTCAAAATGGAGCGATGCTTTACCGCTCGTTCTCCTTGGGATTCGCTCGTCAGTAAAGGAAGACATCGGATGCACGGCTGCTGAACTAGTCTATGGGCACGACATTAACGTTACCAGGACAACTGGTCAAGAATGAACCCACAACGCCAGGAAACCCTCCTCGTTTTGTAAGCAGATTACTACAAATGATGCAGAACATCAGAGCAATACCACCTAGAGAACACAACAACCGAGTCCATCTCGATAAACATTTAGAAACGTGCAAACTTGTTTTTGTTCGAGTAGACGCGATGAAAAAGCCACTGACACCACCATATGAAGGCCCTTATAAAGTAATAAAACGCACTCACAAATATTTCATTATCAACAAAAATGGGAACAATGAGACAATCTCTATAGACCGAATAAAACCAGCTTTCTACGAAGTCCCTCAAGACACAGAAGACAATACTGCGAACAAACAATCAGTCCCATCTATTGCTAAGAAACAAGAGGAAGAGGAAAAACTTAGCACTACATCCTCTTGTTTAACACGTTCTGGGAGACTTATAAAAACCAAAGCGTTACGTACATTTTGCCGTATAAAAAAAACTAAAACAATCAAAGCAAACAATTGTCGAGGACCTACACTGTCAATCTCATCTAAAATTTTTTTTCTTTTCACAGTGTTTATAACTAATCACATTTTTCCACAATTATTCGTTTTGTCAAACTTTTTTTTAAAAAAATTGTTACAATAATAAACGGGTAAACTTTATTTAATTATTTATTCATTATACACAAAAATAAACAATTCAATTTTTTTTGTGTGTGGGTCATTAACAGTGTTACACATTATTATAATTGTTAGCCAAACAAGACATTAAATGACAGTATTTTCATTTTTTTGTGTTCGTTATGCTATGCTACATCATTGCTATTCTCAAATGATAACACACTGCATCTTATTAATGTATATGTCATATCCATCTCCACAACTTTTGTTGGTTATAACTGTAAATATTATTTTTGTATATACATATATATCATATTCTCACATTTTGTTGTTGTTATTATAACCAGTGTTACATTTATCATTAAATGATTGTACCTGTTGTTTAAGTAAATGACCTTGAAGACTTTTTCCGTTGTGATACTACATAGCGTGACATATCGTTGCTGGTTAACAAATACACTGCTTCTCACACATCCCTCGTTTTATTTTCATTCGAGATTGAGTTAACTGAGATCTAAAACAAATATTATTCACATTCATAGACTGTGAGAGCGAACACACCATACCTTACTTTGGATTACACCACTGGGGATTTCATCGATACGTTTGGAATAACCAAGCATCTATAATTGTGGATTTATTGTACCAGATTAAAGCTGAACACGCATCATTTTGGGTGAACTTAAGTAAAGTCCCATTTTTATTGTATTTGTAACATTTAACTGATATATATTAATATTACTATTGCTTTTTATTAACTTTCTTGATACTTTTTGTGTTTATATATCAACTATGGGATGAGGGTGGGTGTAGCTAACGAGTCACAAATACAATACATTGGTTAGTGCTCACCTAGTTCTATCTACCTAGATTGTTATATCTCGGGAATTCCTGGTCTGTACAACAATTCAAATACTTCATACCACATAGGTTAGGCAGTCATGTAATGGGTCATTTATATAGTATACAAGGTATAATAATGTGATCATTAAAAGTATGGTCGATTGCAGAGACGCCAGCTGGCTCGTTAACTGCGTTAACTGCTTTTGAAAGGAGGCTAAACAGCTAATATCTGCTGGTCCAGGTGGTTCCAATGAGTTCACACAGTGACTATCATGGTAGACTTCCATCATTTTATCCGCGATGTCGGCTAAGTCATCAAGTGCGACGGATTTCCCTGAGACACTGAGAATTTGTCTAACGCTGTGTGGTAATCTTTGAAACCACATTTGCTTTAGGAGGACTTCGTCTAGCTTGTATGGACCGGCGAGTTGTTTCATGTGGCGGAGAAGTTGAGAGGGTCTTTTATCTCCCAAGTCACAAGACGTTAGCAATTGTTGTAGCCTTTTCTCATCTGAGACCGATGTACGTTGAATTACTGCTGCTTTTATCTTATCATATGGTTCAGATTCTGGCACGTGATCGATTAAATCCCCGACTTCAGCGGCAATCTCAATAGGAAGTGCGCCGACTACATATGCATACTTTGATGCCTGAGATCTTATGCCTCTAGCCATGAACAAAGCTTCAATTTGTGCAAACCAGACTCTTGGGTTATTAGCTCCATAAGTTGGGAGTCTGAATTCTGAGATAGAATTAACTGAACTAAAATTATTTTCAGGAGAGTTCGACAATGAGACAAAAGTTGTTACTGGAGGCGAATCCATATTAATGAGTTTAGTGGGAGATGACATTACGAGAAAAAAATAAACCAGTAAATTGCATGAAATGATAAACAATATAACCGTTAGGATGAACACGAGGCTCGCCAAATAATTGTGGTAGACCAGACGATATATAAACACAAAAAGTATCAACAAAGTTAATAAAAAGCAATAGTAATATTAATATATATCAGTTAAATGTTACAAATACAATAAAAATGGGACTTTACTTAAGTTCACCCAAAATGATGCGTGTTCAGCTTTAATCTGGTACAATAAATCCACAATTATAGATGCTTGGTTATTCCAAACGTATCGATGAAATCCCCAGTGGTGTAATCCAAAGTAAGGTATGGTGTGTTCGCTCTCACAGTCTATGAATGTGAATAATATTTGTTTTAGATCTCAGTTAACTCAATCTCGAATGAAAATAAAACGAGGGATGTGTGAGAAGCAGTGTATTTGTTAACCAGCAACGATATGTCACGCTATGTAGTATCACAACGGAAAAAGTCTTCAAGGTCATTTACTTAAACAACAGGTACAATCATTTAATGATAAATGTAACACTGGTTATAATAACAACAACAAAATGTGAGAATATGATATATATGTATATACAAAAATAATATTTACAGTTATAACCAACAAAAGTTGTGGAGATGGATATGACATATACATTAATAAGATGCAGTGTGTTATCATTTGAGAATAGCAATGATGTAGCATAGCATAACGAACACAAAAAAAATGAAAATACTGTCAT
Source organism: Schistosoma haematobium (assembly GCF_000699445.3). NCBI lineage: Eukaryota > Metazoa > Platyhelminthes > Trematoda > Strigeidida > Schistosomatidae > Schistosoma > Schistosoma haematobium. The sequence goes on along the minus strand of NC_067196.1, from coordinate 32,800,813 downwards.
TTAATGTCTTGTTTGGCTAACAATTATAATAATGTGTAACACTGTTAATGACCCACACACAAAAAAATTGAATTGTTTATTTTTGTGTATAATGAATAAATAATTAAATAAAGTTTACCCGTTTATTATTGTAACAATTTTTTAAAAAAGTTTGACAAAACGAATAATTGTGGAAAAATGTGATTAGTTATAAACACTGTGAAAAGAAAAAAATTTTAGATGAGATTGACAGTGTAGGTCCTCGACAATTGTTTGCTTTGATTGTTTTAGTTTTTTATACGGCAAAATGTACGTAACGCTTTGGTTTTTATAAGTCTCCCAGAACGTGTTAAACAAGAGGATGTAGTGCTAAGTTTTTCCTCTTCCTCTTGTTTCTTAGCAATAGATGGGACTGATTGTTTGTTCGCAGTATTGTCTTCTGTGTCTTGAGGGACTTCGTAGAAAGCTGGTTTTATTCGGTCTATAGAGATTGTCTCATTGTTCCCATTTTTGTTGATAATGAAATATTTGTGAGTGCGTTTTATTACTTTATAAGGGCCTTCATATGGTGGTGTCAGTGGCTTTTTCATCGCGTCTACTCGAACAAAAACAAGTTTGCACGTTTCTAAATGTTTATCGAGATGGACTCGGTTGTTGTGTTCTCTAGGTGGTATTGCTCTGATGTTCTGCATCATTTGTAGTAATCTGCTTACAAAACGAGGAGGGTTTCCTGGCGTTGTGGGTTCATTCTTGACCAGTTGTCCTGGTAACGTTAATGTCGTGCCCATAGACTAGTTCAGCAGCCGTGCATCCGATGTCTTCCTTTACTGACGAGCGAATCCCAAGGAGAACGAGCGGTAAAGCATCGCTCCATTTTGAAGAGTCCGGTTGTGTCATCAGAGAGCTTTTTAGTTGGCGATGGAATCTTTCAACCATGCCATTAGCTGCCGGATGATAAGCTGTCGTTTTAACATGATTTACTCCAAGAAGTTTAGTGAACTCGTTAAATATGACGGACTGGAATTGGGGACCGCGGTCTGTTGTGATTGTTGATGGTACGCCAAAGTTGGATATCCAGCGGTCGAGGAAAACTGAAGCGACTGTTTCTGCCGAAGTGTCCTTTATAGGGCATGCTATGGCCCATCTTGTGAACCTATCTATTGCGGTGAGGATATGTGTGAAAGAGTTTGATGGTGGCAGAGGCCCAACTAAATCTAAATGCACGTGCTGGAAGCGTTTGTCAGGGATAGAGAACTTCCCAATTGGACTGTAGGTGTGTTTTTGCGTCTTACTGCGTTGGCACTGGAGACAGCTACGTGTCCAACGTTTAACATCCAAGTTGATTTTGGGCCACACAAAACGTTCGGTAATGAGCTTTGTTGTTGCTCTGATGCCTGGATGTGAAAGACCGTGCAAGTGCTGAAATATTTTTCGTCGGCAAGCGTGTGGGACAAACGGACGATTGTTGCCTGTTGAAGTGTCGCACATGATAAATGCATCTGAAAGAGGAATGGGTACATGTTTGAGATCTAAGCTAGACTTTTCTTTGCAGGCTTTCAATTCTGCATCGTCTGCTTGTAATTTAGCCAAGGTTTCAAGGCTGATGTCATGATTGAGTACCATCGTATTGATATCCCTCCTAGATAGTGCATCTGCAACAATGTTCGTGTGACCTTTGATAAACCTGATGTCTGTGGTAAATTGGGAGATATAATCAAGTTGTCTTGCTTCTCGTGGGGAATGTTTGTCATAAGATGTGCTAAAAGAATGGCACAGGGGTTTGTGATCTGTCATAATGATGAAATCACGACCCTGTAGCAAAAAGTTGAAATGTTTTACTGCTAAATACATAGCTAAGAGTTCGCGTCCAAAAGTACTATAACGTTCTTGTGCTGGCGATAATCTCTTGGAGAAAAAGGCAATGGGGGTAATCGTGTTGTTTACCCGCTGTTGTAATACTGCCCCTACGGCTTTTTGTGAAGCATCCGTGCACAGGATCAACAGTGTTGTATGGTCAGTATTTAGGTGTTGGAGCATGGTAGCATTAGCAATCATGGATTTAGCTTTTTCAAATGCTACTTTGGCATCGGAAGGTAACTTGAATATTTGGTTCTTTTCTTTCTTGGTACCTGATTTATCGTTTTCCAGTAAATCTGTCAATGGCTGTAGTACATCGGCACAATTTGGTAGAAATCGTCGATAAAAATTGCATGTTCCAAGAAAACGACGCAGTGATTTTACTGAGGTTGGTTCTGGATAGCTGGTGATGGCTTTGACTTTATCTTCAAGCGGTTTAATTCCTTGGGAATCAATGTGGTGTCCCAGGAATTCCAGGGATGGGGCGCCAAATATACACTTCGAAGGGTTGATTACAACACCATAACTTTTGAAACGTTCAAAAAGCGTGTGTAAGTGCTGAACATGTTCTTCAGTGGAAGAACTAGCGATTAAAACATCGTCGATATAGACAAACACAAAATCCAAACCTCTAGTTACTTCGTCCATAAATCTCTGAAAGGTTTGAACGGCGTTTTTAGTCCGAAAGGCATCCTGAAGAATTCAAACAAGCCAAAAGGTGTGATTACGGCTGTTTTCTCGATATCCTCAGGTACCATCGGTATTTGGTGGTATGCTCGGACTAGATCTAACTTCGAAAAGATCTGTTTCCCATGTAGATTTAAAGAAAAATCATGCAGATGAGGGATCGGATACCGGTCTGGGATAGTCTGGTTATTCAATCGGCGATAATCTCCACATGGGCGCCAGTCTTGATCTTTCTTGGGAACCATATGCAGCGGCGAGGCCCAAGGACTGTTAGATTGTCTGATTATCCCAAGTTGCATCATGTGTTCGAATTCTCTCTTAGCGAACTGCAACTTGTTTGGAGGGAGTCTTCTCGCCCTGGCGCGAATGGGTGGTCCTGTAGTAGTAATACTGTGTTGAACATGATGTCTGGAGTGTTCGCTTTGGTAATCAGCTCTGGTTATATTTTCATACCTCGACAGGATATCGGTGAAAATTTTGTTTTCAGGTCTTAACATACGGACTCCATGAATTTCGCAACTGGAGATAGTTGTGCCACTGACCTGTAAGCTTGTGTTTTTGTCGATTAGTTTCTTTTTCCCCATATCTACGAGTAGGTTGTAAGCACCGAGAAAGTCGGCCCTGAGAATGGGTTGTTTGATTTCAGCTACGATGAAAACCCATGTGAAACGTCTCCGGAGACCGAGATCTAAGATAAGTGATTGTTCGCCATAAGTTTTAATGACTGTGTTATTGGCTGCGACTAGAGACAATTTAGTACTCTGAGGGTGCCGTCGTTGAGAGAGGTGTAATGGGATGATTCTGATTTCGGCTCCTGTATCGACCAAAAATCTGAGCCCGAAATTCGATCCCTGACATGAAATAGACGGCTCGGGTAGTGGCCAGAAACAGGCGCCGCCATCACTGTCTGGCCGGGCCGTTTCCCTGATTCTCTGTGTCAGCCGCAGAAAATGTGCACGGTCGTGTGCAACGCCGTGCTTTGGTGCCGTATTTTTGGTGGTACCAACAAACTTCAGATGTTCGCTTCGGTGACCGAGACCGTTGTCAGGAAAAAGATCTTCGTTTGGAGGGGGATCTCGGTTGTCTAGCTTGGATGGTTGTTATGGTCGATTGCAGAGACGCCAGCTGGCTCGTTAACTGCGTTAACTGCTTTTGAAAGGAGGCTAAACAGCTAATATCTGCTGGTCCAGGTGGTTCCAATGAGTTCACACAGTGACTATCATGGTAGACTTCCATCATTTTATCCGCGATGTCGGCTAAGTCATCAAGTGCGACGGATTTCCCTGAGACACTGAGAATTTGTCTAACGCTGCGTGGTAATCTTTGAAACCACATTTGCTTTAGGAGGACTTCGTCTAGCTTGTATGGACCGGCGAGTTGTTTCATGTGGCGGAGAAGTTGAGAGGGTCTTTTATCTCCCAAGTCACAAGACGTTAGCAATTGTTGTAGCCTTTTCTCATCTGAGACCGATGTACGTTGAATTACTGCTGCTTTTATCTTATCATATGGTTCAGATTCTGGCACGTGATCGATTAAATCCCCGACTTCAGCGGCAATCTCAATAGGAAGTGCGCCGACTACATATGCATACTTTGATGCCTGAGATCTTATGCCTCTAGCCATGAACAAAGCTTCAATTTGTGCAAACCAGACTCTTGGGTTATTAGCTCCATAAGTTGGGAGTCTGAATTCTGAGATAGAATTAACTGAACTAAAATTATTTTCAGGAGAGTTCGACAATGAGACAAAAGTTGTTACTGGAGGCGAATCCATATTAATGAGTTTAGTGGGAGATGACATTACGAGAAAAAATAAACCAGTAAATTGCATGAAATGATAAACAATATAACCGTTAGGATGAACACGAGGCTCGCCAAATAATTGTGGTGGACCAGACGATATATAAACACAAAAAGTATCAACAAAGTTAATAAAAAGCAATAGTAATATTAATATATATCAGTTAAATGTTACAAATACAATAAAAATGGGACTTTACTTAAGTTCACCCAAAATGATGCGTGTTCAGCTTTAATCTGGTACAATAAATCCACAATTATAGATGCTTGGTTATTCCAAACGTATCGATGAAATCCCCAGTGGTGTAATCCAAAGTAAGGTATGGTGTGTTCGCTCTCACAGTCTATGAATGTGAATAATATTTGTTTTAGATCTCAGTTAACTCAATCTCGAATGAAAATAAAACGAGGGATGTGTGAGAAGCAGTGTATTTGTTAACCAGCAACGATATGTCACGCTATGTAGTATCACAACGGAAAAAGTCTTCAAGGTCATTTACTTAAACAACAGGTACAATCATTTAATGATAAATGTACATGCGGTGAGAAATTGACAAAATAAATACCAATAATATTAAAAACTATTTACAAAATAAGCTTGTCAGACCTATCTCCACATATTCCGCTTCTATATTTTTCACGCATAGACCTTCACGACTTTCTTTCAAATATTCGGCGTCCAGCGCTAATCTTTTAATTTAATTCATACCTAGCTTCAGGAGTCAAAAGTGTAGGAATCATTGTTTGTCTTCTAAGACTACATTCTTGTATACGGAAATCGTGTGAAATTGAATTATATTTGGATGTTTGAAGACAGATAAACGCCTCATTAATACAGTACTATAAAGACGATCATGATTGAGCTATAGGGTAAAAATATTTAACAATGTTATTTAGTCATAGAGTAATGTACCATGAAAATAAGCATTATAAATGCACTTTTTCAAACTGATAATAAAATTATTAAAACATGCAAATACAAGGTTATCAAAAATGGCAGTCAAGTGATACACTGATATAAATTACTGCATGGACTAAAAAGCCCATACTTGCTGAAACATGATGATCATAACCCGACAGAAATATGTGTGACGTTAAGTACAGAATTTACTAATCAAATAATTCATGTGAATCTTAGTAACATAAAGCAAGCGCAAATATGCTACAGATATACAGAAAGGGGAAGAAGGTATTTCTACGTACTCAGTGTTTATAACATATCTGTGTCCATACAAAACACATAGTATTTGTGAAAAGCCTTGATTTAGGCGCGTTCTTTTAACACAGATAGGCTCACGAAAACACCATCCAACATCAGTTAAACTACAGAATATGTTGACTACAGTTAACGGTCAAATATAGATCATTATTTAGGTCTTACATATTCTTTAAGATGACATAATCAGTAAAAGATGGCACTTTTACCAGAATACACATAAGTTGATTAACAACAGCTTCAACAACATTAAATTTACAAAGGAATTAGAATCGGAAAACAAAAGATTTATTGTTGGATAGCTTAGTCAACTAAACAGGCATAATAACCTTGGAAACATAAATATACAAAGAGCAAATACTCGTGGATAATAGGCTAAACCGCAACAGCAACAACGCACAGGAAATGGGTACAAATCTTATACACAGGAATCATACATTATCACAACACTACCAATGCACTGGAAATTGAAGAAAAACAACTTCTGTACGTATCCTCTATTAATCCCTATGGCAACAACTTCATCAAAGGGTTTCTAGAAAACCAACGTATAGTAAAAAAAAGAAATCAAGAAACAGAACATTCGATCATATGTGAAAAGTATCTCACAGGTCATCATAATGATTTCTAAGCGTGCGTTACGGACTTTTCTCAGTTTGTCATCCTATTTTATGCTGACTGAAAGAGATAATAGTGAAGGAAGGTAAAGACGGCGTCGTCTACAGAATGAGTTGCGCTAATTGTCAGTAATACCATCATTGACGAAATGTACATTTAATTCATTGACACATAAATGACAACAGTTAATGAGTGTTGTTACATGATTGATTATCAATGATATAAGTGCATGTAGGCAACTGTGAATATGACTTCTATTGGTGACGTCTAGTAACTCTGGATCGATAAGATTATAAGGATCCCAGAAAATCCCTGGAAGCTTCTATTCTGATCAACCTAAGTCATCAAACATGTGAACACAGATCTAATTTGTTAGTTCATACAGAAATGATCAACCAATTTCATGTTTAGAGGTTAACCGAACGGGACAGCGAACAATAGCGAAGTAACAAATGGAGTCGTGGTATTCTAGGAAAAAATATTTTTATTTTGCAGCAGTTTGAAAGGACTTCCTCTAGGCCACAACTAGGGTTAACGATATGTTATTGTGAATGTAAACACTTTTCGTAAGACATCAAATTTTATTTCCCAAGTTTACTTGCATATAAGCATATACACAAATTTCTAATAGATATTTATCTCTGTCCTTAGATCTAGATATTTTAGTTTTGGTGAAATTTTTGACACAGATGAGTCGATGAGGAATTATCATGTGTTCAACCCAGGGTTATTCAATTCAGTCATTAGGTGACATTTGAATCTTAAAACGACCATCAATAAACTCTAGAACGAAGATATATTTCGAAAATTTGCACATTCATAAGTTTTGTATTGTGGACTCTTATATTAATCACTATCCAAGCCTTAAAGTTATAATTTAGGTTTTTCACTCCCATGATTAATAATACCTGGTTTTATTAGTCATCATTAGTAATTCAGCTTAAACGGACGGTTTAACGAAATTGTATCCTATAACTGAACGTTACACTACTTTTTGAGGAGTCATAGTTTCTATTTTAAAGTAGTTAGTGATCATTTTGATTATCGGCGAAATACGAGTTCAACAAATAAAGGTATGATTTCGAGGAATTTATTAGCTCTTACGTACTGAGTCACAAACATCTGGCACCTTTTATCGACCAACGAAGTCATTTAGATTCTATAGAATGTGATCAAGTTTACATAAATAAAATGCCACCAAAATAAATGATCTTCACTACTAAAAATAAATTCACAGAATGTGTCAGGATCCCATGGTATAAAGATTAAGATATCTAATTCGTATTATACTTCAAGTAAAACTTTATTTTTCAGGAAATAGACTCACATAAAATAATTTAAAATGCAAAATACATTTTAGAAGAACAACATCAATTTTGTATTTCATACTTTTAATATTTAACAAATAATTTGTTAGTTTTGAATTCTCGACGTAGAATACAAATGTTTTTGTTTATCAACGACCATATCTCATTAAATTCCCATAATATCTTTGGTATCCTTCTCCAGAATCTTTTGGTTTCCGTGGTCGATAGAACAGTTTTTGAAATTCTAGTGGATCATCTAATTCTAATTCATTTGGTGCCAATATTTTCTGTCGTTCAATTAAATCAAGTAATCGACCAGATTGTAAAGGTAGAACACATGAAACTGATAATAAGACTAATATCATCAAAATTTGTAGAAATCTCATTTTGTAAATATGCTCAAATTTAAACTAAAAAAATAAAAATAAATTAAGTGATATCTTTTAATTTGACAGTTATGTTAAGGATGCCGCAAATACATGGTTTTACTAGAAAAACTGTTTCATAAATGTGATGATGAGGAAATATTACCCTTCTCATTCTTCCAAGAAATGTAAGTAAACAACCATTCAATGTTTAGCTGTCGTATAAACTTTCATAGCATGCTACACTTTTAGTTGTAATGACAAGATTCCATCACAGGTTATTTAACAAGAAAAGTTTTCTGTTTTTCATCACAAACCGTTAAGTCTTGAATTAATCTTTTATTAGATGAACTGAATAAATTGATATTTTTAATCTCATTAGTGTAATTGCTTTCCTAATATGAAATTAAGTTAAAAGAAAACTAAGTATTGTAAAGTGAAAATATTAATTCTGGAGCAGAAAACTGATAAAGTGAATGTTACAAACCTACTAATTATGAAAATAATCTCATTAACGATCTGATAATTGAATATTTTCTGAACTACTACGGCTTTATTGAAAGATATAATGTTTAATTGACAATAAGATCCTATATCTTAAAACTGTTCTTTGTGAATTTATACCATATTAAAATATTTTGTTTCACAAACTTACATTTGAATTATTTTATTCAAGTTAACAACTAAAATATCCTACTGATTTTGTTCAACTGTAGTATTTTTTATAAACTGTGAACAACCTTTGAATGAAAAAAGAAATTAATGCAACAGAGCGATCAACTTGACCAGATGTTTTTAATCATAGAATTCATGATAAATACTCGACCGTTCGAACTACTGATGAACACAGTTGGGAAAATACCACAATGAGGCAATGTTCTATGGTTTTCAAAGGTTACTTATCTGAGATCAATCAATGACGAATAAAATTTATAAAATAAAATAATCTTCGAAAGGGTCCTAAGTTATTCAACTTTTTATCTATTATTATTATTATTATTATTATTATTATTATACAAATCTGTATGACAAGAACTTTATTATGAATTTGTCTATCCTCAGACTGTGCAATTCTTGATATCTGAACATTATGTTTTTATTTTATTCAATATTACATATTGGATCACAATAATAACTTTCACACGACATATTATAAACAATAATCTGAAATAAAAGGCAACCATAAATATACTTTAACACAAAAGGTAATGATAAATGTAACATTGTTTTATATTTAGGCATTTGTTATTCTGTTGTTGTTGTTTTCATTTGAAAATATAAATGAACATAATATTCATGATAATGAATAAAAGTTAATAGCATAGTAATCTAGTAAATAAACCAATCTGTTATGCACAAAATGTTGTTACATAATTGTCTAATATCATATTGTTACTTATATTCATATGAGACTAATTTGAAATGAGATGGAATATTTTTTCAGTTATTTCTTCATATCATCACCAAGGTAAATCCTAATTTAGGTTTCTGGATTTCAACAATGAGATTATTCGAAAATTTACAACTGGCAAGTAGAAGGCTGTTTACAAGTAATAAATACAAGATAATTAAGATTAGAGAATATTAAGGTAAGAGACATAGTAACCTTTCACGTTCAGCATGTGATAAATTAATATCAATAAATCATAAAACAGAATTTTAAATGGTGAACCCTTATAAATTGGTTGTTTTTTTATACAGCTAGGAGTAATAATGAAAAACGTGGTTATGAAGGATACTTTAGAAATTGTCAACAATAACTACAAGACTAGTAATATAGTCCTAATAGGAGTAGCTACTGTAGTTGTAGTTGTAATAGCACGATTCATGCGGTCGTACGATATCCAACTTCTAACGACATCGATATCACGTAAACAATAACCACTACAAGTCAGAACTTATGTATTTTTTACTATAATCCGTGTAATATCCACCTTTTACCTTTAAAACCTCAAAAAGGGAAAATAGCTTTGTGCAAAGTAAAGTTGGATCAAAGTGAACTTAAACAAAATTAGAAATCTTAAAATGTTTTAGATGTTTGTGTTATAACTTGTCGTTTGAATGCTTATTGTCTTGGCTCTTTTAATGCTACTTTTGTATCTGGCCGTCGCTGATTGTTATGACGGAAACTCTTGTCAATTATACTCGGAACGAGGGACCTCTGCAATTCCCACGACGCGAAAGTACGAACACAAAGACTGGTATAAGTGATGATTTATTAACTTCAAAACACGACGACGACGACTCTAGTAGAAAATCCACTCCTTTATATATTGATTGTACACCCATTGTGATTAATAATGAGGATGAAATCACATATATGAAAAATACTTAGAGTTATAACAAATCACAGATTAAGCATAGTTCATGTCAATCGAATACAAGAATATCGCATATTATACAGAATAAAATATCATACAAGAAAAGAAAAGGAATACTACATTGAGTCATCATTACACTGAATCAAAACGGAAGTAATCTTGAACAATAACTCATAATGAGTAAATCAATCGAAAATTGACTTTTCTTTCCATCATATCAGTTTGATATTAATGATCACATTGAATGATTTTGAACAAAAACGAGAATATACAAACCTTTATATATAATAAATCATTTGAGATGGCTTTTGATGTAACACATTGAAAATATAGTAAAACTTATGAAAATAAAAGTGTCTTTAAGTAATCAATTAAAATTTCAATTTAATTATTTACATAATTTAGAAAAGCGAATGTTGCATCATTAGAAACAATCAAGAGAAATTTCTAGATCTACATTTTTTGCTAGTTGGTACCGCTTGAACAAGATTTATATACAACTCTAAAGGAATAAATACTTTTCGTGTAATTGAAATCGATACTATTTAAGCTGTGATTATAATAAAAATTACAACTCATTTCATAGAAACATTCTTTACAGTCCAATGTATTTTGATGTATACAGTGATTTATATAAGTTTTGATACAGCTAACTTAATAGTTGAGCATATCAAATGGTGACTGAATAACTTCTTTTGTGTTTTCCTTTGATATACACATCCTGTAAATGCCATATTGATGAACAATGATTCAATGGATTTACGAGAAAAAAAAAGTGAATAAAAATCCAGATTTGTATCAACATTTCAGAATGACAGAGGCAACGTAAATAAAAGATATTTGTGTAGACATAACTGATTTGAACTATTTGTTTTCATGTGAAGTAATGAGTCAATTTACTAAGACTAGAAAAATTCTTTCTAAAGCAAAAACACAATCTCATATCTTACAGTAACAAAGAATTAAACTATTATAATGTACATTAATGCAGTATGTGTGTTGAATAGATAACAGTCATTTTATTAACGACCTAAGAACTTAATCAGCCGACAAGAGTTTTCTAATTGAATAAAATATCGATTTAAATCAAGATTACAATATCGATACTAAAAAAACTATGATTTTGACTAAAAGAAAGTTATTTACGAAAAAATTAACAAGAGAAAGAATATTCAAGTTATCTTCTAGGAATAGTGATAAGTATATGATATATTTCTTAAATGATAATTATCACCTACTTATATTTTTGTTCTAAATATTATTTATTGTATCTAAGCTAACTGATAACTAGGAAATTCAATTAGATAGAACCAAACAAATACTAAAAGAGAACGTAAGATAATCTCATTAAGCAATTATAAAATTACCTGTTATTCCAGACTGATATGTCTATGAATTTATTAGTCTCATGGGGTTCATACAATATCATAGTTTACAATAAAACATGATGTAATTTATTCAAAAAATATATTCTCCGGAATACTATTTCGCTTTAATGTCTAGACAACCTTGTTCACATGCATGTTTGATGCATTTTTTCCTTTATTCATTAAACTAATGCTAACTTTAAAGCATAATTTATTTCAGAAGGGGTTTTGTTGATAATATAGTAATTTTAATAGTTGAGATCATTAAAGCCAGATCACCATAGAGAACCTAAAAGCACTGGACGGCCGTTTCGTCTAATTTTGAGTCTCCTCAGTAGTGCACATCCACTATCTCGTCTAGCGAGATTCGGATCCAGGACCTATCTGTCTCGCTCACGGAAGTAAACAGTTTATAGTGACTTGAAATAATATTATTAGGTCGAAACTCCAAAATAATTACTGTTTCTTTTTTAAATAAATCAATTGGTTTGCATTTTAACGGTTCAATTATTTCTACTTTTAATCCGGTCACTTTGTTTAGTTATCAAAGAATCTCTAATTTTGTGTAGTAAAGACTAGTTACAAAATTCTGTCGTTGAGTTCGGGTTCTAAATGAAAGTAATTTTGAGTTCACATAAAGTTTAACCGAATTCTTTATAGTTGTGTTAATTTCATTAGTCGATTAATCTTGAAACTTCAATAACTTAGGAAAATTACTTTTTCTGTAAAATTTAATCCTTCTAATATCTGACATAATTTGGGGAAATGTAGTGTACACTATATCAGGCATTCTTTTCCGACTCATGCTACCGTTATAACCATATAGTTTATGACCGTTTAATAATTAGTGATTTCAAGCAATTTACATATACCATATATCTAACGTATGTTGTGTGACCTAAAAGACCCTTCTTTTCTTTGAATAACGTCAATATGAGTTGGAAACTTTCAAACCAAAATGTTTTAATATTTAGGTTTTGGTCACTAACTTCTATCCACGGATTAGAAATGAAATCATCTTATTAGAAATAACTTTCAAGTTCAGTAATAAATAGGAAGTAACTTTACAAATTGGTTTCTTTATTCAAGTCAATTGAATGAAAACGAGAAAATACAGTGACTTTAAGGTAACTACCTAAACTTCTTTCAATAGTTTTGAATATCACTATGATGTGTTTTTGTGAGAAAACCTAGCTAGACATTCAGATCTGTGTCAAACAACCTTGTAATCAATTAAACTTAACTTCAGACTTTAGGAAACTTTGGATCTAATAATTTTGCAAATTATCACTGAATAATATAAATTTTTTAAATAAATGTTTGTGCTAGGAGATTCATGAAGATTGTAGATTTTCCATTGTTTAAATTCTAGTCTTCCAATGATAGCCTAGCTAAGATTAGTTCAGGATTTAAACAGTCAAAAATAAATATTTGATAAAAAAATAATAAGTATAATATCTATATGTGAATTTCTTATTGCTTATTCGATCTTTATCGTCCAAATGAACCATATTGTAAAGATATTAGCGTTCTGAAAATTTGCAGCTTGTCAACTCACAGATTAATTATTCTTCAGTTAGTGCTAAATATATTATCCCTATGATTCCTTAACGAACTGTATTATCCTGGAAATTAAAGTTTTAGAAAGGAATACAACTTTTTGATCCCATGTTAGAGATCGAAAATCTTTCCGTTTAGTATCATGACTTCGCAGAAAGATAGAAAGTAAAAAATAAAATATAGGAATATTTACTACGTATAGCCAACTTCTTATTGAATGAGATACCTTAATCGTATGATATATGGAGAGTGAGTCAACAATGTGGATACTCTGTAGAATCTAGATAAATTCAAATTAAAAAATGAAATTTATTACAAAATAAGCAATTTCCTTTAAACCCTATATTGATTTACTAAGCATTAAGAACATTCATAAAATCATGTATTCCTCCATTTATAAAAGAAGGATAAGAAATTAAAACTTCCGCCTTATTATCGATAATAGATGATCAAGAAAGCAAAGATGAGTTGTTATGAGTTATGCCACTCATATACCTATGTTTACTTTACATCAAAGAGGTAACTTATGGATAATATGTTATTGAAGAGAAAATTAAGTCGTGATTACTTAACAAACATTGAAAACATAAACAATTATGTGAATAGATCTTTTAAACGATGAACAAATAAGTTGACATTACCTATAATATTTAGATTTCCTTTTGTCGTTCTTTTTTTTTAAAAAGAAAAAAAACGGTTGTTAATACATATGGGAAATTGAAACTTTGTTCTGCTTTTATTTCACTATAATCATTTCCACCTACTTAAATATAGTCCAATCAAAATTAAGACTCCTCATCTGAATAATCTTAATTGGGTAACAGTATTTTTAAGAATAAACAAATGCCATTGAAATGATAAAACATATCAATTGTGAATTAAGTGAATTGATGAATAATTATTGATACATATTAGAATAAATATTTATTTTGCTAAGATAAAATGATTATAGTAGGATGTGTTGAAATTCAAACAATCTAATGAATTAGCTCTTCATTAGAAAATTAACTAACGAAGAAAATATTAGTATAGGGGTTGTGGAGATTATTAAGTTTTTGTTTAAGATCATGAACCGATTGATGTTAGACCACCTTTGGAAACCTGGAAGCACTTGAAGGCCGTTTCGTCCTATTGTATTTTGTCTTCTAGCAATAAACTATAAAATGTTGTTATAAACAGTATTCAACTACACTGATTGAAAAAGTTATCAATCCATAACGGTTACAATGCAAATACTCAAATTGTTCCACATCACTCAATTGAAATAGGAGATCATAAGTAAAAATAATTTTTCCACTTAAGGAGGATATAATGAAGCAAAACCGACTCGGTGGTTTATAACTTATCTTAGAATAATTTTTTTCAAAAAATGCTAAAAAAGGTAGCTTGGCGACGATCAACTGTACAAAGTTGACCATAGACTTTTTTTCACAACTTTTATTAATTTACATGTTATAAGTGCTGTCAGTGCGCTTCTCCCTCTATAATTAGCTTTCTCTTCAGTGCGTTGAGGCTAGGAAACGTTATACTGAATATTCATTTTACTTGTATCAAACTGTCTGATGAGAGAATACTAATATATTGACAATGCAATTTTCACGCAATAATGAAATTATTTAGAGAGCATTAGACAATTATTTTGTCACTAGTGTTTACTTTTTTGAATTTCTATGTCAGTGATTTTATATGGAATCGAACTAGACGAACTTGAGACCTTTGTATGGTGACGAAACCGCTAGACCACTTGGTTGGAATTCAATTATTCAAATGTTCAAGTACATTAACTTTACTTACTAAACTCTACAAAATTGAAGGTTTTTCTATCTTATAATAAATACTGATCAATTTTCCATATTAAAGACTGTGATTAACTTGTTGAGATAGTCAATAATTTGACTAAACAATAATGTAGTGAAGGAGAACATAGGTGACGACAACCCAATTATATTCAACACAAAATTACAGAGTTACTTGGTAAAATAGAAGAACCATACTATTTGCAAAATGTTCAGTATTTGTCCCGAACTTCGTCGTTCTTGCATTTCCATACTAATTACTTTCTATTCCCGCTCTTCCTTTCTTAATGTTTCTCATCTCCTGTTGCCAAATATTACATTCGTGACTCGCGTCATATACTACTTATATCAATATAAGTAGTACGCACCACAATTGTATTATACTTAAATAATTCGAGTTAATAGCGAAGTTGAACAACCAAACCAATCAAACTAATAATGAAACTTTCTTTACATTAAACAACTTCAAAGTATATTCCATTTAATCACTTTATAGTCAAATATTCGCTTTCACCAATAACAACAATAAGAAAACATGATTATATGTAATCTATCTTAGACTTTCACTAATAAAAATTCATTAAATTTATTATGTTTACTTAGAGTTTCTCTAGTTTAATTAATTTAGCTGTTTAATAAAAGAACATAACTAATTTTGCGTTTATTCTATGTTTCTCAGGTCAATCACAAAATTAGAATCCATTTTCTATCTTAAAAATATATAGAATAAATTATTATTATACTGTACATATCATGAATGGAAATATAATTTCTTATTGAATATAATAGAAAACGTTCAGTATTATAAAGGGCAATCTATTACAATTTCATGATTATCTTAACTTAATATAAGTAGTATATATTAATAATTATTAATTCTTTTCTAAATTTAATGGTTATTATCATTTATATAAACAAGTTATTGAGTTCAACAAAGTTTAATGTTTATTGTTGGCGCGTGATTTTCTTTTTTCTTTTTTTCTTTTTCTTTAACGAATAGATTTCTTTACTTATTAGATCTGTTTTATTAAAAAAAATAAAAATTTAATTGTTTATAGAAATGATATGAATATTTTAATTTGATATATTAGTGAGCCTATATGTTCATCTTAATAAATGATAAAAATAATTTAGTTTATTTATTTATATTTTAACCACGAGTATAAATCAAATTATTCTATCATTACCCATCATATTGACTAATGTAAGAACAAAATTGATATTACTTACTTCCGTCTGTTACTTCTCGTAAAGAAGCATAGGCTTCCAACCAGCACTCGACATCTAACCCTGTCGTATGCGAACTTTTCACTTCTTCCCAGTTGTTATTCATCCTTTTCATATCTGCTTCTATTTCCTGACGTAATGTGTTGTTTGGCCATTCTATTTTCCGTTTTCCTTTAGGACTAAAAGTTAGGGCTTGTTTCGTGGTGTAGTTTGGTGATTTCCATAATGTATGTCTTATACACTTCCATTGTCCTTTCCTAATTTCCTCTTCAACTGAAAGCTGGTTTGTCCTCTCCCAGTGTAGGCTGTTGATGACAGTATCCGGTAAACGGACATTCAGTATCCTACATAGACAATTGTTTATAAATACTTGTGCCTTTTGATGATGGTTGTAGTAGTTCTCCACGTTTCAGCTCTGTACAGTAGAAATGTCTTGACGTTCGTGTTGAAGATTGTGACTTTGATATTGGTTGACAGTTGTTTTGAGTTCCATATGTTCTTAGACTGTAGGAATGCGACCCTTACTTTGCCAATCCTCGCCTTTATGCCTGCATCCAATCCTCCTTGAAAATTGATATAGAAAATTTATTTTAAATATCAATTAAACTGACATATAACTAATGGCAAAATATGAAATTTTACTATTATTTAAAACGATCAACTATTCATTGTGTACTGTACATTAAAAAAACTACTTTTCTATTTCTGTTATTCTCTTCCTTTTACTGTACATTTGTTATCCTTTAGAATGAGGTTACTGATTGTTGAATAAGGATTAGATTGTATTATATGTCATCGACTAAATCAAAACAACATTAAATTCTTACAAAAAAATGTATTTTAAATCTATAATTTTGTAAAATATGTAGTTGCTATACAGATAAAATAATATAAAATTAAGTTAGTACAAAAAGAGGACTAGACAAAATTGAAAGGGATCACTAATCAATGATCAATCAGTTTTAAATATCTCAATCATGTAAGAGTTGATCGCATACCTAATGCCTCATTGATAATAATAGCAGTAAATGCAAGCAACATATTACATTAATTACTGTCATGAAATTATTAAAATCACTAACACGAAAATGGATCTTAGTTTCAGAATTCTATAATTTTGTTCTATACTTTTTGAAAAAGGTGAAATTATATATTTAGATCAGTCAGTCTATATGGAAAATTTAAATAACTCACTGAGATGAAGGAGTTTTGTGACCCAATTAATAACTGATACATACCCTCATCATTCTTTATTGTCAAACCAATAGGGATGAAATCATATAAAAAAGTAAACTAAAGCGGATCGTTAAGTTTGTTCAGGTTTGAAACATACGAAAATGTAGACCCTTCTGGTATGCTTCAAAAGCAATACATACGTGTATTAAGCCTACTCTGATATTCACTGAAGTGTAATTTATATTATTTTTATTAAGTAACATTTTTTCTTGTCATATTTCCATCTGGTTAGTTTAACATTTAATTCCTCCAAATAGATGTCCGAACAAACTAATTAATAGACAGATTATTCGAAATATATTGCTCTGACATAATCACTACGTTTACATAAACTTCATCTCATCAACGTAATATGGTGATTCTCTTTAAACCCCCAAGTAAAAGTCTTATCTGAAATAAGTAGTAATAAAATTAAAACCTTACATTATATGAATAGAGCGTAATACTCAAGTTTATCTGTTCATAAATACAAAAATACCAACAAAATTCTTCTATTCTTTGCATTTCACACATGATATATCCTACTTTTCTTCCCTCTTGATCCAAAGAATTAAGGATATTTTTCTTTATTTTTAGTATATTTTAGTAGGCAAATTGCATTCTCATCTTTCCTAATCCTTTATGCTTTATTGGCCTGTTATATACATACGTTGCTAAAGTCACATCATGCTTATCGGATCAGTATTAAAAACGTTAAATGTACCATCCTATTTATCTTAATATCATTGAGCCAATACGTTATCCATATAGTTTATCCTAGTATCATAAATACCGTTGTGACATGTACATTTCATGACATTATATAGTATTAAATGACATCAAATTAATATACGATAAACCATTGTTCTTTATTGTCTTGCAACGTAAACTACTGACACATACAATGACAATAACATATGATACGTATATCAATATTGTTATTCTCACGAATAGCTCCTGGGTTAACCATTTCATGTTATTATGTCAAATCTACTTGACGTTTAGTCTTAGTTTTCCTGCTTTTTTTCTTTATGTTATTATCCAGCGAATTTTCAAACGTAGAGCTAATCATTGATGCCTGTACTCTAAGAAAACGATATTGTAGATGCTTCGAGGTTTTTTGTTTAGAAGTTTTAATTACTGCTTATGTGCTATGTACGATTGACAACCATTTGTTTCATTCATTCAACTGTTAGTTTTCATGTGCGCAGCGTTGAAATTCATGAATCGTGTACAAGTACGGAAATACAATTTCTAATTATACCACGTGTTAGTATTTTATTATTATGAATCTATACTCTTAGTTAATCTCCTTCTGCCTAATGTTACATGGGTGACTGAGGATTATCGTATTAAGAACTATCCAATATGTCACAAGATTTTTAAGAAATAGTTTTTATTTAACACCTTATTTTTAAAGAAAATCAGAGAGTTCATTACGTTTTTTGTGTTACACCAAAGCAACATTTAAATTCGTAATTTTTTCTCATGAAGATTATGAACTCATCGTATGTTTCTACTTAAAGATAAAATTGAAGTAAAATATGCCACAAAAAAAAAGGTTTTTCATCTAAAACAATCATTACTTTTGAAAAGTAGCGCAAAATTTAAAGAAATCTAAAAACTTGATTTTCTGTATACTTATAATAGAAAAAAACACGTACATGAAATTTAAAGAGAACCTATCAAAACTAAGGATCATGTTGCACAAACCAACTGATTTATAAAAATGAATACTTTTGATAACAGCAGTAGAACCAAACATGAATAAAGCATTAAGGGAAAAAAACATAGTTTGTTTTTCTTGTCTAAAAGCATTCGTATGTTTTACCTTCGTATATCAAATTATTTTTCAGATGCTTTAAATACTAAAAACAATGTAAACAAAATTATAAGAGAATGAAGTCTCAATGACAAAAAATGGGTTTTTCTTCATGTTCGAAATGTGTTTTATCTTTTCGCTTATCTGTTAACATTTTAATTTTATTTATATATCATAGTGAGTAAAATGACCACTTAATTGTACCTTGTGTTGTGGTGCGTGCTACTTATATTGATATAAGTAGTATATGACGCGAGTCACGAATGTAATATTTGGCAGCAGGAGATGGAGAACATCAAGAAAGGAAGAGCGGGAATAGAAAGCAATTAGTATGGAAATGCAAGAACAGCGAAGTTCGAGACAATTATTGAACATTTTGCAAATTAGGTATTATAGTATGGTTTTTCTATTTTATCAAGCAAATTTCCTTACTTAAAATTGGTTACATTTTTTTAATGCTGGAATACGCATACCAGAGTTCATAATAAAACCTAGTTATCTTGTGACATATTGAGAATGATCCAGTTAAAATGAGGGGGATCTATGGAGAGTAATTAATTTATGAGTTTGCAGTTGTCAAGGATTGATTTCATTTGAGTTACTGTCGAAAGTAAATAGTGTGCATCCATTAGCCTCACGAGGATCAATCATCATATCATCTGACAATTCGTTAACAGTTAGAAACACCAGATTATTTCGCGTTCTTAACTCTTGCTCATTTGCGTAATTCTGATGAACAGTGAGAAATCTAAATAAAATAGTTCATCTTAAATTTCATTTCAGAGTGTTTATGATATGTTCGTGTTTTAGATCAAAAGTATAACATTGACTTATTCAACAATGAATCATATTCTGATTATTTCCAGTAAAATAACAAATTTACATAATTTCAGATTTCTCCAACAGTACAGTGAATTTTGAAAAATTATCGCATTTCATTGAATTTGTTTGTTTGTCTGTTTTGGAAGAATTATTTTCATTGAATACTTTAACTAATAGCTTGGTTTCCAATAAAATGTTACCATACATAAGTATTCCATAACGTTTCGTTTTCTTATCACAATATACCATATTATTTATTAATATTAACCTATCATTCCCATTCATTTATAGATCATATTCGGTTAAACTACAAATTCGTATTATATTATGGAATTTCTTGTTTCAATGAAATGTCACTTAATTAAAAAGGTATTAATGATATTCTATTTTCTACTGTATAAAGATATTTCAACATTAATTAGCATTCAAGAACATAAGGGCTTAGGAGTAATAATAAGTCATGACTTGAAAGCAACTACGCCTTGCAACGAAGTTGCTGCTAAAAATTATTGTGCGTTATGGTCACTTTGCCGATCATTCAAATGCTTTGACAACAAATGTTCCGGACTTTATATCCCACTTATGTAAGACTACACTCAAAGTACTGTATCCAAGCGGCTAACTCATGTCTGATAAAGGATATTAACCCACTTGAAAGGATTCAGTGTGTAGGAACAAAGCTCCCTTACGATGAGCATTCGGAACGCCTAAACCTTTGTCTCTTGTCGTATCGTAGGACGTGAGGTGACCTTATACTGGCATTTCGTATCTTTAATTATGATTTGGGTGTCAATATGTCTTATCTTTTTGCTCCTTCCAGCACTAACAATCTCCGAGATCATAGCAAGAAGGTTCACAAACTGCGATTTAATAAACTTAAAGTGGAGTCCCGTTTTTCTCATCGAGTAGTCAAGGACTGAGACGCCTTATACGAACAAGTGGTATCAGCCGCATCAGTAAGTATTTTCAAGGAGAAGCTGGACCTTCACTGGAAGGCAATCTGTCAGGATTAACACAGGTTCACCAACCTACTATCTTTATTACTAAAGATTGAAGTGTATAACATCCAATAAATGACAAAACACGCTTTAGTTATCTTTCCCTTATATTTTCAACATCAGAAATACTATTAATATAAGCAAACAGTAATTTTGCATACGATTATTTGGTGTTATCATCTCCACTCATGAATACAACTGAATAAATAATGGTTATCGTTATAACAATAATCTTAACGAATAACAAATGACATTTTATGATTACATCTACGAAGTGTCAAGTTAATGACAATATGCTCTTTAATGTATAATGTTCTATTATTATTGTAAATAATACTATAAGTGTAACCAAATCATTCAGTTACATTATTAAACCTTGGAAACAACAATCACTTATAGGATTTGACAATGATCATATTCTTGTTTATAAATTTATCAATAATATACACATCTAGTAAGTGCTATGCATAATAATTGAAAAGTTAAAATGATTTATGATATTGAAAAACAATAGAAATATATGAGTGAAAATAATTTTTAAAACGTGCTAAAATGTGTTATGAATAAAGAGTTTTGAAAACAAATACATTCATTATTGAAATAACAGAATAGCATTCCAACCGATAGGTGATACATAAATGATATGATTTAATCAAATAATTGCTTTTTAAAGGATCATATTATTGATGTAATCCTAACGAATGATTTCAGATCAAAGACAAAACAAATAACCAATAGAATAAGTTCCATAGTTCTGAAAAAATAACATTTTACAGGCAAAATACTAGAAACATGAATAAAAGATATACGAAAGACAAATAATCGGGAGGTAAGACAATTATAGGTGACCCATTCTCCAACAGCTATAAGACTTAATTATCGTCCTGTGAAAGAATACGCTTCGGTTTTTTCTTAGCAGTATAGTACTGAATGAAAAACATTATGCTAGGAAAATATTTCATTATGTATGAAGACTACACAAAAATGATGTCATCCAGCTCGATATGTCTAAGTATTTATAGCTTTCAATAAATCCAACCTTGAATTAAAATCATGAATTAAAGTTTTTACCCTACTTCGTAGAATCATACAATAACCTACCTACGCTGTCAATCAGGAAAGTTTACAAATTTACAAATAATAATCGTTCAAGCGATATTAGGTGAAACAAATGTCACTGTCTAGAAATCCATGATGTAGTCTGAGTTGCAAGTTGTTGTTTGGTTGTATCAGTATGAAAACAAAAACGTGTATATATTGCAACAAGAAAATAAGTCTTTCTGTCTTTCAATTATATTGGTAAAATTTCATTTAGTTACTACAGGTGTTATGTTATTTTTGTTTGTTCTATAAGCAACACTGATGAATTTCCTATTGAGAGACCTGTGGGTATAATAAAGACTGTAGTATCTATAATATCAGTTAGAACCGTCGTACTGTACCATAAATGTGGAATTTTAATGCTACTGAAGTTTGATCGTTCTATAGGTAATAAGAGTAATTGTCTGATAATCATACAATCAACACTTGGTGTATTTCCCTTCTACTAAATTCTGGTGAAATAGAGCCAGTTTTTTAACTTCGAATTTTTAATCTATATTGCTATTCATCCCTATAGTAATCAAGTCGGAATGTTTATTGTAGAAACATAACAAAATCAACTGTTTTGTATAATAGATAAGTCACTACATACTTTCCAAATACAAATAACTGAAGTTTTGAAATTACGTAAACGTTTTAACTTGTAGTAAAAGAACTCATTAGTCACTAGCTATGCAACATTATCTCAGGCCACCACTAATTTTAAAGGACAGTAATTAAAAAGCTCCTATTTCACACATAATGGTAGATGTGACCAGTAACCATTTGTTCTCTGACTCCTAAAATGCCAGTCAGAAAAAAGTCGAGCATACAAAACAATATGGTAAAAGGCTTCACTTGTATCAAATTAATTTTAATTTGAAAAAGTATAATAATTTTGGAAAAACATACTCATATATACAATATTTACAAAAGAAAATAAGAATTATACATTTTTAAATTACCCATTATGGATAGGCATTATTATTTTTATCATAACAATAATGTAGATACAAATGCATCAAATGTACGAGATATAATTGGTCATTTGAATACATTAGATATTTATTGTGAACGTTTTGTTTCTACTGAATAATCACAATGTCCTATTAGAGAGATAGTATTTTTAAATGGATATGATGTTGATAATGGATTATGCTTTTTGTAGATAATAAATGAATCATTTAGGAATTTTGTATTTTTCAAACGATGAGACGGAATCGAAATTCTGGAATTGAAAAAAAACAAAACATTTTACCAACTATGTTCATAATCATAACAAGAAACAAGGTAATAAGAATAATATTTGCTTGTCTAATTTTGAATAAGTTCAAACTTGCAAACTTCTAGAAAGAAGAGATACATAGTAAGTCAACGAAACAGACAATAAAAAAGTTACACAGGATTATGCCTATAAAATGTTAAGTATAGCTATCAGAATACCGGTAAATTGAGTCTGCAAGACAAAATATACATAGTACGTACGCTTAAACATGAGTATAGGAAAACAAGATAAATAAATAGATTTTGTTGATGGTTCTAGATTCCCATAAATCAATTGGCAAACTTTTTATTTTTGCAATCTTATTATGCAAATTCGGATTTCTCGTTTTCGCGCAGAAAGCGTCCATGTTTACCTTCCGTTTTTGATTTCCACTTGAAAGGAGCTTGAATGTCATCGGTTTGCTTTCTCTTTTGGTACGCTATGTTGCTGACGTTTGTTTCGTTTGCCAATCCTAGGTGGTATCTTAATCATTCGAACAAAGCAGATTTAAATAAATAAATGACAACTGCTTTGTAGCAATGAATTTTCTGAAGTTGTATTTTTACACTGCCAGGTTTGGATGCAGATTACTTTGACAGTAAATGATTTTATATATACAAATAAAAAAGACATGGCACCTCACAGTTTTTTAAACCAGCGAAACAGACATCTATTTATTTATACTAGTTTTATAATTATTGTTGATTCCACTAAAAAGTTGAATTTTTCTTTATGCGAAATTCAAGCAATAACATTGATAAGTGTGGTTTTTGCGTACCTTTATTAAAGGAGCGCATTTTAACCGAATGTGAAACATTATTACACTACAGTATCGTTTTTATTTTCATTACTTCATCCTTCTTAACATTAATCCCAAAATTCAAAAGAAATTTGTGCTAGAGATATCTACGTCAGAATTGATTAAATTAACCATTAATTGTGACTTGAAACGCGTCTCAATGAATCCTATTTGTTTCATAACAAATGTATGTGAGAATTGTATAACATATGTAGCTGTAAAAAAGTACAAGTTTGACATTATTCAGCTACTTGAAGCTGTTCACAAAAAACAGAATTTTCAACAGAGACAAGCTGCTAAGCAAGTTGGAAAATAAAAGTATACACAAACTAGAAATAAAAGAAGATATAAATCTGAGCCAATTGAATTAAATCTGGATGTAGAGAGAAAATTGTGGACGTCGTTTGCGCGGATAATGAGGCTAACCAAGCAGACTTATTTTTATTAGCAATCATCACCATATTTGTGTGTGAGCTGACATACTGCCCAGCCCCAAATCAAGGTGGGTTATTTCGCTAGAAAGATATTTCAGAAGTCTGACTGTTAAAGTAATATCCAAAAATTTGAAATGATTGTGCTTAAAACAATACACAAATAGTGAAAATACCTTAGAACTATCGGACCAACAGCTTTTTCTCTGAATTTTCCATCACAAGCTAAAACATCTGTTCTCACTGGAAATAATCTTGAATTTAATGTGTAGTTTTGCACAATTGTTGGGGATTTTAAGTTAGTTTCATTATTAGGAAACATATTTGTTCTAATTGGTGGTAATGGTCGAACACGTTGTCTAACATTCATTAACGTAGACTTGTTATGGCTGATTTTCGTAGATGTTTTATGGAGGCTTGAACATAGGAAAAGAAGAGTATTCATAGACTTACAAAACAATCAAATAACTGATAAAATTCAAGCTGAGAACAAGATCACAATGAGCTTGTTCTGCGATTTTCATTCAACCTAAGTTCTCATGAAAAACACACTAAACGACTATACTTATGGTTTACCCTCTCGGAGATAAATCTTAACCTGACGGTTCTTCTTTGAAATATTACTTTGAAGTATTACTTAAGCTTCTGTTAGCTATATTTAACTTGTGGTGCGATTGTATTTTAATACATAATTACAGAATCTCTTGGCAAAATATGAAAACTATACATTTAATACTTCATTTGCAAAACTACATCATTTGTGCTTCAAATTATGTATGATTCTTCCAAGTCACAGTTACTTTCTATTTCTGTTTACTTCAAGTCGACCTCCATAGACTTCCGCTGCTCGGTTTTTTTACTTCCGATTGGTGTTACATGCTTCTCATGTCGACAGACACACATATAATACACCACAATGATACCAAGCTGTTCAAACCAAATTTGGTGCAGTGAACTCCCACGTTATGATCTAATCGAAAGCCTATTATTATAACATTTATCGTACCATATTAAATCCAATTTATTATGTATTTAAGTTACACGTTGGCTTTTTTCGATTAGAATAACTAGTACATTTTATCTGAGAAATGCCATTATTTGGAAGAAACCTTTATTTGGTTTATCCACAAATTATTTTCAGATACCGTATACGCTTTTTCCTAATAACACAAAATGCTATTTCAAATACTGGAATAAAAGTAAGTTCATACACAAATCAAAATATATCATAAGAATGAAAGTATTAACTTTTGGAATTTACAAATACAACTTAGCTACCTCACTTTAAAATGTGTTCATAGATCTATGACCCAGGGCAAGTAAAAGTAAAATTGCAATTATTCGGCTAATATACTTAGTAAATAAAATTTTAGATACAGCCTTGTTAGAACAATTAAAGTACCGTAGAAATGTTGACTAGTATATTGTATATAAGAAAAGCGAAGTGTAAGAAAAATGTTTGTTTTGCAAGGCTTGTATTTACAGAAAACATTTTTAATTCCTTAATATAAACCGAACTGATCATTAGTTCGATATCCTCCAATATATCCAGTCAGGATTTTGGGATTAGTTATGTGAGCTAGTTAACTGAACAACCAACTCAAATATTACATTATAATAATTCTAAACGTTTGAAATAAGTATTGATTTTTTTATTTATGGATGCATAAAATAAAAAACGTTAGGACTAAACAATACGTTCACAAACACAAAGTTCTTTCAGAGAATTGACAATCTCTTTCAACTTCACTTCAAGTTTTTATTTCACCAAAAAAAGCACTTGACAGATGACAAAATTTCAAACAAAGAGGTATGGTTAATTTTGAACATAACACTAACCTCAAAGGTCGTTGTGAACAGCAAAGATCAGAATTTGTTTGACGAAATGCATTTAGTTTGTCGAAAAATTCCCGTTGATTTAACCACTCTTCATCATCGATATAGTGATTTGCTGATACGTTTACTTGGCGATTCGAAATGTTTGTGCATATGGGCCTTATCTGATTATCTACCATAGAGGCTATCCAGTCATAACCTAGGAAATCTGTAGATAAATCTTGTACAACCCCATTGCTTTGTTGACCAGTTGGACCAGCAAGACGCTATATTAAAGGAGTAATATCATTTATTAACACTGGTGACAATTTTGTACAGTCCTAAGCAAATTAAAGCTGGTGGTAACCCATAATTACTTTTAAATAGTCCCAAAAGATTTTATAGAGTATCAATTAGCTTCAGATTATCAATCGGCTGCAAAACTTCGTTAAGCATGACAATCTGAACATTTTATCCTAAACCCTGCTAACATGAAATAAAATTTTCTCTAGAGCAAGAAATCGATGCAAACGAATTATTAGACTTCCATTTAATAATGGACTCCATAACTAATCTCACAGAAACATTTCAAAATAAAGTAAAGACAAGAAAATGGTTTGACTATGTTATAAATGCTTGACATCAGATTTAATTGAAATCAGAATCGATTTTGAAATTTCGTTCCCTTGATATCTTATGAGAAATTAGACAAGATGGTATATTATACAGGTCTATATATCGAAAACCAACTCAGAATGAACAACATACGAATTTTCATAGCTGCGCTTCATTTAACAGAAGGAGAAACCTAATTTAATTTTATCACCAACGGCTAGGCGTATATGCTTGGAAGACTCAATAGACGAGAAACATTACAAGCCCCGACAGATATTTCTCAAAAATAGCTACTTATCAAGATTTTTTGAGTGAAAAGTGAAACCAAAATTACAATTTGCAAGAACTCATTTAATGAACATTGAGTTTAAGGAAGACTGCTGCAGAGATTTTAAAGAATCGTCCGACAAAATCCCTGAGGAAAACGTTTTATCCCTTCGAGGTTCGCATCGTTCTTAGGCGCGCTATCATTCGTCAATAACACAAGAATATTTAATTTTAAAGGGGAAAACAGAAGTAACACAAGCTTTTTATCTATAATTTATTCGTTAAATAGTACTAAACTAACATAGAAGGAATACAAAACTTACACACTGATTATGAATTTTGTTTTTATAAAGTGGTCGAATATTTGATGCATCGTCCAGCCCGATATAATTACTTTTTTCACCTACAAACTCAGAAGAATTTTCATGGTATGTCATTTTTTCGTTGCTTCGCTAAGTGTTGAGCTAACTTTCAAAGAGGTAATACACCAACCAGTATTTAGGCTGCATAAAAATATATTGGATTTAAGTTCAGTACATTAAAATCAAGGACTAACAAAATAAGAACTGCACTAAAAAACGTAGTTGTATATTAAATAATACAAAACGTATATAGTGAGAAGAAAAGACATTCTTTGTCCAGCTGTCAACTGAAAAAAAAGAATCTTAAAGAAAATCCATTTTCGTAGAATTCTATTTTCAGACTGAAATCAAGGAAGAAAACTCCGATTCCTAGCAGATTTGGCTTGAAAAAATTTGCTGAGCGGCAAAACTAAAAGTTTAAAAGGTGAACTATTATTGATTATTCTCAAGTTATTTTGATCTTTAAAACGGTCAACAAACAAGACAGATAAAAAGTTTATACGCTATTATTCTTGGCATTTATTGATAACCTATCTAATATATATAAGTAGACGGAAACAACCAATATATAATGTTACTTTCTAACAGATGCTGGAAATTATCTATCAATTTTGTTGGTTATAATAATAAGTGGAACAAGTGACGTGTTCCCAAAAGACAGAAGTGAAAGGAGAACATAATCAACTGGACCAAGATAAAAATGAATGATCAGTGTGGGTTACCTCAATGTGTAGCCAAATAACAAGGATAGATTTCCTCCAAAGTAAATGAACACAAAGTGCTTAAAATAAAATAAATTGATAGTACCAATTCAAAGATATACAAATTACTAAGGACTATTGAAGTTTCCTAAGATAAATTATATCAAATATACATGTTAATTTGCACCTAATTAAGAACTACGCAGAGTGACAGGACGATCAAGTTACTGAAGACAAACCAAATGAGTGGCGAGATGAGAATATAGCACTAATATCTTTGCTAATAACCACACTACAATTTATCTTTGATATCCGCCACTAGATGAGACTCATACATCATTACTTCCCACATCTAGATGATAAAGTAGAATTCTGGAGAAATAAAGATAAGAAAGGTTCTCACTTTGGGGAAGACAGTTTTCCCCACTGACGTAGACACAATATAGTAAATAAATAGAGCGAAATAAAACTATTGGTCGTTAATTTGAGAGAACTAGACTGTCTGTTGATAATTCAAGCAAAGATTAAGGTGTGAAATATGAGACACTTCGTCGCAGTGAGAAAGTTTTGATAGGAATCCCACCGATTTCCTGGTCTGGGAAAAAAGAAAATTTGATGCCTTTTCGCCCCAATTTACACCAAATTTACCAAAATAATGTCGCCTATGTTTTTCAAAGGTTCCCCTTCATCTGCTGTTTTTTTCGCTCATATAACGGCAGATGTCCATTTAGTCGATGTATGTCTGAATTTAATAACAGAAGTGTCACTTTTCTTGTAACATACGTTACAAATATTTGAGTTTAGGTAAAACTGAGTCCAGCCTGAAATTACGTTGTGTGGTGAGCGCGTAAGTGAAGGGTAATGTGTTGAAATCCGAAGACAAATTGAGAGAAAAATAAGCCCATCACTCAGCAAGCACAACGAATGTCTTAATATTCCATGAATAAACAAAGAGATAGTAATCGGAAATAAAAAATCCAGGTTTAAAGAGATCCCATGACCAAAACTGAGTTACTTTAATACACACACTTTTCTAGACGTTCGCGTGCAGCCAGAAAGTACTTTATGTACAAGGAAAGCATGTACAGTAGCTTGAGGGCTATATAATTAATCTCCCAAGTTTGGGGAAATTTTGGGGAATTTGGAGGAAATTTTGGGAAATTCCCCAAAGTCAAAAGACCTTCACCAAGGTTGACGAGTAATTTCCCTAGATCCAGGAAAAGCTGAGGGTTTTAGTGCCATTTCCTTAAAATTTTCTATAGCGTCTTCCTCAAAAAGGGTAAAATTTTCCCTAAAATGGGGAGATTGAGTAAAGGGACATAAGAGAAGATGTATCGACAGCTCAGCAACCACAAGCAGTGCGCTTACATGAATAACAAGGCAACTGAGAACAATCGTAAAAATAAAAGAGTCACATTAAAATGATAAACAGAACAAAATGGTGAAAGTGCAAGGTTTCAGATATTTGAAATTGCCACGTGTTCAACTAACTTGCAAACATGGCAACTAATTGATAAACACTTTGCACATCAGTAAAATGATTGAACGATAAGTAAGATATGTTGCATTACTTTTTTATGTCTTTAAATGTCAGCAAAATCTTAAAATGTTGACTAAAACTTGACGAAACTGTAGTGACAAGTAAATCCCAAAAATAAGTGGCTCTGTATGTTTTCGATATTGGATGCTGACCACATTATTTCTAATGGACTCACTTAATTGGATGCGCTCAGTCTTGCATCCGCAGCAGATTGCGAGTAGGAACGCCATGCTCACTATCCCCTGCAATCGCTAGCTAGTCTAGTTCAGTTGACCCTCCACATATTGATAGCTTATCAAAAAGATCTTTGAACATCTTCGCTTCTGCCTTTTGATTTTACTTGGTAGGTACGATTCCTGGTGTATGGTGTTACTGGTTAAAGCGTTGTCAAACTCCAAATACCTGTGTCATCTTTAAGACGTTATATAAACTAGGAACCTTAATGTGTCTGAATTGTGAATGAATAGTCAAAATCAGAATTCCTGCTACAAACATGATGAAAGAAATTTTCTGAGTCTGATGCGTAGGCGTTGCAAAGTTACTATTCTGTTTTCCCTTCTGTTAAGTGGACCATTTTTAATCATCAAATGAAGAATACTCACGAAGACAAAACATGCACTATTTTTTTATAAGACTTTATGATCACTCCTGTTTTGTTCTCAAAGGATACCGAAGATCTTGAAAGCACATTAAAGTCCCAATAGTGATATAAAACCAAAATTACAAGAAAGTATACATGTAAATTAAGGTCACAAACACAACGAACCAAGTGGGCCTCGAGTCAAATCTGTTTTCTTTAACTTTACAATCCACATTGAGCTAATTAAATAAGGACTCAAATGCCGATACTTTTAAAGTATATTTAAACCGTATAGTTGTTTGACGTGTACAGTGGTAATAAATATATTGAATTAAAATAAGTTTGAATTGAAATAATAATAGTATTGAATGAACAGACTTGTAAGTGGATACATAGGGTTTACGATGACACTGTAGACCAAAATACGGGTAAGTAAGGTTACTTGATAGGTACTTCATCTGTTAACTTGATCTGTTAAATTGATATCATTAATGAAAATAAACGGATATTCATGTGAATTCAACAGCGAGTTCAAAATGGTTCAAATGGGTGTGCACGGAATAGAAGAAGCTTTCGCTTAGCAGTCTTCAGTCTGTCTTCAGTCTTCAGTAATTAGGATAGGAGGTCTATCGACCGATATTAATCCTTGCAGTTTGTAATACTGTGAAGGTCCGACCGCGTTTTGAATATATTAAAAGACGGTGCTGATATAACGTGTTTCGGTAGAGAATTTCAGTAATTCACTACTCGGTGCGAGAAACGGAACTCCAGACGTAAACGGTTTGATCTCGGTTTTTGAACTTTCTTCGAATATCCTCTCAAATGATCGGTTTTAGACGGAAGCAAAAGCAGGCTTCCGTGTCTAGTATCAGGGGATCACCAAATCCTCCAGGTAGGAACCCAGGTATGTTAACAATAAAAGGGGAAAAGAAATTAGTAAATCATAGTGTGATACTATCCTTAATCCTTAAGAATAGATAAAGTTGCCTCTTAAAGGACTTCTGGGAAGTCACTTGGACTAGCTCGGCCAGCAGCGCATTCTAGCATTTGACAACTCTTAAGGAGTAGAAGTTGTGTCTGCAGTCCGTTCTGCTATGTTGTGTCTCCAGTTTTTGGGTGTTACCTCTTAGGTTAGTGTTGGAACTAAGCTTAAGTAGGTGGTTGAGAGGATGTCTAGGAGTGTTAAGGATACTATAAGCCATCAGAAGGTCACCTCTAAGACGTCTACACTCTAATGGGTAAAAGTTAAGTGAATGGAGGCGCTCTTCATAAGGTTAAATTTTGAGTCCTCGAACTGATTTCGTGGCTCGCCATTGGATACGCTACAGAGTGTCCTTATCCTTTTGGAGTGAGGGGGCAATACTATGTTTCCGTACTCTAAATGGGGACGGATGAAACTATTGAAGATTATATGGAAAGTTCTTACGTCAAACTGGCCAAAAATGCGCTTCAATGTTACCAGTGCGAGGTTTGCTCGGAAGGCATTTTTGTCACAGTTAGCGTAAGACTTTAAATCGTTGGGCACCAGGACTCCTAAATCTTTTTCGACTTGGGATACTGCTAGAGAGGAGTTTCCTACGTTGTAACTGTGGTCTACGGCACGTCATAGATGGACTAATTTACACTTTGAAGTGTTAAAGGTAAGTCCGTTATCGTCTGCCCAGCTTTGAAGTCGCGTCAGATCCTCCTGAAGTGCCTGTGTATCGTCTTGGTTGCGTATCTCTCTCCAAAGTTTCACGTCGTCGGCAAAAAGTAGTAAGTCTGACGTTACCTGTTGAGGAAGATCATTTATGTAGATCAAGAAGAGAAGAGGCCCTAGTACTGAGCCCTGGGGGACCCCACTAGGACATTCCATAGCCTGAGATAAAGTGAAATTAACCCTAACCTTAAAGTGTCGATTTTTTAGGTATGAAGTAAGCCAATCGATTAGAGGTGGTTTGATACCTAGTCGTTTGAGCTTACCGATAAGTCACAAGTCGTTAACCTTATCAAAAGCTTTTCAGAAATCAAAGTAAATGATATCAACCTTTCCCTTGCAATCGAGGATGCTTGTCCATCTGTCCACCGCAGTCAGCAGGTTGGTTATACAAGAGTAACCCTTCCTGAAACCATGCTGTTGGGGTGAGAAGAAATTTAAGGACAGTAGATAGTCGTTTAAACCGTCGCATATCAGAGACTCCATGAGTTTTGAAGGTAATGACAGAAGAGCCACCGGCCGATAACTTGAAGGTTCGCTGCGTCGACCTCTTTTGAAAATTGGTGTGATGTGGGCCGACTTCCAGTTTTCCGGTAATTTGTCTCGGCTTAGCGGGTGTGAAAACATCACGCTAAGCGACATTGCCAGGATTGAGGCTGCCTCCCTCAGTATGGCAGTATGAACCATATCCGGGCCAGAAGAAGTATCTAGTCTTAAGTGCTGCAATTTCCGGAACACCAAGTCAGAGCTGAGGTCCACTTCGGAAAGTCCTGTGGAATTGCAGATGAAACTGTCGTCAGTAAAGTTAATGTCGGTCGGTTGAAATGTCTGGGAGTAATGTTCAGCCAGAAGGTTAGCGGCGTCGCCATCGTTGTTGATCGGGCCGTTAAGACCTACCAGTTGGGAAACTCTAGTTTTGGCTTGACGAAGAGAAGCTGCATAACGGAATAAGCTTTTAGGATTAGAGGCAAATTTGTCCATAAGCTTTTCCTGGTACTGAAGCCTATCTTCTCTTATAGCCTTCGTGCATATGTTCCTGATATGTTTATATTGCCTGTACGCTCCGTCGTTGTCAGTTCGTTTGTATTCCGCCCAACAGTGTCTTTTGCAGCTTAGTAGGCGAAGGGTACGGTTCTTGATTATTGTGGGTGGCTTGCAGCTTTTTGGAACCGTTTGAGGAACTGAATGGTTTGTAGTGTAGAATTATGGTCTACTATGATATTAGTGCTGCTCTAATAATAGACCTAATCCTAAATTTGTAGATTTGTCATGATATAACTGCCTAATCTATAAGATCTTACGTGGAAGTCACACCATCGACTACGCCAACTCACTGTATCGTACCAATTACCAATACATGATGTAGAACAAGGTTAGGCTAGAGAAAGAACAATATATTTAATATGAATAGAAGAAATAAGATAACATTCAGCAGGGACCACGCCTGCATGGCCGAGCCATGCCGTTCGATCAACTCTAATTCCATTCAATTCATTGTTCGCGCCTTCTCCATCGTTAGGTATTTCTCCGTGTTAACTATTGAATATCTATTTTCCGAGTTGTCTCATGTTCAGCTTTGCGGATTGTGTGGTTATGGTCCAATGCCACTACAGTAGCACGTAAGAGCGTGTGCACTAAGAAGTCTCAATGACCGCCCACATCGAGTTCGGGGTGAACATCCCAATCTACTTCTTGTAGATAGTCGTGTAGAGCTGGCACATTCAACCGTTTAAAATTTCAACGCAAGTTATTGGTGGGGTATCTGAGCTTAGTTTTACTGACAAAACTGAAGGCTATGATGGCATGATCGCTTTTTCCCAGGGGAGCCAGGATTGAGAGGCTGTCAACTAGAAATTCTTTGTTTGTGAATACACAGTCTAAGTGCGATGGTGTCTGACTGTTTCTCCAACGAGTTACCGACCTCACATTTTCGTACAATCCCAAGTCATCGATGAGGTTGAAGAACCGGGCTTCAATTGATTTGTCGCCTCCAGCGTACGTGTGTTCCGCGAAGTTGACTCTAGGGAGATTAAAGTCCCCTAGAATCAGGATGTGTGTGAAACCGAGACGAGTAGAGCGGGATAGTCCTTCCAGCATACGAACATCATACTCGATTTCCACAGCTGGCTTCCTGTAAATGACTCCGACTAGACACCTCGAAGTACTAGACAATCTTACAGAGCAGCATATAGATTCCTCGAGATTGTTAAACTCGAGGTTATGAACCTGGAGCACCTCCAAGCAAGAACGTATGTAAACAGCTACTCCGCCCACATATCCTGATTTTCTGTCATTGCGGAACAAAGACATCCCAGGTAATTCTATCTCATGGTCCGAGAACTGAGAAGATATCCAGGTTTCAGATATTCCTATCAGATGGGCCTTATTAGCATTGCTAAGTTTTATAGTGTAGCGGTAAATAAATCCCCAAAATAAATAGCTCTGTAAGTTTTCGACATTGGATGCTGACCATATGTTTTAGTGGACTCATCTAGCTGAAGGCGCTCGGTCAGGCATCCGCACCAGATCACGTGTGGTAACGCCGTGCTCAACATCAACCGCAATCGCTAGCCAGATTAGATCAGAGAATTCCGGTATATTGGTCATCGCCAAATATACTCTTCCGATCTCCTCGACTCTGTCTTTTGATTTCTCTTGGTGGGAACGAAATATATTAGAAGGTGTTACTGGTAGAAGCGTTGTCAAACACTGAATACCTGTGACATCATCATTGGTGAGCCCGACGTGATCTGGTACACCTTATTGCAACTGTGAGTCTGTTCCTTTATGGGATTTTTATGTATCATTGCCTTATTTTTTATTTTTTTTTAAACATTGTGATTTTTTTTCGTGTTTTTTCTTGGATATATATATATTTTCCCCTCGTTCATTATCGTACTTCATACTTCATCATGACTGAACAGACACCTAAAGTACTCAAGCTTAAGACTTTGTCCCCGCCTTCGTTTCAACTGATGCCTTTCTGGCCCGACAACATCGAAGCCTGGTTTTGCTACGCAGAAGCCGACTTCTCCGAGCACGGCGTGATCGACACACGTGCACAATTCCTCGCAGTAGTCAAGGCACTACCGCGCGAATTCAACAGGTACGTAACACCTAGTATGTTTACTAGTGATGTTTCCGATCCTTACGAAGTCTTAAAACGCTCGATTCTTAAACGAGGAGATCTAACCGATCGACAAAGGTTAGATCAACTCTTCAATAACATCGACCTGCAACACGGTTCTGCGACAGACATGTTGCAACGGATGAGAGAGGTTATAGGCCCAAGAACTTTCGACGAAGGTCTATTCAAACAACTCTTCTTGTCAAAACTTCCCCAACAGGTGCAAGCAGTTCTGGTCTCGTTCCAGAACAACGGCTTAGACGAGCTAGCTGCATCTGCCGACCGCATTCTAGAAATTACGAAACCTTCTACTACCGAGGTATTTTCAGTCAAAGAAAAGCCTCACACGACTCAAAATGATATAACCGACTTATGTCACACACTCACGCGTTATCTTAGTCTTCGTACCGACCGTAAGAGATCGCGCACACCACGTAGAAGCATTTCTCGTAAGCGATCTGTCTCTAGACCACGAGAGACAGATAACCCCGACTGGTGTTGGTATCATAACCAGTATGGAAAGTCTTCTAGAAATTGCAGAAAACCCTGCAATTTTCCCAACACGAAACCGACTGATTCGAAAAACAATTCGGGAAACTTCCAGGCCGGCACGCGTTAGCGGCAACCGTAGCCGGCGAACAAAGCCGTCTGTTATTCGTCACAGATGTGACAACGAGAGTTCGCTACCTCGTCGACACTGGCGCAGAAGTTAGCGTTCTCCCAGCAAATCCTAACGACCGACTTCACGAATCGACCCTAAACTTACAGGCGGCAAACGGAAAACCGATCGCTACGTATGGCAAAAGGTACGTTTACCTTAACGTGGGTTTACGCAAACCCATACACTGGATTTTCGTTGTTGCAGATGTTTCTATACCAATCATTGGTATGGACCTTCTACAACACCACAATCTGATCATCGATACGCGCAAACGGAGGCTAGTAGACGGGAACACTAATTTGTCCGTTTGCGTAACTTCTTTTACTGGTTGTAGAGTATCCCCAGTCACAGTTAAACATATGATAGACCCACTCTATCAACCACTACTCGATAAGTACCCTGGGATACAACAAACTCAACCGAAACTACCGTGTGTCACCAGCAACGTTACACATCACATCACGACTACAGGACCACCTGTATTCTCTAAAGCACGACGACTAGCTCCCGAAAAGCTAAGGTTAGCGAAAAACGAATTCGATCACATGATGGACTTAGGAATCATACGACCGTCAAGTAGCCCATATGCATCTCCGTTGCACATGGTCCCTAAAAAGGACAGCAACGATTGGCGTCCAACTGGTGACTATCGGCGATTGAACGCGAAAACCATTCCCGATCGTTACCCGTTGCCTCACATTCACGATTTGACAGCTACCTTGAAAGGTACAACTGTCTTTTCGAAAATCGACTTGGTTAAAGCGTATAACCAAATCCCTATGGCTACTGACGACATACCGAAAACAGCTATCATAACTCCTTTCGGACTCTATGAATTTTTGCGAATGCCTTTCGGTCTAAGAAATGCTGCTCAAACATTCCAAAGATTCATAGACGACGTTTTTCGAGGTCTCAACTTCGTACACGCGTATGTTGATGACTGTCTAATCGCAAGTCCGGACAGAGAAACACATCTCAAGCATCTGGATCTTGTTTTCGAACGATTACAAAAACATGGCATTACTGTAAACGTTCAGAAATGCCAATTCGGAACCGACTCATTAGACTTTCTGGGACACACTATCGATGCTCAAGGCATTCGACCTCTTAGGACCAAAGTGGCG
The DNA here is from genome assembly GCF_000699445.3 of Schistosoma haematobium. Classification (NCBI taxonomy): domain Eukaryota; kingdom Metazoa; phylum Platyhelminthes; class Trematoda; order Strigeidida; family Schistosomatidae; genus Schistosoma; species Schistosoma haematobium. The sequence continues at coordinate 32,763,795 of NC_067196.1, read as the reverse complement.
GCCATTCTGGATTACCCAGAACCGACCACCGTCAAGCAATTACGCACGTTCAACGGCCTCGTAAGTTTCTATAGACGTTTCATACCGAAATGCGCATTACTTATGAAACCTCTGACCGACCAACTTCGTGGAAATGCGAAGTCCATTAACTTGGACGACACCACACGAAAAGCATTCTCCACAGTTAAGGAACTGATTGCTAAAGCAACAATGCTCGCACATCAGGACACCCGAGCACCCATTAGCATCGCAGTAGACGCATCCGACTCGGCAATCGGAGGCGTCTTACAACAATGGGTTAACAACTCCTGGCAACCCTTGGCATTTTCTCTAGAAGGTTGCTAGACACCGAATCGAGGTACAGCACATTCGGTAGGGAACTCCTAGCTATGTATTGTGCTGTACGGCATTTCCAACACTATATCGAAGGCCGTGAATTCACTCTTTTCACGGACCATAAACCGCTCACTTTCTCGTTAAGCTCTCCTTCTGACAAGTACTCTCCCCGTGAGTCTCGACAACTGGACTACATTTCGCAGTTTACTTCAGACATTCAACACATCTCTGGAGCAAACAATGTAGTTGTAGACGCTTTATCTCGCATAACTTCCTTGAACAGTCTCCAAGGAATCGACCTTCTTAAACTCGCCTAGCTTCAAAAAGAAGACAGTGATCTTCAGCACGAGTTATCGTCCACAACACTTAAACTACGCATCAAACAGATGGGAACAGGTAAAGAAACCTTACTTTGTGACACATCTACAGGTAGGGATCGCCCAATCGTGCCGAAACATTATCGACGCAATGTCTTCAACACATTGCACAAACTTTCGCATCCAGGTGTTCGTGCAACCATCAAGCTTATAGCAGAAAGGTTTTGCTGGCCTGGAATGAATAAAGACGTGAGGGAGTGGGCACGCTCCTGTGTAAGCTGCCAAAAATCTAAGGTTATCAGACACAATAAATGTCCCTTAGGCTCGTTTAAAACTCCCGATGCTCGTTTCGACCATGTTCATTTGGATTTGGTAGGACCTTTACCAGATTCAAATGGATACTCTTATCTCTTAACCTGCGTTGACCGTTTCACTCGATGGCCAGAAGCAGCACCTATCAAGGACATCACTGCTGAAACAGTGGCCCGCACCTTCGTCGAACGATGGGTAGCAAACTTCGGCTGCCCTTCAACCATCACTACAGACCGCGGACGTCAGTTTGAATCTGATCTTTTCCGTCGTCTGACCACACTTTTAGGAATCACTCGCTTCCGAACGACCGCCTACCATCCACAAGCAAACGGGTTGGCAGAACGTTTTCACCGACAACTGAAAGCTTCGTTATCAGCAGCAAACGTTTCACAGTGGACCGACGCTCTTCCACTCGTCTTAATAGGTATCCGCAATGCAGTGAAAGCTGACATTGGATACACTGCGGCTCAACTCGTTTATGGAACGACACTTCGACTTCCAGGAGAATTCGTGGATCCTTCATCCTCTTCAATGAACATGGATCTAACCTCCTACACGAACAGGCATACAAACGCAATGCGTTCAGTTAAACCTGCTTCCAATCGACCTCAATCAACTGATGTTTTCGTTCAACCTGGCTTACGATATAGTACACACGTTTTCATTCGTCGAGACTCGCATCGACGACCATTCGAATCAGCATACGAAGGACCCTTCAAAGTTCTTCAACGTGAATCTAAGTACTATATAGTCGATAAGAACGGAACAAACGATAGCATCAGCATCGATCGCTTAAAAGCAGCGTATTTAGAAGGAAATCCTATCCACGTCGATTTTCCTTCGGTACAATCGAACGACACGACTCCGACACTTATAATACCTCGTCCGACAACCAACACACACGATGATACTTCGACAGTATCCGAAAATAAACTTAAAACGACGCGTTCTGGAAGAAGGCTGAGATTTCCAGAACATTTAAACGACTATTGCACGTAAGGCACTACTCGACATTTTATATTATTTTTTAAAAAAAACAATTTTAATATGCTTATATATTTTTATTTCTATTTAAAAAAAACAAAACAAAAAAAACAATTTTTTTAATGCTATTACGTGTTCATGAGTTTTTTTCCATTTTTTTCCGCCGACATTGTGTTTTTACGCACATACGAGTGTATTTCGACATGCACTTACATTTTCTTTTTTCTTTTCCAGGACGACTGGAAAAGAACGATGCAGTTTACAAGGAGTCGAAATCTTCGTTGTAACTCTTTCTTTTTTTACTATGTTGTACCTCGGTCCCATATAGTAAGGAAAGACGACCAGACGCTGCTACACTTAGTAAGCTATCAGAAGAGTGTTTACCAACGACAAACTCGTTGGGTTTAAACTTCTGGCTGGCCACGTCTTAGGGTCGTCACTGCCCCACTAGGGGGAGTGATCTGTAGCGGTAAATAAATCCCCAAAATAAATAGCTCTGTAAGTTTTCGACATTGGATGCTGACCATATGTTTTAGTGGACTCATCTAGCTGAAGGCGCTCGGTCAGGCATCCGCACCAGATCACGTGTGGTAACGCCGTGCTCAACATCAACCGCAATCGCTAGCCAGATTAGATCAGAGAATTCCGGTATATTGGTCATCGCCAAATATACTCTTCCGATCTCCTCGACTCTGTCTTTTGATTTCTCTTGGTGGGAACGAAATATATTAGAAGGTGTTACTGGTAGAAGCGTTGTCAAACACTGAATACCTGTGACATCATCAATAGGTTAATGCAATGATGTTAATTTACAGTTATAATAATTTGAAAACGGTAGCACATTCAAGTTGTGACACTCCACAGTGTACGTCTGGTCAAAAGTAGTATTCGGTTACTAAGATTCTGGTGCCGCTAATTATTCATGCAATGCACCTGCCTAATAAATTTACAATTGATACAATTTACACACTGAAAAGCGCTTGACTGTGAACATGACAAACTTCAGCTTGGCTTTTCAAGTATGAACGAAAGCTCCATGGCCGTATAATACAAACTTGATGATGAAAAATATGGGGGCCGTAGGGGCACCAGGGAATTCCGACATAAAAGTACAATGATGCCTTACTGCTCTGAAAAGACACATGTGTGGCGAACTATTAGATAACACCCACAATATCTTCTGTTATCTAAACTGTGGCTAAATAGTCTCTAGATGAACAAATATAAGGAATAAACACAGTGAGCCATGATGCGTAGCAAACCAGAACGGATTCTCATTATTGAGAGAAATAATACGGGCAGTCGAATGTTTAGCAACTGTGTTACGATTAAATAAATCTAGGACCTCAGACGCGAACTGCAACTTAATGAGACGGTTTTAGAAAGTTGCAAATAGAATGGATTCTGAAGTAGAGTGAGAAGCCAAGTGGACAGACGGACGAATTTGAATTCATCTTGGTGTGAACGAGAACTGAAATGGAGGAAACAAATACATTGTTTAATGCAGGCATAGAACCGAAGGAGTTTACTATATGGGTATTTGAAACGTTTTCTCTAAAATCTGAACCTATGTAAGATTTTAAATATACATACTGTACAGCAGAACGAAGAGTATTTGCGAACCTAAGGTTTTTAATTTGGCTGTATAAGTAGCAGTGAAAATAGAGTAAAGTACCATAAAAGCAGATAAACAACTAACCAGGTAGTTACGATATTGAATTCCGATAACCATAATTTTACTTTAAAACACGTTCGGCTGACTCCAGGTCAAATGATGCTGATAATAATCCTTCAAAATATATCCAAAAGGCAAGTGAAGTAAAATTTACTTGATAGGAGTGAAAATATATTCCATTGTAGAAGTAGGTGGATTAGTGTGTATATACCATAGTGTGCATTATGATCACCGTATTATAAACAAAGACTCCTGTACGGTCAACCAGTTAATTGAATTTTGCACAAACTGAATGTGCAAAATATAAAAACAACAAGTCAGATACATTATATTCATATGTTATTTGAATTATCTCTTACATACTAAGTTGTTCTTCAATTCCTATTGTTATTCTGACTGATATCTGTATTTCTTTCTCTTCTGCCCACTTTCCTTTTTTTCGGTAAGAATCCTATTTTTAATTTATGACACGTAATACTTATATCTGTCGTTACAAAGACAGCATATTTAACTGAGAGAAATGTCCCACCTAGGTGATTGAAAGAACCTAGAACCCTCGAATGCGTTATCAGTCATTTTTACTATTAGAATTAATATGTGATTGAGACACATTATTTGAAAGTTGATTAAAGTCAGGTACCATATAAAGAATGTGTTTTTGTTTAACAAGTTGTTATGGCGCTAAAGTAACAACTGTTAGCTGTTTTCGCTTTAACAATACTCGTCCAGTGCATCACATTGTAACTAATCTCTTAACAAAAAAACAGGTGATTCATCAGATTGTGTTTCTATAATCGAAAACGTTTGCATACTTTATCGTGATCTGAATTCCGAAGATAAAAATACAAAGCTTTACATATTTTTATAAGTACTTTCATACTGGTGAAGTAGTAATAAGGTGAAATTTTGATCAATTTGATCAAAGTTATGTTAAGTTAGCCCTTCACAACACTAGTCGAGTTGTAAGTAGTTCAGTGAGCTTGAAAACACAATTTAAATACTTGTAATCATTTTTGACGAAGATTGAGTTGACAATTTGAATGTGTAATCGACACACAAAGGCATAGCTATTTTAAGCTGCTTCAACCACATTCTTTAATCTCATTATTCACTCTTTGTTTCGACCGCACATCCTTGAATTCGCTGTCGGCTATGGTTGTTCAAACGACTTCCTAGTAGTATTCCTAGGTAATAGTTAACAGGTAATTCAGGACTCGGAACATTAATTTAATACGATTTGTTGTCGTTCATCATTCCTTTGTTTTATATGCATGAATCCCTTTAAAAAATGAGATACGTTATGTTGATTTCCATCACATCTCAGTTATCATACGTGTACAGTCCGTTACTATACTCGTCAGTTACTTTTGCTCACGAAAACGAAGAGGACTTAGTTTTTAAAATGTCAAAAACTAAACTCGTTATTGCACGAACTAAACACAAAATTTTGAGTTTCGAACAGTTCGAATTCCTGCTCTTTTTCTACTGATTGTTTATGAACAGTCCTAAAATCATATAAGCTCATTCAAAACGTATAAAAAGTTAAGTGATATGCAGAGTTATACTTTTTCTGTCTAACTTGTTTGTTTTTCATACTCAGCTGCCTAATTTCTAAGAAAATTTGATTACTCAAGACGCAGAAATTTGTCCTTTTTATTCTGTCATAGTAATGAGACTTTCAATGTATAGTTTTGGGATTCGGTAGAAACGCATTTGTGATACGACACTACCTTTTATTTATTGTACAGTTGTTCGGAGAATGCTTTTGTGCTTGCGTAAGTGCATGTGACAAATAGAAATACCCAAAATTATGAGTTTTTATTATTAAAAACAAAGACTTAATCAGCAAAATTGTATTAACATTAAAAATAGGCATAGAAAGTAACATAAAAACGGATTGTTGATTATCTCAGTTTTATTTTTACCAAGATAATGAGATGAAAAAAAGATTTATACCTTATTGTTGAGTTTTTGAAATAATTTTCGTCTTTTTGCTTTGTGATGTACATGAATAGATACATAATAAAATATAGGGAAGATATTTTACTACAGTCATATTTAGTCATGACGTTTCAAACGATAAATATTATAATTTCCTGTTGGTTAGTCCCTAACCAGTTCAGTACAGTGTTAAATAGAGCAAGAATAAAATGAACTCAGTTTGTTCCGTAAGGTTCTCATCAATTGTTTTCAATCTTTAATTACTAAAAATCAAAATTATTGTAAAGTTTACACACTTATAACAGCAAAAATGGGTAGGTATCATCATTTTGTAAAAAATGATAGTGTAGAAATGAAAAGAGCGCTGTAAATAAATATATGTGAGAAAAGATTCCGGACTGTCAGACAGCAAAAAGAGATCCCGAAGAAAATAAATAGTTGATTATATAATGAAGCAGTCGGAAACAAATTAACAATTAAGAATAACATAAGTTGACATCAGTCAGTTAAAAAATGGTGTTATGAATACGAAAAAAACGATGAAATTATTATGGGAGAGATCTAAATTGCAAACGTGATGTAAAAAACTTGACGGTGAAGAGACTTTTGTGAGGAAAGACTTGCAACTGCTTCCGTTAGACGACTATAGCTACGGCAAATCCGAGAAAGGCTTTTAGCAGCGCTGTTGTAGAACTCTGTAGCACAGAGAGTCAAGTTGATAGACTGAAATCTTTCAGCACCATCTATCAAGGGTCAGCCTCCATGCTTCTTTAATTAGCCGAAGCTATATTCATATTTGAAATATTTTATTAGATAGATGGATATTTTAAGTAACTGTTAACAATCGGTAATATCAGTCATTTGAATCCAAATTCATTAATTTATATATTCATTAAACTTAAGAGACTTGTGATGATTTTTTCCTGAGGTACTACTAGAAAAATCACTGATACTTCTCAAATTTATACCTATATACCGACATGTAAAACTAAATAGATTAGTTATAGTAAATATTACGAGGGAAAACAGCCAACTTGGAGTAACCTGATTTCAGTTGAAGGATACATTATTACGATAAAGAAATATGAATTTTGTACAGAGATATAACCATAACATTCCCAGACAGTTTTATTACAGAATACAATTTCGATTTACAACTGTATACGGCATTATATTGCCAAAATAACAATGCCACAAATCTAACAATGTTAAATATAATAACAAACTTATATAAATTTAGACATTTTTTAAAACTAGTTCACCAGTCGAATATTTATGTACAGCACTCTTGCGTCTTATCTGGAAGGAAATAGCAAGTTTAAAATGCATTAAATCCGCAGTATTTATCTTTTATGAAGCAATATCCATAGCTCTATAAGATAGTATTTTTAAAAATGTATTAAATGTTAAATAAGTTTAAGATGAAATGTAACTTTTTTTATGTAGTTTTGTTTAGAATAGATTATTAACAGCAATACAAAAAATAAAATCACCAAGAAATTTTCTTGTCAAGAAAAAAAACAGATTCACAATGAATTCAACGGAGAATGATAACAGAAATACCCAGAAGTTTCAAAAAAATCTTAATGAAACATTAGAAGGTAATAATAGAATAGATTATTAATGAACTGTTACAAAAAATTTTGTTATATATTTTAGAAAAAGAAAAATTAAAAAATATATTATCATCAACGAAAACTGAATGTAACTTATTAAAAAGTCAAATTGAATCAGGTAATATAAGAAAAATAAACATTAATAAACTTTTGATTACTTAGCAACAGAAGAATTGAGAAAAGTTAATAAAGAAATTCAAGACATACAAAGTTAGTGAAAAATAATTTAATTATTTTATAAATAATAATTTATTTTCTTGTAGTTAAGAAAAAATTGTTAATAAAAAAACAAGCTATCAGACGACAAAGAGAACAAAAGTACGTATATATATATATATATATATATATATATATATATATATATAATTTGAACCATGGGTCAATGAATAATCATGTAGGATTTATAAATTGATATTATACGAAGAAAAGTTATTTAATGATAGTATATCGTAAATATTGAACTCCGATTAACTAACAACATAGTGAGTATCAAGTGATTTTAGTCTCATAGTATTTTCAACATACCAAGGTACAAAGTGTAATTTTTATAACGGATATTTTGCATGCTAATTAAACTATGCCACTTTTTGCTTTTGTTGACTCTTTTCGATTACTTATACTGCTTAGCTTTAATAAAATTATGTAAATCAATAACAACATCACCAAAATTTCACTAAAACAGGAAAACAATTATTTGTTTTAATTCGGTTACTTATCCCAGGTATATGATATTGAGTTAATATGGTTACACTAAATAATATATTCTAACGCGAGCAACGCTAGAAATTACTGTGAAAATTTTATGCATGTTGTTAATCAGTCAGTAAATAGATCATCAAAATCAAGAATCAGTTTGATCCAACTTTTGAGATTTTAAGGAGTCAAAATCGGTTGTCATTACTTTAAAGCAGGTCAACTGCTCTACATAAATATATTCATTCGCTAGCAAACTAGTTTATGTTTGGGTACTTTATCGACTCATAAACGTCTTCATAAATGACTTCATATTCGTTTTACAACCATTGAGTGCAAGCTTCATTAAGGGTTATGAAACACTAATCAAAGAACCACATAAATGTAATTCTAGATTTGTTTAAGTAGTTTGCAAAACACAAGAATTCCTGTTATATAATCCATTGGTACAAACATGATTTATTTGAAGGATTACTTTAGACAAACCAATAAATTACATATCATTACATTAGGATTCGGAAAGAATACAAATAAGAGGGATTAGATATTTTGAGTTGTTTTGCTTAGAACTTAAGACATAACCTTTTATCGATTCTGTGCGATTCAAACACTAAATAAAACTATTCTGTACATACCTATCTATAAGATAAATGTTAGCTAAGATTACTATCTGAACTGTATGTAGAAAACTCTGCTTTAATCTTTATTATAAATAGCATACAGTATATTATATTTACACTGTCATTACACTGAAAAGACTGGTCTGTTATTTCTATATCTGACCACTCTGATTTTTTCGAAAATTGATAAAAAATTTATCATTTTGCTCCCCATATTCCTCTTATAACTAACCTATTGCTTACTTGGGTAAGCGATAGACATTATTAATAAAAGTATTTAAGCAATTTTAAAATGTATGGTCTAGTTTAATGTAATAAAAAACTCATCATTTTTACGGTTTTCCCATTTATTATTGTGCAGGGCACAAAAAGATTTATACTTACTAATTTCAAATAAACAAAAAATTGAAGATTCGATAAAAGTTGAACGTGAAAATTCTTTGAATGAAAGGTAATCTCAACTAATAAGTGGTTTTTACCATTGTATTAACTCATTTACTCAATAGAATTCATCAACTACAGGAATGTATTAAATATTCAGAAGACCATTGGATTTTTCGATATTTTAGTGATAGAAATTTTGAAGATGAACCACAAAAAGAAGAGATTGAAGGAAATGAAATCGTTCTTATTGAAAATAAACAAATTTAATATTTCACTGTTTGTTAATGTTATAGCTGTTGGTTTTTATTGGTAAATAAATTGAAGTTGAATTCACTATTGTTCTTTCACATATGCTTTTTTATTTGCTCATTGCGTACCAGTTCAAAATATGAAAACTAACAAATACGTACTATTTTTTGATCAGTGTGTTGATGACTTAAAAATGCCATCAGCATACTTGAGTATAATAAAGTGCATCACTATGTCCCAACTGGGTATTGTCAATAAATATATAAACTATATCATCAATTAATCGTAAATGAAAGGTCATAAATAAACATAAAATATTAGTGTGTAGATTATTTTGACGTTATTTCAAAGAATCTAAATGCGAACACTTGTACTCTTTCATAATACACATGATTGGTGAAGGAAATCTAAATTTTGATTAAGATCATGAATCGCTAACTGTTAGACCACCATTGAAAACCTGAAAGTACTGGACAGTCGTTTCGTCTTAGTATTGAATTTTTCAGGGGTCTGCATATATGATCCGCACTCGGGCTTCGAACTCGGAACCTCCGGTCTTGCACCGGCTCAGTAGTTTAGAGGTTGAGCGTCAGCTAGCGAGACCGAAGGTCCTGGAGTCAAATACCGAGTGGGGGATCGTTTAAGCGCATCACTGAGGAGTCCCATATTGTGACAATATGGTCGTTCAATGATTCCAGGTTTTCAATGGCGTTCCAATATTCATCGATTCATGATTCTCATCAAAACTCAACAATCTCCATAACCCTACACTGATAAAATCTAAATTGTTTAGGGTGTTATGTGTGTGTTAAGTTCAAGCCTAATATTGTAAAATGTCAAAATCTTGAAGATTTCTGAATCGACGACGAAAATAATTGAATACATAATTTTATGTAAAAAAGAAATAAAATTCAATATTATATTTATATTTGGTAAACTGCCAAGTACTCATTCCAGAAAATAATTTAATATAATTGTAAATAACAGACGAACAGGTGACTTTTTAAATACAACTTTCAATGTCATGCAGTTAAAGCTAGTCGCCATAAAACTTCAAAACCAGATTTCGTGCTTGTTGATGTTATGACTGGTCATCGCTAATCGTTATGTCGGAACCCTTACTACTTATACTTCTAAAACGAGGAACCACTGCAATTCCCGCGACGCGAAGTAAGAACACCAAGACTGATACAAGTGAAGATGTACTAAACCCAGAAGACGACCCTAGTCGAAAATACACTCATTTACATATTGATTGTACACCTATTTTGGTAATTAATTAAGATGAAATCACATATGCGAAAAATACTTAGAGTTATAACAAATCACACCGCGTGTCATGCCGAACATAGTTCATGTTTAATTAATAAAGAATATCGTATCTTTAACAAATATTCCACTCAAATAAACTAATGCTTTACCGAGTAAAAAAATTACTACTGGAAAACAAAACAAATACTACACTGAGTAATTATCACATTGAATTAAAAAAGTGGAAGTAATAATGAACAAAAATCACAATGAGTAAAAGAATGTAATTTTGCTTCCTAATTCCATCATATCAGTTAGCACACGCTATCAAACCCTTTCTATAATCTTCAGAGAAATGACATTCTCTGGTAGATAGTTCCCCAATCTATAACATTATCACTAAGCTATTCAAGTCATAGTCAAATTACTACAAATAAAATTATGAACTGTTCTTCTCCACCTCTCAAAATATCAAAAAGGACTGTATAAATCAACGTGTTTCATTACTAGTAAGCTGTATGACCAAAATTCCTAATTTTAGTTCATTAGACTTGAGTCTATTAACTCTTGGTGGTAATATGAAAATATAAATTCGAAAATTTATGTATTACGAGTCTTACAAGCAAAATATTACTAATAACTTCATTTTTTTAACATTATCACATTTGGTATTACTAAACAGAGATTTTTATTGTTCAGTTTCCGTTATGTTTTAAAGTCTGTTGATCAAAGAACACATTCATATATAAGTCAATTGAAGCTAGACCACCATGAAAAACCTGGAAGCACTGGACGACCGTTTCATCCTAGTATGGGACTCCTCAGCAGTGAGCATCTACTTTCAAACTTACGTTTCTCAACTAAAAATTATTTTTTTTACTGTCTTCTACTTTAAACAAATAACTCCTACCGTTTAACAACAAAGTCAGAGAAAAAAACATTAGACTATAGGTACTATAACAAATACCCGCTGATTTTTTTAAACTACTTAAAACACTGCACTATAATAATGATATTTATCATTTTAATTAATATTAACAAACGGATTGACTCGTTTGCTAAAATATCAACCAATTTGTTAGTTGCAATCTGATATTCTTTTAGGTATTAATACAAAAACAAGTAAATTTAATCGGTGACCTTAATTTATTTGTTCATAAAACGTTTCTTTTTCAAAGAAAAACCAAAATCTTTAAAAGTCAATTGATTGGTTGGTAACCATCTTCCTTAAGTAATAAGGTTTAAGAAATAATATAAAAAGAAGAATACGTACAAATGTACTTTATAAAATTTATTCACTTAAATCAAAATATAATAATGTTAATATAACTATTTTACATATTAATAAGCAATGAATGGAAATGTAATAATAAAAGAAAAGTCAACTACTTCAAATTCAATTAGTAATCAGCATAGAATTACAACACCTATTCAACCAACATTACGTACTCGTAGTATATATCTTGTTTATCCACCACCGGTAAAATATGAACCAAATCCACCACCTAGAATTAATCCTTATTTTTATTCGAAACATGCTAAAAATATGCTAGCTGAAACAACTGATGCTAGTAATTATATTCATGAAAGAGCTAATCATATGTTAAGAAATGAATATGATAGATATCATCATTATTATTCTAATTATTTTTATGGAAATATGGAAGAGAAAGAAGATTATCGGTAAGTTACTACTTATAGTTATTTTCAAATTAACCAATTTAAAGTTTTGTATTAAACAATTCAGTCTAATTGTAAACGGAACGCTTCAAAATAACATTAATCTTATGTTAATATAGACAAATCTGTCAAACCATTTCAACCCTAATGTCCAGTCAATATGGTACTACCAGTTCTGTCATTATTATTATTATTACGCGGGATTAAACTACTCTTCTATTAAATACATAGTAAATTGATGTACTCATAATAATGTAATGAATAAGTAGATGAGCAAAAAAGAAAACGGTTTCTAAGTTTGTTTATTGCATTGTAAAGAATAAACTCAGACAGATTTGTTGACCACATCAAACTACTTTATAAAGAGGGGAATCAATCAGTCCCTATTATTAGAACACTATAAAAGAACTTCAAATAAGAAAGTTCCGTCAGTACTAGAAAATTATTTTTCTGAAAAGTGCATAATGTTGATTAGAATTTCTTGAAAGTTTAGGAAAACTAGCATTTTTAAAGTCACTTTTTGTTATTTGGCTTTATTATCAATGATCCAATGAATTTCACAAACTTAAAATCTATATAACCATTTTATAATGGTTACCAATCTGTACACAGAGAACGAAACATTTATGGTATTCACGGATAAACTATTTAAAAATCTATTTCAAAGACAATAATAGAAGCACAGAGAAATCAATTACTTTGCATTCTTAAAGTATATGTATTTAACTCATATAATTATATCGAACAAAAGGTTGACACTAATGATTATCAATAAAGTTCGCGCTTCGAAACTAAAATCGCTATGACTCTTTTTATAATCAAGTCTTCTGATGAGCAAAAATAAACTTTTGTAGTACTATCATGTGGATATATTGTTTATACTAGCAGTAATAAATTCTTTAAAAAAGTAAGGATAAGAACATAAATTTAGTTGCTGACGATTATATAGACCTTTCCTAGTTAGTTAAATTAACAATAAATTAAGATACATTACTCTGATAAAATCTGAAACTATTTAGATTTCAAGAGTCAGAAAACTATGCAGCATTAAAGTATATCATTGTGATTGTTACTAATAAAAGTGAATATGCATAATATTCGAAACTTATTATTCTCAAACTCTAAAACTAATAATCACTGGGATAAAATGTTATCAAGTTTAGTTATTTATAATCAAAGGAAAAACTGAAATTCAGTTTGAAAGAAAAACGAGAAAGGAGATCAGTAAATTAGTCTAAAATCTTTAACCATAAATTTATAAATGTATGTAATTCATTTAATGGCGAGCAAAACGTTATCAAATGTGATCTACTGAGAAACCTTATTGTTTTTTTTTTTGAAGTAGCTAGTTATCATAAAAGTGAAATTATTCTAAGTAAAACTAACCATCTCCGTCAGATATGATATTTCAAACTGTCCACTTGACATACAGAGCTTACAAATACATTTAGTAGAATTTGTAATAACCTTATGAATTCTTTTGAGGACGATTTTGAAAGTAAACTCAGAAGCAATATGAAAATTAACTTGAGCAAACTCCTGGATATCATCTATTTAATTTCAATAATTGCTAAAAAAACGCTTTTATGTAGGGGATTGGTTAGTTATTATCACTTAAAGCATAAATCGAGTGTTTCATTCAACTATAATCAGGTGGCTTCATAAATATCACCAAATTTTCAAGGTCTCATTATGTGAGAACAAGAAGACAGGTCAATTCAGTAATTTCAAGTAGTCCTATATCTTTATAATAATCATACGCTTTCAAATGAGATAGACTCCTGAAGTTCTTGTGAAAAGACTTAAATGGTAGAGTTCAAGCATACAAGAAGTACAAAGTCCATCCCTGACAAAATTTGACAATCATCACAGAATATTATAAAGTTAAAAATGTGAACCACTGAACTGTATCGTATTGGCTTAATATTATCGTGACAGCATAGGGCTCTGGTTACGTTGAGTCGGAACACATGTACTGTTGTACGTTCACACCGCTGTTCAAAACACTATGAATTTTAGTTGTTCGTCATGTGATACCAGTTCTGAATTACTTCTGCATTACAAGAGATCAAATCTCCATAAATCCTCTGTCCACGTTAACTATATATGGGTAATCTATAATTCACGATGTCATTAGATTTTTATCAATCGAAAGTAGGTAATAAAACGGATAAATCCTAAAATATTTTTCATACCACTTGTAGACGTTCAGTTAGTGAGGGCTCTAATGTGGTATAAAGTGGCTAAAAATCTGCATACCTTTATGCTAAAAGTATAATTTCTGACAAGTGAAAGTTCATTATGTACAAATGATTATGTTTAAGTTTTGCCTTGTATTCCAAATATATTTCATTATAAAATGAGGATATATATATCGGAATCATGGTTAACTCCTATTTATAACCTGAACGCTTTGTAATATTAGATATTACCATTTAGACAATTTGAAAATTAGAATCATTGATAGATATAGATCAACGTTGTATTGCTCCAAACGTTTACACTTGTTTATATTAAACTAATTAATTATTCAAAGCAGAACATTTATGTAAGAGGTTGTAAGTTAGTAAATCCATTGTTTCCATTTCACACAAGGTACAGATAATGGAAAGATATTTATTTTGAACTAAGCATTTTATATAATATCACTGATTGTAATCATTCATCTAAATGAGGTTTTGTCAAAGAATGAAGACTACATGTAATGTATTGGCACAATAGATTGGTCTTACTACCACATATCTAATACACGACCTCTACTTCACGTAGCGCAGTTCGAGGATTACCATCCTCAACAGATTCTTCTGCTGTCTTATTAAAGTATATTACCTTATCATCTTATTTATTAACTGTACGTAATCAGTTAACCGAATCAGTGCATCGCTTATTAATGTACCTTAATCTCAATTCCTACAGCTGAATACAAAACTCTAGATTCACTTTTCACGAAAGGAAGTTAATAGGCTGGGCCGATCAAGGTTAAATGGTAGGTGAGAGATGATAACGAGTACAAGCTATCTCTTGAAAATAGGGCCTACTTTTCTGAAGGACACATCATTATTAGTGGATACATCTGGGCAAATATTTTGATCTCATTAGCCAATACCGATTCCAACTATCTCTTGGAATTTTCACTAAATTACCAATTTAGGAGTGTGAACGGAAAGCGTATGTAACAGTATAGGAGTCAAACAACCACACAACACAATATTTACCCCTTTGGTTTTCAATGTTCAATAATTAGTGAGTTTGAACTAATATACAGAAATATCCTTATCTTTACTACCAGAATTCTGTGATACTTTTTCAATACAGTGACTTAATTTTCTTACTACAATTAAAATTAATCATGAGTAAATGGTGTATTATTAGTTGATGACTTCAGATTCATTATAACATAATGTTTTTGAAAATCATTTAGATATGTGAATGATACCAAGTAAAAATTAATTTAACCATAAATGAATACAAAACAATGACAAAAAAACGAACAATTATGTCCAAAAAATCAGGAAGACTAGAAATTCAATTTATTTTAAACTAACTTTCGACTGAAAATACAAATATATTCATGTGAATACATGTTGAGTACTGTATTCATGAGAAGTTATTATTCGCCATCTAAAGTACGCTGTTACTTGAAGATTCATTAACATCTATGTATGATTTTTGGAGATTACTCAAGTTAACTGAGGTATTATTACCAATAGTCAATCATTTAACTTTTCATAAGGTGCTATCCAGTTAAGGAGGAAATAAGGAAAACTCTATCGTTAGCTGATAGGTAACTGTGGGGGAATTTTTCTTGTTCAAACAACTTAATAAGATGAATAAGCCGATAACCTAGATAAAATTCACATTGTTTATACCAGTTATTTTAAGATTTAACTAGTTATTTCCGAGGTTATATCTTTGGAAACTATAGTAATCAGACGTTTTTATATTCTCACCCATCATATTTTCGTAAGCAACGGGATTTAATAATAATAATAATAATAATGATAATAATAATATATGCCACTTGAATTACTCATTTTCAAATCTATGAAATATTATAAATAGGAAATATATACGTGAAGGATTAAAACAACAAATGATGGATAAGATTAAACGAAGAAAAGAAGAATGGTTAAACAAATCAGCAGGTAAACAGATTATCATTGAATGAACGCAATAATATATTTGTTAACCAAACAGAAGGTAAACAAATAGAAAATGATTGTCAAAAATACTTTCATAATAAGATGATAAGTGAACAACAGAAACGTGCCTTTCTACTCACATTCAGAGATATGAATAAAAAGGTAAGTCTAATTGATAAGTATTAATATTGTTTTATTTTTGTTCGAACTTCAACTTTAACGAAAATGTCAGCATCTACTCATTTTTAATTAGATTTTTAGTTTTTCAGGAAAATATATAACATGAAAATTGGTTTATGAAATTATATTAATGGTAGAATCAGAGTAAAACATTAATGTTCTGCAGCGGTTTCAAGTTGATCTGAAACTTTCCTCATGGTTACTTCCACGGCCGTTTAAAGGTTAAATTATAGAACTTCTATTGCAATAGGACAGTACGTTACTCTTAATTCATCGCATTAGATATAAACAGTTCGATTCCTAAAATTTGACACCTCGTAATATAAATTATATATATATATATATATATGTAACATAGAGACATGCCCACACTCTCTAGAGAGCAGCTTGTCGAACAAAAATTCATTCATCTTACATTTAAAAATCAGTTCACTTAAAAAAGAAACAGGGCTTCGAATCTATAATCATTGACTTCGCAGCTTACTTTATATGAAATTAAATGTTTCTGTAAGAAGCACGTTCGTGAATAGAGATCATACATTGTAATGATTATTTCCCCCCTTAGATTTTTAATTCTATCTTTAAATTCGAAACTATCTTTTACATAGTGATCTACCTCTTTGTGTGGTGGTCTTAGAATTTCTACTACCCATTTTTAAGTCTCAGCAATAACATGAACTTATTATTATTTTGGATCACTGGTAAGTGGTAAATCAATTTTACATACGTTTGGCATACTCGATAGCTGGTGAGTAATAGACCCAATAAGCCTGAGTCTTAAGTATAATTTCCATGAAAATGAACGTGTTCGTTCCAAGCTATTTAAGGCACCAGTTCTTACTTAGTATCTCAAGTTAGGTTGTTTTTCGATAATTTATGAATTTTGGGATAGTCGCCGAGTAATATATTCAACTATTCTATATAAACTAATCTTGACCTCTTCATGAGTTTGCTGATTACTTGGTTTTCATTTTCCTTTAGTTGAAGTGGAGATTTTCTATCTTTTGGCCTCAATAACATCTCTGTTATATTTGCAATTTCCGCATTAATAGTAACAATTTACCAGGATAGTTTTAAGTATTCCTATATTCTCCTATTTCAAAGGTACTAGACCTCATGTTTGTGCCCATACGTTTTGAACTTGTATTTCTACCTTTTTAACACTTGATGTTAACACAAAATTAAGACCAATGGAGTTAATTACGTTGAATGTACGATCAGGTAAATAAATCATCGTATTCTCGAGGAATTATCCTCTTGGTTTACTACGGAATAAAAGAAAACAATAGGCACTGTTCTGGCATTTAGTCAACTTTGGTCAACAAATCCATATAAATTTATCTCCCAAAACTATCTGTCCCGTCAAAATTCTCATATCCTCGTAGAATTCGTCTTTTACATACAATAGAAGCCATGTGTATATACATTGACAAACCTGATTACTGTGTACATAAAAAAATTTATTTCGACTATTAATTTACCCTGGCCACTTTGTCATTTTCACGTTTTAATACAAGATTTACTTATTGTTCCGTTCCTACGTAGTCAGTCTTGATTATCTGATTAAACAATTTTTTTTACCTTCCGTCTTATTAATTACATATTAGCAGTTTTATAAATAACATTAAATACTTAAATATACGCGTTCAATTCTAAACTTAATTTTTACGAAACTAGTTGTGATAATTTTATTTTGCATCTGTTGAGTTAATACGCGATTATTTTCTCTTTAGACAATATTGGGATATTATCAAATGGATCTATTATCACTCATTTTCTATTGATTTTATTCTTACTCATAAAATCTACATATTAATGTAGAGCGGAGACAAAGAACTTATTAAGAAGAAACATTTGTCTGTTCAACTTATTATTTGATGTATTAATGGGAATATATACATATATACTAGTATAGGGGTTTATAAATATTGTTGAGATCAGGAGCGAACCTAAGTTAGACAACCTATACTGATAACTATCATATCTTGACTAGAGGTTAATTTCAAGTGGAAATTCCAGGATTTTACGAATCCATAATCAGCGGTGTTCAATCGTGAAATGTGAGGCAACTACCCACCGAAAACAACAGGAGTAGATGGTGCAATACCGCTAATCAAGTGGAGTTAGACATGTACACCACCAAGTGTTGGATCAGTAGTCTAAAGTTTAAGTTCTTGCCACGACATGTGAAGGTCCTGTGTTCAATCTCCAGTGATGTCGTGAACGTTTAATGCTGTGAAGCCGTACACCGGGATGAAGCAGATGCCCATGAATATCGGAGGGTAAAACTATTATCAGTTTCGTCTGAATACAAAGGCTATGGTTGCAAGTTCAAATTCCGAAAGATTCTGTTATGTGCATAATGCGTGGTTGAAATCAGTAAAAAAAATCACAAAACTGACCATAAAAATCCAACTGCTTCCAACTCGTGTTCACGATTGACCAGAAGTGACAAAAACTGACGTAAGTTGTGACCTACTTTGTGTTGTAAAGCTTTCGTTCATTTTGCCGTTTAGACTTCATTATTTTTAACACTTATGCTAACACTGTTATATATATAAATATATATGTAACTGAAAACAACATTATTTGCCGATGTCCTAATAAAACTTGTACATTACGAGTTTATCTTTTTAAAACATAGCCCCACATATTCGCTTTTTCTAATTTTCCCCTTCCTTATCTTCTTACCCCTAACAGTATTATTTTATTTTCAATAGATTATGGAAGAGAATGAAAGAATTAGAAAACTCGAAAGAAGAAATGAAATTGAAGAAGACAGAGAGCAACTAAAATTCAATCCAATTAACTGGAGGCAAACATTAACATAAACACTAGTGAAAATTGAATTACTGTAATATCATACATATATTTATCTACTTATTCATTTAAAAATTTCTATTATCAAAGTTAGAATTCTTCATATAAATGAAAATGAGGATTTATGAAAAGATATAACATGCATAGTTATGAAAAGACAGGATTCGGTCTGTTGCTAAGCACGATATTTTGAGATTTAACAGTATAAAATGTATACTACGATAAAATCTCACATTAATGTCATGAAATCCTAACCAAGTGTAATCAAGCTTGACAATGAAATAAACCTTTTTGTGGTTGTGAACCATCGTAATTAGAAACTATACGTAGATAAGTCACAGATAACAGAATTCAAACATGTACGATGGACGATCTTCGAAAGTCAAACATCATAATTAGATCAAATTGTGTTTAAGAACAAAATTGAATATTATTTAGGTTCAAAAATATTAAGCACTCCAGTGATATAAAAAATATACTACATTTTAGTTAGCATTTCAAATACAATACGTGATACTGAGAGATGAACTAAAATAAATACAATAAACGTAATACGGAAATGAAACGAGAGTTCAACATTCCAGTGATGCGTTATGACAAAAAACCTATTATCTTTAACTTCATAACTATTTTGTGTGAATGTGAAGGATTATTGTGTGATAAGTAACTGTGTCAGCGAATGATAACTTGGCAGTTAGAGTAGTCAATTATCAAAATCCGAATACCTTCCCACCTAATTTGACTTAAGTAACCAAGCATTATCAGTAACATTCATCCAACTTATTTGGCTCAGAACCAAGTACATAACTGCTTACAAAGAAGCATTAATTTCTGGATAAAAATAGCATGTTTTTATATCATCGAATTACAATACTTATTGAAATCAACACAAGAACGTAATTGGTGTTTTCCAGACAAAGAGGTTCTCAATATACACTAATCCGTACTAAAATCCAAGCAATGATAAACATTATGAATGCCATTTCATTCTAAAACATTAGGAATGATGCATAATAATAATTCATACCAAAGAAAACAGGCTTCACTAAAATCATATATCCACGCCTGATCGTTAGACGATGAAGCGTAAAAATAATCAGGATTTTGAAATAAGATGCAAGTTTCATCAAAGGAATATAGTTCAAATCTCTAACATAAGACCAATCGTGGAAATGTATTTTTCTAGAGCTCGAAGGAATATTTCTTATTTCAAAAAAGAAACTCAGTTCATTACTCAAAGCGTTTTATGAATGTAATGATTATCAAAAACCATAAATCGTAACCTCCTCACCATACTTTCTAGCGACTATCTTTAAGGTAACTATATCGAATTATCTGCGTCGGGGAAAGTCATTTTTGCTGAGCTTTGCTATAAAGTGTTTCTTAGCGTAGTATGACTCTTCATGGGTATAATTCTTATTCTTTCAAAGTATGGTCACTGATATCGCACACACATGGATGTGTGTAATTTGTTTAACCTATAATTTAATGTAGAAGGTGGAAAATTAGGAGGACAGAATATATCTATCATCATTACTGGAGTTAGATAGAACAAGTTATATACTCCAAAACAATAACTGTTATCTAAACATGATATGGTAATTAAAATAAGAACCAAATGAGTCAACACCCTAAAAATATCAGAACAAACAGTTGAAACAAATAATTTAATAATCTATAAAATAAATAGAAAATAGTTTAATAGAACAATAAATATTTAGAATAATCATTTATAAAATTAACATAATGACAGAGATGTGAAAAATCATCTTTTGGTTATTTTCAAAAGTAAATAAGTTGTATAAAAGAATTATTAGACGCTCAGATATTAAATACTAAAGTTAGAACAAAATTATGTATTGTATATGATAATATTTTACAATTCAATGAACAACATGTGAAATCAAATGCAAATAAGTAATGTAAACAAACAAACAAACAAGGGATATTTAAATACATAAATACACATATACTTATACATTTATATACACTCGGGATATTATTGCTGTTTAGTGATAAATCTATTAGTCACCATAATTCAGCACCAGTAGACCATTCTATATCATCATCCTCATCATCTATTCCATGACTATAATTAGGTAAATATGAATTATACATGTTGTTCTCATCAATATTTTGTTCATCTTCCTCTTCTTCTGCTTCATTGTCGTTCATCTCTTCAACTTCAAGCTTATTGTTGTTAGCATCCAAATCTTGAGCTTTTACTGCACTTTTATCATTATCGTTAACATTGGATAAAGTTTTTAAATTCGTAGAAGATGCAAGTGACTTGTGTTTACTGTTATCTCGAATATGCTTAGGTGATTTGAATAAATCTTTAGAATTATCATTATCACATAACGTGGATGCAAGTAGTGGCCCAGGTCTTGGTTCAGTGACAATGTCAACATCAGTCGCCGATACAGTTTTACAGCTATTATTGACCAAATCAACTGATGGACAGGTTGTTGAAAGGCCAACAACTGCTTCAAGTGCTTCGTAATTAATTTTACGAGATATCGGTTTTGCATCTTCTGTTCTGGGAAAGGCATTACGATTTGTTTTTGTTGATGCATAATTATTACGATTGATAGTCTTACGCTGTATGCAACAAATACAATAAACAAGATATTAAGTAGCGTTCGACAATCAAAAGCAAAATAAAATTAAAACAAAAATTATTCATTTTAGCATTGAATAAGTAAAACGCCAGAACAGTGAGAAATTAAAAATTCAGACGACAGCAAATAAGTCTTTACTGTTTAGAAATAAAGAAAAAAGGATAAATGACAATGAAGAAATTTAATCAATCTAACATATAACTGCTTTTCAATTAAAGCCCAGATAGGATAAGAATGTAGACGAAACTAAAAGCATTCTACACAATTCATATAGTATAGTATATTAAGACATGAACGGCATGTATTCTTCGTGTTTTTTTTTCAGAATTTAATTTATATTATCTAACATTTTTGATATTTATCACATAAAATTGAAAACTCTTTCATGACGCAAACGTCTAATTAATTTAAATCAAAACATCAACTATGAAATCAGAAATGCCCAGTTGACAAGTCAAAAAGTAAAGAAATCGAGAGGAATAAACATATCGAAAATATTAGTGCATAATAGCATAATGCGATACAATATTTTACTCGTTTGCCAGAATACATTCTATGAGCCACACTCTAAGTGCGAGGGCTAGTGATATTACCTGACTGCCTAAACAGAAGTAGGTAAAACAGAGTTCGAACTTAAGCTTAGTCTCTGAAAGTCAAACGTTCTAACCATTATCAAGAAACTGGTAGCCATGGATTAGTGATTACAGAACTGCACTTTGAACCAATACATAAAATATTAGAAGGCTATTCAATCAAATTTGGTTAAGGCAACCAGGCAATATCACAAGTCCACACAAAAAAAGTGTGTATTTAGTTAATAAACCAAAACATTACTACAAGTACTCTATACATACAACAGTCTTTGTAAATCGAATGCATTCATATGTATATATGTGTGTATGCAGCGAAAAACAATTCATAAGGATGTTCAAATGTATAACCAATAAATAAATCGCCTCGTTAACATGAAAACAAATAAACAAACCTTTTTAGAACCACCTTTAGTATCTTCGTGTTGTTCTTGTTGTTGCTTTTGTAATTTAGCTAATTTCCGTTCTGAATATTTTATAAAAAGAAAACAAATTGAAGATAAAAGGGGTTTTACAAAGAGATCACCTAATACACAACATTACATCAAACTGTAACCGTAAATCTTACTACATCTAGATTAAATGTGATGAATCAGTACAGAAGTGTACAACACAGAAAAACTAAATATGAAATAATCTTGTGTTAAACAATATTAGTAAAACCAAAGTTGTCAGGTTGTTTTCTCAGAGGATTACAGGTGAAACACATTGTTACTATCGATTTGAAATGGGTTTTTTTCAGTATGCTGGATGTTGATTCAACTAACACTAATGTTAACAATAATGATCATCCATAATAAGTGTAACAATTAAAATATTATAAATGAAATCTTCGATGAAGCTGCATATCATATTTACATTGAAATAAAGTGGTTAACTTGTATAGCTGAATAAGAAAACACAATTAAATACACACATAAAAGTGTGTACTAAACTTTACGCTTTAGTTACTTAATGATCGATAAAGGAATAACCCAGTTTCTTACATTGAAATGATAAAAAAAAGTAAATCAGATCTAGATGACGTGATGAATAAGAGGCAGTTGCTTAAATTACTCTATAGTTTTGTTTTTTAAGTCATGCATTATATCCTAATTTCTATATTTTCAGATGCTTTTATATCAGTAAAATGTCAAATTATGCTATGCATAAAGATAATATTCAATGTTGTACATGAATATATTATGTCCCTTATTTAGTTAGCAAGATGACTAATAATCTTTAGTTTGGAATTTGTGTTAATTCTTAAGTAAGAAAAAAATATTTACTTACTTCTTGACAGTTCCAGATGCTCTGCATTTGCTTTGAACCAAATAGCTGCTTTTAACATTATTTCTCTAGGTTGAAGTAAGTACTCCTAAAATAAAATAATACGATACGATAACCAATAATAAAACCTAACAATCAGGTCTTGATCGATTGAAGAGTGAGTGATCTACAACGTAATTCGCTCCAATTTCTTATGGTATTTTTTGTGTCAATATTTTGTACATAAACAAGTCAGTTTATTGCATGAAAAACCACTCTTTCAGCTAATAGCCTTGTGTTTGGTTCCAAATTATTCGGGAGCATAGGTTAGTAATTTGTTTACGTGAGCAGCTATCAATCAGCTACGTCGTGTCAAGAGAAAATCAGTTTATCATCTCGTAAAATTCTACCTCATCGGAAAACAAACTAGGAGTAACTTTATTCGTAAATTACGACTATAAATATATAGTAACAATTCACATACGATACTCTTCAGTACGTTAAAAGAATAGTCATAATCAACACAGAGGTCTTGCACGACTGTGGATTAGTGCAATTTGCTATAACCTATCGGTCCAACGAGATGAAGTTAACACGATAAATAGTAAGAGTCGAAATAATGAAGTAACAATGATAATAAGAATATGAGTTAAAAAGGAATGAATAATAGCTAGATTGTATATATTATTCCAATACAGTGAACGATTACATGTTTTTGTACTGTTTTTAGCTACACTACTTTTAGTGAAAGGGTTAGTGATAAGATCCAGTTGACCAAACTGGGGTGGGTTACAGAGAGAATTAAACATGTAACCCAATAGTTAAAATGTTGTACGACATAGCTTGTTACCGCATAGTAATTATTAACGCTCATCAAATAACACTTCAATCAACTACACAAAATGTCATCAATCTGATATTTCTTTTCACCAATCAGATCTTTAAATTATATACATCATCTTTATTTTAAGTGACCTATTAAAAACTCAAAATATATTGGATTTATAATAAACAATATCTGGGTAATTCCTGTCCACCGTATACTCACGTTAGGAAGAAAAAACCCAAGAAACATAGTACGGAGTAAGTAAAAGAAACAGAAAGAGAAATAACCAATATCAAACGAACACAATGGATAGTCAATGTTCAAGTAAACGGTATAATATTTGAAAAGTGAATGTGTTTTTTTCACACAATTATCAATTATCAGAATACTCTTTCATAAGGTTACACTTTTTTTAGTAGACTAACGCGGAGAATACCAATTTTTACAACGTTTTTATGGCAAAGATACCATAATAGGTTAATCACCTTGAAGGACTTCAGTATATCAACTTCATGTCCTGTATCAAGGAGATGTCTTGCGATGGCACTGTTGAATGCGTTCAATCCATTTAACCTTAAACTTTTCGGAATATGTTCTTTGAATCGGACGTAGGCTCTCCTTTCTGTTCTACCAATGTAACTGCTTTGGCAGATACATGTAAATTTGTATACACAGTTGGCGGTAACATGAAAGGGATACCTGTCGACTTTTGATTGTGTCAAAGAACATGTTGTTTTGGACAGGACAATCAATTTCGCTGCAGGATAAGTTCTTGTCAGTGAAGTTTTTAGTCTCATATTGGTTGATCCTGTGACATCGTCACCTTTGAATTGAAGTTGGATAAAAATAGGCTTTTTATTTGTTGTAATTTCTTAGGGCTTTTTATCTTCACGTTTGCCATATTTCTCAATAAATTTCAGTGGGTATCCGTTATTCTTTAAACATTTTTTAACATTCATAACTTCCTCTTCTAGTGTATCGGAAGTACATATTCTTTCTGCTCTGTGAAATATTTTTTTGACCAGTGCCTTTTTTTAACTGATTGGACAAAAGCTATTGAAATTGAGATAACTACCAATCCATGTGTCTTTCTTATAAACTGAACGTTGAACTGTACCATCCTTTCTTCTTTTCATCGCGATATCGAGAAAATGGAACTCGTTTTCTTTTTCATGCTTCATAGTGAAATGGATATTTGGATGGGCTTCGTTGAAAAACTGTAGCAGATTTATTGCATGTTGTTATTACATACGATGAAGGTATCATCAACATACCTCGAATAATACGTCATTTCATCAATCACTCGTTTGAGTTTGGTTCTTTCGAGGTTAGCCATGAAAATATCTGCTAGGACAGGACCTAACGGACTTCCCATCGCTACACCGTCGGTTTGTTTGTATATGATATCATTGAACTGGAACTGAACATCTTTTGTACAAATGAGTAATAGTCGTTTGAATTCTGGTACTGGTACATAAATCATTGATTTCAATTCATATTTTCTTTATTACCATTAATCTATTTTCATGAGTTCTAATCACTATTCCAATGTTCTGGAACTTTCCCTCTCTAACTTTATTTATTTATTCGAATCAAACATTTTATGAGCTCATTAACTCTATTTGAATCTTCGCTACATCATGATACACATGTATTGATCCTTAATCACACTTTTATGTATAAGTACGTCAATATCTGTAATAATTTGAATTTCAAATAATTTAGGTTGTAAGCAGCTGATGAGAACCTAACGAAATAAAATGAATCCATATTATTCTGCATCAATCTTTGTTCTTGCTCTCTTTATGTAAATAATATTAACTTGTGACCAAAATTAATTTTCAGATAAAAAGTTAGAAAACCATAGAAAATAGAAAACATTTTTCGTTCAGTTAAAAGAAATAATGATAATACTCACTCGATCTAATTCTTCATCATCAATATCTTCAGTATACAAAGTATCATCATCTTCGACTAGAAATACACAACAACACGATGATATCAATGAAAAGACTAATAATTATTATTTTGAATTGTAACAAACCGAAACAATATTGACATAATTAGTTACTATGTTGTTGCAGCTCTTTAAAACTACTATAATAGTATGAGATATATTAGTTAGCAGTAACATAATGATCCAAGTTAGATTGTAATTTAAAAGATCACATTTACTTCACTATTTTACCAATTGACCCCCACCCCCTTCAAAAAAATTTAATTGATAAATATCAATAAACGAATAGCTAGTTAGTATGTTAGCCCAAATTGACGTTAAAGGATTTAAAATAGGTGACAATTCGATCACTCAGTATTTTTTATCTTACAGTTTTTCTTCCTGTAAAGAGAAAATTTAAGATCTTTTATTTGCAATAACCGAAAACTGATTCACGTAGAACAGATAGGTTTATTTATTTATTATTTATTTGAACACATAAATATTGGTACAAGAGGGCACCAAATATGTATGCGCGACACAAAACAATGAGAATGCGAAGAGAAAAAAAAAGGAACAATAACGAGTAGATTAGTGTAAGGTAGTATAATAATTATAGTAATAATGGAGGAAACGGAAAGGTACAATCAGAAATCTTTCAGTTAGGGAGGAAACAACCATTTTTTTATGAAGAAAGTAAAAGAAGGTTACAGCACGATAGCCACTGGCTTCTATTCTGAGCCATATCTGATAACGTCTCTAGACACTGTGTAGCACCATCTCTCGGAACCCAGCTAGGGAGTCGTGAAGGACCGACAGAAGCCAGCCCTATGCAGCTTTCTTTCATACCACGACACCATGTCATACACTGACCACCTCTCCGCTTTCTCCAACCAGCCCCAGAGTCGGCAAATAATGCACGACGTGGAATTCTCTGGGACGACATTCGTAGAACATGTCCAAGCCACCGAAGTCGGTGTTTCAAGATGGTGACATCGATTGCATTATCATCTCTGTGCCCGAACACACGATGCCGAACCTCTGCATTACTGACATGGTGTTGCCAATGGACGTCAGCAATCCTTCGGAGACAGCGATGATCGAACACAGAAAGTCGTCTAACGTCCTCAACTCGGAGAGACCAGGTTTCACAAGCATAGAGCAGAACTGATCTCACCGACGCGTTGTAGATCCGACCGTTTTCAGCCAGACTAACATCACGAAGGCGCCAAAGATGGCCCAGATTGGCATAAAACGCTCTGGCTTTCACTGTATGTGAATTGATCTCATCACCCACGCCACCACCAGCACTTATGCAGCTACCCAGATACACGAACTTCTCAACTACTTCTATCTGCTCACCATTCAGAGTGAGTACAGGATTAGAATCCTTCCAGTCTTGTAGAAGTACTTTGCACTTAGAAGATGCAAGGTACATACCATACCTACGGACACTGATTGCCAACTGATTAAGTGCGGATTGCATGACTTGGGCATTATCGCACAGTAAGACAATATCATCCGCATACTCAAGGTCGAGAAGTCTTTCTCCAGGCAACAGATCCACACCACCATTACTTACATCCATCAGAGCTGTTTCCAGAATGTCATCGATGGCAAAGTTGAAGAGGAATGGTGAGATTGGGCAACCCCACCTAACCCCACTGCTCGAATGGAACAATGGAGAGAGGTGGTTGTATGCCCTCATTCTACCTGAAGTGTTTGTATATAGGGCCTTTAAGATGTTAATAAACTTCTCAGGCACACCCTTCTTCAATAGACAATCTCAGAGAACAGTCCTGTCGAACGAATCGAAGGCAGCCCTGATGTCAAGAAACACTACGATTGTTGGCCTTCGAAAAGTATGACGGTGTTCTAACATTTGGCGGAGGGTGAAGATATGATCAATACATCCTCGACCAGAACGAAACCCAGCCTGCTCCTCGCGAGTCAATCTTTCTCGGGTTTTGAACAACCTACGAAGTATGATGGAAGCCAATAGCTTGGACGCAATCGGAAGTAGACTTATCCCCGATAGTTGTTACAGGAACGACGTGAACCCTTTTTAAAGATAGGGACAACTATCGACTCATTCCATGACGTTGGTACACTCTCTAGTTCCCAAACCTTTGTAAACAACGTCGTCAATTCCTTAGTCAGAGAGTCACCACCATCTTTAAAAAGAGCCGGAGGTAAGTCATCTGGGCCAGGTGATTTGTAACGCTTCAAGATTTGGAGTTCCTTGCGGACTTCCGCCTCATTTGGTGGATCAATCGTCACCGGCCACGGAGGGCAGGACAGTCCGACCGATGTTGCCGGAGCAGCAGGCCAGTTGAACTGCTTTTCGACGGATTCTGCTCATCGTCCAAGACGTCGATGGATGTTAGTGATTGGCATCCCGTCATCCTCACAGATTATTTCGCTCACACCAGACTTCTTGCTGACAGTGGATCGGATGAGTTGGAAGAGCTTCCGGTAATTACCAGATGCAGCTGCTGCTTCCAGCTCATTAGCACGCTCCGACCACCAGGCTTCTCGGTCCTTACACAAGCTTTCCTCAATTTCATTACGTAACATCCTTCGTTTGTGATCAAACTCACGGTCACCCGGAGTAGACCGACGGGTTTCAATGAGTTGTAAGGAACCTGAAGAAACCCAGTGCTTATAAGTGGGACGATTCGCGAACCTACAAGTGACTTTACCCGCCATTTTCATGGTGTCATGCAATTGCAACCAATGCTCATCCATACTTTTCGATGGAATGGTAGCTAGCCTAGAAGCTAGCTCGGTTCGATACTCACTTCCAACAGAATTTGCAACCAACTTGCTAATATCAATCCTTTGGTGGTGGTCACTTCGTTGGCCACTGAAAAGTAAGGTGAGATTGGCGCAAACTAGGGCATGATCAGAGTCCAGATAGGTACTCCAAAAGGAGCGGCAGTCTTGTACACAACCACGCCAGTGGTAGCTGATCGCGATGTGATCAATCTGAGTCCAGGCTTGAGATGCAGAGGGAGGACGCCAGGTGGCACATCGGCGATGACTGTGCCGTAAGTTAGTGCTAGCCAGAAACAGGTTGTGGTCTGTGCACAGTTGCAGTAGACGGTCCCCGTTATCTGTCCTGCGACCAACAAGTCCCCATCGGCCACCTAAACGACCCTCTTCTGTGCCTAGACACCCGACCTGAGCATTCAAGTCTCCGGCTAGTACTACAATATCTGTCTGACCTGCTTAAGTGTGCGAACATTGAAGGCAGCCAGTTTGAATGGTGCACGTGGTTTCTGAAAAACTGCTTCAGTATTCGTATTCGGTGGTAGCGTACAATTTCCAAACAGGCAGTGACTCGAGAGCGTAGTAAATAATAATAATAATAATAATAATAATAATAATAATAATAATAATAATAACGTGAATCGTTTGACTGGTAATCGAAGCAGGAATACTATTTTCCGTAAGTATTATCATTTCATTCTGTTTGTGTGTCGGCTGTGATGCTATCCGGGTGCCCAAACCGAATCAGGTGGTTTTCTTAGGGGCCACACCTGGAGCCTTTGACCCTAAGGTCTGATCCACAAGGCAGTGGAGCATCGTGAGGAGCTGCGGTCTCATGGTAGCCAGTGACCAACGATTGGTTCATACGCTATTTGTTCCCGCAGGACACTGGGGCCCATGTGCACCATTGGTTTGGGATCCGGTTAAAGCGCCGGACATTCGCTTTTCGTCCCCTCATTTTCGTAAACAACACCCCTGACACGAGAAGGCAATGAGTAGGACTTCCCTGGCAGAGGCTGTATACGCGTGGCCGTGTGAGAGCATTTCGAGAGGGAGGGCGGGCCCACCCCACTCTCGGCCATACCAGGGCATTTGTTATGTTATGTTTTTTATTAAACATATATATATATTTATATATATAGTCAAGATCAAAGTATGAAAATGATGATCTTCACCTTTTCAACTAAAACAACTTTACGATATCACCATCTAACACTGTTAACATCCTATAAAATGTTTGGGACAAATTACACACAATATAGATGGCAGATGAGAAACAAAGGTAAATTTCTACTGTCATTTAAACAATCTTCATAATAGTATTTCACAACAGAAACAGCGACATTAGACCGTATTGTTAGAAGAGGATCTTAATCAGTCAAACGCGACGTAGAACCTGGAACACGTGTACATTGGATCGGATTGCCATACTTCATTACCACAGCACGATGAGATCATCAGAGCAAATCTCAGAGTAAAGGTATAATCAGTAATAATGATGATAGAAAAGATTAAGTATCTAAGACGATTAGGGAAAATATAAATTAGTGAATTGATAAAGAACTTGTGAGGAATTTAAAAACGTAGAATCTAAAAAAAACAATAAATGAATGCACCTGCACCGCTGTGAACGATTCTGAGCCATGTCATTCAAGGTTACTAACCATCTGTTACTATAATCACACAGACCAGAATCAGGTAAACTGCACCTAGCCACATGACTCCGTCTAACAGTCAATGTCTTCATGGATTGACGTGAGTCCTGGATTTGGTTGCCCCTAGCCTTCTTCTATCCAACTTCTACATCAATCACCATCGCGCGTCAATGTAATCAGTGGGTGGGCATACGTAACACATATTAGAAAAGTATCTGACAAGTAAGAAAATACGATCGAGTAGTTATTGGAAATACACAGGCTGAGAGGTTGAGGAACGAGGGAGGTCATTGTTATTATTGGCGAAGCACAAGTTATTTGCATGCACTTAAACCTTTTAGTATATTCAATTCACATTATATTCTCATCTGACCAATGTCGTCCACTAAGACCAATCAAATTACTTCTATATTATGGCATGATATAAAATGAGCGTTAACCATTCAAAAAAAGTAGTCAAATGTAATAATAAAACAAATGATGAAATGACCTACATACCTTTATTTTCTTTCTTTGTAGTAATAGTTGCTGATGAAATGAAAACCGGCAATTTCAAGCCCGTTGTATCTGTTAACAAGCAAAAAGAAAGACGCTATGGAGGTTTTCTATTATTTGATTAGACAAAACTTTGGCTATTAAAAGCGATGAATAGAATGTTAATCGATAGGTGAAGGCAATGATATGAAACCGAATGATAGCTACGCACGAGGCCGATTAATTTTCGCTCAGGCACCAGAATGATTGGAAATCGAAGACAAGACCACTAGCCAGATCAATCGTTTGTCATGTAATAAAATAACATGCTTATATATAGAATAACAGCGCAAAATAAACGTGATAAAATGCCACAAACAATTGGAGGAAATTAGTTTATAGGTTATTCATTCCCTAATCAATGAAGACCTGACCGTCAGGCTTGATATCGGGCATCATATCGAAGATTTTTTATGGATCTCATAAACACTGTAACTCAACAGTAAATAACTTATTGAAAAATCATTAAAAAGTTAGCAATTTATATATATATATATATATATATATATATATATATATATATATTACTACAATTATTGAAATAATGTCAGTGACTTTGGAAAGCTAAATAAATATGAGATTTATTTTAAAATGAATAATTACACGGAACGAAAATTATGAAATGACATTCAGATTAAATGAGTATATATGCATCGATGTCCATTATTATAATCTAAGATCTCCAACCAAAAAGGTTATGATTATATCCCAGATCATAAACAGAAAGTCTTCATCTCCAAACAAGCTCTAATTTGTAGTTTCATTAAATCACGACAAATCTTTGTCCACCATCCCGCTCCTATTCACAATCTACTTCGGAGTCGAGATAGGTTGTGAGTAAACAAGCATAAAACGTATCTCAACAATTTTGCCCAATGAATGTCCACGGGTTAAATAATCGAATTATCAATTCCAATTACCCTACGTTTTAAATAAACAATAGTCAATAGGTATTTCCATTACTACTCACATCAGCCTACAGTCAAGTTCAAAACTATATCAAACTTAAACAGTATAAATAGGACTTACCTTTTGATTTTGTTTCAGTGATGCTTGTTTCTTCAATGTCAGATGGTTTAGAATCAGCATTTTGTATTATTTGTTTTTGCTCACTACTTACGGAAGCCAAATTTCTATGCTCTTCAGCTTCGGCCAAAAGTTGACACATTTTAGTACCAGAATGTTGAGTTAAAATATGCAAATCTTCAACACAACTATCTAATAATTCTGGTTCAATTAAACCATCTAAGACATCACGTAATATTCCACGAACTTGACCAGTTTTAGATTGATTCAAAACATTATCAACTGTAATAGGTGTTGTTGTTGTCGTTGTCGTAGTACTAGTAGTAACTGTATTGCCACAATCAACACTATTATTAGGTAACTTTTGTAAGTCATTTAGAAGTTCAAATGTTTTGAGTGAATCTGTCTCAGCTAGTAAATGGTGTACACCCTTGGAGCAACCAACGTCTGAATATTAGTGAAAATTAAGACAAAAAAATAGGATTGGGATTCTTTTTTAAAAATATATATAGGTAGATATTACCTAGCAAAACTACCAGCCAACAACGTCACATTAAGATATGTATCATGATTATATCGACACGTAAACAAAAAGTGATGATATCAGAAAAAAGCGTATAAAATAAAGTGTAAAATGGTACAATTAATGCGAAATATAAAACATACAACGTTTCATTTGAAATTCAAAAAGAATATTTTCACTTATAAAACATCTAGATAAAATCAAAGGACTCTAAAATAACAACATTTACAATCCTATAATAAGTGACAAGATACAGGAATAAACAAGTACTATTAAATAACAGGTATCTAAGGAAAAATATGCTTCTTATTGCAAAGTAACTGAATCTAAAGTAGTTATCCTTTTGATGTGTACACATCACAAACTCCAATACTTAATATCACCCTTACATTACAAAATAATTAGTAAAATGCTACCAAAATAGAGGAAAATTAGCAAATAAGTAAACATTGATGGCGTATGCATTAAATCAGATAGATTAACTGAGTTACAGCCAGAAATACTACAAAGACTAGACAAACGGAACTAGATAAGGTGATTTGAGAATAACGCCTAACGGTTTGAAATACAATAAGTTGATATGACGAATTATGAAATTTAATGCATTTACAACATCTGTTCACATAACACACAAAACATGAAACATTATATGATAAGTTTGATAAGTGAATATATCGAAATTAACTAAGGATACTTTCAAATGATGATGACTATTGGTAAGTTGTATTATGAAAAAATTCAGACAAAATGAAAATGTGTTGGCTTCCCCATTTACCAAAACACGACACTTTATTAGGTGATTAACAAAGACTTGAAGAATTGACAACAGTTTTATGGGTTGCGAAACGATAATTGGTCAGCATTGAGTATCTCAATCACCGCTTCAAATTTCATATTGGACTTTATTAACTGATTTTCGACTGCTATTCCACTACGAAAACACTAACATCAAATACAATTTGAGTCCTTGCATCATGGTGATATTTGAAGTATGTGTTAGTGGTTTGTTTCACAAAGTTATATCATAACGATGTTCAAATACCTTCGAATTCTCTAATACACCACGTGGTGGCGAAACTCTATCCTCATTCTCACACACACTTACGAAGTCACTTCCTTACATACCCTAGTACGGCCGAGAATGGAGAGTCAGCTCTCTCGAAATGCCCTCACATGGCCACACATATACAGCCACTGCCAGCGAAGTCCTACTCACTGCCTTCTTGTAGCGGGGGTGTTGTTTAGGGATTTGAGAGAACGAAAAGCGGTTATCCGGCGCTTTAACCTAGTCGGTCGACACGGATGGTTCACCTAGGAAAGTTGGAAAATCCTGATTCCAAACCAATGGTGCACATGGGCTCCAATATCCTGTAGGAAAAATGGCGTATAAACCTAATGTTAGTCACCGGCTACCAAGGGACTGCATCTCCTGACGTTGCTCTACTGCCTTGTGAACCAGACCTTTAGGTCGAAGGCTCCAGGTGTGGCCCCCTAGGAAAACCACCTGACTCGGTCTGGGCACCCTGGCAGTATCACAGCCCACACACACATCAAGTGACTTGTGTGGCGCATATGTATTCGGTGCCCCTTTGTACCAATATTTGTGTATTCAAAAAAGTAAATAAATAACTCTAAAGAAGCCCCTACTAGCTGCCTTTACTTGACATTGGTATCTCGTTAAAAAAGATAGAGTGAAAGGGAACGTATGCTACTTAAACAAGAATGGTCAGAAGACAGTCCATCTGCAATTTATTAAGCACTAAAAATCCCGCAGTGAATGTTAACTCTAGAAACGTTAAATGATTACGTGGCATTAGATATAGTCACGACGTTATTCTGAACATAAAATATCGAATGTAAAAATATTAAGTTTGAGCAGTCTTACTCCAAACTTTCGAAACGATCTGTCACTGCTTAGAACACTACAACCCTATATTCAATCTTCAATATTTCCGAGATACCGTTAACACACGATCTAAGTCGCCCTGAGATCAAACAATGTATGTTTGATCACAGAAGAGATATTTCCATCTTCAAACACGGGAATCGATAGATTAGACAATATTTAGCCATATTATCCGAGCAGATTAATACTATTTACTACTTGTTGACGCTGCATAGAAATATGGAAATACAGTCACTTTATGGTATGGAGTTAGTTAGTATATCACAAGTACATTGATGGAGATTTACAGATAATGAAACTCATCTGTTCGGGATGTTATACTACAGAAATCATAAAGGAAGCCATAAGCAAACGAGTTACGGTTTTCCTCTGTATTCTAAATAAAAAAATCTCTAAACTGAACGAAATCTAAATTTGTTGAATTCGCTTATTTTTTACTTTCATTAAATGCTTTTCTTTAATGTACGTCTTTAATAATAAGAATATTTTATCTTGTAAAGCTCATACACTAGCATCTTTTTGTACCTAGGATTTTTGTTAGAAATAAAGTAATGGTTAATTAACTATTTGCTTTCAGGTTAACTTACCTATTTTGGAAAGTTGTGAAGAAATAGTACGTGCAGTATACTTTCCAGCCAGTTTTTGTAATTCACTATCTATACGACGTTCTAATTCTGATATTTCCATAGTAATACGAGCCATCGTTCCCTCTGACATACTCTAAGTATTTGAAAAAACGAGTTAACAGATTTGATTATATATATATAGTTCTCTGTTTGGTATCTAAAAGGTTTTATCCATTCCCAGACAATGGAAATTATATCAAACCGAATATAAGTCTGATGAGTTCTTGTTACCGTGACGTCCATTTACTCTGGTAACCTAAGCGCAAGAAGACACAGAAAACTAGTAACAAATAACAAAATGTTAGTGTTAACAACCACACACGATTGCATCCCTTTGCAGATCTAATAAACAATTTATGAGTATAGCGTGGGATATTTAGAAGTTGTATTACATAAGTATTTGTTACGTACGGAACAACTAGCTCTTAGAGTTGAGAAGCTAAGATAAATGAATGCTCAGTGCTTATAAACTGCTGAGGGATATAGTGAATTTGTGTAGGCGTTCAAATAAATAATTAGCATAGCCTACGGGATCAAAAGTACGGTATCCAACTCAGTGGAGCGGATTTTGAGTTTCCGAAAGTAGTTTAAAAATTCCAAAA
Source organism: Schistosoma haematobium (assembly GCF_000699445.3). Classification (NCBI taxonomy): domain Eukaryota; kingdom Metazoa; phylum Platyhelminthes; class Trematoda; order Strigeidida; family Schistosomatidae; genus Schistosoma; species Schistosoma haematobium. The sequence goes on along the minus strand of NC_067196.1, from coordinate 32,727,730 downwards.
TAGAGACATAGTTTTTTCTTAATGGGTCATAGTCATTTTTCCACGAAATAAAACATTTACAACGGGCTTACTCTTTTATTGAATTGGTGACTTAGTGATTAGGGCACTCAAATTTCAACCGATAAGATACAAGCTCCAACAACCTCAAGCATTTAGGCTTGGAAAGCCGGGTAATACTAATGTCCGTCATGAAAATATCGTGACCTAAAGTCGAGTATATAAACCTATACTTAGGCGGTGAGTAACATTATTACCAATATATTCTTTGTTGAACAAAGATGAAAGATGTTAACTTACTTTTATCTTCTCATCTTCCTGTTTCATTGAAGCAACAAATGCTGGTGGGTCTTGTTCCTCCGTATAATCAACTGAAAAAAATGCTTCGATGCTAAGAGCAGATGATGGAGTGCGACCAAATTCTTCTAAACGCTTCCGAGCAGTACTTTGGCTTATTCGAGCTAAAAAAACAGCCAGACAATTATGAGTAGATTCCACTAAAACTTTGTTTGAAAAACAGTCAGCCGACTGAAATCAACATGAAACTAACCAGAAAATGATAAAACATTTAAATCATACTCTAAGAAAGGTATTATCGGGTAAAATGCACATATACATAATTATGTAACTTTACGCTCTGGTTTATAAGGTTGGTAAAATTTATGAAAGCGAAGAAATTTCATTTGACTGTAAGGGACAAATACTTAGGCAGGGGAAAATCAATTTCGTTACGTAAAATTGCACACTGCATTTGTAAAGTGTGAAGATAATGTATTAAACGCACTATTTGCACATTTTTTCAGTTGTCTATAGACTAAATCGTTATTACTCCGACCGATCTCTGTTTTTCTTCCTCCTCTCTTTACTTTCCTCTTCTGACGGTTAGAACTCTGCCTCGAGTTCCTGCTACATACGACTTATATCTGTTCAGTACATCATTTTACAAAACGTTTTGCATGTGAAAAACTAATGAACATCCCTGTGTCTACATACGAACACCACCAGTATATCAGTCAGATACAACGTACGACCAGGCACATATATGCATTGGTTCAAGTTGCCATACCTCATTAGCACAACAAGATGAACACAAAATTCACAGAAGCAGTTACTTCAGTGGTAGTAATATATAAAAAAAAAGATTGCATATAAGGACATAGTACAGGAATGAAGAATTAGTTCGTAGAAAGAAAGATATGTGGCAATTTTAATCTCATGATTTAAGGGATGACAGGGAGTGTATACACCGACGCCACTGTGATCGACTCTGTGCCATAACACCCAGTCTCCAACCATTGTCAACCATAGTCACACGGACCCCAAACAGGTTGTCTGCATCTACCAACATACTTCAGATCAGAAGTTAGTGACTTCAAAGACTGATGCCACGTTTTATATTGGCTGCCACTAACTTTCTTCCAACCATCCCCAACACCGGTTAGCATTGCACGTCGTGGTAATCAGTGTTCAGGCATACGTAACACGGTCCAACTATCTCAGTCGATGAAGATTCACAACCTAATCAACTGATTTACCATCATTCCCTGATTCCCTGTGTCTAACATCACTTTTACTTACCCGGTGATCCCAGCAGATGCGAGCAACATTTCTAAGGCATCTGTGGTCAAATACTAGTAGCTTACTAGTATCTTCTACTCTTAATGGTCACGTTTCGCATCTGTAAAGTTGAAAAGAGTGAACTACCGCGCAGTATACTCGTCTCTTAATTGCTAGATGAGTATCTCCCCTTCGCCATAGGTGACGTAAGTTGGCAAAAACCAAACGAGCTTTCTGAATCCGTGAAGAGATTTCGTCAGACACCAACTCATTAGGGATGATCACACTTCCAAAATAAGTGAAGTTGTCAACGCGTTCGACTACTTCACTCCCTATCCTTAATTCAGGTGTTGACGAAGGCCAGTCCTGGAGCAACAACTTGCTTTTAGAGGGGGAGAAACGCATTCCAAACTTTCTGGCATTGTTGCTCAGTGCTACCAAAAGACACTGCGTTTTATCAGATTCTTCACCGAACAGGACCTTTTCATCTGTGTATTCTAAGTGGACCACCTAGTAAAAGATCAATATCCGAAAATTCGGTCGACGAGAACGTTATTTACAGCAGTGGGTCCATGGTGAAGTTGAACAAAAATGGAGCTAGTCGGCAGACTTGTTGGACACCACTCGAGGTTGACTGTTCAAAAACCTAATGAATGGAGAATATGTAGTTGATGCAGCCACGACCAGGTCTAAATTCAGCCTGATTTTCTCGTGTTTGCAGTTCACGAATCCTGGTCAGGCGCCCGATAATTATTGAGGCTAGTATTTTAGATTCTACGTTAGTCAAACTAATCCCTCCATGGTTGTCACAGGATGATTTTGACCCCTTCTTATAAATTGGGACAATCAGTGATTGCGACCAGTCAGATGGGATTACATGCAACTCCCAGATTTCAGCTAAAATATTAGTTAACGTGATCGCCAAAACTAGACCACCATTCTTAAAGACCTCTGAAGTCAATCCATTTGGACCAGCTGCTCTTCCTCGTTTCAGACTAGCTATAGCCTTCTGAACTTCAGATAGAGTCGAGGGACCTACTTCAATTTTCCATTTCGGGCTGTTTGGAAATGGTGGGTAGTTGCAGAGTAGCTGAAGGCCAGCTGAACTGCTCCTTAGAGTGTTCCGCCCATCCTTCTAAACGTCTGAGCTGAGAGCAGTTAAGTATCGTCTTTTTCCGAGGTCATGTCAATTACACTTGACTTTTTTTATTCCAGTTCCTTTTATTAGTCTGAAAAGCTGTCTGGTGTTATCTACAGCCGCTGTCTTTTACATCTCTTTTGCTTTCGTTGCCCACCACTGTTCACAGTCGTTACTTAGACTTTCGTACTTCGTTTATCTGGAAGCCCTGATTCTGCTTCCCGTGGCCTCGCCGGCGTAGGTATAGCATTGAGTCCTAGGGCAGAACCAGCTCTCTTAGACTGGATCCCAGTAGACAGTCGTTTGTGCGCTGTCCGACTGAACGGAACAGTAAGGATCCGAAAAGATAGGGACACTCATCGTTGCCTCTTCGTCGTCTCTGCCTATTCTCCCACTGACTGCAGAGCAGATGATGTAAAAGATGAGTTTTACAGAAGGCTTTCCGACCTCAGAAAAGCTAGGCGCTCTGATGTAGTAATAGTGGCTGGTGACTTTAATGCTCAAGTAGGTAAACTAAGCGATAGGGAAAGACACCTTGGTGGATCTTATAGCATCGTGGCTCAAAGGACAGATAATGGCGACCGTCTGTTGCAGCTATGCTCAGATAACCGCCTGTGTCTTGCAAATACTAACTTTAAGTACGGTAAACCACAAGGTTAGGGAGCAACACTGGGTCTCAGCAGCATCTATCGCACTGATAGATGCTCGGAAACTCATTCCACCTGGCTCTGAACATAATGAAGAGCGGAGTCAGCTTAAGCGCAAGCTGACAAGAAATCTACGCAATGATCGTGAACAGTGGTGGGTAGCGGAAGCAAGAGAGATAGAAAAGGCAGCGGTAATAGGTAATAGCAGACAACTGTTCAGACTTGTTAAGGAAACCGGGATTAGGAACCCGATTGTTAGCGAAACACTCTCAGAGAAAGATAGACATATTATACATTCTCAATCCAGGAGATTGTATCGATGGGCAGAACACTTTAGGGGTCAGTTCAACTGGCCGTCAGCCACTCTTCGGTTTCCCACGATCTCCAGTCAACCTGAATGGCAAGTTAATGTAGGTCCTCCGACTCTTTACGAAGTTGAAAAAGCTATAGGAAATCTGAAGCGAGGGAGAGCAGCAGGCCCTGACAGGTTTACTCCCGAGATTTTTAGGGATGGTGGTCCAGTATTAGCGGTGAGATTAACCGAGGTCTTAGGTGAAATCTGAGAACTGGACGTAATCCCATCTTATTGGTCTCAATCACTGATTGTGCCAGTCTATAAGAAAGGACAAAAGTCCTCTTGTGACAATCACAGAGGAATCAGTTTGACTAACATAGTGTCTAAAATATTAGCTCCAATCATACTTTGACGCCTAACCAAAGCTTGTGAAGAAGAGACTGGTTTTCGATCTGGACATGGTTGTATGGACCAGATCACTGGTCTTGAGTGTTGTTAGAGGTATGAGAACAGTTATCACTTTCCGGTCGCCCACACCGTGGGAGGGTTGTTCTGGAGGTACCTGAAAAGGAAATTGGATTAGAGGTGGTCTTAGTGACCTGAGAGCGTGACCGCAGTAACCATGGGACAACTGCTTGAGGTCGGTCACACACGACCTTTTTATTGGTATTTTTTGAATTAGCTCCGTACTTGTTGAGACCTCACCGCCGGAGATGGATATCCGTGGGATAAGATGAGGTGTGTATTTTTAGGGTCAACCTTTTCTAACCCCGCCTCTCTTTGTTGGAAGGCAGCATCGCTGTCATGCTGGTTGTATGAAAAAACACTTTACTGGTGTCACACCTCTGTACAGTCAGCAGTACGACTTCGTCTTCGGACATTGGGTTTGTTGCTTTTAGTCTTACCGCTCTTCAAACGACTTGTCTAACATGGTAGGACCTTGAGGAACGGTTGTTCCAGCCAGTATAACTCGGTTGCTTCATCTCGATAGGCAAGCCCGACCACCACGTCAAGGTAGCAACAACGGTCGGGTATGGACCAGATATTCACACTACGTCAGGTTCTAGAACACAGACATACATTCAGACGCCCCACAATCGTAGTATTTCTTGACCTTAAGGCGGAATTCGACTCTGTTGATCGTAAGGTTCTATGGCAATGTTTGTCACTGAAAGAAGTACATTAACCTTGTAAAGGCTCTCTACTCGAGCACAACTGGTAGAGTGAGAGCTTATGGCGAACTGTCATCAGAATTGATTACCTCAAGTGGTGTTCGTCAGGGATGCCCACTCTCTCCATTCTTGTTCAACTTTGTCGTCGACGTACTTTTGGAGGTAACACTTTCCTCGTCTAGATTTCCAGGGGTTGAACTTCTACCGGGAGCTTCACTTGTTGACTTAGAATATGCTGATGACATAGTTCGATTTGGTGAAGACGCTGACAAAATGCAGAGTCTTCTGACCACTCTAAGCAACAATGCAAGCGTGTTCGGAATGCGATTCTCCCCCTCGAAATGCAAAATGTTGCTTCAGGATTGGGTTGCATCGACACCCAAACTAATGATAGAAAGTGATGTAATTGAGCGCGTCGATCGCTTCACTTATCTTGCAAGTCTCATCAGCTCTTGTGGTCTGGTGTGTGACGAAATCTCAGCACGGATACAGAAGGTTCAACTAGCTTTTGTCAACTTGCGTCATTTATGGCGTAGGCGAGATATCAGTCTATCAACTAAAGGACGTGTTTACTGCGCAGCAGTCCGTTCCGTCCTACTTTATGGCAGTGAAACATGGCCGTTAAGAGTAGATGATGTCCGTAGGTTACTAGTATTTGATCATAGGTGTCTTCGAAATATTGCTCGTATATCCTGGGACCATCGAGTAAGTAATGCAGTTGTTAGGAAACGGTTACTAGGTAAGGATGGCAAATCGATTGATGAAGTGGTGAAACTTCATCAGTTAAGATGGCTGGGACACGTGGTATGTATGCCCAACGACCGACTGCCTCGTTGTGCGATGTTCAGTGGTAAAGAAGTAGGTTGGAAGAAAGTTAGGGGTGGCCAGACCAAAACATGGCACAAGTTCATGAAGTCACTGACAAGTGGACTAGGTCAAATCGGTAGGTGTAAACTACCTGGTTGGGGACCGCGAGATGATAGCAACCGATGGTTAGAGACCCTGAATGACATGGCTCAAAATCGTTTGCAATGGCGCAGGTGCATCCACTCTTTGTGTTCTCCCAAATTCTAATCTTCTGAATTCTTCATATCCCTTTTTTCTCTTTCCAAATCTATTGGACTGTATTATACTCCTTGAATAACATCTTCAAACCCTATTTTTTCTGATAACAGCTTATAATTTTACTACACCTAGCACTACAGGATTTGAATAGACCACTGCACCTCTGTGCTAATGTGGTGTGGCAACTCGAACTGATGTACGTACGTACGAAGTTCTACGTTGTTACTGACTGACTTAGACTTTCGTTTAACCTAGATGATTTTTTTACGCTCTTCATCGGGTTCAGAGCCTGATGAGTTTACTGGAATCTATCACTGCAATAGACTTTGCAGAAATTCACTGGTTTTTCGTGACCCTTTGCTTCAAGTCATTAATAGATGTCGCTGCTCTTTCCACAGCTGCTTGAATATCTTTCCAAGCAACATCTGGGTCAGTCTAGTTTTCAGAACTACCTAGGTGTGACCTCAGTTGTTCCTAGAATCTACTTTTGGCTTTCTCATCGTTGAGTTCAACTCCAATAGGTCTTCTTTGTGTAGCTTTTCTGCGCTCAGTGAGACGCAAACAAATGAATGCTCGTATTAAAGCATGATCAGAGTCTAAACACGTACTCCAAGACGAGCGGTAGTTTTCTATCGAGCCTCTCCAACGATGACTGCTGAAAATATGGTCTATTTGAGTCCGTCGTTGGTCTGGTGTAGGTAGTCACCATGTTAAGCGGTGTCTCTCCTTATGCTTAAAATTGTTACCATATATATATATATATATATATATATATATATATATATATATATATATATATATAATATATATATAATATATGAATATATATATGAATATATTGATATCTGCAGGATTTAAGTTGGTACATCACATTTCAGACTCGAGCAATAAATTTACCTGAAGCATAAATTAAGTAATGTGATGGAAAATTGGGAAGTTTTCAATGTAATGACACCATATTATTTTTTATCTTAAAACTGCTAAAAATAAGACGAATCGTTTCTATGAGTGTTAATGTTTATATGGTCGAATTCTCAGTTATTTATTAATTCCGAAGAAATGGACCAAAATAAGTCACGAAAAGTCAAAAATTTTCATTTCCATTTATTGCAATATCAGAAATATATCATTACTTTATTATTACTACTCTAACCAACGCTAAGTTTGGTTGAAATCATCACGCCTAACCTGGGTGATAATACGAAACTACTATGTGTATCAACCTAGAATCAATAACATGAAAGATTAGATCATTGACTTAATTGACAAACTTTTACATAGACCACGAATTTAAATTTAAACTAATGAGACCAAGTTCTCGCAGTTAGAAAATATGTGCTTACTGTACCAATAAAGTTGACGTAGAAAAGAAAAACTGCAAGTTATCAAAAGGCATCAATATTGATTATACATACCAATTCGAGCTACGTCCTCTTCTGTTCTATTGAATTCATGAATGCGAGCAGCAACAAGTAGCGCTGCTGCAGCCAATCCACTGGGTCTTCTACCAGTAGCGATCCAATCTTTTTTCATTCTTTGTAGTAAACGCATAGCAGTTGTAGCAACTGCTGACACCTTATCTCCAAACTCTAGCTGGCTAGCGAAACGGTCGATATATATACAAGGATCTAAAAAGACAACATACAAATACCGTTAGGCTAAAAATAGACATATGACAAACGAGCACTACACGGAAATTTAATACAAGTACGAAAAAGGGTTACAGTTATAATTTTACGCCAAACATTTGTGCTTATTCGATGAAACTTTTTGGATTAACTACTCTTATAATAGGACGAAGCTTCAGTGAGACAGCTCAGTGGTCGACTCGACTTCCAATGAAATTTGAATCCCTTTAGCTACTTCTATTTAAGTATTCAAAGTGTTAGAAAAAACACACGCAAATGTGGTTCAAAGATTGTACTTGGTAAATTAGTTATATTGCGTGAAGTTTCTGAATAACTCTGGAAATTAACAAATCACAGACGCATCAGAAAGCCTTAGGAAAATACAAAATACGGAAGGGGTAATAGCTATGCATTCCTATTTCAACATGAGTTTGTAGCTTGAACGTTTAAGTAACAAGCTTCTGATTGTTGATTCATGACCAAACCAAGTTTATCAAAATAAGCATTCCCCAAATAAAAAAAAGCAATTACAACCTTTTAGAGGTATATATTCAGTTACGAAGCTACTTTGTTTCTTGTGTGAAACAGACACATATGTCATAGGCATGAGAGGGGAAAAGAAAATAGGTGGAGAGCACTGAAATGCTCACGGAATATAAGGAACGTGGATCTATTTAACTCTTTGCGAAACCTTAAAAATATGTCGCCTGTGGTCCGTTGTCATTAATCTCGACGACCCTGTCTAATGAGTAGATATTATTTATTTATTTATTTATTTGAACACATATATATTGGTACACGAGTGCGCCGAATATATATGCGCCACACAATGAGTAGATATCTATCTATACGATTCTCTGTAGCTTCACGGAATCGCGAAATGTCTTAGTCTGACCACAACTTAATATAATTTATACAGTACATATTTTACCACATTTATTTGCTTTATATCAACTCAACCTTTTGTGAGGGCTGATGGTACTACCTAACTATTCAAAATGAAGTATATGGAAAAGGGTTGAAACCTGCTAAACACTAGTTGGGAGTTCTGCACTCTAACCATCAAGTCACGAAAACTTTCAGGGTTACGACCGAATCTGACCTTAGTTCTACAAACGCAACTCAAACATTATGGGCAGTTTGACTTATATGGTGCATATAGCCAGACGGTACATATCGACTGCGTATATTGGTTATTAAAAAAGCCCAACTACACGTGCTATGTTCAGTGGTATAGGAGTAGGTTGGAAGAAAGTTAGGGGTGGCCAGACCAAAACATGGCACAAGTTCATGAAGTCACTGACAAGTGGACTAGGTCAAATCGGTAGGTGTAAACTACCTGGTTGGGGACCGCGAGATGATAGCAACCGATGGTTAGAGACCCTGAATGACATGGCTCAAAATCGTTTGCAATGGCGCAGGTGCATCCACTCTTTGTGTTCTCCCAAATTCTAATCTTCTGAATTCTTCATATCCCTTTTTTCTCTTTCCAAATCTATTGGACTGTATTATACTCCTTGAATAACATCTTCAAACCCTATTTTTTCTGATAACAGCTTATAATTTTACTACACCTAGCACTACAGGATTTGAATAGACCACTGCACCTCTGTGCTAATGTGGTGTGGCAACTCGAACTGATGTACGTACGTACGAAGTTCTACGTTGTTACTGACTGACTGACCAACTACATGTTCAAAGTGTGTTAAGGTAACATATCTTTGAAATAAATGTCACCTTATTTTGGGGACAGTAAGTGGTCAGTCAAAACAAAGATTACCACCTTGAGTTTAACTCGTTGGAACATGCTGAGAATGACAGGAAATCAGCATTTATCGGAAAACGTCACCTCTAATCCCTCAGAATATTTTAGGAAGTTCCGTTTTTACTTATCAGAAAAGTAAAACAGGAGATCTGAGGTACTCTAAATGACATGGTAACTTTGTTTACAGAACGAAGACCACCAGAGTATGAGCGCAAGCCTTGAATTATCTGAGACTTATAGTACAAAATTGGGGTGGAGTGGTAGCTTAGTGGCTAAAATGTTCGACTACTAACCACTAGGTCCTAGATTCCAACCCCGCTACCTGTACCTTGGTTCAGACAACCGGCAGTAGCCCTAACGTCAAATGCAGCTCATACCGAAGTACTCAGTATACGAGTTAGTAAAAATTTTTAGAACTATGTATACAATGATCACTGTGTAGTGGCTCATATAGTATTTTTACTCATTGGTGCAGACCGGATTCTATCGACTGAGTTGCAATGTAACCTCTAGTTTCAGTGACTAAATATCGCATGTGCTATGTTCCGATGTCGGCAATGGAAAAATTATAACTCATATTATAGAAGGTTTCAACAAAAAGCAAATCTTGGCTAATTGGTTATTTAAAACTAACCCATTTCTGGTATTGCTAGATTTAGTCGCTTCTTCAAGTCTGCATAAACACGACCAAGGACGTAAACATTAACACCCACTGCATCGCTCAGGTCTAGTAACATCAAATTGACACGCAACTGGCGAGCTGCTAAATAAATACAACCTGCAGCAACTGTAAAGGCACTGCGACCTCTTGTTAGCCCACGAAAAAGTGCGCTTTGATAATAACGGAAGGCAGATACAGCTGTGTCATTGCCTAGGCGTAACTGGCCACAAATAGTGTCAATCCTTCGACGAGCTACAACAAAGTTAGGACAGTAATTACAAATGTATACAAAACAGAATAAGATTACTGGCAATGAAAATATTCGTCGCCTGAAACTAGCATATTATTATTTTAAAAAGTGTATTTGGCCGATTAAGTCATTTATAACCCAGCATATAATAATAACAACATGGATTAAGGAAATCCATCTACCGAATCCGTGTAACTCACTAAAATATCGCTCAGACATCAGAAAACGTTCTACAAACCAGATACAATGTAGACTGGTAAAATAATTACATTAACTAAAAAACAAACACTAATTGGTGAGTTTTTTGAAAAGTTGAAGTCTGTTGAGGAACTCATTATAATTATAAATCAATAATAGTCATCTAGTCATATGATTTGTGAAAAAAACACTTAATTTTGTACAATTTCATTTTAGAACGCGATTGAGGATGTGGACCACCGACTACTACCATTTCTGAGTCAGCCCAGCGATTAACGCGTTGGCAACTTGAGCGATATGTACTAGGTTTAATTCTCAATGTAATGATCAATATAGAGATTAAGGTAGATCAAATAAACAAGATCAGAAGTACATCCTGAATCCCACTGTTAGCCACAATTTAAGAATGTTAAAATTTGGTATGACTAAAAAAGACAAGTCTCGTGATTTGGCAAGAATGTCCTGGTCCAAGTTGTCATGTCTCGTGTACCATAGATTGAAAGTGAACTGGAGGACAAGCAAATATTTGAAAGTAACAATACTTCCAACAAAAGAAGAAACGAAATGAAAGATAAATAATGAGTGTGAGTCCACAAAATAATTTATTAATATCACTTAGTTTTCAACTATTATTTACAGTCAACTTGCGGACTACAAGCAGAAGGCCCGCACTGTTGGCGCGGTATGATGATACAGAAAACTTTTGACCGTATGTTACTCATATTTTAATCATGGGCTTATGAATGGTAAACAGTTCAAATACTAAATACTTTAAAACATTATAGTGAGAAAAAAATTATTAATGTAACCTCAAGATTGGCAACGTTTCAAGCCAATATGAGTGAAGATAATTATGAATTATTACACAGTGTTTTTACAACTGGACTGATCATTGCTTCAATTTACTGTGTCGAGAAAAAAGGTAAACATACAACCACGAATCATAAGAATCGAAAGAAGTGACGAAGTGAATAAACAGGAACAGGTGAATAATAATTAATAATTTTCATGTTTCGCATAATGACTTCAACTAACTGTGTAGAACAATTAATAAAGTTTTCAGATTTTAAATTGCTATTAGTTGTTTTCAAAACAACTTTTGAAGTTGAGTGCGATGTGAAATCGTAATGTGTTTGCTTCAAAGTTTTAGGCAATCGAATTTTGACCACCTTAAGACCAGCCGAAAACTTCAGTAGATATAATTAAATTATGATATCCAGTGACATACAGCAAAAGCGGATTAGAGGGAACTATCCAGAATACAAGCTAACAAGGATAAGTCCACGAGCGGTAAATCATTACAAACGCATTTAGCTAGCGAGGTAAGACCGATGGATTCATCTACTGGTTTATAGAAGAGCTTCAGACAAGCTTAGAGGAAATAAAAAATCTGCGATGAAGCCGTTTCAAATCATAATAACTATTTGTAGTCTGAATCTCCAACTGCTACGGTGAAGCTCGGACTCACCTTTATTTTCTGTTGCCTGTCGTGACTCCTTGAAATTTCCTGCCTGACCTAAAGAATGATCAAACGAAGTAGTTGAGCATACTTTCGTCTGAGACAAAACGACCGACTGCAGCACACTGACCAGTACCGGTTTCGACAAATTCCACTTCCGATGCAATAACATTTTCTCCCATAACCATCCCACAGTCGGAACATATTAAGTCAGCCCGTGCGCGATCTTCCTCTAAATTAGAGCAACCACAGTTTTTACACTTCATTGTCGTAGCGCTATTACTGGAATACGCGCGATCATCTACTGAGAAAGTAACTGCTGTCTAAATATTAAAGATTCAAATAGTCAAATATTTCGTATGCTCTTTCGTGTAGAACGACAAATAAATTCCAAACATCGACTTTTGTTCCGTAACCCTCACTTTTTGAAGAAGTTAATGTGCTTCATGCAAGTTTGAATATGTATTACTTTTCTCATTAAACGTTATTATCTCTCAAAACGTAATGTTAGCGAGGGGTAATTGTGCTAAAATAAAATCTATTTCAAAGCTTCTGAATCTAAATGGTTAAAAAAACTTGGACATTAATGGGGTGGACAAAATCATGGGACTGCTGAGAAATCACAATCGGAGGTCGGATTCGTGTTGGTTAATTTACTTCTTGAATAATAAACCTCATATTTTCCTTTACTGGACAATAAAAAACTAGTTGGTGTGTCAATCGATTGCCATATTTCACCAGTTGTTGATGATGCATAGTTCATACGAACTAGTTATTCACTACTTCCTGTCGTTTTTTTCATGAAAATGCTTCGTAAATCTAGGGTATACTTCAAAATATTTTGATGAATTGTAAGACAGCACCCGCCATTTTCGCGATTACGTTACGATATCTCTTGACATTCGAGAAACGAAACATGTGGCTGGCGCTGTGAAATTACGCGAACTGACGAATATGAAATCTCGGTTGCCAGAAATTATCCTTAGTAACCCTATGTTATGTTCAAAACACTACATTGTTCATCTTAGACTCAAGTCCCACCTTGTATGTTCCATTTCACGTATTAGGCAAACTCATCCATAGAAAAAAATGGAAAAGACCACTTACCAATGGCAGGTATCTAAAGCATAGAAATTCTTTCCTAGTGATAGATCTTGGATGTAAGGTGGTTAAGCATTCCTTAAGACATTCAAACTTCATTGTTCTCCAGAACATAACTGAGCTGTGGCGAAAAGCTTTTACATTCGCATTCGACGCTAGCTGAAGTATATATAACGTCAGGTAGTGGAGAGAGACTGTAATACCTGGTTTGAATTTTCCGAGGCAGTGTTAATTACGCGATATTACCATGTACTAGTCCTTGTAGCAGATATTTTGTGGAGATATGGCTTCTTAATGGAATCTAGTGAATTGGAACTCATAACCCGTATGTTAAAGACGCCAAGTAAAAACAAACATTGGATATCGTCTAGATGATAAGTAAGTTATATCTAGCCTTAAAGAAGAAGCTCATGTCGAGCCATACCCTTCATAAATATTATTGATGAACCTATACTTTCCGTTGTGTTTGGTTCTCCCCAACCAGAAATCATTATTCCTCGAGGGTCAGTGTAGGTCGTTGTGCACAGTCTGGAGACAAGCAGCCTGTAAAAATTCGGCCCTTCTTTGTAAACTTTAGCTCGTTGTATTTATTTCAACGTTTTCCGGATGAACACATTGAATTTTTGTCATAACTCGTTCTGATTGAAGTTAATTCTTTCCGAGCGTGTAAAAAAATTGTTACAGAGTTAGTTCTCATAGTCGACCCCATCTAACACACCAGCTACAAAGCTGACAGTCTAAATCTCTTAGTTTTGAATTTAATATTTTGTAATTATGGAGAAAAACCGCAGAAATTCACTCACCTAACTCCTAAAGTTTTGGCTTGAAACAAATCCCAAGAATAGGTATCTTTGCAAACTGATGCTGATAAAATTAACTTCACCGTAAGACAACAAGTTAATGAACTTGATAAAGTATTTGCATATGATTACGTTCCAACCTCCCGTGAAGTTTGTCTTTCACTGCCGTAGGTCCCAAGCATTATAAGCAAAGATGGATGGTGGATATCAGTGGAGTCCAGGATACGCGTTTCGTCCTACTTGGGACTCGTCATCCGGATGAACCCGCTTATAATGCTTGGGACTTCAGGTAATATCAAGGCAATACGCACAGTATGCACATATGTCAATAAGAGACCGATCAATTGCAATCCAAAACATTAATGGAGTCAAACGAATTAGTCATACACAACCTATGTTTTGGAAACACTCGTCTCAGTGACAAATTCTAGAAAGTGATAGCTGTCCAAAATAGTATTTTTAGGACTTAGCTAGCTTTTCCAGTTTCTGACGAAATTCTAGTTAGTTTACTGATTGTGAGTGACATATTCCTCCCATATATTTTTAAGGAATGAAATACCGTCGACAGCATTGGCGGAACGTTGTATCCTCCAAAGATCACATGATATGTGTTTATCAAAATGAAATCTATATGTGAAAAAACTGCGTTGTCTTTCAGAGTCTGTACAATATGTTACTTCTTCTCTTGAGAACGAAATGTCTCACGAATACGTGTGGTAGAATACTATGCAATATACTGCAAACTGATAAAAAAATATCAAAAATTTTAATGATTACAAAACGGTGTTGTTCGAGAACAACAATCTGAATAACGTGTACATCAAAAGACCTGTTGATTACCAACGGTTCTACGTAAACTATAGAATTCTGATTTAGGTCGATATTAGTAAACTTATCTATGACTCCAGAATAATAAACCCACATCACAGTTGTAGGATTATCATGACATGACCATCTGATCTATCGGACTGGACGTGGAAGTCACATTATAGATGTTAAAAATTGTGGCCTATGTGCCCTGTTAATGTATAACGTGATGATACAGCCAATTAAAGAACAGTGAATTATCGATTGGACCAATAATGCATAAGACACGTACGGGCAGCATAGGGTCCTTATTGTTTTTGCTCTGTGCCTACCCCAGCCTGTTAAGTCCAGAACACCAATCCCAGCCTCTGCGATATGAATCATTTGTTCCAAACATACTGGGTTTATATACCAACCAGAGAGACCACATCGTACCATAAAATAGAAAACAACATTTGTACAAGACTTAGCCAAATATGACTGTGAATAAGGGAGATAGTAATTGACAGACATGGCATAACTTAAGAAAGATAAATCGTATAATAACAGTTCATGGGTCAAAATAAAGCTTATGCTAGAAAGAACATGAATATAAATAGTTTAGCCTTTTTAACAATTACACGACAAAAATATACGTATAGTATTGGTCCATAAATGGATTTCAAAAGTTATCATTCATTATACTCATCGGGATATAACAATGATCTAAACTGGCCCGTTCTGTTTTTACAGTCAGTTATATGAAGTTTAGTACCTCTGAAGGATATATTTGGGCTCGGAACAGAATAACATATTTATTATTATAGGAAACAGATTACCCAGTCGGACCACGTCCGCATGGTCAGGCTATTCTGTACCGACCAAATATACTCACGTTCAGCATTTCTGACGTACGCCAAATGTGAAACGTGGAATATGGATCTTCTATAGTGGCACTGGTAAGCCCGACTAAAGAAACGAAGCCTATTATTGGTAATCCTTATTTCTAAATCAACTTTCCTGGATGATTTTTACTTATATTAACCCAGTATTTTACTAGCCCTCTGATTAATGCTCACATGTATTATCGTATTTTAGCTTTGATTAGTACTCATAACTCACTAGCTCAATCGATAATCATAACTGGTCATTTATATTAACTACTAGCTAAGTTGGTTTATTAACAAGCTTTAATAGCATTTACATGCTCCAGCAGAATTAACTTGTTAAAGCATCAAGCTCTAGCAAATATAACCTTTAAATAACGTAAATATACATCTACTAACAACGTGAGCAAGGATTGAATGGTTACCTGGACCTAATTCTTCCTATTGTTTCTTCACTTAACGCCTCATTCTGTTATAAACTATTCACTATCCTGTTATATCTTTCTTCCGACCACTGCCTGCCTAATTTCCTGTTTTCGGGTTCCATTGCCAAACAACAAGGATAACATCGCAGAAACTGACGGCGAGTCTAATGTAGAATTTTATGCAATCATAAGGTCATTTTAGGTGGTTCATGCAGTGACAGCCACATAATTATCTGGACTCATTCATTTGTTCTGACTTGAGCGAGTGACAGAAAGGTCAACAGCACTAAGCACCCTAGAATTAGTTGCCATAACGCGTGCTTATTCTGGATGATTTTCGATCATTACTACTCATCACGAATGGTCTTAAATGTGTCGAATCTATCGAATAATATAGATCCAGAAAAGAAACCAGGCGAGTTTAGCTATTTTTCTGGATGATTTACTGTTTTCGAACTTAACACGTTTATATTTTCACTCAGACTGGTCGTATATATTGCATACAAACCGCTCTCAAAACATTTTTAGCATAAGAAATACAACATATTATTAAGAAAAATATGTTGTTTAAAGGCATTCCTTAGTTCCAGTTGCTTTTGACACAAATTTTTAAATGTCGCTAAGCTAAATACAGCAACTTCTTATGGAACGTTTATAACGCGTCGTATTCCTGCCTGAAGTTTCACAACTAGTTTTAGCTTTGAAATTATTTTTCTGGCCATGTTTATTATATTTAAATCGTCATATACCTCATCATTCTGCATGCTAGCCTGGCTCGTAAATGCGTTGCATTATATCTCCAGGTCTTTTAAATTCAAAAATAATTGGAATCGCCTTTAAGACTTTTCAATAAACCCATCATAGTCGTTATTGCTATACGCATTTGGGTTTACAAGTTTTTCTATCACATTAGTTGTCTATAAAGACGAACCTAATTCAGATAGTAAAGTCAAAAAATTTGGCTATTATCATACCGCTCTAGTTTAATAACTAACCTATCAGGTAATAGTTGGTCAAGCAAACATTTAAATTTGAAACTCAGGAGCCTATGTAGACAAATAATTTTGAACTGAAATTTATAGTATAATCAAGAGGCTCGGATTCGTTAACAGCAGGAATTTGTGATAATTTCGAATCACTCGAAGCAATAATACTTATTTTCCACTGGCTAATCCTCAACATTATAACTAGTTGAATATAATGGTTTCAGGATATCGTCATGAATCATTGTCATGATTTGACAATCACGTAATATGATTGATAAAATTGATGGAACTATTAACAAAATCGGTTAACAAATTGACGTGTAATTATCACTAAATAGTGTTGTTTTCTCGTTATCTCCATCCATTACAGATTATTCCAGTATGTTTCTCTATCAGTTGATCACTCAGTAAATATTTTAAGACCTAGTCAGTTTAATGGGAGATTCAGCGACACAATCATGCTTACAGATCATCAGCATAAGCAGTCGAGCGAATCTCCTGCAAAACCCCAACACTGACTAGGGTTCAAACCATTATCATAGACATGAGCTGAGAGTTGTACTCTCCTTGGTTACGACCTATGTTCTCCCTGATAATCACATCAGCATAGCTCACTGTTTATCAACTTGTAAAGATTTATTTATCCGGAAGCATCATACAACACTACACCACCTATGTTTATGGCACATAAGCCTGGTCCGTTTCAGCAATTCCTAATCACTATATTTGTAACTAACTTATGTGAAACTCGATACATACAGCTGACTTGTATGAACCATCAGCCGGTTGGTATGAATTTACATAAATAGTCTATGGTGAATCAGAACACTAAGTCTAGAGCATGTGTCCTACGAATACACGTGTGTTTGATGAATAGCTTTTAGCTATCATCCCAAAATTCACATAATTATCTTTTTTCACGTATTTAAAACTTTTTTTGATAACCATTCATATGTATCTGTAGTATTACTAAATTCTATCACGGCCAAGTAAAAATTAGGTAAATAAAATCTTCCCGGAACTAAATAAATCGTATCAAACTAACTGGATCATTATTTGGAACTATGCTCCCTGGTAATACATTTGTTCTTTCAGTTGGCCTACTAATGCAAATGCAATTAGAGACTAACTCATACGGACAGCTTACCGGTATAAACGTTATTTGACTTAATAATCTAATCCAAAAGTAATACTGACATTAACATTTCTACAATATTGATTGTTTTTAATATTTCTAAACGCAAAATACTTGTGCTACCTATAGGTAAGGCGTTAAAACAGCCGTTTGAAAGTTATCACATATATTTCCCGATCGGTTTCCACCTCATTCTTTTTTGTTTGTCTTTCAGCCTATCAATACCCGGAAGATTCTTATTATTCTTGATAACATCCGGCGCGCGACAATCCCACTCAATTTGGTATCGAATCTACGTCATGTCAATTCTGGTTGGAGAGTAGTGTAGTGGTATTGGGCCCTAACTACACAACCTCCAAAGCCGAACACGAAACAATCTAGAAAATAAATATTCAACATTTAACGCGGATTAAAACCCAACGATGGAGAAGGCGGGAAGAATGTGCTGAATTAGTTCGAATTGATCGGATGCCATCGCTCGGCCTTGCAGGCGTGGACTTATTTAACATTATTTTTATCCATATTAAATATATTGTTCTATCACAGTCTGAATTTGTCCTTCATCATGTATTTATGATTGTTACAACGCGATGAACCAGAGTAGACTATGATGTGACTTCCACATTAGATCTTATAGATTAGGCAAATCTTCTACTAACTAACGTTTGCTTCCTCGTTACAATTGTTTGTACACTGCGTTCAACTCACACAGTTTGCCTGGAGTCCCCCTACCGATTAGTTTGAGTTCTGCTTGCTGATAGACATACCCTAACCCCACCCCTCACAAAAAAGTTTGGAAACAGTTTTATGATGTGAACATAGAAGTAAGGAAGCCATGATAGACTATGGAATCTATTTTGGGAGACGTCATTCCACTTAATCCGAAGTTTGTAGAGTAATAACATTTTGTTTTGTCCCTGGTCTCTTTCATAAACCATAAGCTTTAGCTTGATGCATGGTTCACCTTCATCACCATTTTCATTTCAAAGCTATTTTAATTCAAAAGTACCCTTTTGTAATCTATTTTTCTACCCTAACGCCCAGTTTTGACGTGACTGCTTTTTTCTAATTGTTTGTCCTTTGTGGCCGTGTTAGTCATATGTTTATTTAAACATCATTTTACACTACTTTGAATGGGGAATCAGTAATACATCGAGTAGTGTCTCAGTTTGCTCATCTTCCCTCTCATTTGTCAGCTAGTCGGGTGACAGAATAGTTTTTCTCTCTCTGCCCAAGGCCATTATTTTCTATTCGGACCCACTCAGTTCCAGCCTGAAGGTTGTACCAGTCAGGGCTTTACCTAGGTAGAGACCCGTTTTCTCCTGCATATTACTGGATAGACAGATCAGTGATGCAACAATTTATCAATCACATTTCGTCGTTCGTTTTGCTGCTTGTTTTTCTTCTTTTCCTTTCAGAATCACTAATTTAACATGCGAAAGTGGAATTTGCGACAAATGAATGCTCACCGGGGTCACAGTTATTATTATTATTATTCACAAACATTTTATGGTTACATAAGTGTTGTGAAGAAATCATTTCGGGTTTCTTCAAAAATGCAATAATACGCAAGTTTCAATAATGTTAGCATTATATTTGCCATATTTGAAAAAAGAGAGTAGTAATAATGGAATGATAATAATAAATCGGGTTCTGTGTAATTGAGAAGAATATTGAATTGATTTTAAAGAAGGAAAGAGGGAATATGAGGGAACAGGAATAAAGGAGACGTAAAATACGCAAATAGTTTAATAGGCGTGTTTATGAACACAGAACAAGAATAAACGACTATGTATATATCGTCAAATTGGTGACAAAAATAAAGTAGAAAATAATTAAGAAAAAATAACTTATAATTGCAGTAAGATGTGAAGCTAGAATAAATGTTTGTGTAGTCATAGTTTAGAGTGGTGCTATAAGAGTCTCAATTGCATTAAAAGGATAATGAAATATCAATGTGTATGAGTCATATATGCATAGTGAAGATAAAACGGGTCTGAGAAGAAAATTTAAGTGTAACACAAGTTGGTAAGATGTACCATTTTTAAACAGATTATTTCAGCTGTGAACCCGTCGTGCCGTATTATTATAAACCTGTTTATTAACTTGTTCGTTTGTCTGCACGAATATTACTCCAAAACCTTTCGCTGTTCTTATCTAGCTAATAACCCTACCTAGGTAATATCTTATCCACAAACCTGTGGATGGACGAAATAGGTGAAAGTTTAAGACTATATGCATTTCTAAAATTTAGTAAGGGAAACACAGTTTTCAGATACCAACAGGCTTTCTTCATCAAAATTTTTATAACTCGTTTTTATCGTTTTGGTTTTTTACAGTTAGTAGTTATATGCGTTGTCCTTGGATCTGTGGGTAGGGTCATGGATCATAATTAAGCTGAAGGTTAAATATGAGAGACCATATATTACTTTATGTGAAGACATTAGTTTGCTCTCTAGTCAACGGCACCATGTAGGCTCTAAGGAGAGGTCCTTACATCTAGTCATGTGGCTGAGAGTGGAATCACATAACTGTAGTCCACTTGTAAAGCGCCCCCATACATTTCCTGCTCGCATCTTGTCTGTAGTATTTTTGTTTGAGATGTAGGTTCGTATACACATTTTTAAAAGGATAAACCTAGCCTTGCATGAAGAAATTCTTTAGCCGTCTAGACTTATAAATAATAAAGGAGGCATGCTTTTCGAATTTTAGGCTTCCTGAATAATAATTACCTACATCATCAACGGAATTGAGCGTCCAAACTCCACATATATTTAACTAAAGTCGTGGTTCACGAAGACGTCTCCCAAAATGTATGATCCCGCACTTATTGTGATTAATATGCAACTATCACTTTTCATATTCTTATGTACCCAAATTGCACAACCCCTCAGTCAGTAACGTGGATCTTCGTACGTACGCACATCAGTTCGAGTTGCCACACCCCATTAGCACGGAGATCCAGTTGTCGATTCAAATTCCGTAGTGGTAGAGATGGTAAGAGTATAAATTGTTATCAGAAAAATAGGGTTTGAAGATGTTATTCAAGGAGTATAATACAGTCCAATAGATTTGGAAAGAGAAAAAAGGGATATGAAGAATTCAGAAGATTAGAATTTGGGAGAACACAAAGAGTGGATGCACCTGCGCCATTGCAAACGATTTTGAGCCATGTCATTCAGGGTCTCTAACCATCGGTTGCTATCATCTCGTGGTCCCCAACCAGGTAGTTTACACCTACCGATTTGACCTAGTCCACTTGTCAGTGACTTCATGAACTTGTGCCATGTTTTGGTCTGGCCACCCCTAACTTTCTTCCAACCTACTTCTTTACCACTGAACATCGCACAACGAGGCAGTCGGTCGTTGGGCATACATACCACGTGTCCCAGCCATCTTAACTGATGAAGTTTCACCACTTCATCAATCGATTTGCCATCCTTACCTAGTACTCGTTTCCTAACAGTGGTAATAAAAAAGAAATAAAATTGAGAAGATTAAGAATATTAGAGGTATATCTGTCATAGTATGATAGTTAGGAGCATTCAAATCATAGCATTAGCTAAGAATCCCAGAAATAACGCACTTGGATCAAGGAGTACTCGATAAGTACAGACGAATGTACTGTATTTAGGATTCGAAATCAAGCATTCAACAAGTACAAAGGGATCATTATTTCATTCAAATACCACATCCGCCACAGATTAATTTGGAGTCTACTTGTCTGTAATCAATTGTGCGTCTTCTCAATGTCATCCTGTATCTGTCGGACAGTGTTTTGAATAAAGACTCCGTATTATCTAGAACGTACTGACTAGCATTAGAATTAACACCTGGTTCCTGGAATTGTATTTGGTCAACATGTCGATTGTGTGTACTTAAGTCATTGATATCTAGAATTCGCACCATAGATTTCCCGACATTCTTCACATTTCACTTATAAACTGATTCAAGTTAACACTTTATATTAGTCAGCCTTAACATTAACGATCTGACTTGACTTTATGTAACAAACAATAATTCTCGATTCACATATTACGATTTCCAAATCATGTACTCTGCCTTAAATCTGGCCAATTTTATGGATTATTAATTTGGATTTATAGTTGTAGAACCTGATGAGAAATTATTGAAAAGAATATTCTTCGTTCATACAAATGTGTTTTTATATAATTGGAATTTTTCAGATATCAATTAACTTATTTTTGTGTGATTCGGTGAAACAGAGCAAGTACAAATGTACTACAGATTTTCATAATCAGCTGACATGCTCAATATGTAAAGCGTAGAAATTAAACCAAGCAAGGCTTCTTAACGAGTGTAATTGAACTGGTTGTAAAATTAAGTTCATTATAGCACTATATAATTCTATTTCAGGACCAATAATGGTTGCTTGGCCAAGGTATGCAAAATAAGAGGATGACCCATTTGAATATTTAATAGATTAAAAGTGATAGCGACAGATACGACGCACAATGACGTTCATTATGGCTTGTGAATAGTCCATCAAGAAACACAGGAGAGAAAACAAATTTTCTATATACTTCAAGCGGGCTAAACAAAGTACAAAAGCGATGAAAAAATACATCCTTATATTGGCTCGCGATGGATCAATATAGGAAATCAATGAATATTGTATGATAATAAATACAACTGACAGAATCGTTGCCACATACTTACTCTTATATAAGATGAATGGAAAAAGCAGTTAGTCTTCTGAATTCGTTAATGACACCCTAGTGTTGGGTTATAATACAAATGGTCCTATCAAGAATACTCACTTGCACTTAAAACTGACACTAAGTAACATACTTGTGGGAACAGCAGAGATGTCAAGACGATTAAAATCAGCAAAAATTGTGTTATTCAGAGAAAATTGGCAGCATAAGGAAACCGGGAATGTCTTTCAGGTAGACTAACAATCTATGCCACACACTTGGACCTTAGAGGTTATGGAAGACTAGGCCTTGTGTAATTGGTCAATTTCTAAGTAGAAGGTCAACCACTACGTATCCTGTTTTTCTTTTATGACGCTTCTGGAGTTTGTCTCTCATGTCATGAAAATGCACTCCCGTTGCGGTGTCATAAAGTTTTTCAAGTTCTTTTTAGTTGATGGATATCCATAAAAACCGTAATGTTAATGTATCTAATGTTTGGGAATAAGAAACACTATTATTCCTTATGCAGCTTTGTAATCTGAAATACACCAACAAATAGATCACCAGTGCCAAACGACTAAAATCCAGATGAAACGGTAGTGGTGAAGAGTATTTAAGATCTGTAGGTCTTATATACAGAAGCAAAAGTCGACATTCTGTCGCTTTCCATACTGAGACGATGTCTGATATCTAACATTTACTCTGAAAGTCTGAAGGAGTACTTTCAACAAGACTGGATAATAACTTATTTTTTACTCGCAATTACAGGTTTCTTCATGTTTCTCAGTCGGCTCAGTATTTCCTCCATATACACCTATCATGAACACCTCACAAAACACTTATGAACATTTGCAGGACACTTCTAATGCTACTCGGTAAATCCGGAACAGAATCTCGAGGTGTATTTCGAGTGAGATCAGCATCTCTGATGGTCTGACAGCTGTTTGTCATTAATTTCATCAGTGTTCTTTCTGGTTTATGAACTTCTGAGTACGCGAATAAATCTCATCACAACATACAAGAAATGGATCAACGATCTCGCTTCTTTCATGTAACTTTATCACTCAGAGACCTTTCATCGGTGTGACGATTGGATGCCATAACAGACGATATATTCTCAGAACAATTATTTTGAGTGTTTACTGCTATTGATGCGAAATAAATCACTGTCAACTTTGATAACCGTTGATCGTGCTTTTGTTGGCAAGTTGGCTGTATGGAAGCAAGTTATGTTTTTCCATGACTACCGTTTGCATCCTATTCCACCTTTGGTTATATGTCGATCTGTGACAACCAAGAACACTTGAACAGATTATTGTTTGTCTACGTCTAAGAATACTCTCACTGACTTTCGATATGTTCATCTAAATTAGTGGTAATAAGTGGAAACAGAGAGCACGTAACTTGGTTGCATGACGTAAGCTGTTTGTGACTACTTACCTACTTGTTTACCCCTGTTACACCTCATAGAGGAGCTCAGGTTGCTCACCAGCATTCTCCATTCAACTCTGTACTAGGCAATCCTTTCCACTTGTCTCCAGTTGATATTCGTCATTTTCACGTCTGCTCCTGATTCCAAACGCAGTGTGTTCCTTGGTCTTCTTCTTTTTCGTTTCTTTTCCATATGTTCTTCAACTGTATGAGTGCCGCCCTTGCCTTGCCAATCCTTGCCTTTACGTTCATTGAATATTCAACGATGGTCCACAGTGTCACGATTTGGTTTGCGCACAAGCTATCCTTACGGAAACCGATTTGTTGATCTTGAGGTTGGGCGTCTACTGAACCTTTCATCCGGTTAAGTAACAATCTGTTAAAAACTTTTCCTGGTACTGGCAGTAGTGCGATTCCTCAGTAGTTTTCACATTTGATCAGATCTCATTTCTTTGGTATATTGACAAAGTATCCGTTCTTCCAGTTTGTAGGCACTTGTTCTTTCTCCCATATATTTCAGAATAGAATGTGGAGCATCTTTTAGTAATTACCTCCACGTCCGACTTCAGTGCTTCGGCTGATATACTGTCAGATCCTGCTGCCTTCCCGCTCTTGCTTTGTCCGATTACGATACTGATTTCCTTGATCTTTGGTGGAGTTACATCTACTGTAAAGTCCATGGGTGTTGCTTTGATGTACGGTGGACTCGATAGGACTGGCCTATACAAAGGTTAGTCAGTGCGTTCTCATAATCTGTTCCTCTGTTCGTGAATCTCAGCGACTAGCTTACCTTCTTTGTACTTGACCAGTCTTTCTGGCCTACTAATTTTCCTTACCAGCTTCTTCAATGTGTTATATAGTTGTTTCGTATTCCCTTAGCTTTAAACTTTCTCCTCTGTCATTTCTAGCTCTTCCACGTGTTTCCGCTTGTCAGTTGTGATGCTCCACTTCACTTGCCAGTTTACTTCTGTGTATTCAGCTTGTACCTTGACTGTTTCTGCTCTTGTTAGTTGCTGTCTTCTTGTCCTTCCTCTCTTGAATTTCGTCTACGGTTTTGATGGAGATACTTTTCTTATTACGATGCTTGTCGCGGCCCAGCACCTCCTGACATGTTGGAGTTGGTGCATCATTGATTACTTTCAAGTTTCCTCCACAGTAAATTCTTCTCTCAGTAGACAGCTGTGAGGCTTGGAACCTCTTGTTGAGAGCTATCTTGAATTCGTCGAAGTTGTAACTGTCCCAAGGGAAAGCCGTATTGAATCTTTGTAATGCTGTTTTTCCAGTTTTCCAGTGCATTTTTAGCTTCAGTTTCATCTTGGCAAACATTAGCTAGTGTTGATCTGAATCTATGTCAGCTTTTTTCCCGGTTCTCACGTCTTTCATTGTCCTTCTGAATTTTTCAGTGATACAAATATGATCTACCTGGTTCTTCGCGGTGTTATCCGGTGAGACCCATGTAGTTTTGTTTATGTCGCCTATAACCACTTTGTTGAACCCACATAAATTTGTAAATCTGTCACCATTTTCATTCATTTCTCCCAGTCAGTCTATGTCAACCCATGATATCTTCACGTCCGGTGTTATCAGTCTCAACTTTGCCGTATAGATTTCTATGAGGATGGTCAAATCCTTTCATGGGCACTTTGGTTTGATTGGTTTCAGCCTTTCATAGAACTGCCCTTTATTGTCCGATCTGGTCATCAGTTACTGCCAGTGGTAAGAGATGTTTGTAAGATAATATCTTGTAATTATTTAATCGGGTTGTATCACATTGGTTCATTGAGTTATGTGTAACATCCTTACTCTACTGCCTTTCCATTACTCTTTTTATAAGTTCAGTAGTAAAAAACTTTCCGCTGGCTTGATTATTAGACTGTAACCGCAATAAAAAATTCCATAACCTACATAGTCACAGATCGCTAGCACTGTCTAATACGCATAGCTAAATTAATGTGAGATCAGGAGTTATGTATAGATATCTTCATACTATTTTTTCGATTTTTACCATGTATTGTTATAATATAGATAATAAACCAGGAAAAATAGACGGTAGCGGCTGCAAGCCTACCTCCTAGATCACAGTGTGCTACAGAAGGGTAGGCAATTTAGGTTGACCAGTGTATAAAACGTTCGGAATCCGCGATAATTGAAGCCTATCAAATGTGTTGTCCAGGAGCACTGAAATGCTTGACTAAGTAACCTCACCTAAAAGTCTCCACTACAACGCAATATGAATATCCACATAAAATACCTCCCAATTACTTTGTATGTTAGTTGTCCCTATCTGTTTGAATTGCTTCCAAGTTTTTTTATCGATCACTTTTGCTTTTTAGCTAAGGTATTTCATGCATACCTGTGGTTCGTGTCTACTACTGTTTTAGGTTTTAAAATACAAATGCTAGTAACCTTTTCTACTGTTTTATGATTTCATTAGCAGCCATCAGAACTTTTAACGGGAGTAATTTTCGACGTACTCAAAACTGTCATGAAGACGTCGTCAGCTTGGTAAGCATTCGGACTATAAATAACTGTTAAGGCTGGCAGTGTTGTACAAAATTCAAAATCTGAAAAGCTATTCAGAACGATATTTAGAGGCGTGGAGAGTGTGCACGAAGGGTAGAAATTTGAGTGAACCGGTGACATAGATTTATCTATTCTCCACATTACCCAGTGACCTTAAACCTTCAAATCAAGTGAAAATATGGAGACATATTAGACGAAAAACTCCTCCTCCCTGTCATCGATCATGTAATTACGTCGCGAAAATCATTCGTCATTTATGTTGGTATGGACAAATCGTGGGATCTATACCAAGAAAAACCTCCCCAGTCCGATTTTTGACATACTCTTCCTTGTAGACTCTTAAAGTTCTACCGAAAAACGTTTAGTACCGCAGCCCATCAGTATTAACTTTCCTGCCTGAAACGAAACCGAGCATTTCGAAAAACAAATGACAGGCTATGCTAAAAGTCATCGCGAAACAACTTTTTGAAAAATAAAGTGAAATAGAATCACTTATCAGTCTAATCTAATGACTTATATAGAAAGTATTAGGACACTTATAAGTAACTTAGTGAAGATTATATTGTATTTTTTTTACTCTAACTAATTAACGGTACGCACCTACTGCATTCTCTCATCTAGAGGCTCTAATTCCATTTCACTCTATCAACAAGAGCTGATATGTGTTTAATCTAATAATTTATCATTTTAACGACCGGAATGTCAATATTCGGTTTCAACGCAGAACTAACGAACCAAATTTTTCTCGATTAGACCAGTCTACGTTCTTCTGTATAGCGTCCGAAGCGTTTTTGAGTTGCTTGTATTAAATTATAGCTAAACACAAACTCTGTGCTCAATGTAAACAGTTCTAATTTAAGAAGTCATGTCAAAAATACAAAATACCTCAAACGGTACAGCCTGTGCTATAGAGTCTAGGGTTTCTCTAACACAAATTAGCGTGCTAAACAACAGAGGAAACAGGTAATACAAAAGAGCTCAACACCTGAGAATTGATAAAAATATTTCCAAGTAGATGGAATCAGAAATATAACTGCAGTGATTCCAGGAATCCTCCCAAGCAAACAGTTAAAGGTTAACTGTCACACTCTGAACAAAGCCGTGACCTTGAGCCTAGTCAAATACGACCTTATTGTTAATAGTGCGGCAACATGCAACAGAAAATTAGGTAATTAAGGTGAGTCTGTAATCAAAGTCACATAACAAAAGCTCAGACGAGGAAGGTTGAAAAACACAAAGTGTAGTTAGGGGAGATTTGAGTAAAGGTTAAAATGCAAGACAAGGAGAAGAGACAAATAAATGACAGTACTGTCCAACGAAATGCTGTGGAGGGATTTTCAGCGTTTTCTTTTCGTCACGATCATACCTATGTCCGTTCAACTACAAAATGTTGCGCATTGTTTAGCGCACATATACAAGTGCCTTGTTGCTCTTTTATTTCTCTTTGTACCGGAATCTTGCCCTCAAGGCACAGCTATGGAGCCTCTGACGCCTGGAACAAACTCGATGTGCGCGTTCTCTCAAGGTCATAGTTCACACAAAAGGCCCAACTAATCCGCTTTATAACAACTAGAAACTTAAAAATTTATATCACACAAATACTTAGCACGATCAGGATTCTAACCCAAATATACCGAGCTTAGATCTGATGTGTACTGCGGACACGATGCCACTTTGGGAAATATTTTAAAGTATGTAATCTGCGTAATACTGAAGAACAGATCTAATGAAATAAAGCTCCAATACATCTGCACAAATATACTGTTACTCACTTTTACTGATTTTATCTACTTAACGACCCTACTTGGGAAGCATACCACATGCAAAGTAATGTTGTAATTTGTAGATCATGACTGTAAAAATGGCGTGTACCTGCACTGGCAGAAATATACCATTATTATTATACCTAAAGGTTATATAATCTGTGGTATACAATAATAAACGCGATCAACTGTTGTCCAAAAATTTCTGTTCATTTGGAAACAAGGTTCCAGGTAGAGCCACTTCTGTGTCGTCGGTCTGATGACTGAAGAAGATAAACGAACAACCATCCTCGATTGCTAGAATAAGGTATATGTCATATACGTCGATCTCTCAAAAGCTTTGTGTAGGGTCAATCATACATATTTTATCAGCAAGTTCAAGCTGACAAGTACTAAGCAACTATCGACAGATTGGTTTACAAACAATCTAAATAATCTACCCTTTAAGGTCTGAGTGGACTTCATATTTCCTAAAACTTCGGGATTAACCGGTGGGGTCCACCAAAGTTAAATACACATACCCTCTTTCTTTTCAACTTATGTAAATGATGTCCCTTGAAAATAATTGTTTGAGTTATTACTTTTCACTGATGATGTTTCGCTTTGGAGATATGAAGGAGAGTTGAATGCGAGATTAGATGGATTACAATGGGATTCAAAATGTGGAGTGGTCTATATGCGATATGTTGCAAACTGCAAATGCCATGTAGGATATTCCCTTCTACGAGTCTACTGTTTCGAAAAAACCTACGTGTCTTAATATTTTATGGTCTAAAGTCAGTGTTGGATCAAAAACATAACACTTCCGAAAATAACAACAAAGCTATTACGTCCAAAATTAATTTGCTAAATATAAAATATACACAATAAGAATATACAAGATGTTACATAAATCGTCAGAAATTGGCGTGTTCGAGTTCCGTTTGGTCTGATAATCCACCATCATAAATAGTTGATAATTTCAATTCATATATGTCATAACTCAAGATGTATATCAAGATAAAACACATAACGAGAACATCACGGTGGTCTGTTAACGTGGATAGCAAATATACTAGAGTTCGGTTATCATAACAACAGGTAATTGAGAAAAAGAATTATGTGTATGCAGCGGCGTATTTGTGAGTGATAATCAGTGTGTCATGCTACGGGGAATCTTAAAAACAAGGAAGAAAGATCCAAGGTCATGTTCTTCGCATAAATATTTCACAGTCAATCACAGTAATTGGATCAATTATGACAATTAATGAAAGAAATGCAAATGGTAAATAAACTAACTACCGAACGTCAGTTCTAATTGACTCCATTAGTCCTTCTGTGATATTAATGCCATCAGAGCAAACCTTATACTGACAACTAAAGTGTACTTTTGGCCAATTTGATAATAGAGATAACTGCTCTTCATGGATTTATCTGGACTCATTAAGATTATGTAAATATGGTATTTCCTCGTTCACTAAAAAGGGATGTGAATATTCTGGAATGCATCGGAAAGGTATCTTTTAAATGCACGCACTATCCGAAATATTCATGGACATCACTCAGAATGCCTACCTTTTGCAAGTTGTTAATTTCTGGAATTCGCTGCCGATCGAAATGGTTCAAAAAATTCCCTAGGAGTCTATATATAGGAAACCCGACAGATTATTGAAGACTAAGGGCAGTAATTTTTGTTAATTCACTAACATTTCTATTCTCCATACTGTATATACTCATTCTGTCTGGAAGAGTCTAGGATCCCTCCTGCAGAGGACCGCAAGGTGACAGCTTCTACTATACGGTTTACAAACATATGAATGTTTGAACCATGTTAGGAACCCTAAATTTGTGATCCATGGAGCACAGGAGAACTGTTAAGAATGATCTTGATTTATCATGATATTCATAATTTCACTCAATCTGAAAGCGTCCCAAAATGCTTTATTAATGTGCTACACTGAAGAAAGAACAGATATTGTAGTACAAAAGTTCGTGTGATCTTTTCCGTTGTTAAAATCAGCAAGATGTGTAGCCGTCTACCAAGTAAAACAGTAAGAAAAGATGCTGAAGAGGCTTCCAATAGAATATTTGAAATTCAATTTAGTTCATTTGGTACTCTAAATTATTAGTTGATAAGGTATTATTCGATTAAATTTGCACCGTCGGAAGAGATAAATATCTCTTTATATTGTTATTAAAGCTGTCTGATCACACAGACACATAGTACTGAGGTAAATAATTGGTTGAGTATCTGAACCAGAGTTAAGACTCGATGGATTACATGTTCAACAGGTCCGCAAATTTGTAGACGACGCTGAGACAAAACAGAACGTTACAACGTACCGAGACGCTGTGCAGCTTTAACTCCATTTTATTCTGCCTCTAGTACTCACTCTTCTTGGAATTTCGTAAGCTCCACAAATTGTCTTTTTTTTAAAGAAATTCTTCTAACAGAGAAAATATCTCAATTGGCCATCTCTTATCTGCTATTCCATTCCCACTCTTTCTTAAAGCGAACCCATTAACGGTAAGAGAAACTATAAAATGAGCATGGCAGTGTAAATCATGGGTTTATTTCACTTAGCAAACTGTCTAGTGTTGGCTACTGGTCCTCATTTGCTGGTATACAAGTCTAGTGGGATGTAGGTTAAATTCCATTCATTATGGCACCTTTTAGACCAGAAAATGATGCTTTTTGGCCCTGTTGCAAAATTGCATGCGTGTACGCACTTACACAAATTTTGAAGTTTTTTCTGGTCACCTTAGCTCCTCATACCTATTTACCTAAGGGAGATTCTATGACATTTGTATGCTTGTTTATTTCAATAATCGTTTCAGGATGTTTTTGGTATAGTATTGGAGATAATAGTAATCACTATGATTGTACGTGGATCACTTTGTAGAAGTGAGTTCAATGTAGTAGCATCCAGTGTAGGCTGGTCGATCGCTTCATTAGTAGCCACAAGGTGAGCTTTCAAACCCTTAATTAATGCCATCAGATATGTCCCGATTTGGGTTGGCACGCGTGGACTAGAATTCGACTGGAAATATTTGTGTTTGAGTTACGAAGCAAACTTAGATTTGGTAAGAATGCATATAATCCTGTTCGATTCTTTTAGGTTGATACATTTGTGATGTTTTATTCTGTTTGGTTACTGTCACGTCGCTCAGGCCCTACTTGGAGCACTCTATTGGGCCTTCTCACCGTTATAGCGGGGCCAGCTAAAAGTATACTCTATGCGTAAGTTCACTCTTAAACTTAATGTACATCTTTGCAATCACATTTTTTGAAATCTTGTTTGTATGTAGAATATAGTGACTAACTAGTTGGTTCTTTGGCCGTTACTTATTGTGCCAAGAATAATATGAACTGGAATGCCACTTGCTAGATATCAAACATAACAGTCGATTAGCTTTTTGTCCGACAAGTGGTTCACTTCCCATTATTTGTACATCAGTTTACTTATTCAGATAGTTAAATGGTGTGAGCTGCAATCATATAATCCTTAACTGTCGTCAAATTAGAATCACAGCTTTATGCACTGCTGTATGTGTAAAAGGAAGTAGGATAGTTTGGTAGATGAAGTTAAACCTAGTAGTGTTGCATAGCAAGGCCAACACTCCATGCCTATCAAATTTTATTGTCTCAAGTGAAACATGTTTAATTTGTCAGTGCCTCTAAAGGTGGCATTTATCACAAAGACCAAGTCGACATGCATTTACCCAAGTTCCACTAGTCTAGTTTCTGGTTAGTTAAATCTTGAATACACATCAGCTATGTATTTCTTTCGTATTTCGTGATAAGTGGGTACGAAATATTCCGAGTCTTCTCTTTTCACATATAGAGACCTAATGTCATAACAGTTTATCCTTCAGTTTGACAAATATATCGAATACATTCTACTTCTCACGAAAGATCTGCAGTAAATTTCCGTCCCACAGAAGTATCAATAAGCTAATATACTTAGTTATATAAATTCGAAGACAAGCTATGAAGGAAGATATATGGTAGCAATGGACAACTGCAAACTAGTAAATCAAGAGTATACTACCAATTTGAAAACCATCAATCTACGAGTGATTGTTGATCAATAAACTATGGAACCTCTCACTGTTTATACATATGATATTTAACAGATTGTCTGCTAGAGATAGTTCTAGTTATCTTGACCATATACTTGGATTCTCCTTAATTAATTTGCCTCAGTAAAATATATCCATTTCTGACAATCTGTGTAGTATTCGGCTGAAGTAAACCTCGTTAGCATTTCCATGTATCGTAACTTACTGACTCCCTGCTCCAGTTTGGGCACTCAGGCAGTATCACAGCCCTCACACAAATCAGAAGAGATTTGTGTGGCGCATATGTATTTGGTGTCCCCTTGTACCAATATCTATGTGTTCAAATAAATAAATAAAACTTAATGACTCACTGTCATTATCCTTTACTGAAAATTAACACAGAATTCGTACAGTTAAATGAGGCTTTTTCGAAACCTAAACCCAAACATCTTTATGCTTCAGTCTATCCTTACTTTCACTTCATTGTGTATTTATAATTAACTAAGTCTTTATTCTCGTACGGAATTTACTGTCCGAACTGGTTGTCCTGCACAATATTAGAAACCAAGAACCTTAATACGTTCAATTCTTACCTGGTATCTCGTAATTAAAACTGACAGTTTAAACTAGCGGGTCACAAAAAACAATCTTAAGCCTAAGATATGTAATTCAGCGAAACTTTGCATTTGATTGCAGATTGTTACTAATGTTCAGTATCACTAAATCTAGTCATATTTCGTCAAGTAGTTTCTTTAGTCATCACACATGTGCTCTTTAACTGTACAAATTAGTTAAATATTCAAAAGTATTTTGAGTGTAAGTTTAAAATGTAATCGCAGTAGTGCCAAGATTTCATTTATTAGTTTTCCAACACAACACGAGAACCTTGTGCTACTACTCTGAAATGTTAAATCGTTTCGCAACATCTAATTACAGTTCAAAGCTAACCATTTGTCACAAGTCAATTCGAAGTTTTAACTGTAAACTGAGAAGTCCAGACAACTATAAGTGCTCCCTCGATGCAGTATTTGGTTTCCAATACCGTAACAGCCAAGATCAATCCTTATAGACTATAGCAGTTATTTATCAAGACCCTAACGTCTTAGACAAAAGCTAAAGCAGCTAATTAGGATTCGAGAGCGAAGTCATACAGTCAGTCAGTAACAACGTAGAACTTCGTACGTACGCACATCAGTTCGAGTTGCCACACCCCATTAGCACGGAGATCCAGTTGTCGATTCAAATTCCGTAGTGGTAGAGATGGTAAGAGTATAAACTGTTATCAGAAAAATAGGGTTTGAAGATGTTATTCAAGGAGTATAATACAGTCCAATAGATTTGGAAAGAGAAAAAAGGGATATGAAGAATTCAGAAGATTAGAATTTGGGAGAACACAAAGAGTGGATGCACCTGCGCCATTGCAAACGATTTTGAGCCATGTCATTCAGGGTCTCTAACCATCGGTTGCTATCATCTCGCGGTCCCCAACCAGGTAGTTTACACCTACCGATTTGACCTAGTCCACTTGTCAGTGACTTCATGAACTTGTGCCATGTTTTGGTCTGGCCACCCCTAACTTTCTTCCAACCTACTTCTTTACCACTGAACATCGCACAACGAGGCAGTCGGTCGTTGGGCATACATACCACGTGTCCCAGCCATCTTAACTGATGAAGTTTCACCACTTCATCAATCGATTTGCCATCCTTACCTAGTAACCGTTTCCTAACAACTGCATTACTTACTCGATGGTCCCAGGATATACGAGCAATATTTCGAAGACACCTATGATCAAATACTAGTAACCTACGGACATCCTCTACTCTTACCGGCCATGTTTCACTGCCATAAAGTAGGACGGAACGAACTGCTGCGCAGTAAACACGTCCTTTAGTTGATAGACGGATATCTCGCCTACGTTTTGGACGATGTGCAGAATTTTTCGAAGGGCAGTTCAACTGGCCTGCTGCTCCGGCAACATCCGTCAGACTGTCCTGCCCTCCATGGCCGGTGACGACTGATCCACCAAATGAGGCGGAAGTCCGCAAGGAACTCCAAATCTTGACGCGTTACAAATCACCTGGCCCAGATGACTTACCTCCAGCTCTTTTTAAAGATGGTGGTGACTCTCTGACTAAGGAATTGACGACGTTGTTTACAAAGGTTTGGGAACTAGAGAGTGTACCAACGTCATGGAATGAGTCGATAGTTGTCCCTATCTTTAAAAAGGGTTCACGTCGTTCCTGTAACAACTATCGGGGGATAAGTCTACTTCCGATTGCGTCCAAACTATTGGCTTCCATCATACTTCGTAGGTTGTTCAAAACCCGAGAAAGACTGACTCGCGAGGAGCAGGCTGGGTTTCGTTCTGGTCGAGAATGTATTGATCATATCTTCACCCTCCAACAAATTTCAGAACACCGTCATACTTATCACAGGCCAACAATCGTAGTGTTCCTTGACATCAGGGCTGCCTTCGATTCGTTGGACAGGACTGTTCTCTGGGATTGTCTATTGAAGAAGGGTGTGCCTGAGAAGTTTATTAACATCTTAAAGGCCCTATATACAAACACTTCAGGTAGAATGAGGGCATACAACCACCTCTCTCCATTGTTCCATTCGAGCAGTGGGGTTGCCCAATCTCACCATTCCTCTTCAACTTTGCCATCGATGACATTCTGGAAACAGCTCTGATGGATGTAAGTAATGGTGGTGTGGATCTGTTGCCTGGAGAAAGACTTCTCGACCTTGAGTATGCGGATGATATTGTCTTACTGTGCGATAATGCCCAAGTCATGCAATCCGCACTTAATCAGTTGGCAATCAGTGTCCGTAGGTATGGTATGTACCTTGCATCTTCTAAGTGCAAAGTAATTCTACAAGACTGGAAGGATTCTAATCCTGTACTCACTCTGAATGGTGAGCAGATAGAAGTAGTTGAGAAGTTCGTGTATCTGGGTAGCTGCATAAGTGCTGGTGGTGGCGTGAGTGATGAGATCAATTCACATACAGTGAAAGCCAGAGCGTTTTATGCCAATCTGGGCCATCTTTGGCGCCTTCGTGATGTTAGTCTGGCTGAAAACGGTCGGATCTACAACGCGTCGGTGAGATCAGTTCTGCTCTATGCTTGTGAAACCTGGCCTCTCCGAGTTGAGGACGTTAGACGACTTTCTGTGTTCGATCATCGCTGTCTCCGAAGGATTGCTGACGTCCATTGGCAACACCATGTCAGTAATGCAGAGGTTCGGCATCGTGTGTTCGGGCACAGAGATGATAATGCAATCGATGTCACCATCTTGAAACACCGACTTCGGTGGCTTGGACATGTTCTACGAATGTCGTCCCAGAGAATTCCACGTCGTGCATTATTTGCCGACTCTGGGACTGGTTGGAGAAAGCGGAGAGGTGGTCAGTGTATGACATGGTGTCGTGGTATGAAAGAAAGCTGCATAGGGCTGGCTTCTGTCGGTCCTTCACGACTCCCTAGCTGGGTTCCGAGAGATGGTGCTACACAGTGTCTAGAGACGTTATCAGATATGGCTCAGAATAGAAGCCAGTGGCTATCGTGCTGTAACCTTTTTTACTTTCTTTATAAAAAGTGGTTGTCTCTCCCTTAACTGAAAGATTTCTTCTGATTGTACCTTTCCGTCCCCTCATTATTACAATTATTATTACCACACTACCTTACACCAACCTCTTCGTTATCGTTCTTTTTCTCACGCTCCTTACCTTTTTCTTTCTTTCTCTTCGCATTCTCATTGTTTTGTGTGGTGCATATATATTGGCGCTCTCTTGTACCAATATTTATGTGTTCAAATAAATAAATAAATACGCCATAAATGACGCATGTTGGCAAAAGCTAGTCGAGCCTTCTGTATCCGTGGTGAGATTTCGTCACACACCAGACCACAAGAGCTGATGAGACTTGCAAGATAAGTGAAGCGATCGACGCGCTCAATTACATCACTTTCTATCATTAGTTTGGGTGTCGATGCAACCCAATCCTGAAGCAACATTTTGCATTTCGAGGGGGAGAATCGCATTCCGAACACGCTTGCATTGTTGCTTAGAGTGGTCAGAAGACTCTGCATTTTGTCAGCGTCTTCACCAAATCGAACTATGTCATCAGCATATTCTAAGTCAACAAGTGAAGCTCCCGGTAGAAGTTCAACCCCTGGAAATCTAGACGAGGAAAGTGTTACCTCCAAAAGTACGTCGACGACAAAGTTGAACAAGAATGGAGAGAGTGGGCATCCCTGACGAACACCACTTGAGGTAATCAATTCTGATGACAGTTCGCCATAAGCTCTCACTCTACCAGTTGTGCTCGAGTAGAGAGCCTTTACAAGGTTAATGTACTTCTTTCAGTGACAAACATTGCCATAGAACCTTACGATCAACAGAGTCGAATTCCGCCTTAAGGTCAAGAAATACTACGATTGTGGGGCGTCTGAATGTATGTCTGTGTTCTAGAACCTGACGTAGTGTGAATATCTGGTCCATACCCGACCGTTGTTGCTACCTTGACGTGGTGGTCGGGCTTGCCTATCGAGATGAAGCAACCGAGTTGTACTGGCTGGAACAACCGTTCCTCAAGGTCCTACCATGTTAGACAAGTCGTTTGAAGAGCGGTAAGACTAAAAGCAACAAACCCAAGGTCGTGAGAAGGGTTAGTCGGGGAGATAAGAATGGTTTTAAGAGGTGTAGGAAGGATTTGAGTGTGACCAACTTGATCTCGTGTGCTATTACGGGTATGAGGGCTGATGTCACTTCCCGGCTGCCTACACCGTGGAAGGGTATTTCTTGAGGAACCTGAAAAGGAAGTTGGATTAATGTTGGCCGAAGTCATGCAGGTAAACGTACTGATGTGTAGTGGTATTAAGATTATTCCGGAGAATTACCGTCACTTTGAATAAAACGCAAGAAGTAATAAAAACGGACTTTTAAAACAGTTTACCTCCTTAATCTAAACATTTTTGGTACCGATGGTAAGACTTAAAAAATGAAGAACTAAAACAACATATAAAAGAGTCGTACGTGACTGGCCACATCTAGTTGTCCCTTGGGTTCCGGTGTTACACTTCCAGGTCGATAAGATTCCCCGAATTTTTGAACGAGATATCATTTCAATGTAAACGACTAGCAAGTACCTACCTTCCACACCAGTAGCACTTAATTTCATCTTATCTGCTATAAAACCTGGTCCCTCAACAATTTTTCTATCTTAAAAATATATTTCAGGAGGTACTACCTAAGAATTTAATTGATTATAAATGGGATTTTTAATTCGACATAAATTGGGATAATCTTTAGTCAGTTATATAAACAATGGTGACGTCTTTAATAACACATAGAATAATAATGGTTATGGTGCTTCAGTAACGTCTTATGAACTCATTTCAGTGGTTTCCAAAGACAACAATAATCGAAGAAAACGCAAATGCACAGATGACTAAGGTTGTTTTCTTAAACGTCGTTAATGAAAGTTAATAAAGTGAGATTGAGCCGTTCTTTACTCATCAAAGAGACGTAGAATAAAAATCGTCTCTCTGGAGCTATCCGTACGAAGGACGGATTATCAATATACTTCCAAACAAAGAGAAATATTTCAATCGTCTTTTTGTTATTTTCCGAATACCAACAAAAAGCCCAATTGAAACTTTAGTAATTTCTTTTATTCGAAACGATGTTACATCTATAATAACCTTAAGGCAAGGTAACTCAAAAAGTCTTGACATCTTACTTCCAGAAAATCTCTTAAAGTGATGGCACATTTTTCTTAGAGAGATAGGTTGATATTGGATAATCGAGGGGCAAGTTACCGGCCCTCATTGTCCTACTTTATGAAAAGAACGGAAATCCTTTTTAGATCGCTACAAACGAAAGTCACATCATGTGTAAACTATTAGCTTCCGTATTCATTCGATTTCTAGTCAAGACTCAGAAATCCTGAAATAGCAAAGTACGTTGTAGACCTGACTGCAGATGTATGAATCAAATATTTTCTGGTGTTGTTACACAGACTTTCTTCACTACAAATAACTAATCGTATTAATCTGTCAGAAGACGGTATTTAGTCAATGGTTCTTGCGACGAAAGTTAATTAAAGAACCAAAACAGTAGTGCGTCAATTTCCTGAAGTATCTACTCGATCACTTAATTAGGTCAACACACTGATTTTCCAAACCAAATAAGGCTTCTAAGCTTTCTGTTATAATTGATGTTACTGTTATTACTTTATTTTCTTGGTATTCATCTTCCTATCAGTGCAACAAATTTGACCAATAAGTATATGCTAGGTCTTACGCTATATATGATTGACTAGCTACTATACAGTTCTTGAGAGACTCAACTGTGATAAATTAGTGGCTAGCCTAACCTCTACAGACACGGAAACTTCTATTGATTTTCACTGCGTTGCTGTGCATATAGCTCAAGTAATTTCTTGAGTGATATCACGTACTGCAATCCTCCACCACTTAAGTCTGCTAACATAATAATCTATGTTCAAAGCAGGAATAAACCAATCTCATTCCCACAGGTTTTGTTCACTTTTTTTATCTTCCTTTGAATATTGAGGTTTAGTACCAGCTCTTTTGCTTCTCGATATCACTCGTTGTTTATGAGCTCTGTTCTCGTTTAGTGTTTACTACATGGCAAAAAGGTCCAACTGCTGTGTTTATTGTTAAAGTATCTGCACAAGAATGAAAAAATGATCGAAATATCGAGAATGCTAACTAAATGTTCGTTGACTTCGTTTTATATTAAAACGAACACTGAAAACTATCTTTAAAATTATGTCCGTAAGTCCAATATTTATTTCACTAAACTTGCCTCGCTATCCGCCAGTAGAATGTAATAAATAGAGCTCTTCCGCCGGTAACAGCCTTAACTAGGCGAAAATTCATTAAGGGTCTCCATCTGAATATTTAACGACAGCCGCACAAATCTAATGTTTCATTTAGATTTCATTCTTTAAGAATTTACTTGGCTCTCGCTATATTTCTCTAAACAAATCTCTTATATAAGTACGTTTGTATGTACGTCATTGTACATAATGTTTGCTCAAAAATGGTACAAGGACTACTACTTATCCGGTTTTCAAAAGATTGCAAGTAGATCTTGAATATTTTTTAACACAATAATATTGTAGTTTTCTCGCCTTTTAGATTATTATCCCACGAAATTGAGAACATCTTCGTAACTCTCACGATAAAAACAATCATTTGCATTATCTTTGGAATTACAACTATGATAATACGATTACAAAGACATACTGATCGAAGTGAAACCCGGGAATCCCAAGGATTATTCACCATTATTCGTTTGTTATATCAGTTGATAACGGGACGATACATATGTGCGTACAAAAGTCGAGGCTCAAAATCCAGCTCATCAGTGTTTCTCAAAAATGTAAAATGAAAAGTTCGTTTCAAAACGCTTGTCTACAAACAAAGTCTTTCCACTGTGCAACCTACAATTAAGAAAATGATTATTCTAGCGTTATTTATACGTATTTTGAAAACAGAAAATGTTTCAAATGCTAGTTTCTTTAATAAAATAAATGTGATGTAATCCAAAGGTTTAATTAACTGCTTAAATGTATTTCATCTGGCATAAATTTAGCACAACACCCTCAGTCATGATCAAGTGAATTTATCACCAGTTTGTTAGTCAGCTGCACCGATCAGTTGGTTTATTTGAATGTCAGTGGGATATAATCGCAAAACACTGGAGAAATAGGTGAATAATTATAAAGACCTAGGAACATGTTCATGAAGAACCAATTTTTATGTGAAATCTGTTTACGGACAACAAAAATGCCAGGAAAATATTCTCTAAATTAAACCGTTTTTTAAATTGAACGATTTAAATTTATTATTATGCATAGCAGCCTTCATTATATCTTGATGTCTTATAACGACTCATATTGACTCCAAAGATATTAAGTTTCGGTATGTATTCATTTGGATATAACAGTGAGTGAAGCGAATCCAAATTAGGAGCGTGATTGGCAAGTCTATAAATGTATGTGATGATCAAATTAAAAATTCCTAGCTTTATTTGGAGGACCTTATCTTTAGCCTTGGAGTTCCAATATTTGACAAACACTAAAAGAGTCCCGGTCTGATAGACGGAATTGTCAAAATATAGTGGTCAGCTTTACCGTTACACAGGTAATGTCTTGCCTCGAAACCGAAGTTCACGGCTACCAGCATAAGAAAGCTTTCGGCTGACCAGATACTTTCAAAACGCATGCTCTAAATACTTTTAAACGATTAATTGCTCGCTCGTTCGAATTATATAACGCCAATTTACACGTAAGCTAGCTTATCTCTGTGAGGATCGTGTTTTTCGGATATGATACAATACCATAATCGAAATATCCAACGAAACATATTTGCCGCAGTACCTACTACCATTTAGTTAACGACGTCAAGTATAAGGATAAAAAAATTTCTTACAGGAACTGATAGATAGTGAGATATTTCTTTCTTCTTTTGATGATTGCCAGGTATTTGAGACATGAGTTCCTTCAAAGCGTTGATATTTCGCTTTTCCAAGCAGAGCTGAAATAAAAGACATTATTCAGATGCTTTGAGAACTGGTACGTTTTGGAATATCTCAAACTGAATTTCACGGTGAAACAACAGTGTAATTAAGGTTCATTTGCTCTATCCGGATATGTGCGTTGTGTACTTTATCATAATCGTGCGGTAATTTACTGGACTAGGAATAATATTATGGCTGGTATATCAATTCTTTGTTACATTTTCTAACTTGATGATCAGAAGTTATTATTCTGAGCGCGTATACTTAACTATAACGACAAACTAGAATGTCGAAATGAAAAGAAAACAACTGAAGAATTCGTGATTGATGTAACAGACGACTGTCAGTTTACGTGTTTCTACACCGGCGAGTGACTCACAGTTAGCTAATCTCCCGGATAGACATAACTTACAAATTTTCTTGAGGTGAACTGACATTTAGGATGTAACTGTAGTGTGTTCTACTTATGTCGACAGATATGAGTAGTATATGTCACCAACCGAAAGTGGGATAGCTGGCGGCAGAGGGTTGAGAAGATCTGAAAGAGGACGAGAGTGATTGTTATGGAAATGAAGGAATAATGAAGTCTGAGACGATTGATGGACATTTTGCAAATGAAGTACTTTCTGTATGGTTCTCAGACTTTGATAAGATATTCTGTAATTTTGGATTCAAACACATTTGGTTGTTCCCACTTGCATTCTCGTTCACTACATTTCTACTTGTTAAGAATAAGAGTACTATAGTGCTTGATACATGCCCTTTTCAACATATTGTACTGCAGGCTACAATTGTGATTCCATTTAATTCCGCTTTTTGTGTTTTTAAGTACAGAAATTTAAATGCACTGGAGACCTTTCTAAATCTTCCACCAAATTACTGTTTCACTAATGGGAAGTAAAACTCCATTTTTGGAAGTACTAGAGGCTGTGATGGGACTATATGATGGGACCCTATATAATGAATGTAAATGTAATTAACGTTGAATAATGTGTAGCCATAAGGGTTGTTCGTTATAAATTGTTACAAACAATTTAACTTACTTTAACCGCTTCATCGACCATATTTAACCGAATAACAATCTGTATAAACTCATCATCACTTAGATATTTCAAGTAACTTTCAATAATCTAAAAAAGAGAAACACTAAATGAAAATTCAGATTATGAAGTAACTTAACAGTAATACCGTTGTAAGAGATTAACCCTTAATTCATTGACTCAACAAATCTATAATTGTCTTAAATGTATCACTCAGTTAATTTCACAAACATCATAGAGAATATCATTATGTGTTCTAAGAATGGTAACATAATTTCCTCAGAACGAGTTTATTTGGAGATCTACCTATGATATCAGATGTAGAACAGTTTTTTTCATAGACATGTGGATATAACCAATATATTGACAACACCATACTACGACACAGCCTTTTCACTATTCTATCGAAACTAAACTAAATATTTCATAAATAATCACTCCAGTTGAGGTAATTGAATAAAAATTAAAACCACCTAGATTATGACTACATTTGAGTACCAACAGCTGTCAGTTTCCAAAACTGAGCAAAAGCAGATTAGTAATGGGCAACCAGTTTCACTGAGTGTAACAAGAAGAAAACGAAACAACTAGATCCAACAGATGTAGTCAATGTGGCAGGAAGTGTATGTGAACACGATACACTTTAGATATGTACCTTTAATGGCTTGCAAGTTCAAAGATTTCTTCATTCATATTCAGAGGGTTTATACCTAAATGCAAGGACAGAAACCGCATATCAGCAACTTGTAACCGAGATGAAGGT
Source organism: Schistosoma haematobium (assembly GCF_000699445.3). NCBI lineage: Eukaryota > Metazoa > Platyhelminthes > Trematoda > Strigeidida > Schistosomatidae > Schistosoma > Schistosoma haematobium. Next base: position 32,685,006 of record NC_067196.1, on the reverse strand, counting down.
AGGAGATGACTTTTCGAAATATAGGAAATTATTTTAGCCAGGTAGTTGGTGGGTCTTTGACTAAGTTAGGAACCTTAGATAGTATCTTTAGAGCAGTGTAATCGGTTGTATGCTACAGCAACTGCAATATTAGTTCTTTCTACTTTATCGAGTCAGCTGGTAAGAACTCCACTAGGCGCCAGATTGTGTATAAATGGGGTATTACTAGTTGAGGAGCTGATTGCATTATCAGGAAATCTATCGAAAGATATTTTATTCTTATCCAAGAAATAGGCTATAATAAAAAACCATGATTCCTGGAATTCAATCTACTGCCATATCTAATGTAACATATTGGAATCTTGCTGATAGACTTTATTTGTAACGTACTTTGGTCGGCACTGTAACTTGCTGTCGAAATATTTACTGAAGTTAAAAGTAGAAATAATCTGTTTCCTATAGGTTCAGAAATCCCAAGACGCGTGGCCTGAAATATGGTCGGATTTCTCTCTCAACTGATGGTGACTTAAAAACAATGATCTTGTTTTTATTGGCATCACTGTAGCCAATTCTGTAAAAACAGGAATGCGCGAATTGTGTATGTAAACAGTACCACTCCGACCTCTTACTGTGTATGTAACCTATAAGCTTTAGAAACTTGTGCTATACTATTAATCTGTTAGTATTACCCACAAAAATACTACAGATTATCATTGTGCAGATTCACAGTTTTGAGAAACTCCCTAGGAAGAATTTCTTCACCAAATCTCATCTTAGAATTCGACAACCTCTAAGGACTAGACACTGAATTCATTACCATCTACTAACCGACTTTTTTTTGACTTAGTCTGAAAAGAATCAAGTCATCAGATAGCTAGCTCATTGGTAAGGTCTCTGAATGGGGTGGAACTCTCAGTTAAATAAAGTTTACAGATGAGTGTTAACAAACAGTAAACCCATGTTCATAGCCCTTGGTTGATCATATCTAAACTCAAAAGCAAATAATATCCTCAAGATGGTAGGTTTTCGTAATCACAGATAAAACAAAAAAATGTTTGAAGATGACGTTCAATCAGTATTTTTTCGACAATTTTATTTTAAAAAGCCGTATTTAAACGAGAAAACTAATGAACAAGTTTTATATATCAGTGTGCATTAATATACTGAGTGGAAATGATGGAGTTCATTTCACAATAAAAATTAAAATAAATAACCATTAGAAAGAGGGATAATAAGACCGACTAGATATGATAGAATACATGAGAGATTAAAGGTCAAGGACACGATCACAAGATGTGAGATTCCGGTATGATTCCCCAAATAGTTAAATAGTGCCCCCCTGACAGTTAGTTGTTTGAGGTAAAGAGAACAAGATTGATTTGTGTTATATAGTTTTAAGTGACAGACCATTAGATAACAGATTTGAACAGGATACTAACATCAATCTGGGGCTATTTACAAAAAACAGACATCTCTGAGTGTGGTGATATTCCTAATAAGTTATAAAGATTTCGCAATACATTAACTGAGCCGTGTTCAGTAAACTAGTTCGCAAATGAGTGAAAATGTAAGTCTTTCAATTCGTCAATGCTATTATCTACCTTTTTAAGGAATATATTTCTGATCTGCCAGGTTTAAAATAGGGGATACAACCACAACAATATAACTGTAAAGTTCCAAATCAACTACTTACAACCTTGATATAGAAACAACCTAAGATTAATAGAAGCCCAGTAACAATTAGGTCTCATATGTACCATAACAAAGCGTCATTTCACGTAGGTAAACATCAAACCTAGAGTTACAACAATTTATTTCTGATGAAAAATAAATAGTCTTCTCAACGCAGATGGAATTAAAAATGCATCTCAAAATGGATGTCAGTTGTACTGTTCTTTTTATCTACTTACTCTAAAATAGTACTAAAATATATGACAATTCATTTGTAGTTTTGGGTCATTTAAATGTTCTTTATTTTCTTTGCAGAATTACATGTTGTAGAACAAGTGAATATTATGAAATAATAACTGCAAAGCGACTTACATTGTTTGGGACACCTAATGAATTGAGATGAAGGATAAGACGGTCAGTTGGGATGGTAACCTCCATATGACGCGACAAAGATTTCTTTAGAAATTATAGTCGATTTATGTAACCAGTCAGTTTACCTTTTTTAACATGATAAATTCCAGATCGTCCCAGTTTCGTGACTGAACAAGGGGCTCTATCAACAACCATCTAAACTGTTCATCCGATATCTGAAATATAAGGATATTAATTATTAGTAATATATAACAAGAATTATTTCCACACGATGAGAGAAAACAAAAAACCTATGACGCATGACAAAAATAATTTGAATGTGGACGTAGAAAACAAGTAATGTAAGGATCAGAAGACAATTCCGATAGCCAGAACACACTATTCAAAGAAATCCAAACATCTTTATCTTGGTGTGAACAACTGATATAAGAGTCTAACTAACTATTAGTTATTTCAGAGCATACCAGCGTCAGCATGAAACGTCTACGTGAATTATAGGCATCGAACAGTGGAGAAATTGACAGAGCATCTACTCAACATATTTACCATACAGCATTCAAAGGAGAATACTAGATTGAAGGTAAGTGGGAGGCTATTCACCATTTGGCTTGTTATATGTAAAAGAACATGAGAACTGGAAAAGAAGTTATCGGTTTAGTTTGCTACACTTTAAATTAACACAGAAAGCGAGATTCAATAAAGAATATATATCAAGGTCAACAATAGTGGAAAATCAAAGTAACGGAACTAATTAAAGGCATAATATCCCAAAATATCTAAAATTCAGAGAAAGATAAAGAGCGTACCTGGATCGCTGACTGATTTTAGGCTATGCCCTATAATTTATGTGGATCCCGACTGAGGAACCTTCGTCTTAGCATACAGCTCAAATGGTTTTCAAGAGAATGAATCCAGAAAGTGGGCAATTCTGAAACCACTTCAAGTAATCACTTCACACAATCAACAACTGCTAACTTGATTGTGGTCATAAGTCTGAGTTCAGAGATCTTAGTAAGCTGATCCATTATTGTATATGCCAACCAGTGATAAGCATACGACAAACTCTAATGAACGTCGAGTAGCATGGTTGTATCTAAGAATAAATATAGTGTTAGCAAGTACACCTGTATTCCTGAATTCTGATATAAGTCCCAGGTTTGATTGATCGACATAAGGTAAAAACGCCATCACCAGGACGTGAGACTCCGTAGATCAGTGTTTTATTTATTTAAAGGACTGTCCTCCACCAAAACCCCTGGCTTTATGGATTTAGAGAAACTCAAAAATGATTTGGCTTTTAACTTCCTCTAAATAATTTGCATGGCTAAAGAATAAGAGACAAACGTCTCAGTAAATGTAACATGATTGGTTATCATATTTAGCAAATTTTACCGTCATGTCAAGATAACAGTTATGGTTAGACCGTAATACTTGAGTGACTGCTTATGAGATATTTAAGCCTATATTTCTTCTTGTTTACATCATCCGACTAGTATACACCTGTAAGTTTTTTCTAACCAAGAGAAAATATGCCGACTGAACATAATGACTGGTTAGAACATTCCATATAAAAATTACGAAAACCAAATCTCATACATATGTATAAAGTAGCTTAATATTATTAAGAGCAAAAAGTAACTACTTCAAATCAAAATTTAAAAACCACGTGCTTTGAACTTTTTCCCAAGAGTTTCAGCCCGACTATTGGTCTTAATGCTTTGATCCATCCTCGCCAATGCACCAAGAGTTTCGCATAATGGCTGCATCAACAAACTCTCAGGGAGTGTAGTAGCGTTTTTCCGGGCGTTTGTACGTATAAGAAGTTCACTGTAATATGAACTCCATTCTCTTTCCTAATATAAACAAATTACACTAATTATCGAGTGAACAGAAATAAATACATAGCTGTTCTGATAATCCAAGATAACAGCCAATTCAGAAGAGATTTCAACAATATTTTTAACAGCAAGATTTGAGGCTACTTCAGATCTAAGCGAAGTTAGTAAAAAAACTATATTTTAAAATACTCTGCAATCTGCATTAAATGTTTATTAACTTCGTCTACATGACCCGACGATAAATTCATCAACTTTTGCATCAACTGACTATAGCTAGAAATCTTTACAGCAACAAGCATTTTGTAAATAAGTTGAGATACAAGGTAAGCTTACTTCACTTTCTCTGATAAAACCTAGTATTCTGAACAAATGAAGTTATTTATACCCAAATTAACTCACTTCATATATTTCTTTAAGTCTACTAACTGTCCAGTATTTCTAAGGAAGTTAAGAAAATGAAACCCGGCTACGGGGTTTTTTAGCAAAATATTTTCAAAAGTGCTTTCTGATAATGAATTCCTAAGTTCATTAACAATCTGTAAGAAGTGATAATTTGAAATAGATAGATTTCGAAAGCGGATGTTAACCTTTATAATTAAATTTCCATCAAAAGTGCTTGTAGTCAAATTTAAAATAACTGATTTAGAAGATTGTGAAACAAAAGTACTCAATGGCCATGTACTCATTCCCCCAACAACAAAATCATCAAGAGCTATTGTAATTGCTTTCAACCAGCATGCCTGTTACAATAAAGATCAAAATTTAAAGAACTGTTGTATTGTATTTGAACCTCTGAACAGAACGTAGCATCTTTTTCATAGTAAATCTCATTACCGATTAAGTTATGGCATATTGTACAAAATTGATTGTTAAAGTCTGTTAGGTGAAATTTAGATTATCACAGTGATACTAATTGAGATTCATACCTATTGTTATTGATTCATCACAAAATGTTTCACCAATGCTATCACCGAGAATATGAGAGTACGCTAAACAAAGTATGATGGTAGAATTTAGTGATAAACTACTTGAAGTATTATCTGCTTCCTCTAAATCAAATTGAAATCCTTTGACAGCACTCTCCTCCCATATATCATCCGACATCCTATTTAGAGAAAATTAAAAAATCAACCAAAAGGACTTGATCTGTTTTTGAGACATACTGACAAAATATCAAGATGAAGTCGACAACTTACATACAACATCAAAATTAAACGTCGACAGTTAGAATGCTAAATATATTAGTGGTTGGGATTAGTATTGTGAACAATGGAACTTGTTTACACTGGAAAGTTGGAAAGAAATCAAAGTGATAAACAGCTTCTGTAGCAAAGCGTTATACTTCTGAATGACGTAATTAATAGTTGGACGACAAAGATAACGATCCATCAGTCAGTCACCTATGACGTAGAACTAAGCACATATATGCATCAGTCCAAGTTGCCATACCTCATTAGCACAACAAGATGAACACCAAAATCATTGTAGTTACTTTAATTGTAGAAATATTTAAAAGAAAAATTGTGTATAAGGATATAGTACAGGAAAAAAGAAACAGTTCTCCAAAAAAAGATATAAAACAATTTTAACTTCATGGTTTAAACGAAAAGCAAGAGTGTATACACCGACGCCACTGTGATATATTTTGAGTTATATCACCCACAGACTTCAATCAATGGTTACAATAGTTACACGGACCCCTACCAACGACGTATTGATTACACAAAATAAATTGGACTAAACAGAAGGGAGCAGTTATAGGTACAAGATTAGTTGAAAAAAACGAATATCACTAGTGAACCCAATACGTTCAGATTGCATATATCCAGTGAGCGAAATGAAACAAATCTGTATAAACCGGATGAAGAATAAGTTTTTTACAAACTACATTGTTAAGAATTAGATACACTATCTCAAGCATTTTACCAACGTTGAACAGGTTGTTGATGACAATTGATCATAGCGCTACAAACAACAACTTCCGACAGAAATACAACTAACTTAGAAAAAAATAAAGACACACACCCGTACTCAGAATCATAAAAGACCCTGTTAGTTGTTAATAGTGTCCAATTTACTGTCCTAAAACTTGGGCGTTCTCTAAACAGTTGGGCATTTAGTTACAGTACAATAAAACCAGACTAGACTACACTGTGCACAAATATTTAGAAATCGATGATACAAGGTAGGACTAAGGCAAAAAATGGATGTAGGAGTCATTGATTCTTTATACCAATTTCAAACGTTGAGAATATTCCCTCCTTTTAAGCGAATTTCTGTAATAATTCTGTAAAACTCAGGTTGGAAAATTTGATTACATGACAGAATACGAACAAAAGACTGTCTTGACTGCTGATTATTAAATCCCAATAAACTAGAGTATCAGACATGCGAATGACTAATGTATTATCTAGATGTAATCATCCTGCTTCGGTTTGGGCACCCGAGCAGTATCACAGCCCACACACAAATCAAGTGACTTGTGTGGCGCATATGTATTCGGTGCCTCTTTGTACCGATATTTGTCCCAATAATAATAATAATAATAATAATAATAATAATAATAATAATAATAATAATAATAATAATAATAATAATAATATGTAACCATGAAGCATTCAATATGAGTTCACTTAGTTGAAGAAACACGAATCACATACTAAAACCTGAAAGTGTTTCGAGGATATATGCTTAAATATATGAAAGTACGCTTCAAAAGTGCCACCAAACAGGATATCTTTCAAACTCATGACGGGGTTTTTCTTCTTTATGCACCTTTTGGAAGTTATTTCAATATTTAACGGTGAAGGTGCCACAAAGGTACTAATACAGGAGGCTATGGGCCTATTGGCTTTGGCCTGCAAGAAAAACGATGGCGGAAGCATTGATAACAGGAGCACTGACGATGAAGAATGTGTCAGTGTAGTAAGTGCTGCTACTGGACCCATTAAACACCTGACTGCGGTTGACGGGAACGTGAAATCTCCGTTGACATTAACGAGAAATGAAGTGTCGCTTGATATTGACATCGGCAGTCATACACCTCTAGTCGAAATAGAAGATCCGGATAAAACTGTCACCGTTCCACATAGTCCAGGTGTGGCTGCTCTGAGTGGTGACAAATGGACTTCGGTAAGAAGAAAAAAAATAAGAAAAAGGCTGTAGGCAAAACGCAGCTGGTCAGCAAGACATTGGAAGGGACTTTATCAGAAGAAAAATCCTCACCGCGTGAAAAGACAGATCTCTCTGAGAGATCAGTCATTTTTCATAAGATAAGAAAATCTTCAGACACTGAACCAAAGGCAAGATTTGAACATGATCTCAATCATATTAAGACATCATTAAGTAGACTACTCCCAGATACAGTTTCAGGAGTTAGTATTTGTAAGCTTTATAGAATAGGAAAAAAGGTGGATTCCGAAAGTCCTCATAAAAACCGCCTCCTAAAGGTTACATTCAACACGGTTGAAGAAAGGAACCTGGTTCTAAGTAATTCACGTAAACTGATTGGATCCGGAATATATGTCCGTGAGGACCTCAGCCTAGCTGATCGTATTAAGAGAAGAGCTGCAGAAGTGGAAATAAACGAGCGTCGCCGAAACGGTGAAAGAAACCTCGTTCTTAAGGGTTTTCAGATTGTAAAAGTTCGGAGCAAAACGATCCCCAAGCCACTCTGGGTGGCAAGAGAAAGCTCTCCACAGACTTAAAAGTGTGCTACACAAATGCTCGCAGCCTACTAAATAAAATGGCGGAGCTGAAGTCAGTGGTGGATAAAGAAAAACCGGACGTTATCGCTGTCTCGGAAACTTGGTTAACGTCAGAAGTATTAGATAGTGAAATCCAATTGACTGGTTTCATAACCAGTAGGGCTGATAGATTAAACCGAAGGGGAGGCGGGGTTATTGTGTACACGAAAAGTACCCTAACCATAAGATTAGCTGAGACAGTAGCACATGTTTCAGGGACATGTGAACTGGTGAGATGTAAGTTGAAATGCCGAAGGCAAGATATTGAATTAGTTGTGGTTTATCGCAGTCCAGAATGTGTAGCAGATGATTTTCTCCTCAGTAAACTTACGTTCTGGTGTAACAACGGTAAAAGCCTTGTAGTAGGCGACTTTAATGCACCATATATAAACTGGGTTAACTTAGAAGTAGAGTCATCTATATCGTCGTTCGACTCCAAACTGTTAGAAATCTCGATTGGACTAGCATTATTCCAACACATTAGAGATCCCACAAGATACGACTTAAGAAACTCTTCCTCTCTTTTAGATTTAGTCTTCACACACGGTGATGACGTTGGTCAAACGGCTTTTCTCCCACCACTTGGGAGAAGTGACCATGCAGTCATCTTATTCAAATTCATGGCTGAAATTGCTTCTCAAACAATTGCGCCGGCCCGTCCTAACATATGGAAGGCAGATATGCAGGCAATTAACTCCGCAGCATCGGCTGAGAACTGGGAAATTGACTCAAAGGCATCAGTACAAGAGGCATGGACTCTATTCAGGCAGTTATACAATCGGGTAACTCAACCATATATACCCTGGACTGTCCCAAAGAAAAAGAAGCACGGACATCCCTGGTTAGAGCGAGATATTCGACGCTTACTAAGACAAAAGAAGAAATGCTGGGATGTTGCCATCCGCCTTGGCACAGCAGGTACGATGGAACACTACAGATCGATAAGAAACGAGTGTATAACTAAAATTCGGGAAGCGCAAAGAAAATATGAAATACAGCTGGCAGAATCTGCATTCAAGCAGCCCAAGAGGATATTCTCGTACATAAACTACAGAACAAGGATTCATCACTGGATTCCCAACCTAATTAAAGTAGGAAGTGAATCTGAAATGATAGAGGAAGATCAGGAAAAAGCTGAGGTTATGGCTGACTACTTTAGGGCAGTTTTCACTCAGGGACCTCCTCTAGAGAAAGAACCAGACCCAATTACAGAGTCAACAAACCAGCTGCTCACCGTGGACTTCGACCAAAACGATGTGCTTAAGGCTCTTAGCACCCTAAACATGGAGAAGTCAACAGGACCAGATGAACTACACCCTAAAATCTTGAGACATATTGCCGAATATATCGCAGCCCCACTGACTGTGATATTCAAAATGTCACTTGACCAAGGTGTGTTACCTATGGACTGGAAGGACGCAATCGTCACTCCCATACATAAAACTGGTCTACGACAAGTTCCATCAAATTACAGACCCGTAAGCCTCACCAGTGTTGTAATTAAAATACTGGAAAGGATAATCAAACGGACCATAACAGCACTTATGGAAACCAATAACTTGCTGAACATGGCACAACATGGTTTTAGAAAGGGTCTATCCTGTACAACGAACCTCCTTATAGCTAGGGAGCTCTGGATTAATGCGCTAGACAACGGAAACTCAGTGGATGTTGTCTACATAGACTTCAGTAAGGCTTTTGACAAGGTGCCAACTAATAGACTGCTATTGAAGTTGGCAAACCTTGGTATTGCCGGACCTCTTTTAAAATGGATTAAGGATTTCCTAGTAGGTCGTAGGCAAAAAGTAAGAATAAATTCCAAGTGCTCCATCTGGAGACCAGTACTTAGTGGAGTACCCCAAGGTTCCGTCCTAGGTCCTTTACTTTTTATAATGTACGTTAATGATCTTACAAGTATAGTACAGTCTCCAATGTTATTATACGCTGACGATGTAAAAATTTGGCGAGTAATAACTGGAGAGAAAGACGCATTTACTCTTCAGGGGGACTTAAATAATATGATAAACTGGTTTAAAGAGTGGCTAATGCCTATCAACTCGGAAAAGTGTGTCTACACGCACTTGGGGGATTCAAAGGTTAATACGTACAACATAGGGGATGTGTCATTACCAGTAGTCCGGTCTCATAAGGACGTAGGGGTGACAGTGAGCAATGATCTTAAGACGACGGCCCATTGCCGGGAGGTCGCAGTAAAGGGGTTTCGAACCCTCTGGGCTTTAAAAAGGACATTCACTAAGCTTGATACTACCATGTTCACCACATTATACACATCCTTAGTGAGAACTAAGTTAGAGAACTGTGTTCAGGCTGCAAGCCCCTGTTTAAAAGGTGACTCAGACATACTAGAAAAGGTACAGAGGGCAGCTACGCGTGCAATTCCGGAACTCCGGGGTTTATCATATAAAGAGCGGCTTGAAAAACTGAACCTCTTTACTCTGTCCTATCGCAGACTAAGGGGAGATCTAATATTGATGTACAGAATACTGAGAAATGATTTCGGACCTAACTTATTCTCTCTCTTTCTTCCCACTAGATCGGGACACCTCAGAGGACATAGCAGGCGAGTAGAAAAGCCAAGAACGAACAAAATACCCGTGGCATACAGGTTTTCACACCGAGTCATCAATACTTGGAACCTGCTGCCTGAAGCAGTGGTATCCGCACCTTCAATTGACTCTTTCAAGAGAAGACTGGACACTCACAGAAATATACTAGAAAAGGAATAACATAGGCCGTAGGCCTTCTGTCCTTACTACACAAATCTGAAAGTAGTGCACTTCCAGATAACATCGGAGTGTGACCTAATAGTATTATTTTTATCTTTCCCGAAATCCGAGATGGGGCTAACCCTCTTCGGTATTTCGGACTGCAAAGAACGACTCATATCGCTTATTACAAAAACCAATGCCAAAACAAGAACGCCGACGTCTGACTTACAGCTTATAGTTTTAAACCGGTCCAAGGTCATCAGTCCGGCGTCACCTTGATTGACTATGACCTCAAATGGTTCAAATGGTTGTGGACGGAACAAAAGAAGCTTTCGCTTAACGGCATTCCGTATCTAATAGCAGTGGATCGCCAATACCTCTAGGCAGGAATCTAGGTATATTAACGATAATAGAGGAAAAGGGAATTGGTAAATCATAGTAAGATATTATCCTTAGTCCGTAAGAATAGGTCAAGTTGCCTCTCAAATGACTCCTGGGAAGTCGCTTGGACTAGCTCATCCGGCAGCAAATTCCAGAATTTGACAACTCTTAGGGAGTAGTAGTTGTGTCTTTAGTTTCTGGGTGTTACTCCTTAGGTTTGTGTTAGAGCTAAACTTAAGGGGATGTGCAGAAGTGTTAAGGATACTGTAATCCACTGGAAGGTCGCCTCTAAGACGCCTATACTCTAGTGGGCAAAGGTTTATTGACTGGAGACGCTCTTCACAAGGCTTGAATTTGAGTCTCTGAACTGATTTCGTGGCTCGCCGTTGGATGCGCTCCAGAGTGTCCTTATCCTTTTGGAGTGAGGGAGGAAATACCATATTTCCATACTCTAAATGGGAACGAATAAAACTGTTGAAGATCATGTGGAAAGTTCCTCTGTCAAACTAGCCAAAAATGCCCTTCAATGTTACCAATGTGAGGTTTTCTCGAAAGGCATTTTGTCACAGTTAGCGTAAGATTTCAAATCATGGGGTACCAGCACTCCTAAATCTTTTTCAACTTGAGATACTTCTAGAGAGGAGTTTCCTAAGTTGTAACTGTAGTCTGCAACATGTCTCAGATGGACTACTTTACACTTTGAAGTGTTAAAGGTAAGTCCGTTGTCGTCCGCCCATCTTTGAAGTCTAGTCACATCCTCCTGAAGTGCCATTATATCCTTTTGATTGCGTATCTCTCTCTCCAAAGTTTCACATCATCAGCAAAAAGTGATTAGTCAGACGATACTTGTTGTGGAAGATCACTTATAAAAGTCAAAAAAGAAGAGGTCCTAGTACTCAACCCTGGGGTCCCCCACTAAAACATTCCATAGCCTGAGAGAAAGCGAAGTTCACCCTGACCTTTAAATGTCGATTTTTTAGATATGAAGTGAACCAGCTATTAAGAGGTGATTTCATACCCAATCGTCTGAGCTCATTGGAAAGACATATATGGTTGATTCTATCAAAAGCTTTTGAGAAGTCAAAGTAAATGCCGTCGATTGCTAAGAAGGAAAGGGTACTTCTGTGTGTAATACAATTGAATTAGCGACAACAACACAATAGGCAGTTTAAATACGTGTTATCAAACAAAACGTTTTTTGAGAGACTTGTGAAAATGCATGTTAATTAAGCGGCATATTCAAACGAAATAATTTACATAACTTTGTCTATGGATTTCCTTCCCTCATCGTCCCCTTTACTTTCTCATGTTTGTCTTTATATCCCCCTCATTTTTTACTCGGGAATTTAGGAACACAACAAAAATAATTTCTCTTCATCTACACCGTTAAAGGTCTTTAAATACCGTGAAAAATCTGTGTTCAATGGCAAAACTTCATTCCGCACCCTGTTTGGGATAATACGAATTTATCCCGTTTGCACAGAAGTGGCAAATGTTTAAACAGATTATGGATTCATTTCAAGTCAACTTCGACTTACTGTGGTATCTTTAACTCTGAGCACGATGTGATCCGGTACATCAGACAATAGGCTACTTGTGTGTTCTCTGTTTTTCTGCTTACGTTTCATTTTTTATTTTGGTTTTTATATATGCCTATATTATATTTGTGTTCACGGATTGTTTCGCCCGTTTGTATATTTTATATTCATTATGACTGAACAGACCCCGAAACTGTTAAGATTAGGACCCCCCCCCGCCTTTCATCTCATTCCATTCTGGTATTCTGCGCAGAAGCTGACTTTCACGAACACGGCGTGACAAACGCACGTGCAGGATTCCCCGCAGTAGCAAAGACACTATAATGCGATTTTAACAGGTTCGTCACATCCAGTATGTTTACAAGTGATGTTTCTGAACCATATGACACCTAACAGTTAGACCGCAGTCAACTGGTGTTTTCGTACAACCTGCTTTACGACATAGCACACACGTTTTCGTATGTCGCCATTCATTTCGACGGTCTCTCGAAATGGTATGTGAAGAATCCTTCAAACTTTTCATCTCGTTCTTTTACATTATTGGATAAAAAAAAGTTATTTTCTAATATGCTCATATATGTTTGTATTTTTTCGGCCTCTTGAGAAAAATCCAAAAAAATCATGCCCAAAATTCTTTTACACTGTCGCATGTTATCAATACGCATATATACCACATTTTTCGTTTTTCACACGTTTTGTGACCTTACGCACGTACGAGTTTATTTCGACATGCACCGACAATTTTATCCTTTTCCCTTTCCAGGAAAGTTGGAAAAGATTAAAAACCGATGAAGAACACTATGAATATAAATTTTCATTGCAAATGCGCTCATTCACGCATCCGTTCCAGATGAACTATGAGCATCTCGTGCTACACATCCCTTGTAACTACTAGCCAGCTCAGACCAAACGCTTCTTGTCATATAGATAGCTCTCCAAACATAACTTCGAACCTATTCATTTCTGACTTGTGAATTGATATATAAGAAGGGGTAAAAATCATCCTGTGACAACCATGGAGGGATTAGTTTGACTAACGTAGAATCTAAAATACTAGCCTCAATAATTATCGGGCGCCTGACCAGGATTCGTGAACTGCAAACACGAGAAAATCAGGCTGAATTTAGACCTGGTCGTGGCTGCATCAACTACATATTCTCCATTCATTAGGTTTTTGAACAGTCAACCTCGAGTGGTGTCCAACAAGTCTGCCGACTAGCTCCATTTTTGTTCAACTTCACCATGGACCCACTGCTGTAAATAACGTTCTCGTCGACCGAATTTTCGGATATTGATCTTTCACTAGGCGGTCCACTTAGAATACACAGATGAAAAGGTCCTGTTCGGTGAAGAATCTGATAAAATGCAGTGTCTTTTGGTAGCACTGAGCAACAATGCCAGAATGTTTGGAATGCGTTTCTCCCCCTCTAAAAGCAAGTTGTTGCTCCAGGACTGGCCTTCGTCAACACCTGAATTAAGGATAGGGAGTGAAGTAGTCGAACGCGTTGACAACTTCACTTATTTTGGAAGTGTGATCATCCCTAATGAGTTGGTGTCTGACGAAATCTCTTCACGGATTCAGAAAGCTCGTTTGGTTTTTGCCAACTTACGTCACCTATGGCGAAGGGGAGATACTCATCTAGCAATTAAGAGACGAGTATACTGCGCGGTAGTTCACTCTTTTCAACTTTACAGATGCGAAACGTGACCATTAAGAGTAGAAGATACTAGTAAGCTACTAGTATTTGACCACAGATGCCTTAGAAATGTTGCTCGCATCTGCTGGGATCACCGGGTAAGTAAAAGTGATGTTAGACACAGGGAATCAGGGAATGATGGTAAATCAGTTGATTTCGTGCTAATAGACGTCGATTGCCACCTGGAATCCACATGCACCCGGATAGGCCATACGAGGTTAGGACCAAGAACAAAGACAAGTTGGAGCTGACCATTCCACTTGTGGACTGTCTAAACGATAAAAAAACGTGTAAAGGACAGGGCCTACCACCTCGGCAAACCTCACATAGGTGGGCTACCTGTCCATTCACATAAGGTTCATACAGAAAAACAGGACGAAGCTCACGCGTTCCAAATTGAAAGCATAAACTGCTTATATATGAACGCCGCGAGTCTACCAAACAAACTGGATGAAATACGTGAACTAAGCAACGCTAATAAGGCCCATCTGATAGGAATATCTGAAACATGGATATCTTCTCAGTTCTCGGACCAAGAGTTAGCATTGCCTGGGATGACTTTGTTCCGCAACGACAGAAAAACAGGAATTGGGGGCGGAGTAGCCATATACATAAGCTCTTGCTTGGAGGTGCACCAGGTTCACAACCTCGAGTTTAACAATCTTGAGGAATCCATATGGTGCTCTGTAAGATTGTCTAGTACTTCCAGGTGTCTAGTCGGAGTCATTTACAGGAAGCCAACTGCCGACACCGAGTACGATAGTCGTATGCTGGAAGGACTATCCCGCTCTACTCGTCTCGGTTTCACACACATCCTGATTCTAGGGGACTTTAATCTCCCTAGAGTCAACTTCGCGGAACACACGTACGCTGGAGGCGACAACTCAACTGAAGCTCGGTTCTTCAACCTCATCGATGACTTGGGCTTATATGAAAATGTGAGGTCGGCAACACGTTGGAGAAACAGTCAGACACCATAGCGCTTAGACTGTGTATTCACTAACGAAGAATTCCTAGTCGACAACCTCTCAATCCTGGCTCCTCTGGGAAAAAGCGATCATGCCGTCATAGCCTTCAGTTTTGTCATCAAAACTAAGCTAAGGTATCCCAACAATAATTTGCGTTGGAATTTTAAACGGCTGAATGTGCCAGCTCTACATGACTATCTACAACAGGTGGTTTGGGATGTTCACCCTCAAATCGATGTGGATGGTCATTGGGACTTCTTACTGCACACGCTCTTATGTGCTACAGACCATTCAGTTCCTCAAACGGTTCCCACGCCGCTTAGCGTGATGTTTTCACACTCGCTTAGCCGAGGCAAATTACCGGAAAACTGGAAGTTGGCTCACATCACACCAATTTTCAAAGGTGGTCGACGCAATGAACCTTCAAGTTATCGGCCGGTGGCTCTTCTGTCATTACCTTCAAAACTCATGGAGTCCCTGATATGCGACGGTTTAAATGACTATCTACTGTCCTTAAATTTCTTCTCACCCCAACAGCATGGTTTCAGGAAGGGTTACTCTTGTATAACCAACCTGCTGACTGCGGTGGACAGATGGACAAGCATCCTCGATTGCAAGGGAAAGGTTGATGTCATTTACCTGGATTTCTCAAAAGCTTTTGATAAGGTTAACCACTTGTGTCTTATCAACAAGCTCAAACGACTAGGTATCAAACCACCTCTAATCGATTGGCTTACTTCATACCTAAAAAATCGACACTTTAAGGTTAGGGTTAATTTCACTTTATCTCAGGCTATGGAATGTCCTAGTGGGGTCCCCCAGGGCTCAGTACTAGGGCCTCTTCTCTTCTTGATCTACATAAATGATCTTCCTCAACAGGTAACGTCAGACTTACTACTTTTTGCCGACGACGTGAAACTTTGGAGAGAGATACGCAACCAAGACGATACACAGGCACTTCAGGAGGATCTGACGCGACTTCAAAGCTGGGCAGACGATAACGGACTTACCTTTAACACTTCAAAGTGTAAAGTAGTCCATCTGCGACATGTCGCAAACTACAGTTACAACTTAGGAAACTCCTCTCTAGTAGTGTCCCAAGTCGAAAAAGATTTAGGAGTCCTGGTGCCCCATGACTTAAAGTCTTACGCTAACTGTGACAAAAATGCCTTCCGAGCAAACCTTGCACTGGTAACGTTGAAGCGCATTTTTGGCCAGTTTGACGGACGAACTTTCCATACAATCTTCAATAGTTTCATCCGTCCCCATTTAGAGTACGGAAACATAGTACTCCCCCCCTCACTCCATAAGGACAAGGTCACTTTGGAGCGTATCCAACGGCGAGCCACGAAATCAGTTCGAGGACTCAAATCTAAGCCTTACGAAGAACGCCTCCGTTCACTAGACCTTTACCCACTAGAATATAGGCGTCTTAGAGGTGATTTACTAATGGCTTATAGTATTCTTAACACTTCTGGACATCCTCTTAAACACCTACTTAAGCTTAGTTCGAATAATAATCTAAGGGGTAACACCCAGAAACTGGAAACACAACATAGCAAGACGGAATGTAGACACAACTTCTACTCCTTAAGAGTTGTCAAAAGCTGGAATTCGCTGCCGGCCGAGCTAGTCCAAGCGACTTCTCAGGAGTCCTTCAAGAGGCAACTTGACCTATTCTTAAGGACCAAGGACAGCATCACATTATGATTTGCCAATTTCTTTTCCTTTTTTATTGTTAACATACCTAGGTTCCTGCCAGGAGGATTTGGTGATCCCCTGCTACTAGACACGGAAGCCTGTTAAGCAAAAGCTTCTTCTATTCCGTCCACAACCATTTGAACCATTTGAGGTCATAGTCAATCAAGGTGACGCCGGACTGATGACCTTGGACCGGTTTAAAACTATAAGCTGTAAGTCAGACGTCGGCGTTCTTGTTTTGGCATTGGTTTTTGTAATAAGCGATATGAGTCGTTCTTTGCAGTCCGAAATACCGAAGAGGGTTAGCCCCATCTCGGATTTCGGGAAAGATAAAAATAATACTATTAGGTCACACTCCGATGTTATCTGGAAGTACACTACTTTGTGGCACCTTCACCGTTAAATATTGAAATAACTTCCAAAAGGTGCATAAAGAAGAAAAACCCCGTCATGAGTTTGAAAGATATCCTGTTTGGTGGCACTTTTGAAGCGTACTTTCATATATTTAAGCATATATCCTCGAAACACTTTCAGGTTTTAGTATGTGATTCGTGTTTCTTCAACTAAGTGAACTCATATTGAATGCTTCATGGTTACATATTATTATTATTATTATTATTATTATTATTATTATTATTATTGGGACAAATATCGGTACAAAGAGGCACCGAATACATATGCGCCACACAAGTCACTTGATTTGTGTGTGGGCTGTGATACTGCTCGGGTGCCCAAACCGAAGCAGGATGATTACATCTAGATAATACATTAGTCATTCGCATGTCTGATACTCTAGTTTATTGGGATTTAATAATCAGCAGTCAAGACAGTCTTTTGTTCGTATTCTGTCATGTAATCAAATTTTCCAACCTGAGTTTTACAGAATTATTACAGAAATTCGCTTAAAAGGAGGGAATATTCTCAACGTTTGAAATTGGTATAAAGAATCAATGACTCCTACATCCATTTTTTGCCTTAGTCCTACCTTGTATCATCGATTTCTAAATATTTGTGCACAGTGTAGTCTAGTCTGGTTTTATTGTACTGTAACTAAATGCCCAACTGTTTAGAGAACGCCCAAGTTTTAGGACAGTAAATTGGACACTATTAACAACTAACAGGGTCTTTTATGATTCTGAGTACGGGTGTGTGTCTTTATTTTTTTCTAAGTTAGTTGTATTTCTGTCGGAAGTTGTTGTTTGTAGCGCTATGATCAATTGTCATCAACAACCTGTTCAACGTTGGTAAAATGCTTGAGATAGTGTATCTAATTCTTAACAATGTAGTTTGTAAAAAACTTATTCTTCATCCGGTTTATACAGATTTGTTTCATTTCGCTCACTGGATATATGCAATGGGAACGTTATCGGTAAACGATTGTCTCACATAATGTCTCACTCTTTTATTATTCTCGCTTTTCACAATGTTTCTTATAGATTTTTCTTTCGATTATTCCCATTTTTGTGTCTTGGTTTTATATACTTATTTGCCTTCTCAGCAGAAATTAAACCGCAACTTTTGGTTTGTTTTTATGTAACAGCTGTAGACGTAATTGTTGTGGTGTTTCTACTTTTTGTTAATTTTTCAGCCTTTGAATTCAAGTTGGGTTTTTTTTAAGCACCGTAAGTTTTTCATCTCTCTCGAAACTGAAATAACGTGTTACCAGTTTTGCACTTCTGGATACAAATGAGCCTACCGTAAATTTGTCTGTGGGTAAGATTAGTTTGTGTTCTCACATTAATCACTGTGTTTGGATATCGCTTTCTTTCTTTAATATGCCACTGCTTAAGAACTGTCCAGCAATTTAGAAACACTTTTCTTGAGAGAAAAATGTCATTCTTGATTATGAATGTAGTTATAAAACAGAATCATAAATTTCAATTAGGTTGCAGAATTTTTTTGAATGATAATTATACTAAAAGTAAACCAAATAACACGGATACCCGAAATCACTACAAGAAAATAACGAATGGCAAATGAAATTTCCTGAGGAATGTTTGTTGACGCCTTATCTTCTGTTGCTTGATAGATGTCAAATACGCTGTTTCAGATTAAATCAATTAATAAAGCCAACAATAATATACTTACTATCTTCATGTAACCTATTGTCATCATTATGAATTTTTAACAAAACAGGTCATACACCAGTATTTTGTTTAGTAACGGTCTTTTGTTGCATTTACAACGTATTCATAAGTTTAGACTTATACTGTTTAAGTCTAGGATAACGAAAATAATAACGTTCTTCCCCTTCGGGAAAGTTCTGAAATTCGTTTTTATTCCATGCAATATCAGAGTACTTTATAAGCACAGAAAAGTTTAACAAATGTTACAGTCACTGAATGCAACCTCTTTTCACTATCTCTGTTAGCACTGACTAAAAGTTACAGATTTTGGAAAGATGAATACTACTGACCAATATGAATTATTTCTGTGCGTGGATTTGATCATTACTTACATATATTACTAACATGTGCAACTTGGCTTTATTTTAGTACTATGATAAACGTTTTTGATAAAAGGTATTCATAGTTTATCTAGTAACCGTATAGCACCAAAATTTGCAAAAACTTAGCGGAAAATATATCCCCGTTATTTTTGGTCTTCATCCCAGCCTCATCGTATGACAGGAATTTAAACGAAGTCATGTATGGATATTATTATTTTCACGTTTTACCTTTTTAAAGGTCTTGTAAATATGTGCTGTTCATCTTGATGTTGCAATATTTTGTGATGAAATGATGGCGAGTTTATAGATGTGGCATTTATTCAATAATTTATGTGAATTGATCACGTGATAGCTGTTCACAAAATAATCTTACAACATAGATTTCCGGATGTACTAATGACAGTAGGCCACTTGAACAACCAGGACGCGGTTTATCTACCAATCGCATATAGGAGCAGCATTCAGTTTGATAGAGTTGTAATTCATAGTTAGGTTTCTTATACGGTCCAGAAGTGCAACTAAGACTATACTAGATCTTATGCAACGATGAGTATTGCATGAGAATAAGGAGATAGACTAAAATTTGAATTGACGCTTTTATATCTCAATAAATGTAAATGAACTATTCTAACATCTTAATGTATATCATATTATTAACAGGGTCTTGGTAAAGATATAACAGCTAGCAAGAAGGAGGTTCAACTACACTCAGCATCTCACGCTCTGATTACTATACAGAAGTCACCATATTATTTTTAATAACTGGTTTTTGGTCAAAATTGACAGCTCACAACAGCTGAATTAATATTTCAAATATTGATGTCTACGTTTATATTAGCGATAAAGACCTCATACTAACCTTCAGAATATGATCAAATAACCTGTTTATTATCTTTATATAGCAGTGGGTTTAACTGAAATTGTGTAAATACTGAGTTTATATTAGCCAATTTGAATAAAAGATACTTCAGTATTCCTAACTTAGTGTCGATATGTTGTACCTATATTAGATTATGTTCAGTCTTCTGTAGATCCTACTACGGAGTTGTTGTGAAGTACGATATAAAGATAATAATTTATTTACCGATATTGAATTTTTCGCTTCTTTTTGTGATAATAACATAGTATACGCTTTTTTTCTGTGTTTACATTGATTCTTTACAACATTTTGGGATAGCTAAAACAATTCTGTTTTGGAAATATTTCTCTAGCTTTTGCAAATCAGTCCTATTTTAGAAGGACGTTTGCTAAATACACTTGAAATAAGATTTGGTTTTCCCGTTTTTAACCTTTTTCACAAAATAATGTTGGAGGTAATGTGTTGTCTTTTTTCAAGTTTTCCACCACGTTTTATTGAGATGAATCTTTCAGTTTTTAATTTTCAGGACTATTTCTCTAGTAATGTACATCAGATATTCAAATAATCGTTTCCTTAGTAAGTTCTCTTTCTCTTAAATCTTACATTTCTCTATGTATGTAATCTTTAAATATTAAATAGTTAGTGATAAAATGTTTCAAATTATTGTTGATTTAGAAGATAATGTAAGACATAATTATCATTCGTGTTGCATTTACTCCTAATACAATACTAATCTCAGCGACGATCTGAATACTCTGAAAATTACATTCTGTTACTTTTGTAGACCAATCAAGATAATCGCGTATTATAAATTTAGAATTGTAATTTTCGTTCTTTGAATTTAATGAGACTGGAAAAAAGGGATGGAGAAGGTCTAAAGTGTCTACTTTAAGTAGTAGAACTATTACCACAAATTCACCATCGAATTCTTTGGTTCTTAATCTCTTTGTTCCATGTTAAGTTTCTTTTACAGATCATTATATTTGCTCGTTTGCAAACTGTTTGATTAAAATAAACATAATATTTAAAATGTTTACATCGGCAAGAATAGCATTTACCACGAAATCATTAGAAGTGTATTACGATCAACAAATGTGGATTACCTGAGGAAAAAACCGTAAAGGATATTTGAAAGAACTAAAGATTAGTGAATAGATTACTGTTTAATTCGCTTTTCAGGTTTTTGGCGATCCAAACTGTTTTTTAACAGACAGAAACACAAATCGAATTCAACTTCTACTTCAATTTATTTTAGTCATATATTTAATCGTAACATAATCGGAAAACTTGAGCAAAAGTTAGGTTAATATATTTAAATAAACTTTTTTCAAACATATCAAAAAGTTCGTAAAAATACGTCACCTAAAACATTTCTCATCCCATCATTTTCCAGTTTCATAGGTTTATTTTTCATAAGCATCCAAACTTATTCGTTTTTGGTTTAGTTATAGTTTCTCTCTTATTCAATTCATTGTCAAGCCCAGAAAAGTATTTTTCTAAAGGTTTTTTTGGAACTAGCATATCTCTAATTTTCTGATCTGTTAAGATTCAGTTTATTCGGTCATTTTAAAGTGTGATATATACATATATATATATATATATATATATATATATATATATATATATATATATTTATAATATTAAATCTTATGTTGTCCATTATTTGTGCAAAAGCTCCACCGAATAGCCTTCGTAAAACTATTTAAGTTTACTTCTGAGCGTGAAGATATCCTGTTTGATGTTTTGTTTATTAATGAGGTAAATCCTTCAGACTTTTACTTTGGAACTAAATCTTTAATGTTAGCGATAATTTCATTGATATTTCAGTATTATTAAATAATTAGGTGAGATTCATAATCGCCTTCAAGAAACAACAAGTATACGTCCAGATGAAATTTTGTTTGGTAATTTTATACTCAAACTTTGTGCTATCATATTTATATTCAGAAATTTATCAGAATAACAAGTTGTGCACTTTGGCATGAATGCGTATAGTAAGTCATCAAACAGACTTAAAAGCATGGAAAATATAAAATCCCAAAAGTAAAGAGTGACGCTGGTTCAATTCCAGCAGGGAGCATAAATTCCTTTGAGATTACGCCTTGCTGACGAATGTCAAGTAGCACGAAGCCTATTTTCAGGATTTCATATTAACCGACTCCAACCACCAAACTTTTTAATTCAGTTTAGAATTTTTTAACCGATATTAAGATTTCCCTATAACCTCTAGTGTGTGTAGTCACAAGTGCCTAGTGGAAATTCTCAGTATGATTAAAAAAATCCTAAACTGAATTAAATTACTCTTACTTTTCTAAAACAAATAATCACGAGAAGAATTCACTGTTCTTTTCAGCATGAAATTAATTAAGAAAATAAAGTGGCATGTTTCTGTGAGTTCATTAAGTTCAAAGACAAAGCTGTTAACGATGCTAAATCCCATGAAATTAATTGGTAAACGTCTCATTTTTGCAATTTTATTTTGAAAATTCGAATTTCTCACTTTCGCGCCACAAACACTCGCTCTTACCTTCAGATTGTATTTCCCACTTGGAAGGATCTTAAATATCATTGGTTCGTTTCCTCCTTTAATACGCTATTCTGTGACGTTTTCCAAGGATATTTTCATACTGCATCTATACTCTTAAGTTATACGTTTGTTTGTGCGTGCTTCCAACTGTTTGTGGAATATACTTTTCCCTTGGCTAAATCTGATCTTCTCCCTCTTGTTAGCAGGGCTGGGGCTCAGTGAATAGTTTAAATTATCTTGTGTCGCTGACTCTCGTTTCATTCACCGGTTCAGCTGATATCGTAATCTCTTCAAACGTAGCGAAAACATTACGGTTCATGACATTCATAAAGTTCGTTTATTTAGCCTCATAAATAATAAGTTTACTTTTTGACTTTTGAAAATCCTTTATTTTAACATTTACCATAAAGATAGTGGTGTCATAGTTGTTAAAGTATTCAACTTTCAGCTATTTGGTTGTAGTTTCAAATTTCGTTTAATAAGTCTCTTGGCAGCCTAGTAACATTATTTATAAAATAGGGACTTAAATATGTTTACAATGGCCTATACTCAGTCATACACAGTACGGAACCTGACATACTTGTGTGTAAGTTCAAGTTGCTAAACCGTATCAACATGACAAGGTGAAGTTATCAAGACAAATCCCATAGTAGTAGAAAAGATTAAACATAAACTATGATTCGAAAAAATAGAATCAGTTTAACGAATAAAAGGTACACAACATGTATTTGGTTACTAAGTTACGTTAATTATTTTGGTGTTGTTTCTGAAATATTCAGATGCAGGTGGGAAATACAGAAAGCTTTCAACCCTCGAATCATCAAGTACATCTGTCTATCCTGTAGCTGATCTAATGAGAGCACGTGCTGAGTTTATTCACCAATGGAATGTATCGATGTCCAACCATTCTGTAGCCAAGTCAATCAAAAGTGATCATTACAAATACCCACCAAATATAACTATGAGAAATTATCTAGAATATCCATTTCATGATAATGCACCGGAAGTATTTCCGTTTCTTCGGACTACAAAAAATATAAACACAACCCAAGTGGTAAAGTCTAAAGTTGTAGAACAGTCACTTGAACGTCGTAAAGTTGAAATTAAAGTCGATAATATATCTGATAAAGAATTTAGGCGTGTTTGTATGCTGCTCACTGATAAGGCTTGTTTATTTGAAGATTCTGTACAATTAGCTAATCAATATCAGTGCATATCAGCATGCTATTTTATTTGTGATTATTGTGATTACATTGGTAAAACAGAGAATGATGCCCAGATACATTTGCAACAAACAAATCATTTGACATGCAGTAAATATTCACCTTGCTATTATACAAATGATTGCAATGACATGTCAAGTGAGCTGCAAAAGCCACGTGTTATCTCTAATAATTCAGACAGAATCTATGGTTGGCATGTTGGTGATACAGTAGTGTGCTGTCCTACTTGTAATTTACCATTCTTGGATAAGGTAATTTCTTTGGATAAGTTATCTCATTTTTCCACAAGTGGTAAATACTTACTTTCATATGACGCGGTACTTAGAAATGACCTACCAACATCTAATTTGTTTCAAAATTATAACCGCACTTACCATTTACCGTGAAAATCTTGAACAAAGTCTCTTACTTTGAGAAACATTCTAGTTAGTGTTACTGCATTCCGTTGACCTTGTTTCGATTTCTTGATATTAGTCTGTTAGTTTTTGTATAGTAGTAAGTGCGATTCTCTTACACCATATATTTCACACATTTTGCTTAAGGACCACCTTCCAAAGCGTAGTTATAGGGGAAATAAGGGAGTCTGATTAAACGACCTGTCACCAGTTCCTGTCAAGGATAGAGATAACGTACGAATAAGAAAATGAACTAGTTGTCTAAAGGGTTTAGTAAATGGAGTCTCCTGTCACTTCTCTCATTTTAATTTTGTCTCAATGGCCCATATTTACGCTAATATAATGAATCTCCTCTCACTTGTTCCTAACGTTGTTATTTCATTCTATGTAACTCATCAAAGTATTTCTCACTGCAAGATGCTTTTGTTTTTAAATAAACAATAAAAAACACGAAGTAAATTCCGGCATGTCTTCATAAAACGAATATCTGAGACCTTCGTAGTGAGTCACATAATAGTCACTAGTTCTACCCAGCTAACTTGACATATGAATTCGTGAAACAACGTTCTATTATTATCGACATGGGCTTGTAATGAGCTGTATAAACTCCTTATAACGCCTACATGAAAATCTTCCAACTTTCTTGTAGACAAATTCTTTTCTGGTCAAGCATCTTGTAACTAACTCTACGTATACTTTTGTTATTTGACGTTGCCAATTGTTCACTTGTAATCTTTAGTGTGTTTATATCTATCCTCTTTACTTACTTATTTTATACGTTTTATTTTCACATATATATGTCATCCATACTTTTGAGTAGTCTGCTTAAAGGCCTCTTCTTACTTTCCATGTGGCTGCGTTAAGTAATACATGGAATAATTCCTTCCAGAATATTTTGTATTTGGATTTTTTTACCACAATAGCTCAAGGGTATTAGCTTAAGTATTATGGGAAAAATTAATTGAGGAGTTAGAGTTCATTACGGTTCGTTATCATAGAGTCAATGCGATGCCTTAAGTCATAGATTGTCACTCTATGTTTTAAGTAAATTCATTGTGTTAAAAGCAAATTCTGTCACGTAAAGGCAATGGGTTAATCATCGTTATTCGCTATATTAATGTACCTTTTACCCACTATGAACTACGTAAACGTTTTTCTTAATATTCGACTTAATATATAGGACGTATGTTGTGTAAGTAATTTTATTGTTTTCACTCAAGTAGTCAGCATCTAATTTAGATCCCTCTACTAACGATTGTTAATTTTTCAACTAGGTCCACGTAAACTGGTACCCGACTGTATGTAGTTCAAATAATTATTACAATGTCCATATAATTTCTGATTAAATATTTTGTGTTACTATTCGAATCTTTATTACCAACGATTTATATTCAACCAAATCATATTTCAATCGACACTTAAAATGAGTATGAAAGTTATTAAAACATCGTGTGAAAGAACTGGATTTTGTTAATTTACTGTTGGTCCATCATATATTAAGTAGAGCAACACTACAGGGCTGCTAATTGAATGTTCATGCATGAATGAGTTAATCATATTATTTATTTGTCCATAAAATGATAGAACGCAGATACCGCATTGTTTTTGTATTTACTTTTAAACTGTATCATATGAAACAAAGAGGTCTTTGAGGAAATTTGAAAAGTTTTATTTCTAAGACAGTGAAGTACATTTTTGGTTGTATTGAAACAATTTATGCACATGCAAATTGAATTTATTTCTGTAAAAGATGATTACTCCAAAATTTTCTATTCAGTGTTAATAATCATTTCTAAGGAAAGTGTTATCCTCTGGAGTTCCATTAGTTTGGCTACTGTCTAGTTATTATTTATTTATTTTTTTACATTAGTTGATCAACTGTTTAACCACGTTCTAATTTGATTGCTTTCGTTTTTTCCAGATTATGTGTGCATATCACCACTGCTTACAACATACTGAAAACCAGTCTCTCTTTACTTACGGGAAGGTGTTGATTGTAAGAGTTTTAAAAATTCAAGAACCACTGGTATGTCCTGGTTGCCAACAATATTTTCATACATTAGATAAAATTATGAATCATTGGATTACTTCATCTCGTTGTAATTCACCGTTTATGCCAATTTCAAACAATAAGGATTGTTTAGATGCTCTTTGTGTTCTCTCTGTATCATGTAGCATCTGTCAACGTAGTTTTACAGCAGTTCCATCGTTGGAAATAGAAGCTGATCATCCTGGTCAGAAGAGAAAACATCCGTCAAACAGAGAAAATACCTACAGGTCACCAGCTTCTTGGGCAAAAGATTTTGGTCATTTTTGTATTCGTCATGCCTTTGAACATATAAATCAGGGTAGATTTCCTTTGTGTAGCTTGAAAATACGGATTATAAGTGTACCGAAACCTGTTAACTGTCTTCCTCCCATCACTAGTACAAATAATTCAAGCAGATTGCATTTTAACCTCAGCGAATGTAAACGTCTTATTTCATATCTTGAAAATCATGAATGGAATTCCTATTTACTTAAACAGGCTCAGAAAAGCTTTAGAGATTTATTTTTCGACGCTGTTTCCTATGTCTCATAAATAAGTTTTTTTCATATCTCCTCCAAGTAACTTTTTATTTTAAAATGAGCATTTATATTGTTCTTATCCGTATCTTGTGTAATGATAATAATCTGTAGTTAATTTAATTTTTCTTCTTTAAGTTTGTCTTTATGGATAGAAACTGTACCGGATACGAGCAGATTTATGTACCAATATATGTTGTGTTTATCTACTTTGAAGGAAACATTTATTGTGGTCGTTTGTTTCTGATGACTCTATCACTAATCTTCGTATTATCTTGTAGCCTCCAACCCTGTTTCACACATTTTATGACTATTTTCTAAGAGACAATGTTGTAGACTTCTTATTCACAAGCTCTAAATTGCTGCTGTGGCTCTTTTATCTAATGGTTTGTTTCTTGACTTTTCGTGCCAAATCCACTAATTAATTTAATTATAATATAAAACGCTGTGTATTACCATATCATCTTACAGTGGTAAAATAATTGAATCTCACGAAATTATCCTATAACTAAGGATGCATAGAAGGCTTTATCCATTTGATTAAATAATTAGGTTTTAAAAACTACGTTCGGAGATTTGATTTTCGTCTTTGTGATATTTGGATATCTAACTTTCTTGCCTTTGAATATCATAGTTGCGATAATATAAGTGGCTAGTGTAACACAGCCCTACTCTCTGTTCACATCCTAGTTTTTTTCGTTCGGAACTATATCCCTAACACTTGAGTTTTACATTGAGTCTGCTAAACAATAGTAGGACATCAAACATCTAATCTACTTTTTATTGATCCAAGTACTTGAAATTGCAGAGTGGTGATAAGACGACTGTCAAAACTCGTTAGATTTGTTAAGTACTCAGTTAAATTGTCAGTGTCTACTGAAACATATGGTTTAGATAATTTCATTGGAATCATAAACCGATTAATGTTGTCATTATTGAAAACCTGGGAGCACTAAACGACCGTTTCGCCCTAGTATGGGGCTCCTCAACAGCGCTCATTTGCGATCCCCCACTCTGCATTCGAACCTAAGCCCTTCGGCCTCGCGAACGCTTAACCTTTACATCACGGAGTCGGCGTCTAACGGCGTTACTGTCTATCTTAAACCAATCGAAGGTGTTGCACGATCATCTGCCATTGTTGATTTCAATGAAATCCAATAATCTCCACAACTCCAAAGTGAAGATTTCGTTAATATTTGATAACTTTATAATGTAGTGATTTTCCATAAATTTCAAGGCGCTCTCGATTATATGTATGTATAGCTGCCGTGTCGACCATTTAAATTACTGAACTCATCGGTTATGAGAAAGAGGTACTATCCAACATTTGTTTTTGTTAAGGGAAATTTTTTGTACAAGACGACAATGTTTCTGATATTTTTGGGACGGGTTGACGCTGTTGTATACAAATTTAGTGTGGTGTTTGAATGAACTAATGGTACCTTTGTACTTGTTGAATGCTCAATTTCGAATTCCAAATACAATACATTCGTTTGTGCTTGTGTCGTAGTTCTTGATTCAGTTGCGTTAATTCTGGGATTCCTAGTTCATACGATAATTCAAATACTTTCAAATATTACATTTAGTTATTTATTTTTATTGCTCTTTTGTAATATCCTAAATTTCTGGCATTTTTCTATTATTTGTTACTTTTTCCTACGGTATACAACTGGTCATCGATTTAATTATTTCCAAATATTGCAAGGATGAAGATTTAAGCAGAATAATATGAATTCGTTTGGTTCTTGTCAGCTGCTCACAACCCACAGCATCTTAAATTCGACATCATGAAAGCATATCTAGACTTAAATATGTATAACCGTGATGGAGTTAGGTGATGTAGCGGTGTTTAGGTCTTCAACTTTCATTTGTTAAACCAAGATAAGTTATACTACCTGGCTTCTAATACAAAATTATTGCAGTCGAGCTCATAACTCGGACTTAATACTGGAAGTCGTTTCCTAAAACACCAGCAAGGATCCAACTACTTAAAAGGTTTTCGAACTGCTGTTGAGTGCCTCTCTACCACAGATATATATATCAAGAGATACTCTCCGTCACATTAGTTTTTTGCTGTAACTCCCATTATCACAGGCTCATTCACTCAATCTTTCTTTAAATTCTGAACGTAGTGATTGATGCCTAACACTAGGTTCAAATAAAAATTACAGCCAGAGCGAAATTCGCAGCACAATGTGGTTTTCAAATAAAAAAATACATAATATGACAAATTAAATGAATACATGAACGTAAATATGACCGTTATTCAGCTTGTGGATACATAGGTTTACTTGACAAGGTTGAATGTAAATTCACTCCTGCAGAATTCTTGTGTTTCAAAATTTCGGATACAGTCACACCGATAAAACATGACTGAAAACCATTTAGATATCGCACTCAGTCAAGGTTGACAAATAAACATTTGTTCTTCCCTGTGGATCCTTTCGCTCACTACCACCTGTAAATACAATCGAGTCTTTATCAAGTTGTTCTTGTAACGCTTTCAATAAAAAGATTTTAGAAGGAGGGACCTATCTTTTTACTATATTCATGTTGTACACATTCAGTCAAAATAAATCAGAATAAAGGAAGTTGGAACTGACTATATCAACTGCAGACTATCAGGAACAAAGTAAAAATGTAGACTCGACTGTGACTATCAACACGGGAAACACCGTGGGTTGGTTACTTGTCCATTCACATAAGATTTATTCAAACAAATAGGACAAGAAAGTTCACAAGTTTCGAACCGAAAGTACAAACAAGCTACACAGAACACTGATAGCTCATAGGATAAAATGAATAGGGTGAGTGAACCAAGTAATGCTAATAATATTCATTTAAAAGGAATATCTTAAACATGGGTATTCTTTGCAATTAGAGACCAAGGGGAGGGATTTTGTTTGCTCCACAATGACAAAACACAGGGATGGAGCAGCTTGTGCCCACGATTATATATGTCTCATCAGCAAACGCAAACATCTAAGTATCAAGTCACAATTAGTGGATTGGCTTACTTTATATCTAGATAGTAGATAAATTTCGTTCGTTCCAGGGGTACCGATTGTTATTGTGGGGTATCTTATGGTTCAGTATTAGGACCTCTTCTTCTCTTAGTTCATATAAATGACTATCTTTGGAAAGTGTCATCTGGTTTGTTGCTTTTCGCCAACGATTTGAAACTTGGGAGAGAAGTTGGCAACCGAGTTGAAAAATTGGCATTTTAGGAGGATCGTGCTCGGATTCAAAGTTGAGCGAATAATAATGAACTTGCTTTTAACATTTCGGATTGCAATGTAGTCCAACTGAGATACGTTGCAGACTATGTTCATGTTTAGAGGCATCTCAAATTGTAAGGGATCTAGGAATTTCGGCACTGTGTGATCTGAAATCTAATGCTAATTGCGGCGAAAATACCTTCCGAACAAACTTTGTATTGGTGAACATGAGGCTCATTTTTGCCCAGTTCAACGGTAGGACTTTCGATGTAATCTTTAATAACCTAGTTTGACCCCTTTTAGAGTATGGAAATATAGTGTTTCCTCCCTCACTCCAAGAGAGAAATAAATCACTGAAGCATACTTTAATATGAGCCATGAAATCAGTTTGTGGACTCAAATTTAAGACATTTGAAGCGAGCCTAGAATCACTGTATCTCTATCTATAAGAGCATCGATTACCGTGTATTCTAAATGCAATTCACAGCGGAACCACTCAGACTATGAGCACATTCTTTACTCGTTACAATTATTCGAATTCTGGAATTCAATGACGTTTGATGTGGTTTGTTGGACATTTTGGGAGTCGTTTGCTAGGAAATGAGACATATTTTTATGGAAAGAGGAAGATTCGTCACTGCGATTTGCTAATATTTTGCGAATTAAAGTTGGGTATATCTAGATTACCACCTGGAGGTATCGGCTATCCACTGCTACTAGATACGGAGGGATGTTCATCAAAAGCTTCTTCTGTTCCGTCCAGAATTGTTCGAACGTTTCGGACTGATTTAAAAGTTATTGAAGGACGTGTAGTTTTAACGGTCCTAACCACACAATTTTCAAGGCTGAACATGAAATAACTGGGAAAATAGAATTTTAACATGTAACACTGACAGAAAAAAGAGTAGTGAACGCGGGAGCATTAGTAAAATCTCATGGCATGGCTCAGCTTTGCAGGAGTAGTCATTCTTGTGTCGCCTATCCATTTTAATCTTATTAAATATATTGTTCTATCTACGGCCTAAAAGTGTTATGCAGAAACACTAAACGTACCATGCGACGAGTCAGTGTAGACAACGATGGAACTTCTGCATATGATCTTTGGACTAAGTTTTAACATCATGACATACCTACAATACTAGGATTAGGTCCCTTACTATAATACTATTAATAACGGAGTAGGCCACAATTGTACTACATCTATATAGCCTCTTGCTACCTCTCAAACCATAATGAAAACTATTGCTCCTCAGGTTATTTAAAAACTAAGATAAAGTTCAAATCAAGATATTCATGGCGTATCAACAATAGTGTCACGACTAATAACCAACCATATATGTAGCAGCAGATAAATCTGGAAAACAAATAGTTCGTTATGTCTTCGAAATTGATGCTGACGTCATTAGTTTTAGTGGAAACGTCTTATCTGAAGGCGCACAGCCACGCATCCACTCCAGGTAACGAGTGGATATTTCGTGTCAAGCCCTACTCGCAACTGGCAGCAATCTTAAATTAAACGCTTCTAGACATATCGATGGCTTTTCAAATAAAACTTCGAACCCCTTCATTTCTGACTTTACATCTGACTGCGTTGGTACACAATGATTACATATTTTTTAACGTTTAAATGAGTTATAAAACTCTGGATCTCTGTGGTATCTTTAGACATGTAACGAGTAAATTACTAGGATATCCGGTGGGTGTGGCCCACGGCCTAATTTTTCCACACTTGTAAATTTATAGTTCCAGAGTTCAAGTGCACACATCAACATGTTATTTTAACGATACACATACTCATCTAACGTCCTTCGGTTCCAAGTCAATGAATAGAATTATAAATATGCCTATGCGTTCAGTAAAAAGTTGTTTTTGATCCATAAATCTAGTTAAATTAACGGAATAATCAGATTTCCAGACATGCTCCTCATAATCTAAGGTTAAGTACAAAGACAGGTTCGAATAGTTGGAGAAGTATATTCAGATAAATACTACGGAGCAGAATATCTGTTGAGCAAGGTTTGGGATGTAAACTGATTGAGAAACGAATAAACTCTTTTGCAGTCATGTTCTAAAATCTTTTGGGTTTCTCATAAACCTTCTATTTTTTGTTCTCACAAATATTTTATTCTATTCGTCTATCCAACGTATCTACTTTTAGGTGCGAAGATAATAAAACGCAAACACGGAAAGCTTTCACTAATGATATGCCATTCCTGGAAAACAACTGCTAAAATATTATCAACAGTTTACTTCGGTGAGGTCTCATTTTGAAACCAAAGAACAGAATGAGAAACACTAATACAACTAAGGTTGTGAGGATATATAAAAACTCTACTATCCCGTGATGCATGATCCTGAACGCTTTATTGGAATTTCAACAGATGCCTTGTCAAGGAAATATGTAGAGAACTAAGTTGATTTTCTTTAATTGGCATTATCAAATTACGAATAATTGGACATCCGATTTTGTTTTAGTTCTTAGATCATAAAATTTATCAAAACTCAAAACTGTAATTTATTTACGCACACTTCAGCTATGTATTGCTTAATTCTATGCAAAGAGACTTTCGGATCGGGGAACTTGAGTACTGCTTTATACATAAGGTAATTAAGATCTAATTTTCTGCTTACTATATATATGTTTTAGGGAGATCTTCGAACTATATTTAGAAGCTGAATTCATAAAAATTGTTAACATCAACTGTGAAAGTTCTTTGAAAGACATAGACAACTTTAATCGATCAACTGCAAACCCTAAATTAGTGATTGCCCTTCATTTACGTCAATGCTCACATCTTGTCAGTCGTAAGTTTCTCTTGTTTTTTCAATTATGATCATAATTCGCATTACTATGTAGGCTTAAAATCTAGTAATATACAAAGTGTGACGCAATATATAATGTGAAAAAGTATTTTAGCATTGTGTAAAGACTCGTGAACCATGAAAGGCCTTTGCAATCGGTTCACCGTCTACACTGTTACAATCTGTCACTTGTCTTCCTAGTACCGTTTAGTATTTAGAAAGTTTCTGTATACTTTATAAATGAATGACACACTTTGGTCTGTGATTCTTCTGAATAGGTGCTTGACATTATAAAAAGCTGAAAGCTATTTAGTTTACTCGTGTATTCCATCTATTTAGAGTATTTCCATCCATTTGATAAAAAAGTCTCTAAATATGTGGAATGTTTTCACTAGTCTTACCAATAGAAATCTTTTGAACAATAAGACGTTTGTAAGCTGGATATACAGAAACTCTTACTGTCTACCAGTCATGAATAAATGATCTATCTTAAAAGATCCTTCAAGCAATTATCAGTCTGATGTGAAATAATTGGTTCCGAACTTTCATAGTCTCTTTATATGAAGCTATATGTTTCTCATTTTAAGACGGAGATAAGCAAAAGTCACTTTGGATTCAAAATCATTATTCGGCATTTTGAAGCTGTTACTTAGATCACTTGGCAACATTCGTATCAAAATTGAAAAGACTCTTTTGTCTTGGTTTACTTGTATAATACTTTATGTATTTACGAATCCAACTTTGTTACCACTGCTTAAATCCTCTTCTGTAGTTGGAGTCTTTGTAACGGCCATCATTTAGTCAAATGAAATAGTACGACATACTCAGGATGGTTTAATCAGCTACTCAATATTCAGATAGCTATTCTATCATTTATATTTCCTTAAACACTTTTTAGCCGTTTTAGAACATCATATAGGCGCTATTTATGCCTTAAATGCAACTTGAATATAATGTCCTTCAAATCGTAATCATGAGTTATCCTAACTTACGATGACTTTGTGAGAAACTTCACCAAGTTCCAAAATTTTTCTGACCAAACACAGAGATCTTGTTGGCATCCTTATTTCTAAGTAATAAGTCACTGTATGAAGACGATCAACGAACGAGACTCTATGTCCAAATTAATCAAATCACATACGCATTTATGTTGGATTCGTTTACACCACAGATCATTACCAGATATGACTTTAAGCTTATTCTGAGACAATGAAATTTTTTATCAAGATTGTCCTATGAATGGTCATTTTGACTGGGGAAATAAAAAATCAATAAGCCGTCAAAAATGCTTGTTAATCGTGCATCTTAATGGTTGTAGAAGGTATGAGAGCAATTTTTTGAGGGTATTTAAAGCCTATAGATTATTGCTATATTTACGTAACTAATAGCAAATAAGTGAAACGTAGTACGCAGTAAACGTTTTTTGAGGCAGAGTAGTTGCCGAGGTCTTTATTGAGTATAAAATTAATAGTCAAATTTATATTCAAACAATCCAAAAATGGTTGCCCAACCTACCTTGAGAAGCAGTCTAGAACCTGAGCACTTCCATAAATTAGACTAAAATGTCAACACCGTCTTATATTAATTAAAAAATGGAACGAATAATACTTGATTGAGTGTTATACATTGCTTTTTCAACAAGCTATAATAATATTGTCCAATCGAACTTGTCTATCAAACTCAGAAGTTTTAAATTTTCTCAATATTGCATTGTTTGTGTTTAATATTAGACAGTAACTAAGTGATTATTGGTTCATTAAGTTTCTAACAGTTAGTAAACCAGAGCATTAAAATTTAGAAAAAGGCCGAAATTAGTAGTGCTGTTTGTTTTGCACTTGTAAACTCATCATGCATACTTCGGATGACGGGTAAAAGATTCGCCAATAAAAATCTCATTTTTACTGAAAATCTAGATTCTTTTATTTATTACTTTACATTTCTTTCATTCACTCTGGACCGTCCTATAAATGTTTTGATATCATATTCCATAAGGTTGTTAGGAAACTAATAAACATCTTAGACCGTGGAGATACGATATTTACTTATTGCTTTGATAATTTCTATGCTAAAGTTTGATGGTGCTTACAAGACATGTATTTTTCGTGTGAATTCAACCTACTCATAGATCAGTTGAAAAGTTATCCGCGAGACAACCTTAAAAAATTCCCATCAAGCATTTTCTGAATACAGAATGTTTTCATCAAAACACACTCAAGATCGCTTTGACTTACTTGGTCGTTAAGTAGTGCCGTTGCATTCTCGCATCTCATTTTTCAATCTCATGAAAATTTGATTAACCACGGAGTAGTGGTCAGTATCATGTTCTAGTTTTTTTAGGGCTGAATAAATGTAATTGACGTTGTTGCAATGTGTTCACTAGCCTAAGTAACTTATCATGGAGTGGAATATATTTAAATGTTAATTGATTAGTGACCGTCGACAGAAAACAGTGTGCATAGGTTTTAGTCAGTCAAGCCTCGAATAACTTAATGGTAACATTTCAGATTGTGAAGATGTTTGGGCAACTTTGAGTCTGCTATTGAGCATCAGCTCTCACAAAGTTAGAGATACTCGCTGCTGAAGACGAGTTCTAGTCGCATTGCGA
The DNA here is from genome assembly GCF_000699445.3 of Schistosoma haematobium. NCBI lineage: Eukaryota > Metazoa > Platyhelminthes > Trematoda > Strigeidida > Schistosomatidae > Schistosoma > Schistosoma haematobium. Next base: position 32,649,743 of record NC_067196.1, on the reverse strand, counting down.
TTTCTATCGGTTTTAACCATAATGCATAAAATCATTTAAGCTTCAAATAACCACTAAACTTTTGTCAACCATGACGAACCTAAATTCTTTGCAAAAAAAATAAGTATGTTTAAAAGGATACTGCATTTGTAAAATCTGGATTTTATACAATAGGTTCAGTTATTAGTAGGTTCTGTAGAAACTTTTAATTAAAATCAATTCTTGAAGAAGAGCAAAAATATAGGTTGATTTTGATCTTTTCTAAACTATAATTTAGCGTTACATTTCAGGTAACATGTATAAAGTACCTATTTTGTAATCTGACTTTGAAAATGTAAAAACACCAGTAAATTATTTCGTGGTTTTGAGTGCCTCTGTAGCAAAGTTTATTATTTTGGAAAACTCATCATTGGTGTTTCTTGTTTTCAAGCTTACGCTAGTTGTTGGATATTATTTGTGAATGCTGGAAAATGGCAAATGTTTACCTTACTTGTGGTTAATTTTTATATTGAAGATGCAAGAATAATCAAAATCATTATTTATATATATTTCGTAATTTACTTACCTTTTTCATTGTTTTGAAGTGCTAGACAAAAGTATACCTGTTCTTGCAATCTGCACTGGGTCTGACATAAATATGGATAGAACTCATGCGGTATATTTAAAGCTGATGACATATTTAGTTGACCGAAGTTTGTAAGTATAATTTCTCTGCATGCGTTATCCGTTTAACTGATTTTCCACCTTAGTGCAGTTGTTTTACTTAACCGACCAATGTTGAAGCAGTTTAAAGAAACTTGGGTAAGTAAATAAGTTGCTATTATTTGACAGTAACACAGTTTATTGAAAAACCGGTTCGTACAAGTTATAGAATAACATCATCTTGACATATTAAATAAAGTTTATGTATATATTCGTAAGGAAGAAACGTGTTTTGTTTGCCCTTAAGTGCCTTGACAACATTTCCGATTTCAATTGTTAGTTACTTTTGGAAAAAGGTAAATTATTAAGTTTGGTATATATGGTACTATTTAATAGAAACAATTTTGATGTATAATTGGTTATTTTGTCATCCATTGTTTACATATATTAGAAGAAAGATTGTTCCAAACATTAAACCATTTATAACACAAGATCCCACAAATAAATATAGCATTGGTTTGTTACGAAATACATTGGAGATATGATGCAAAGTGACTCCATATTGATAACTCAATTTATTTTTTCGAACAGTTGACCTGAAATTTCAAGAGTTTATTAATTTTTATTCATCAAAAGTCAATATTTTTGGGCGCTATAAAGCCACTTATAAAATCGCCGAGCAGGTTTTTACTTGAAATGATATTTAATAAGTTTTACTTCGAAAATACAATTTCTTGAACATATTTGATATTTAGTATACACCAACTGTTTAACAGGTTTGAATAATTTTATCAAAATACCGAAGAATGGCGATCTCAGTAACTCTGATAACTACAGGGGCATCACTCTTCTCTCAATACCGGGAGAAGTCTCCAACAGGGTATTGTTAAACAGGATGAAGGACTCCGTAGACGCCCAACTTCGAGACTAACAGGGAGGATTCCGTAAGGATAGATCGTGTACAGACCAAATCGCAACTCTACGGATCATTGTGGAACAATCAATTGAATGGAATTCATCACCCTACATCAACTTCGTTGACTACGAATAAGCATTTGATAGCGTGGACAGAACAACACTATGGAAGCTTCTTCGATACTACGGCGTGCCTCAGAAGATAGTCAATATCATACGGAATTCCTATGATGGATTAAACTGCAAAATCGTGCATGGAGGACAGTTGACAAAGTCGTTCGAGGTGAAGACCGGTGTCAGGCAATGTTGCTTACTCTCACCCTTTCTCTTTCTCCTGGTGATCGACTGGATCATGAAGACGTCAACATCTGAAGGGAAACACGGGATACAATGGACATCTTGGATGCAGCTGGACGATCTAGACTTCGCAGATGATCTGGTCCTTCTATCCCAAACGCAACAACAAATGCAGAAGACGAACAGTGTAGCAGCAGCCTCAGCAGCAGTAGGTCTCAATATACACAAAGGGAAAAGCAGGACTCTCCGATACAACACAACATGCACCAATCCAATCACAATTGACGGAGAAGATTTGGAAGATGTAAAAACCTTTACATATTTGGGCAGCATCATTGATGAACAAGGTGGATCTGATGCAGATGTGATGGCGCGGATCGGCAAAGCAAGAGCAGCATATTTACAACTGAGGAACATCTGGAACTCGAAGCAACTGTCAACCAACACCAAGGTCAGGATTTTCAATACAAATGTCAAAACAGTTCTACTGTATGGGGAGGAAACCTGGAGAACTACGAAAGTCATCATCCAGAAGATACAGGTGTTTATTAACAGTTGTCTACGCAAAATACTTCGGATCCGTTGGCCGGACACTATTAGCAACAACGTACTGTGGGAGAGAACAAACCAGATCCCAGTGGAGGAAGAAATCAGGAAGAAGCGCTGGAAGTGGATAGGACACACATTGAGGAAAGCACCCAACTGCGTCACAAGACAAGCCCTCACATGGAATCCTCAAGGTCAAAGGAAAAGAGGAAGACCAAAGAACACATTACGCCGGGAAATGGAAATAGACATGAGAAAAATGAACAAGAATTGGATGGAACTAGAAAAGAAGGCCCAGTACAGAGTGAGTTGGAGAATGCTGGTCGGCGGCCTATGCTCCATTGGGAGTAACAGGCGTAAATAAGTAAGTAAGTAACTGTTTAACAGCGCAGAACCTTCATCTTAGGGAGGCAATTTTTAGCAATAAAACTGAATTCCCAATCTCAATGTATCTTACCTCAGTCCTGTTTTATTCTAACCAAGGACGTCTCAGGACACTTGATTTTTACGACGAGCTTCAGTAAAGTGATAACCATTCAAATCCTTCGTAGACTAAAGTTCTCAGCTGGCTTCTTCTCTCTTGATTTCCTTCAGTGTGGGGTTGAAGAATTTGCATACATATTTACTTGGTAGTAACTGTGTGCTGGATGAACTCGCTAATATGTACATCAATTGTGAATAACTTATCCATGATACCTGATGATTCTGTTCCAATGAACAATTTTAGTCCCAAAAATTCAACTTGCTTGGGTTGTAAATGCAAATCTGAGAGTTATGTTAATACATTATCGTAGCTATGACAAATGAGTCATCCCCTAAGAGCCATTAGTAATTAATACGGTATTACGGTGTTGTATACCAAACAAAGAATCTATCACTAAATTCAATTTCATCACAACGACCAATATTTCGTATTAAGAATGACATATGTCATTGGGGCAAGTTAAATATACTAAGTTTATCAACTTTACAGTTTACGAAGTGCCATATTTAATGTCACAACGCATCAACTTGATTCTGTTTAGCAACTTCGCGTTTTTATTGACATTCTGTTTCGTAACTATCTATCTTCCTTTGCCGTTTTACCTGCGATGATTCGTTTGGCTCACACTTACCTTGGCCAATATTGCGTACTTCTACAAAACATCTTATTTTACACTACTTATGTTCATGTTATTGAGATCAATTTAACTGATAATCTAGCATTATAATAATTATTTTCTATGTAATTTCTCAATACTTCTATATCTTAAAAGCTATAAGTGAGAAAAATCAACAACCCGATCATTTCACTTTGTATCAGTTAGTACAGTTTATGTTCACTTTTAGCACTGAACACCACTTTCTTCACGAACAAATATAATGTTACTCATATGATAAGCAGTTTGATTTTACAATATACTTCAAGCATGTCATCCTTAGTTAGTTTAGACTAATTATTAACTCGTCAGAGTTAATATAATCTTCTGAAATAATATAAAACTGAAGGAAATAACTAATATAGCTTAATTTTAATTTATCAGTATTGTAACTTACATTCTACTCGTGTTCAAAGCTTAACCAAGAATTATATGTAAATGTAACTAAACTTCTCAACGAAATTCGATGAATCATTCGGTATCCAGAAGCTAAATATTTTTAAGTTACTATTTTTATCTTTTCAAATTCCTGGAAACATTGCATAAATATAATACAGCGTTATTCTATCCTCACCCTGATCATTTTTTTGTTTGCTCTAATATTGCCGAAATTTTTGAATGTTTGTGTTAAAATTTGATTAGATACTTGTAAATGCAATTAGATATTCAGCAGCTCATATGTCATAGACATAATAAATGTTGCTAAATTCTTAATCAATTCGAAATATAAATAAATAGCATATAGAACTTATCACACGTTCACAGATATGTATTTTTTTATAATTTACATTAAAAAATCTCTCCGTTTTTTCCTTCTTAAACAAAATGTTTAGCCTCATTATCCTGGTCAGCTGCAAGTCATACACCAAGGTAAGCATATACCAATATATATATATATATATATATATATATATATATATATATATATATATATATAAGAGAGAGAGAGAGAGAGAGAGAGAACGCTCGATTTTGCCTGATGATTGCTATCATTTACCTGGTTAATGTATTTAAAAAACTGACTTCCAACACTGAATTTACAGTATAGGGTTATGGAGATTATTAAGTTATTGATTGAGATCATGAACCGATTGATGTTAAACCTTCATTGAAAACCTGGAAGCATTGAAAGGCCGTTCCATCCTATTGTGGGACTCCTCAGTAATGCGCTTTGTGAGAAAATTCTCGGAGTTCTAGTGAGAAGCCGTGACGAGTGAATCTAATCCGTGTCGAGTAGAGACAGGTATCTACTTCAGTACAATGGAAGATGGTCGTGCAATCTCGTGGATTGGTTGACGCTAGACATTAGCACCGCGAGTGGTATCGTGGATGAGCGCTGCTGACGAGTCCCACAATGAGATGAAACGGCCGTCCAGTGCTTCCAGGTTTTCAATGGTGGTCCAACATAAATCGGTTCATGATCTCAATCAATAACTGAATTTACACTTTAAATTATTTTGAGCTGTCTTTTTGCGGTCATTTTGTTTTTATTTCCGCTCAACAGCCTGTTATTATCACTAGTCAACGTTATGTTCATTGGTAAATGAATAATAATAATAATAGAGAACATACTTCTTCAATCATTTTATGTCGTCACTTTTAAAGCTGACTAAGGAAACTTCATATAAGCGTTAGTTACCAATCTAATTAATATCAGAATACAACCACTGTATGTAAATTAGTTGTGCTAAATTTGTTTTAGTCAGCTCATTCTCACCTCGAACCGTGAGGCTCAAATGCACACGATGAGTAGGTAGATCTTAAAAACTAATGTCAATTTAAATGTAAGTGACTATTTGAATATTGTTATTGATCAGATGTTTCTGCTATGTGATATCTTCATAAAATTACAGTGGTTCATGATTCATTTTCATGATCTACCTCGCATAATAATGTTGGTAATGTGAAATAGCTAATTAACAACAAGCATAAAATACAAATTTGGATTATAGTAGAATATATTCCGACAATTAAATATTTAATTGAATTTACATAAATTGATTTTGTCAACTGAAGTTACGAATCGTGTCGTTAATTTTCACATATGAATAAAGCGGAAGTTTATGGATTTAAGAATGAGATAAACAATCAAATATTCATGATCTAACATACAGCATATGTTCATCACTCTATCGACAAGAATTATTAAGGACTTTATGACAGATGTTTACCCAAACATATTTGGATTTATCTATGGCCACGTTCCCAGTTTGTATTCGTTCTTTAAGGATTTACAGATAAAAAGTTTTGTGAATTATTTAATTTTCATGTAAACAAGGAATCTTGATTTTTAACAAAGTGATATGCATAATAAACCCTACCCTGAATATCATATAGTGTTTATCGTGTTAAACGAGACGAATTAATAATAAACGCAGTGTTGATGTATAATAAGTGTTGGCTCCATGATTTAAACACTGTCGATCATTGCGCTAATTTTAAAAACAGTTTTTATCATGAATATTTTTGAAAACTGATTAAGACAAGCAAAAATAGAAAGTAGTAAGTAGTACTTTATTTTTCTGTGTTTTGTTAGAATATTATCGGTATGGATTAAAACGTGATGTGCCATAAAAAATTTCTCTCTTTGTGAGAAAATTTTCGAAGTTTATGAGCTTCAGACTTTGACACTTGTCTAAAGAAATATCACTAATTATTTATTTACTACTGAATACTCAAACACCGCACACGTCTTCAAGAAAATCATGTTTCTTCAGGGTATTACAACTGTTATACCTATAATCCTTTTCAAGATGATGTTAGAAGAAAAGCTTTATGATTAGTTAATCACGAATTGTATTGTTAACCTTTTGTTAGATATGTAATCAAAATAAAATTTATCTACTGCTATTACTTAATCCTATATATGCAAAAATGAACAAATTTGCAGTTATAATTGTCAGAAGCACTGTATAAAAGTAGTTTGTACTTCGTAAATATAAAAATCCACATTTTCTAGCATTTAAATGAAGTAAGAACAACAATGTTCTTGGTTTGTCTAGATTTTTGAGTACAATTAACTATATGAAATTTCAAGGATCTATTTTGTTATCTTGCATATCGGTCATTTTACCTCATTTGTCGAATTTGTTACATTACTTAAAAGATCCCGATCAGTTAGATTTTAGTAGATGAGTTTTATGTTCACTTACAAAATTATCAAAACTTAATTTGTTATATTTTCCATATTTCCAAAAACTTTAGATCTTTGATACCTCTCATATACATAATTTTATTACAATTTCTACTTTAACTCGGTGTGTAGATTAGATACATTTTAATAGTATAATAGACACACATTTTATTAACTTACTCTGATTAAATTGAAGTACAACTTGCATAACACAGAATGGCAAAATACATAAACAACTTAATTTACTTTGTGTTCTAAATACTTAAACTTTCTTAGAATGTGACGTCTTTAAACAAAAATGCATGATTTAAAATTTGGTTATTAACACAAAAACTGCCATTATGTTATCTGGATTAGTGATGAAAAAAAACATTTAAGCCTATAGAATCTAATTATCTAGAAAAATTTTTGATCATCAAATGTTAAGAATTCGGAAAGGAACTTATGAACTTTACATATATTAGGTTCGTCTCGAAAGCACAATTTTATTTTTAATTATTTTTGGAAAGATCACTGGTAAAATTTGTCTCTTGTTAGCGGCCGGTATTAATTTCATAAAAATATGTATGTAAGAGAATATATGTTGATATCATTTAATTATATACTCTGCTGCGTAAACTTATTTTAAGCTCATTAGCTTACTTGCGCTTTCAATGTTAAGATTTCAGACGTTACTTGAAAGATACTACCATCCTATCTAATTATGTGTGGTATATATATGTTGCTTAAAAATCAGACATTAATCGTAAGAGTTTGATTAACGAAGGCTATTTCCCAGTTATCTTATGATCTCACATGAACATAAATTATAAACATGAAACAAATAACAATTTTTACTTACATAGAAGTATTTCATATATGACTACTGATTAATAGTCCTTATTTTACATCCAGCCTCTAATTATTTCAAACTCAGTCAGTACCAAAACTTTACTTGCTAAATTCGTTGGCTTGAAACTGTTAGTCTGTTTTTTTTGTCAAAGAGCTTAGGTAGTTTAAAATTAATTGAAGAACTGTTATTACTAAACCAATATTTCTTAGTAGATCGACATATTTCAAATAAGTTAGTACTCGGGCATACATTTTCGATTAATGATTAAAATCAAAGAAATTGAGAAAGAAGATGATGAATATGTCTTCAATTTAGGATACATATTTAAGCAGCAGAATTAAGTTACATCTTTGAAAGAGGGCTTACATCATACACTTTATTTCTTTATGATCACAATTATCACCATGTTTGAATTTGAATTTCAAATCAGTGTCGGACTATGTGTAAAAAGAAATATTTTCCTCAGGTAAACCAACAAAAATCGTATGTTTACACTTTCTTTGATAGTGTGTATATGTAAAAATATACACCAAAGTGTGCAATTCGCTTTCTGTGAAGTGAAAAATTTATTTGCGTATATACTTGTCAAAATTAGTACGTATTCAGCAAAGAGGCAACTAATACAACAAATACTTTAAATGAACCCGACTAAAAAATAAAGATTATTGTATGTTTATTTGGATTTGCTTTTACTTTAAAACTACTTTTAGAACCATAACAACTCTATAAAACACAGCATATTTGTTATTACAACGACATTTTCTCTAGAAAACGTGACTTTAGTATAAACTTTTGAGAATCTAAATGTTACAGAATATTTGTAGTGATACCATATTACCTTGGATTAGGAGTAATTTGATGCTCTGCTTTTGTGTTTATTGCATAAAGCAGAGAAAAAGATCCACATAGCTTTTTCTGTATATATTATTAGATTACGTTTTGCATGTAGTAGGTTGGTTTAACTTGTAATTTACTTTAAACTTCATAAAAAATTTTATTGAATTCAAACAGCGTAAAAGACTATTAAATGATTACTTTAATTCTTTCCTTCAGTAATATATAATTTGGTAATAACATTCCCAACTACTTTTTAATGTAAGGTTTTCAGTTTCGTACGCTAGTGGTATTAATTTCAAAAAGGTTAGAAACTGATCACAATTTGCACATCAACAGTATTCACCAATCAGGAAACGGTTTCATATTTTTAACTTTACTTAGTAACAAGGTTACTCATTAGACGTATCCATCGTGAAATTACCCCAGTTTTAATAAATAGAAAAATAAACTAAATGAGAAGTAGTCTCTTAATATATAGTATTTTCTCATGAAAGTTGTATACTATATATGATTTTCACAAACATTTGAATATTCATCATGGACCTTGCTCATACACTGTGGGGACAATTCATTCAGGTATGCGCTCTCGTAAGTTTATTCACAGGAGTTCTCTTAATCAAAAAATGTAAATTATTACATTCCATAAAGTCTGATATTAAATCGAAAGCAAATTTTACACCAATATCCTATACTAATAGACAATTTTTATCAACTATAAAGTATGAATACTTAAACAGAAAAACACTTTCTACCTTCTATATTGAACTAAAGCGTACTAAAAAGAAGAATAACCACTGAAATCTGTACTCCTTCATTTTCTTTAACCGTTACTTCATGACGCTATCCAGCTGACGTATTACTAGTTAATGGGAATAATTTTTCTTTTACGTTAGGGTAATATATCCCTATTGAAATATAATATCTGTCGTGTCTTATGACTGAAATATATTTTATCATTCTTCATAATACAATAATAAATGGTCGTTGACGTATAATAATCTATCGAACAAAATATTGCACACAGAAACACATGTATAACATCTGATGATATTAGTTAGAAGAAACACTTGTACTTTTAATGATAAATGAACAAGAATCAAGTTAAATAATATATTTTTGATTTTATAGTTATAAACTATTTTGTCAGTTATTTGCTCTATGAATGCTCACAATAATTTATCTTAATTCTTTTAACATATATATATTGAGAAAAATTTCCTTTATTAGTTTATTTTCTAACGACATTAAAATTGATTACCAGTATTTTTACAAGTGATCAGTTACAGAATTTTTTCGCAAGAATTGAAAAGGATCAAAATGTATGAGGGTTGATAAACCAAAATTTAACACGTATTTATAAACTACATAATGAGAATTTAATTTGTTAAGAATATATATAACCATTATATAGTAGAGACTATTTTTAAAACCTATATTCACTGACAAGTTCCCAAGAGAATCAAATAAATCAGACTAAGAAACATTAGAGTTCTTGTACACATGAATGCTTTGTTTTTCTATTGATAATTATTTATCAACTCCAGATATTAACAAAACATTTACTGATAATGAACGAAATAAATGTGCTTGTTTTATTTTTTATATAAATATTTAGACGAAATCATCGAGGAACTTGGTTTGTTTCATTTATTATAATAAATTCGTCAAATTTACACATTATTTGATACGTTATTTTTTAAGATAATACAAATAGTTATTATTCTACCACCCTTAGCAAATTCAGACTATTAATACTTCAATACTAAACTATTAAATACACAAAATGTATTTTTATTAGTAAATTAATTTTTATCAAGAAATCGTTTGTTCAACTGATTATTAATATTGGTATTAGATTCATGAAAGTTCTGTGTTTATTATGAGAGTTCTGAATGTGTATTGAATAAAAGTTTAAACCTGAGTTTCGTACCATTTAGTAACAGTGATCAACAAAAATCCTTAATAAATTGATACCTCTGATAAAACTCAAATTTATTTTGTCCGGTATGATGAAGATTTAAGCCAAATCACCTGAAATCAAATTTGTTGTACTAGATTTATTCGGTTAAATAACTCATATAGGGAAAATAAAACAACTTAAATCTGATTTTATCTATGTTTAGTTTAATCTTGATATGGACTTTCATATTTTAATCACAGCTTCTATTTTAAAAAATCTCCCTCATGATATATGGTGACCTTGGAACTATTATGCAATTAGTTCCTTTTATGAACTTAACTAAACACAGACTTTTGAAATCTAAATATTTACAGTTATCTAATCTTTCCGATGATAAACTTGTAGTGAATATGAAGAAATCTGTGGATTACACATTTTGTAAAAGTGTTTTTCTCTCATATAATCTCATGAATACACTTTTTAAATAACCAATACTTTTATTCCGTAAATGCTTACTCAATTAGTTTCCAGGCTTTAACATCTTGTTTCTTCTATCTGTTCTTTTACATTGTAGCAATACGGGTTGACGTTGAGGACGCAAATCACTATAAAAAAGACATTCTGACGGCAATCGAATGTAAACTAGGGGTAAAGTTGCAACCGTTCTTCATTGTTGCTGGTCTTTTGAGAGATGTGAAAGATCCAATGTTCGCGCTTCAAGCATTCCTAGGTAAATAAACAATTCCTACTATATTTTCACTTACACTTCGTGACTACTTATAAGTAGGTAAATCAAATTTATGATTTCATTATATGTAACTAAGGTTTACTTCTTTCCTTTACTTCGAAGCCGAAATAGTTTTTCAGTTTACGATATTGGTTGTTGATACTAAACTTTCAGTGGCTACCGCTAGTAAAAATTTTTATTATTTTGAATTAATTCGTAAGGTCTGTTGAGCTGATATTCCTGACTGAATTTTAATCACTTTCGGCATATTTGAATCCTGTGCGGATTACCTCGATTTGGCCATTTTGTCACACGTTTTGTTAAAGAAACGAATTGCAGTTGACAGTGCGATCCCAAACGCCCGTATATGAGCCTAGTGGATACTAAATTATACAGTGAATGAGTCTCGAGTAGTGTGAAACATACATCCTGGATTCCACCGCGAACCACAACCCTTTTGTTCTATGGAATATATTTTTGTCTTCCTCGCATCGTAAATCTGTTTCTGCATTGATTATTTACAGTGATAACGAATTTCCTTCGTGAATTGACAAAATTTCCCGGGCCGTGTAATATTTTCCAGAAGAGAACTGTTTTCTTTGACAACTGATAACTCCTATTTAATGACAGAGAACATACGTAAATTAATCTTCCCTGACTAGACTGGAAGATTATGATTAATTTCACACCGCAAATAGGTTTTCAATGATGCTTACCATATAAACTCCAGCCCAGTGGCCTAGAGGTTAAGCGTCTGTAAGCGAAACCAAATGTCCCGAGTTTCAATCCCGTTGTTGGGGTCCTGGGTGCGCACTGAGGTCAACTCGTAACCTCAATGAACATCTCAAGTGAATATCGAAGGATATATACTCATGTTACGTTGATTACTACTTAAATTTTGAGTGACCTACGGTTTGTTCGAATTTATCTTTTACTAACACAGCAGACTATTTATACCTACATAGCTATCGTAGTGTATAATCAAATGCATATTGATTATCATTTTTTGGACAGTAAGAATCAAAATAAGATGAAGAGGGACTTTTGCGTTAGACATCTAATCCTGAGTAGTTTTCTAATCTATACAATGTTACCGATTGTTTATACAATGGCATTAATTTAATTAGCTAGAATAAACCAGACATGTGTTCCAAAACATATTCAGTTTCTTTCATTTGCTTTGGCTTAAACTATAGTCATTCCTTTCCTTCGTACTGTCAGTCCCATACTATATAACTTGAACCTTAATCTCATTTTTTGTATATGTTTTCTCAATCTCGACCTACGAAGAATCCTAACTGCACATATATAGTATTACTATGTTCGCAGTGTAACAAATATAGTATTTCCTACAATTTGTATCAGTAACATGATTTAAACTCTGTTGACTATAACTCACTAAACTATCCCACCATTTTTCGTATGACCTTTCAACCTTATAATGGGGCATTTTGCACATATCTAGCACGTAACTGATTCAAAATCGATAGTTGTCATTTTACACCACTGTCGATTCCATTCACATTTGGTATATATATACCCTAGTTTAGAGTGTTCATAAGCCTATACTTGTGAAGTTATTGAAGACAATTGTTTGCTCAGATATCTTCCATTTTGGAAATATTTAAATTATTGAAATGGTTTATCTATTATTCTGGATTTTATTTGATTACTTCTTAAAATATTCTCCCATTTATCAGTCACCAAAACTCTAGTAATACCTAATCATAACTAATTTAATGGCATAATTATATAAAAGTCACTTTCTCCGTACTTCGTCCAACCATTTTTGTCATCTTTCTTTTTTTTCTCAGAATGGAGAAATCAAGATAAAAAAGAGAATAAGGATTCGAAAGTGACTTCAACTATTAATTATAAATCTTATAATCTTTTATATGTTGGATCAGTTGTAAGTTATTCAATACTTGTTGTAATTAATGTGAATATAAAAAATTATAACAAAAATCACCAGCTCAAGTCATTATTTTCTAACTGAAATGTAGATTAACAAATAGTCCATTGTTAAATGTGATTATATGAGACGTTAGGTAACTAGTTTATTGAACTGTTGTGAGATTATCACAAGTAAACTCGGTGGAAGTGTTCAGACTATCGTTTGAATGCGTTAAAATAAGTTTAGGAAATTACGTAAGTCTAGATTTATGTTCTTACAATGTCGTATATACAGAAAATATTGATCTATGTCCTACCTGTCACCATGTTTTCTACTCAGTATGATATAAATAAGATTTTTTCAGTGTACTGTTTTATTTCTTTTTATGCAATAGCACATTAATTTGACGGTCATTTTAAATTGACAACAGACATAATATAATATCTATTTGCTTTGTAACGCATTTCTTATGTCATTCTAAAAATGGGCCGTAAACAAACATTAAAAACTCTGAATTCATATACAGGATTAAAAATGTCATAACTATTTTAAAGAATAATTTAAGTGATTTTATGATGCAATGTGTTACGTCCTTGATCTGTCTACCCACTTTTGGTGCTGAGGCTGCTTATCTAATCCAGATTTAAGATCTTGACGAAATAGGCTGACCGACCTAACCTTGAAGCTTGTACGCCTGAGTTCGAAGTGGGGTAGTGAGAAGAAAACTATTCTATCACCTGATTGGCTGACAAGCACGCGAATGAGAGAAGACAAGACAAGTGGAACACTACTCTATCTATTCCCGATATCCTGATTTCGGATTCGTGTAAAAAGGTACATGAATAAATCGGTGACTAACCCGACCACAACGTACAATAATTAGGAAAAATACAATTATGTCCAAAGCTGGGAATGAGAGTAGAAAATAGAGTACAAAATATTGTTTAAATTACAATAGCTTCGGAACAGAAAACGGTATGGCAATGATTCATACATCGAACGAAAGCTTATGTTCTGTAGAATAGATTAGGGACAAAAATAAATGTTAGGTTTTACAAGCTTTCAATAAAATAAAATAACGTCCCGAAAAATAGCTTTCGTAGTTTGTCAGAGCTTCTTGTTCCCCTGTTCAACACAATGTATATAATGTTTTATTGATATATGCGGAAACACCGTTTCAAAGGAATTATTGCTTAGTTCCCACTATTTGCAATCGAACATCATCATTTTGAAATTAACGTAGGCTAATTTTAGGGACTAGTTTTGTATTACTGTTGTGACTACTCCGAAAACCACAACGAAACCTTCAGAGGCCCTGAAAAAGCCGAAGTGATCCCGTCCAGTCAGAACATGATAGAACCTCATAAAATATCGACGCGATATGCTATTCTTGGAAAATTGAATAACTTACCTACTTGTGGGTTGGCTAGATTATAATGATTTTATAGTCAATATCCCTGTTTTCCTGTACATTTTTGACTCTTACCTGATGATAACTTCCCTTGATTCATCCGCCTTTTGATTTGAGACTGGGGTTATATATATTCGAGTGCCAATAGTTGTATACCGTATTTTTCCGTAATCAAGTAGGGGATGTAATAATTACTGCTTTCAATTAACACTACTCAAGATTCTAATTTAAACCTTGAGGTAAAATATTGATCAAGTCAATATTTTCAGGTATATATTTTATTTGTGATTGGTGGTGATTGTTAACCAAACACTCAAACTGAAATATGTCTAAATTCTGCTTTGTTTGAATAATTTACAGATTAAAATGGAATTAAGTCAGTGTATTTAACAGTTGTGAACATAATACCTTGATGAATAACCAATCGGTTATTGTGAAGCAATATTTTTCATAGAGAGTTTCTAAATTCCGAATTCATTGTTGCTACTATTGATAAGTCGTTTAGGTTGAACGCTATATACGATTCCTAAGCTATTCCCGTAACCCACAGACTAGAACTACACAGCGACTTGAACTCCAGAGAGAAGACACAAGCATGAGAGAAAACACTTTATCCCAAGGTTCATTTTAGTACAGAAAATCAAGGGTATTTATAGATGTTGGCGTCTGTTAAATCAACATCTTATTTCAGCCAATCCGTTAAGTTATTTTATGCTACCGACTAATGGTAGCACGCCACGCTGGAGTTCTCGAACGTTCCATCATACTCTGATTGGCTAGGGCCCTTTGGCTCCTTTTTGGGCCTCTGGAGGCTCCATTGAAGTTCTCCGGAAGCTGACCCAACAATTATTAATGACAAAATATTATTCATTTTATTTAGGAGTCTGAAATTTCTCATGTAATCAATAAAAATACAAGAAATGTATCAAAAGACAATCTGGTGATTACTTTGAAATATTGAAGTCGCATAAATTTTTAACTTTGTAGTACTAACTGTAAGAATGAACTTTCTGAACTTGATACCTTAGGTATCAATTAGGATTTACTTGAGTCTGAGTAATAATAACAATACATAGAAGACACAGTTTATAACTATAATATTTAGAACTCTGTAAATAAGTAAATATATATGTTTGTTCAAGTGTATCTCCACCATTAATCACCAATCCAGTAATTTCACTTTTGGAATCAGAGGTAAATTGCGCAACATAAAAGACTACTACAAAGTGACTTTTAGACAGATTAGACATACAAAAGTACTCTACTTCACGTATCACTACTTAGTGCAATAAAATATTTCAAGATGTTTTCTAAAACATTTAAATAGCTAACAATCTATTGTATGAGTTATTAAAAAACTAACTCTGAAGTGGAATTAAAACTAATAACTTTGTGATAAATACTTATCCCAATACTTTAGTTATGATGTAATTTGGTCACGAAAAACAGGAATGACTTATAATTCTTTTAAACGAGCCTTTTTATAGTGTACAGACAAAGTGAACAAGCTACAATCAATTTCAAACTGGCAAATGAATATACATCGTAGTCTGTCAGAGCAGTTTCAATTTTTTATAACTCCAGTTAGGAATCTGAATAACTTGAGACTAATCTTCATTGTATAATTTACAGCGGTTACAAATTACTGATGTATTCTGCACTCAGGAAGTAGGCACTTAAACTTTACTTAATGAACTTATATGTGGTTGTTCTATGCTAAAACTACGCAGCCATAGTACGTCAACCGAACTTAATCGAGTGTATTCAATATAAGGAAAGTGAAGAATAGTCATGATTAAGAAACCTGTTTTCTTCTAAAACAGAAAGCATATGACACAATGCGTCTGCATGAATTTATAAATAACGTGAAAAAAATTCAACAAGATATTAAAAAGCATAGCTGTAGATTACTAAAAAAATGAATATAGACTATTAATTCATGACAGATGAATGAAAAAGTTAAATGATAAAAAGTGACAATATGGATTTTAGGACGCTCCTAGCATCAGATTTTGTATAACCAACATAAATTTTTATATTTCATATTTAAATCAGTCAAAAAATAGAAGTTTGACTAATAAATTTCCTCTCATTACTCACTTTAAAAAAATTCGATTACATATTCACATATCCTATCAAATTAAATAGTGACCATAGTGGTTCAGTCTATGTTGCACAGTCAGATAGATAAATAACAATAGAGTAATTCTGTTTTTATGATACTTACAGGTGTACACATAAACTCGTACGAAATATAACACGTAATTACTTAAACCGTCTACCCGTCGTGGAGGGGCATAGGCCGCCCACAAACATTCTCCATCCAACTCTATCCTGGAATATCCTTCCCAGCTGCTATTCATCATTTTCATGTCTAACTCCAATTCCCAACACAGTGTGTTCCCTGGTCTTCCTCCTTCCCGTTTACCTTCAACATTCCAAGTCAATGTTTGCCTCGTGATGCAGTTTAACGATCTCCTCAATGTGTGTCCTGTCCACCTCCAACATCTTTTCCTAATTTCCTTTCCAGCTGGAAGCTGGTTTGTTCTATCCCACAATAGACCGTTGATGATGGAATCCGGCCAACGAACATTGAGCATCTTCAGTAGACAAGTATTTATAAATACTTGTACATTCTTGACGATAGTTGTAGTAGTTGTCCAAGTTTCAGCTCCGTACAGTAGGACTGTGTTGACGTTCGTATTGAAGATTCTGACTTTGATATTGGTTGACAGTTGTTTTGAGTCCCATTTGTTCTTCGACTGTAGGAGTCCTGTTGTTGTGTTTGCCAATCCTTGCCTTTACGTGTGATCGGATCCTCCTTGTTCATCGACGATACTGTCCAGGTAGGTGGAAGTTTCCACCTGTTCTCGAGTTTCTCCATCAAGTGTGATTGGTTTTGTTGGTGTTCTGTGTGTTGTATTTGAGTATCTTGGTTTTTCACTTGTGTATGTTGAGTCCTGTTGATACAGAGACAGCTGCTACACTGGTTGTCTTCACCTGCATTTGTTGGTGTGTGTGTGATAGAGGATGTAGGTCATTTGCGAAGTCCAAATCGCTTAGGTGCATGCAAGCAGTCCATTGTATTTAATGCTTTCCCTCAGATGTTGAAATTTTCATAACCCAGTCAACTATTAGAGGGAAGAGAAGTAGGTATAGTAAGCAGACTTGTCTGACTCCGTTCCTCACTTTGAATGCATCAGCCGGTCGCCGTCCATGCACCACTTTGCTGTGTAGTCCGTCGTATGAATTACGGACTTGTGTAGCTATGTCGTCAGCATATCTAATCTTTTATTCGGTTCAACAGTAATCTATTGAAAGTTTTTCCTAATAATGAGGGTTTAATACCTCAGTAGTTCTCACACTTGCTGAGATCTCTCTTTCTTTTTTATATTGATGAGATATCCTTCTTTCCAATCTGTCGCCACCAGTTCTTCCTCACACATCTTACTGAATAGAACGTGGAACATGTTTGTAGTTGCTTCTATATCTAACTTCAGTGCTTCAGCTGGTATGTTGTATGGTTCTGCTGCTTTCCCACACTTAATTTGTCTGATGGTCACCCTGATTTCTTCAATCACTGCTGGAGCGACAGCTGTAGGAAGGTCTGCATGTGTTGCCCCATTGTCCGGTGGGTTCGGTGTGGCTGGCCTATTCAAGAGTTCTCCAACATGCATTACCCACCTGTTCCTCTCTTCTTGAATTTCAATGAGTGGCTTGCCCTTTGTGTCCTTGACCGATCTCTCTGGTTTACTATGTTTCCCTTCTGGTTTCTCCGTTACGTCACATAGTTGTCTCATATTTCTTTCTGTTGCAGCTTTTTTCGCTGTCTTCCACGTATTTTTGTTTGTCAGCTCTAACGTTCCTTTTCATCTGCTTCTTAGCTTCTGTGTATTCGACCTTTGCCTTGACTTTCTCTGTTCTTTTTCGGCTGCTGTTAATTGCTGTCCCTTTGTTCTTGATTTCTTGAATCGTGGGCAGGGTTTCGATACAGATTCATTCTTTATGATGATGCTTCTTGCGGCCCAGACCCTCCTGACACATTGAACTTAGCGCTTCATTGATCCCTTGCTAGTTGTTCTCCATTGTAGTTCCCTCTACTTTGACTGCAACCTCTCATAAAACTGACCCTTATTGTCTTGATTGTTATCATTGGTAGGTGCATAGCGCCGGATAACATTAATTGTTATCCCCTCCTTCTTGGTTTTGACGACTCCGGATCAATTAAATTCCCATCCCATAAGTGCTCTTCGTGCTTCTTTGGACAGCATTAGTGCAACTCCTTGTGTGTGCAAGGTATTTTCTTCGTCATCACCAGAGTAAAATAGTAAAACAGGATAATTTGTCTGCGTCAGTTTTCTATTTGAAATGAATTACTGTGTAGAGAGTGAAACACTTCACTTTAGACCTAATTATTTTAATGAACAATAGGATAATAAAATCAGTATGTATCTAGTTTATTCATTTTATAACTGAAATAACATGTAGCATAGACCAATGAGTGATAAATATTCGAAGTTTATTTTATATCAGTTGCGATATGACCTTGTTTTCAGTAGGTCCATTGACATATACCTCACGAACATACACTATATTAACTCTAACCTTAACTACACAAATTTGTTCAAGCACTTCAAGTTCTTGATAGTTGGCTTTCAGTTTGCTTTAAAATTATATAACTAGGTTTTTTTTTCTCTGGTGAATAACAATCTATTCTTTATTTTTTCATTTGGCTCTATCATTCATCTTTTTTTATTTTACTTAAACTAATGTAGTCGTGTTAACTATTTTCCTCCGTGCACACATGTGACATACTGTAGTTAATTTAGATCATTGTAACATGAAAGATTATATACGTATATATGAATAACAATTGCAAGTTAGTTTGCTAGTCAGGTTTAGATTTCTTACTGTCTAAATATGTAGGCTTGTTTGTGTGCATATATTTAAATCCATTCGTGTTATTTATCTATTTGTATGCTTTCTTTGAGTGTAGAACGAAAAAAGAAAGAATTATTCTTAGTTTCTGTTAACTATAAACTATTAGCATGAATGAAGTTTATTGACTATGGTCGATAAACAAGAGAATCGAAAACAAAATCAACAAATAATAACCTGTTTTTAAGTCTATATGATAAATAATAAATCATTGAAATGAACAAAGCCAATTTTTGTTTTAATGTACTTATTTTATTACCATGATTACATTTTTATTGAAAACATCAATTAGTCAGTTGGAAAACCTAAATGTTTTCATTTGATCGTCTGAATAATTTTCATTTTATGGTTATAATTATCACAAATCGGATTATGGTTACTGTGAGTAGTGGTAGTTTGTTCTATTGTATGTTTGAGTATAATCCGTAAACATGTAATTCTCTGTAAGTGATTACTTGTTCCATGTAAACAATAATGTACCACAACTTGGATAACAGCTGATTTTGTACGTTTATCAAATAGGCATACATTATCTAGAGTAATAACTTTCGTTTGCCCAATGAAGCAAATAATAGTGTACAGTTTAGTATTTGAACTAACTCGTCACAGTAATGAGGACACGTTCTAAGGAATTTATTGGATACTACTAAAATAATGGGCAACCCTAACCGAAAATAATCAAGAAACTCGGTAGTTAATTTCAATTAGGCTTTCGAAAAAATAAAACTATATATCTAGTAGGATTTAAATTTTTTTAAACAACAGTTGAATTCATTCAACATTTCGAGAATAGATTCATTACAGATTAAATAATTAATTTAAAATTAGGAAGTATTTCAGAACAGAATTATTGAAATATTAAATCAAAACAACTTACTATTTGTTCTTTATTTGACTATAATTATATTGTATAAACTAACCATTTCCTACGTGAATTCATATGGTCTCTGATTTTTCTTATTAGGAAGAAGATACAGAAAATATACAACAATTTATTGATGAAATAGATGGGTAAGTTTTTTTTTTGCGAGTAATACATCATATCGCTTAAGTATTATTTTTCCAACTTTAAATTACTTAGATTTAATAAAAAATAATTAAAGGATATTGATATTAATTAGTTGACCTACCAAGCAACTGTACATAAAATATCCTTAAAATTTACGGAATTATGATAGGATTCAGTGATGTTTATTCAAGTATCTACATTAGCAATCACATAATGATTCATGAAACTTATATTTTTTAATAACTTGAAAGCTTGATCTGACGTGGGTTTGTGCAACGCTTTATTTTGATTATAGCTGACTTTAGAAGTTTGAAAGTTTATATGAGTTCTGTAACAATGATATATGGTAATATTTTTTAGTTACTTATTGCGAAACAAATTCCTAATGATAAATTAATAAGTATGATAGATTATCATATAGATAATATTATTATGGATAAAAAAGAACGATAGTCAATTCTCTTAATTCAATAGTTTACGAATAATTAAATTAAATTAACAATTTTATTCCCAATGGATTTCTTTCATTCATTTAGACTAAACAGAACCAACAAGATTGTTTTCTAAAATGGCATTTTTGTAACATTTTCTTGTACATTTGGAAAGTTAAATATACAATTACTATCAACTCTACTCGGCTTGCACAGTGATAACTGATGATTTTTTTCTTTAGTGATATACCAAAATACAACTGAATATCTTACCCAACAATATAAATACTACCCGAAATTGATTAAAATTGGGCTGAATCTAATTAAATGTTACCATAGCTTTTTGACTAAGTGGGAAAATTTCTTTTTTTTTCACATATAACAAACACGCAGTAAAAATAGTCCTGTTTTTGTAAAATACTATTTGAAATAAAATACTTCAATCTAATTATTGGACACAGATTATGACATTCTATATCGGATTTTACAATGTATGATTTTTTCTTCGCCTGTGATTATTTTAAGTAATAAATTCTTAAATTCTGTAACAGAAAACTTGGAAGAAATTATAAATGACTCTATGATATAATGTATTACAATTAGGCCATATTTAAAGCGTTGAGACATTATTATAATATTCTTTTTAAGTTATTCAACTACACTAATATATTTGATGAAATAAAGTCAGATGAAGCATTAGAAAGTTTCGGCAAAGCGTTTTGTACTACATCATAATCTATGTATGCTGAATAAGATTAGCATGAATCGACTTCATTTTAACTGAACAGCTTGATATTCAAGGCTAGGTCTAATTTCCAACTCTATCCATCAATTTTTTTGTTGCGAAGATTTTTTAAAGTTGTCATCATCAAAATCATATTGAAGATTTTTGTTAATTCAATAAAACAATTATGGCATAACTGCACTTTATGTATACAGATATTCAATTAGTTCAAAAAAAATATAATTTCCCAATAATAAATTATAAGTTTCAAAGCGAGGATATTAGTTAAATTTTCAAATGTGATTAATAGTTTTAGCCTGAGATCAACATGGATATTTGATTTTTATATGCCTACTTCAACTGTACTCTTTATTCATTAATAATATCAAGGATGGGAAGAATAATGTCAATTTTTTCTTCCTACGACAATTACTGGAATTCTTCATTATGATTGTATACGGCAAACATTACAAAATTGTATTTAGGAAACACCGTATGGTACGTTGAAAAAAAAGCTAACAATCATATGTTCAAATATAATATACACATACAACAACCAATCAAAGAAGAAATAAACCCTGTTTATTGATTGGTCCACACCAGTCAGTCTTCACGTACCTGACATTTGAGAAGGCGAATAAAACTGCTTTATTTATTGATTAATTGAAATTAAATTTTTATATGAATGAAAATTTTACCTCACTCAAAATGTAATAAAAGCACTGAACTGTTTTGACAACTATTATGATACTATAAAATACATATTACTGTATTTATATGAAAAAAGGGAATATTTTTGAAAAGACAAAGAGATCATTGTATACACGAACTTCATGTACATGTGATCAGAGATCCAACCTAAGAAATGCCATACCTATTCAACTAAGAGTGATGTCAATAACTATAGTTTGTTATAAGTATAAAAAATTGTGACAATGACAGATATGCTGATAAATCCCCGTTTATTTATCAATTAGTTTATCTAAATGATAGTACTGATAAACACAGAAGTCTACAAATCATAATTCAAAAATAAGTAAACTGTATGATGTACTGTAATAAAAGATAAGACAGTAACGAAGGTTAATTGAGGATCTATGCAGTCATAAAAGTCAAAGAAAACAGACAAATGAAATAAAATTACACGTACAAGGGGAATTATCTTGTGTTATTTATGTTATCGTATCTTCTCATTCTTTACACGAAAACTTGTGTGTTATCTATAAATAGTATGTTCTTTATTACAGCAAAGGGAAATCAATAACACTGATACTCGAAAAAATAGTAAACTTATCATTGTGGAGCATAACGCTCAATAGAAAAACAATAATAAACCGGTAGTTCTATGACTAATTATCGGATCACTGCCGAAAACACTTTTCCAACAAGTCAAAGGAATTAAATTTACGATACCATCTCTAGAAATAGCACTCTGTGATTCAGAAAAAGTGTCTTTATCATTTCTAATTCTACTAAAATGACAGACTTTAACACAAATAACCTGACGTATTTGTTTTTTAATAGGATATTTTGATTAAATGGATAAATCACTTTAGAGCATGTATACAATGTTAGAGAATCCTTATTTCAAAGTTTTGTAATATATACTAATATTACTGACGAAATTTTCTTTTTTAGCATTTTGTATTAGGAAATGATAAATCGAATTGATCGAAATACTGATATTTATCAGGTTTAATTATACATGGCTCCCTGTGAGTATCAAATAATTAATGGATAAGTCAGACTAGCATAACTGCTCTAATAACAATCATACATATTCTTATATTTTTATCAAACTTACTTAAACTATGTGGTGATTTTCAGCCAGTGTTTTTTGGTAGTATATATATATATATATATATATATATATATATATATATATATATATATATATATATAATATATAACAACATGATTACTTTATAGACTGAACAGTGAATGAACTGAATTTGTAAATTCTGTACAAATTATTCGGTTAATAATGGTAGATAGACTTGATGAACCGTTATCACAATTAAGATGTGAACTATAATAGGTGTTTTTTGACAGAAACTGACAACTTAAAATGTAGATAAATGAACTTTCCACTTTATCTGATAATAATAGTAAATTTCTATTATTGAAGTCAGTTTAACTATAGAACCATGTGTGTTAAATTTTTTACTGAAACTAACAATATTATGAGAGTTTCTATTTTAATTTTAGTTCCCAAATTGTTATGAGATGAAATCTGATATACGGAACACCTTTAATACTTGACGTATTCATGTTTGATAGTCAATTATCTTCAAGTTTTCTCTTTAAATTTCAGGAAAGTTGTACATCGATGTGATTCATTAACACAAAAAGAATTGCATTCATTAATGCTTAGCTCTCAAGCACTGATCAATTGTTCAATCAGTGAAGGCCAGTCTTTGGCTGTAATGGAGGTATGTATGTGTACATAGTTGTATAACTATTCAAACTACTATTATCATCTATTTATCAAGCGATTTCCTCCTTTGAAAGTGATGTCAAGGTTTGTAAATGAAAAACGCTTTTAAACCTGTTTACCAATCGCGAAAAGATAAACAAACTTACAAATCATGTGAAATAAATAAATAAATAGACATCTAGAATGTACAGCTCCCAGGTATCCTGTATCTTTTTAAGCCCTGTCACATTTTCTGTGTAAATATGAGTTTGTTTAACCGAATATTATTGAAATAAGAACTATGGAATAATGACAGGCTTAGTGCTTAAATATAGAGAATTAATGCATCTCTACCATTAAGACTAATTCTTAATATTTTCACTTGAACTGCTCAATGTTAAATTACAGCTATCTTAAAAAACGCTAATCAAGAAATCGATATGCACTGATAGGGCTAAAACTAGTAGACAAAGACCTCATAGACTGTTCTTTGATATTGATCAGACTACGCAGTCTTTTTACAGTCTACTTCTATAATAACTGTCACAACACTTAGGGATAGGTAGTGGTTGATCAATCACCTTAATTGACGAAAGTTTACGAACTCACCGATTTATTAGTTTTAGCAAATATCCTCAGCTGACCTATCATTGTGTCGAGTTGATAAGATGGCATTAATAAAGTCGTGAATGAAAATCCATTCGAAACAGTCACATAATGTGAGCGAACTTATATTCGTCAAACATGACAAACTTTTTAACACTAATATCACTGATAAAATATGTCAATAAGATCGTTGTCCAATCTACCATGAATGATTAAACATTTGCAACAATAAACAAAGATCAGTCTAAAGATTAAATTGTAAAGAAAATCTGTGAAAAGAATAAGGAACTATAAACTCTGAATAAGATTAATCGCACGAGAATAGTAGGCAAACCACAGAAAAATTCGAAACAGTTTAACCAGAATTATGAGTATCAGAAAACTTTCAAGAAATTTGAACGGTTCATGTTTCGGGTCTTTTAACAAGTCTATTTATTTTTATATCACAAAGTAACTAGTTCTAGGAAATTATAGAAATCGTCTTTTTTTTATATACACAGGCTATGTCTCTTGGAGTTCCGGTTGTGGTGAGAGAAAATCCAGGTAACTGTGATCTTATCAAACATAGAAAAAATGGGTTGGTATTCAGAACATCCAAGGTAAGTATTAAGTGCAATTAGTATCTACGATAATCACTTATTTTCAAAGTGTTAATCCTAAGTGAAAAATCTTCTACCCTCATTAAATTACAAATCGTTGTGATGCCATAGTAGTATGATTGATTGTGAGAAAGACTAAATATTAAGGAAGACTGAAAGGAAAGGATGAATTCCAAATGCCAAGTAATGCTAAAGCTGAAGACATACAGATGCAACTAGATGATTTGCACTTCGCAAATGACCTACATCCTCTATCACACACACACCAACAAATGCAGGTGAAGACAACCAGTGTAGCAGCTGTCTCTGTATCAACAGGACTCAACATACACAAGTGAAAAACCAAGATACTCAAATACAACACACAGAACACCAACAAAACCAATCACACTTGATGGAGAAACTCGAGAACAGGTGGAAACTTCCACCTACCTGGACAGTATCGTCGATGAACAAGGAGGATCCGATCACACGTAAAGGCAAGGATTGGCAAACACAACAACAGGACTCCTACAGTCGAAGAACAAATGGGACTCAAAACAACTGTCAACCAATATCAAAGTCAGAATCTTCAATACGAACGTCAACACAGTCCTACTGTACGGAGCTGAAACTTGGACAACTACTACAACTATCGTCAAGAATGTACAAGTATTTATAAATACTTGTCTACTGAAGATGCTCAATGTTCGTTGGCCGGATTCCATCATCAACGGTCTATTGTGGGATAGAACAAACCAGCTTCCAGCTGGAAAGGAAATTAGGAAAAGATGTTGGAGGTGGACAGGACACACATTGAGGAGATCGTTAAACTGCATCACGAGGCAAACATTGACTTGGAATGTTGAAGGTAAACGGGAAGGAGGAAGACCAGGGAACACACTGTGTTGGGAATTGGAGTTAGACATGAAAATGATGAATAGCAGCTGGGAAGGATATTCCAGGATAGAGTTGGATGGAGAATGTTTGTGGGCGGCCTACGCTCGTCTATGAACTGTAACAGGCGTAAGTGAATATTTAGAGAATGAAATAAAAAAATTGTTCTCTACACGAACGGATTCTGAGCCATATCAACTACCAGTTAAGATAATCGCTATGACTCCAACCTGGCGGTCTGCACCTCCTAGTGCGACCCAGTTCAGCAAACGGTGACTTCATGAACAGATATCATGTCTTGGTTTGGACGTGCGTAGTTTTCTCTCAACTTATTCGTCCTGTAGCCAACATTATGAGTCGATATGTTTACTTATTAATGTAATTGTTCCCTCTTTTGGCGAATAAGTGCTCCAGATTTTATCCTAACAGTGACGCCAAGTGATGTATAAATCTAGAATCTCAGCCAGAATCAACATAGCAACGAATTATATGACATACCAAGTAATTACAGATGATTTTAAAAAAAACTAACTTCAATATTTAAATGTAGGACTTCCAGAAGCTATCTGCCATGGAAAGGATTTAAGACTTTCCCTGCAATAGGTAGTTTTTATTAGATTAATAGCAATGTTCTTCCTTCTCGTTAATTTAAAATGACAAACTTATGTATGATTCTTATCGTTTTAAATTATTTCCAATACCGCAACGACTCTATATACTAATTAATATGTATCAAGAAAATTCTTGTCACTGTACACAAAAGCGGTAAAATAATCCCAAACACTTCTATAAGTTTCAGACTATGTGGGATTAATCAATGTTCTTCATCTTATTATGGAAACGGTGACAGCAATAATCATCGATGGTTGATGATTCATCGCACTTATTTTATGAGACATGTACATCTACGAAGTGCTGATGTTACCGATTCTTAAACTAATTCTCATCGCTGGCTCCAGGACAACACTGGACCATCATACACATTCCCGAATCTGTCAAATAAACAACTAGATACTTTATAGTGACCCGCTGATAACTGATCTCATAAATCTAACATAGCCTTTCGAAACATTACAAGTACGACTATTTGTAGTACATTGTGTGACATCCAATACTTATGAATGATCTTTCTTTCCAAGCTGAATCATACAAATAGTTTCTTTATCACAGATCGATATTTCTAGACCAATAGCTTGATATTCTATTAAAAACGAAATCACATGAATAACTAGGATTTTCATCCAAGTAACGGAAATATTCAACAACCCATCAATGACGCATGTGACACGGAATGCACTCTATTTGGACCAAGACTTTGAAACATACATATATATTTCAGTAAATTTAGAGAGTAATCGTTAGTTTTCAACAGGTGTTTAGTTAGAGTTACTTCATTTCATTAATTAATGGTCAAAAATATCGTGTACTACTAATAGTAAACAAACAACATAAAATTTATAACTTCTCATGGAAACCATACTTTAAAATCCTGCCACAAGTAGATTAGTTATAAGTTTTATCTTCTAACTCTGAATTTGTAAATCGGTAAGCGTATCTGCTTTTTTAAAACCGCTTAAACTTCCAACAACCATTTGAATTACTTCCAGCTATTCTACCATATCGCTTATCTAATTATGATAGGAAAAATGGTTGGTTGTGTTCCACTCCAGAAATTAATCCAATGTAAACATGTGGTCACAAATTTTAACAGTAGGATAAAGCTAGTCAACTTGTACAGAAATACCTAACTCAATATGGATGAAATCGTTTTGATTAATTATTAGCCTCGTATATGGTAAAATGTTTAAAAAGTATACATGATTATATCCATTTTACAAAGCTTCACTTTAGAGATACTTAATGAATTTTGGTTGTTAAATTTAATAGAATTTGTATTCATTTACACAAAATAAAGGGTCTGTTTTATGTATTCAGGAGCTGGGAGAATGTCTAACTTATCTAGAAGAAAATCCTGAAATAAAGAAACAACTAATTTTCGCAGGGGAAGAGTTTATGGGAGGCAAAGAATTCCAAAGAGGATATCAAGCGAAATCATATTCACACGTAATCCAACATATATATTCTAGTGTATAATCAACATATACAGCAGTCGAGTGCATAACAAACAATATCAGTGACATTTTTCTTTAAATTTCATTATAACTGATAACCAAAAGTATATAATTTCGATTACAAAGTAACAATAATGCTTTTCACTGAAGTATTGTTCACTATAATATAAAATAAAATCTAATTTCGTCAATTTTAAACGTTAGGAAGATGGGGGATTCGAATATGGTAAGATTCCAATAAGACAAAGATCACACTTTTCACCAGATCTATAGGGATATATAAATATTACTTTACATAAAAATAAGAACACAATAGTTCGAGTATGGCTAACATCTATGTCGTACCTTTGTAGTTGTGCTACTAAACAAGTTTTATGGAATAAGACAGAATCAAATTTGTTCAGTACACATTAACACCTATGATATTCCTTTTAAACTAGGCACAAAAAGGATTGTTCATGAAGAACAGTATACGAGTACTAAGACAAATAATTTTTCTGGTTTTCCTAAGCTCTAATAGAGAGTAACTATTAGTTGGGCATTCAAGAAGCGTCTCAATTACTAAAATGAACAAATCCACTAATAGTGAATTAAACTGAATGTTCAATTCTGACTAGCGAAATAAGAATTAAATCTAAATTTAGAAGAATGATAAGTGAGATCTTTCGGTAAACTCCACATAACCTATTGTTTATTTCGCGTAGATATCTACGAAACTGACTGATTTTAATAACCTGCGGTGGTAACTTACAAGCAGTAATTTCATAATTTCTTGGAGTTAAAAGCATTCCAAATACAATAATGATTGTCGCTTGAAAAAATATTCTAAGCTTTATAAGCCTACAAAATCGAAGAAAATGCGTACACAACAATTCTCAATCATCACTGATAGTTGTTCCTTTAATGACAATCAAATTACAATTTCCAGTGTAATATAAAATAATTGCAAAATATATGCATTATTCCCGATAAGTGATTCTAAAGACGTTTTTAATTTTAGCTGTTTAAAAATTGCCGACAAAAACTTGGTACGCAAAACGAAACTGACTAAGTAGCACTTACAATTCCCATCACAAACTTAGTTCGGCAAGAATTCAAATCACATACATGTATATTATCGGCATTTTATTAGATCAAGCAGTTCCTATATATGTGAAGAAATATATCAGCATGAACAAATGAGAGGAAATAAGAACAAGAAGCCGCTGCCTTGACATATGAAATCAAAAGAAACAATGACGAACCAAATTACGGGCGAAGACAGGAAATACGATCAAACAGATGTACAACATTCATTACTTGCACAATAAACAAATAATACCTCATTTATACAACATACACAAGATAAATGTTCATTTAAACGAACGCAAATCAGAGTAAAATTATTAAAATATTCATATGAAAAAGTCAAAGATTTACAAGATTTCAAATTGAAACAAAGTCGTTTAGGCATACTGAAACTGCCTGCAGTAATTTTACATGTAACTTGAAAGTGATGACAAAACGACCGGGATCAATAGTTTTGGAATATTAATATCAATATGAAATGCAAAGGGTTAAAGAAATTAAATATAGTAATGAATATGAGATGACTGATTTATTAAAATGTTGAACAGCAGTTCACGCCAATACATGATTGGCATTTATATGAATATACTTTGATATATAATTAGGAAATAGTTCGTTGTACAGCTAAAAAGTATTAATTGGACTGTTGTCCAATAAAAACTGATTACCGGATATTATGGTACATTTGAAAACCGGCAATCTACTGGAGCACCAAGATAATGAGGTATGTTGATAAAAGAATAGAAGATACACAAGCAAGATACATACATGAATCAACAATTTAAGTGAATTCTCTGTGGAAGGCTTGATAACCATAACATAGTATGTTCGTAGGTTATTTACAAAATTTAAAATGTTACTTAAGATGAAAAATATGACATTGGTTTAGATAAACTTAATGTATCAAAATAAGAATCTGTACAAAAATGCTTAGATAAACTGGGTCTGGGGATAGAGAACTCTGAGATTATTGAACGAGAATAAGATAATATGAAAACCCAGGTCACAAAAAAATCACCATTAACTGAAAATGATTGGATTTAATGTCAGAA
Source organism: Schistosoma haematobium (assembly GCF_000699445.3). Taxonomy (NCBI): domain Eukaryota; kingdom Metazoa; phylum Platyhelminthes; class Trematoda; order Strigeidida; family Schistosomatidae; genus Schistosoma; species Schistosoma haematobium. Next base: position 32,619,700 of record NC_067196.1, on the reverse strand, counting down.
AAGATTGTAAGTGATCCGTGTTTATGTATACATTGTAGTATCAAATAGTTGGATAATCTGCTACATATTAAGATCAACATACAGCCCCGTTATTGTTTGTTGATGAGCGATCGTTGTTTGAGTTCATTTTTTGTGAAGCACAACCCACTTTAGTTAGATCTAATTGAGCTTGCAAACTATCTCTGATGCGCAGTAGGGTTTGTTCGACATTGTCGAAATGACCAGTAACGACATCAGGATAAAAGAAAAAGCCTTCATTATTTTTATAATACTTTGAGGGATGTTTAGAGATTGTGCAAAACTTCTTTGTATTTAAGTAAGGCTGACTGGAAACTCGGTGATGCCATGGAGAAGTGTTACGTTTTTCTCGTTCATAAGATCGCGTTTCTTGCCACACACGTATCTCGTTATCGCGTTGTATGAAGTATTCCAAAGACCCAGATAGATGAGTTGGATTATCTTCTGGATTCTTCTCGATATCGTACGACGGAGCAACCGGACTGTTTGAAGACGCTGGATGTCCGGAGAATGAAGGAATAGGAGGAGGGGGTGGGGGCGGTGGAGTCCCTGTGGAAATCACCAAACCATACAGATGTTGAGAATCATCTAAGTTAAATGTCTTCTTATAGTAATGAGCCAGTCTATCAAAATGTACTTGTTTAGTAGAAACTGGTATATTAACTGAAGGCTTGTGATCTACAACTTCGGACAAAATACGATCCTACAAATACAAAAGCATACCATAAATTTTAAAAGATTCAACGTAAGATAACTAGGGTTCAATATGCTGAAAATCCTAAATTATTGTCAAAACAACTAAAGGAACACATAATCACTACAACTACAAAATCAAAGTAATTAATGAGTTTTATATGTGAAAAGTCTATAAATCAGTTAAATATCGTATAAAACAAATGCCCTGGTATGGCCGAGAGCGGGGTGGGTTCGCCCTTCCTCTCGAAATACTCTCACACGGCCACGCGTATACAGCCTCTGCCAGGGAAGTCCTACTCACTGCCTTCTCGTGGCAGGGGTGTTGTTCACGAAAATGAGAGGACGAAAAGCGAATGTCCGGCGCTTTACCCGGATTCCAAACCAATGGTGCACATGGGCTCCAGTATCCTGCGGGAACAAATGGCGTATGAATCAATTTCCGGTCACCGGCTACCATGGGACTGCATCTCCTCACGATGCCCTACTGCCTTGTGGGTTAGACTATTAGGTCAAAGCCTCGGGGTGTGGCCCACTAAGATAACCACCTGCTTCGGTTTGTGCACCCGGGCAGTATCACAGCCCACACACAATTAATGAACTGAACTGTCTATGATCATGGAAACTAATTCTCTTGCTTCGACGAACATTCAAATGATTCAATTTATTATTATTATTATTATTATTATTATTATTATTATTATTATTATTATTATTATTATTATTATTATTATTATTATTATTATTTACTACATCATTATTCACCCTCTTTTATTCCTACTCTGTCTATACTTATTTTTTTTCGACCTATACAGCAGCTCGTCTTTGGTGGAAATTCGACTCTATCTAAACGTTCTCGAGTCACTGTCCGGTTGAATATTGTATGTTACCACCGAATACGAGGACTGAAGCAAGTTTTCTGAAACCACGTGCACCATTCAAACTGGCTGCCTTCAACGTTCGCACATTTATGCAGGTTGGACAACAGATAGGACTGGTTATGTCTTTAGAAAGTCCTAATATTGATGTTTGTTGTCTATCCGAGACCCGTATTCAAGACTCTGGTGAAGTACTACAAATTCGATCTCCATCTGTCGCTCCAAAAAGTTTGTTTTACGTGCGCTTATCCGGGGACCCTGTGGCATCTTCGTCTGGTCTTGCAGGCGTTGGTGTCGCACTAAGCGCTAGAGCTGAGGCAGCACTAGTCGATTGGATCCCCATTAACAGTCGGTTATGTGCTGTTAGATTAGAAAGTTCCATCAAATTGAGAAGAAATTGGCGTGAGAAACGATGTCTTTTCGTCATCTCCGCCTATGCTCCGACAGATTGCAGCCCGGATGCAATCAAGGATGAGTTTTACCACCAGTTATCTGTTCTTCTCCAGAAAGTGCGTTCGACAGATATTGTAGTACTAGCCGGAGACTTGAATGCCCAGGTCGGGCGTCTAGGCACAGAAGAGAGTCGTTTAGGTGGCCGATGGGGACTTGTTGATCGCAGGACATATAACGTGGACCGTCTACTGCAACTGTGCACAGACCACAACCTGTTTCTGGCTAGCACTAACTTTCGGCACAGTCATCGCCGATGTGCCACCTGGCGTCCTCCCTCTGCATCCCAAGCCTGGACTCAGATTGATCACATCGCGATCAGCTACCACTGGCGTGGTTGTGTACAAGACTGCCGCTCCTTTTGGAGTACCTATCTGGACTCTGACCATGCCTTGGTCTGCGCCAATCTTGCCTTACTTTTCAGTGGACAACGAAGTGACCGCCACCAACGGATTGATGTTAGCAAGTTGGTTGCAACTTCTGTTGGAAGTGAGTATCCAAACGAGCTAGCTTCTAGGCTAGCTACCACTCCACCGAAAAGTATAGATGAGCATTGGTTGCAATTGCATGACGCCATGAAAATGGCGGGAACAGTCAGTTGTGGGTTTGCGAAACGTCCCGCTTTTAAGCACTGGGTTTCTTCTGGTTCCTTACAACTCATTGAAGCCCGTCGGTTTACTGCGAATGACCGTGAGTTTGACCATAAACGAAGGATGTTACGTAAGGAAATTGGGCAAAGCTTGCGTAAGGACCGAGAAGCCTGGTGGTCGAAGCGTGCTAATGAGCTGGAAGCAGCAGCTGCATCTGGTAATTACCGGAAGCTCCTCCAACTCATCCCAACCACTGGCAGCAAGAAGTCTGGTGTGAGCGAAATAATCTGTGAGGATGACGGGATGCCAATCACTAACATCCATCGACGTCTTGGACGATGAGCAGAATCCGTCGAAAAGCAGTTCAACTGGCCTGCTGCTCCGGCAACATTGGTCAGACTGTCCTGCCCTCCATGGCCGGTGACGACTGATCCACCAAATGAGGCGGAAGTCCGCAAGGAACTCCAACTCTTGACGCGTTACAAATCACCTGGCCCAGATGACTTACCTCCGGCTCTTTTTAAAGATGGTGGTGACTTTTTGACTAAGGAATTGACGACGTTGTTTACAAAGGTTTGGGAACTAGAGAGTGTGCCAACGTCATGGAATGAGTCGATAGTTGTCCCTATCTTTAAAAAGGGTTCACGTCGTTCCTGTAACAACTATCGGAGGATAAGTCTACTTCCGATTGCGTCCAAGCTATTGGCTTCCGTCATACTTCGTAGGTTGTTCAAAACCCGAGAAACATTGCCTCGCGAGGAGCAGGCTGGGTTTCGTTCTGGTCGAGAATGTATTGATCATATCTTCACCCTCCGCCAAATGTTAGAACACCGTCATACTCGTCAAAGGCCAACAATCTTAGTGTTTCTTGACATTAGGGCTGCCTTCGATTCGTTGAACAGGACTGTTCTCTGGGATTGTCTATTGAAGAAGGGTGTGCCTGAGAAGTTTATTAACATCTTAAAGGCCCTATATACAAACACCTCAGGTAGAGTGAGGGCATACAACCACCTCTCTCCATTGTTCCATTCGAGCAGTGGGGTTAGGTGGGGTTGCCCAATCTCACCATTCCTCTTCAACTTTGCCATCGATGACATTCTGGAAACAGCTCTGATGGATGTAAGTAATGGTGGTGTGGATCTGTTGCCTGGAGAAAGACTCCTCGACCTTGAGTATGCGGATGATATTGTCTTACTGTGCGATAATGCCCAAGCCATGCAATCCGCACTTAATCAGTTGGCAATCAGTGTCCGTAGGTATGGTATGTACCTTGCACCTTCGAAGTGCAAAGTAATTCTACAAGACTGGCAGGATTCTAATCCTGTACTCACCCTGGATGATGAGCAGATAGAAGTAGTCGAGAAGTTCGTGTATTTAGGTAGCTGCGTAAGTGCTGGTGAGGGTGTGAGTGATGATATCAATACACGTATAGTGAAAGCCAGAGCGTCTTATGCCAATCTGGGCCACCTTTGGCGCCTTCGTGATGTTAGTCTAGCTGCAAACGGTCGGATCTACAACGCGTCGGTGAGAGCAGTTTTGCTCTATGCTTGTGAAACCTGGCCTCTCCGAGTTGACGGTGTTAGACGACTCTCTGTGTTCGATCATCGTTGTCTCCGAAGGATTGGTGACATCCAGTGGCAACACCATGTTAGTAATGCAGAGGTTCGGCATCGTGTGTTCGGGCACAGAGACGATAATGCAATCGATGTCACCATCTTGAAACACCGACTTCGGTGGCTTGGACATGTTCTACGAATGTCGTCCCAGAGAATTCCTCGTCGTGCATTATTTGCCGACTCTGGGACTGGTTGGAGAAAGCGGAGAGGTGGTCAGTATATGATATGGTGTCGTGGTATGAAAGAAAGCTGCAAAGGACTGGCTTCTGTCGGTCCTTCACGACTCCCTGGTTGGGGTCCGAGAGATGGTGCAACACAGTGGCTAGAGACGTTATCAGATATGGCTCAGATTAGAAGCCAGTGGCGATCCTGCTGTAACCTTCTTTTACTTTCTTTATAAAAGTGGTTGTAACTTCCTTAACTGAAAGATTTGTTCTGATTGTACCTTTTCGTTTCCCCCATTATGACTATGATTATTACTATACTCCCTTAAACCAATCTCTTTATTATTGTTTTTTTTTTAATATTTTTTTTCACGTTCCTCTTTTTTTTCTTCTTAAATTCTCATTGTTTTGTGTGGCGCATATATATTTGGCGCACTCCTGTACCAATATATATGTGTTCAAATAAATAAATAAATAAATAAATAGTTTTTAAAATTATTTCATAGTAAAAATAAAAGATAAGATTCATCCTTCTGTGTACCAACTAACAAGACCTCATAGTCACTTAATTGTCAATTGAGTTACTCCATTAAATATAAATTAATGCTAAATAGTTAGTCGTTTTAATAAAACTAGATAAAGTAATAACAATATGAAGTTTATCTAGTTGATCTGTGTTTCTAAATCGTATATACCTTAACAGGTTAATACGTATTCAAACTGTTCAAAACGTATTGCATTAATACATGACAGGTCTTTGTCTTCATGCTGCATAACCTACTTTTACTTGAAAACAGGAACCAAATAAACTCAAAAACAGTCAACTCACTTGATCGTACTCCTTAGCATGATCGATGTCATGTAAAAGATTTTCACGATTAATTGGTTTCGAAGAAGCAAACATGTTAGCCTGGAAGCACGAATCAGAAAATTTGCTAGAATTCACATCTGGAGGTGAACTGTTCCTGAAAGGTAGCTTTTCTGAAGCTATACGAGAGTCCGAGAATGTAGATGTTGGTGAGCTGTGAGAAAGCACTTTACCAGGAAATCTTATGAACGGTTCAGGAGAACTACTAAGAGCACCTCTACTAACGGGATTTATAGAATCGACCCCGATATCTTCATCATCGTCATCATCTGGTGGCTCGCTTGGTGTTCGAGGTCCACGTTCACTTACTTTTGCATCAATGAAATCACGTTCGCTATCGAATTCACATCTTTTTGGTGTATTTGTGTAAGGTGATAGGGGTTGATTGTAATCATGAAGAACCTCAGGTTTCATGTTCAATGTTGTAATTTTTTGCAGTAATCCATCAGAACTTTTTACGTCAGAGGATGGCCTTGACTCATTGTGAAGATTTGGGAGCGTTATTAGAAGTCGGTCAGGACTAATCAGAGTTGGTGGGATTATAATTTCTAAATTATCAATATTACCGTTTGATTGATCTAGCGGCTCTTTCGTCTGCTTATGATTTCGTTCCGTAGCGGGTGTGAGGGCTGGCAGACCACGACGTCGACGATATTCAGAGAGGGAAACACGAACTTTACGTATCTCTTGCAATCGCAACTCTTCAGCTTGTTGCTTTACTGTAGCTTTCTTCGGAGGAAGCTACCAAGTAAGAGAAATGCATTAAAAATCTAATCAATTGAACATAAACAAAGTAGAATTCTTAAGATTTTGATTTGATGTTCACCGGTCACAATGAAAAAAATCATTATTCTATGACTGAGATTTGATAAAAATATTCACAACTACTGACCCTTACGAACCGACACGCGATACTTTTTATCTGTAAATTGTTTCCGTAACAAATTTAGCAAGTATGTTACTACTACTGTTTTTTAAGTCATGGAGAACTGTGTTGACGCGACATATCACAGCTACTTACTATATAAAATATATCTACTGTTTTTTGACTAAGATACAGATGAATTTTCAGCACTGGGACAATGGAGTAAATTTTCATCATAAGCTGTTAAAACGTACGCTGTAATGTACGTTAAGTAATAAAAAGAAAAATGTATACATGTTAGGTTTCACATTCTTTAAATCCAGAAACAAATAAATACATGCGCAGACCGACTACTCGTAGACCTTCAAAGTAGAGGTTAATCAAGTATACATTATTTTACTAATGGTTGTGTACATTGGACAAACTGTTAGCACCTGAAAAAACTGAAAGACAGACCTAAGATACAGAATATTAATATAAGTGTATGCCCTGATACGGGCGAGGGTGGGAAGAGTCACCTCTCCCTCTCGAAATGCCCTCACATGGCCACACATATACAGCCATTGCCATGGAATTTCTACACACTGCCTTCTCGTGGCGGGGGTGTAGTTTATGGGATTGAGAGAACGAAAGGCGGATGTCCGGCGCTTTAACCTAGTCGGTCGACACAGAGGGTCCACCTAGGAAAGTTGGGAAATCCTGATTCCAAATAAATGGTGCACATGGGCTCCAGTATCATGAAGGACAAATGGCGTATTAACCAATTATTGGTCACCGACTACCATGGGACTGCATCTCCTGACGTTGGTCCACTGCCTTGTGGACCAGACCTTTAGGTCGAAGGCTCCAGGCGTGGCACCCTAAGGAAACCACCTGATTCGGTCTGGGCACCCGGACAGTATCACAGCCCACACACACATTAAGTGACTTGTGTGGCGCATATGTATTCGGTGTCGCTTTGTACCAATATTTATGTGTTCAAATAAAATTTTAAAAAATAGTTAGTGTAACAATTTTCCTTATTCTACGCAACGAGCTTCAAAAAAGAAACTTACAGGAGCCAGATGAGTTGATAGACCATCGCAAAACTCAGGATCTTCTTGTGACTCTGAAATAACTTTAGATTCTGGATTGCAAACCACCTGTTCATCATTTGGATTGTTCGCTAAACGATCAGACAAAACTGTGACGCTTTCTTTTTTGAGATTATCATCGCTTTCGAAATACGTACAAATAGGTAAGTCTTCAGAGATCCCGGAAAGTCGGGAGATAATCCTCTTTTTCGGATTAACTGGCGTAGCACATGAATTTTGCATGACTAAAGATGAATCTGATTTAGTGGATAGTGAATGATTAATTGAGTGGGAACAGTTTGAAAAATTATTGTTAGATAATTCGACATCTTCCTCCATTAGAGCCTAAAACAGTATAATCAAAACCGTTGAAAATAAATCGAAGACGTGATTCGATAAGGAGGCATTTTCCAAAACAAAACACTTATTCTCTATTAGCTCATGTTTTTTTCCACTAATGAAGCTGTTGCTCAGTGCTTCTGGTATTCAGTTTCCATCAATTAGATGTGTTTGAGATCAGCTCCGTTTACTAAGATTTAAGCGGATAATAGATTATAAGATATTAAACCCCAAATATAGTTTGCAGCCAAATGGGCTTTTCGTATACACGTCGAGTCTCTTCAGTCACTAGGACACTGACTAATATAACACATTATCGCTCAAAATGTTTATAAAACAGGGCTTTTTAGTGCCTTTACCACACAAACCTGTAGTCTGTGTACTACATGTCGACGAAAGACTTCATGCGATTGGTTAATTCATCACGACAGAACAAAACGAAGTTTGAATTAATAAAATCTGATTTAAAACAACATACCATAGACAATAAGTATCCTCAGAATTTCGGTACACATTATTTATGCAGAAGAGGAAGCTAATGATTTGACCACAGGATAATGATGAACTCCGATATTACTGAAAGTGTGGATGATCGACACTCCTAGAATGTTTAAGTGAGAAGCCTAAGGAACAACTGCCTGATTTCAGTCGCACACAATTCCTAACAAACACTTTTCCAGTTCCGTAGTGTGAAATTTACATTTTTAGATGTTAACATCCACAGTGAAAATTCACAAAGCCAATAGGTGTTAATTTTAGCCTTCATATTTTCAAACCTCTTCTTTCATTTGAAAGAAAGCCAAGATGGCATTCAGCAAGGTTAATAATACGAATGTTGAAATGATGACTTGGACAGAATATTACTATTTAAAAAATAGAGAAAACTAACATTAAAGAAAGTCAAAACCGAGATCAAGATCGTTCCAGCTTTTTTTAAACAAACTGAAACTCAATGATGATCACATTACATTTATTCCCTCACCTAAAGCCTAAAAGAATGTTACAACTAAGGATAAAAAAGTTGACTAAATTACTAAGCGTGACTTTATTTTCAAGACATTCGAAATTTAGCAATAACACTTGTACACTGAAAATTCCCTTGAAATTTTAGATTAACATACCCGAGATAACCACCGTTTCTTTGTAGGTCTGGGAGTTTGGTGCAGAAATGGTTGTGTCAAACAAGATGTTGACATATCGTCAACAGATGTATAAACATCTTGTCGAGTGTCGGTTACTGTTTTTCCAGATATTTCATCATGAATTGTTGAGAACAAGGAATGCATATCAAGTGAACGAGTCCTGCTAAATTTAGCCATTGGATCTTTTTCTCGAGTTCTATAAACTATAAAACCACAATCAGCTTCAGAATCGAGAGCTTGTTGATTACTATTGATCTGATTAGATGATTCATTACCACTCGTAAAAACTGTCGTATCACAACCAGAGGCGATACTGAATTTAGACAAACTGGGTGATAAATGCTGAAGACAACTATTTGGGTTACGATCATTTTTTGATGATTCACTTTTAACACCCAAAGCTCCAAAAAGTGTAATTCTTATATTTGATCCATCTTTAATATGATTACCCGATGACATATGACTTTTATCAGACATATTCTCCATGTCTGATGAGGTGAGTTGTGATACTTCCTGACGATCATTTAATTCAGCGATACGTCGAAGTTGCATTTGAAGCCAACGGTCTTCGCGTGAACCACCTTGATCCACGGATGATAGGCTATCAGATAACATAGCTGCTTGGGAACGCCGCCGTCTCTGTTTGTGACTGACAGAACAGCGTTTTTGGTACTTAAACTTGGACCCAGTGAATTGTTTTAACTGCTTTCTTTGAAAACATGTATCGCTTTCTTCTGAAATATCTTGATTACAAGCCTTGGATGGAGATATACTTCTATTTTGTTTGATATTTTGTGATAAACCAGAACAATGATTTGATTCACAATCAAACAGCTCAGGCTTTTCAAAAATGTCTGTAGGTTCTACATGATCAGAGTGGGTCTCATCGGTGATAACATTTTTAATATCTTTATCACATTCTAATGCTTTTGAGTTAATATCAGAACTTCCTCCAGTCTCCATTGCACCATCTGTTGACTTAACATCGTTATTGTCTGATACTGAGTCAGGTTCAGGAGATTTTTCAGGGGGAGAAAACTGGTTTGAGTCATTTCTAGTGCAATCAGTGTTTTGACTATTTTTTAAACTGATCGAAGACACGCGTTGCTTTAATCGTTTTTTTTCCATACGCTCTATGCGACGTAATACTTCAGCCATCCATACATCTTCCTTTGATTTCTAAATAATAAGATACATGATTTTATACTTTTAGACAGCAACTTTAACAAATGAATATATATGATGAATCTGAAAACATCAACAGTTATAAAAATAGTATAAGTAATAACATCTGATACAATCTGAAAACCGAATCATAATGATTGTGCAATAAATTCCCGTTTTGGTAATAACTATTCCATTTTACGGATACCAAAAAAAGTCAATTAGTATACTTAATTTATCATTCAGAAAGTAATTTCAATTGTTTGCCTGTTGTAATATTCTTATGAAAGTACACGAAATCTCATAAAGATTCCTTTTCAAAATTGTCGAACGCGTTGACAACTTCACTTATTTTGGAAGTGTGATCATCCCTAATGAGTTGGTGTCTGACGAAATCTCTTCACGGATTCAGAAAGCTCGTTTGGTTTTTGCCAACTTACGTCACCTATGGCGAAGGGGAGATACTCATCTAGCAATTAAGAGACGAGTATACTGCGCGGTAGTTCACTCTTTTCAACTTTACAGATGCGAAACGTGACCATTAAGAGTAGAAGATACTAGTAAGCTACTAGTATTTGACCACAGATGCCTTAGAAATGTTGCTCGCATCTGCTGGGATCACCGGGTAAGTAAAAGTGATGTTAGACACAGGGAATCAGGGAATGATGGTAAATCAGTTGATTAGGTTGTGAATCTTCATCGACTGAGATAGTTGGACCGTGTTACGTATGCCTGAACACTGATTACCACGACGTGCAATGCTAACCGGTGTTGGGGATGGTTGGAAGAAAGTTAGTGGCAGCCAATATAAAACGTGGCATCAGTCCTTGAAGTCACTAACTTCTGCTCTGAGGTATGTTGGTAGATGCAGACGACTTGTTTGGGGTCCGCGTGATTATGGTTGACAATGGTTGGAGACTCTGGGTGTTATGGCACAGAGTCGATCACAGTGGCGTCGGTGTATACACTTTGATTTTAAACTGTGAGATCAAAGTTAATTGATTCCTTTCTTTCTATAAACTAATTCTTTCTTCCTGTATCATATCCTTTTATGAAATTTTCTTTTACTATTAATGAAGTAACTGCTCCTATGAATTTGGTGTTTTTCTTGTTGTGCTGATGAGGTATGGAAATCTCGAATGATGCATATACGTGCCTGGTCCTACATTGTAGCTGACTGACTGACAAGAACAGATATTTTGAAGGTGATAACGTGTATACAAAGCACTAAACTGAACTGAATAGCATTCTGTTTACCTTCGTTTAGAAAGCGAAGACTCTAATCTAATGAGTACAAGCTTTATATGAAATGTAATCATATATTAACTAAAATTATCATTAGAATACAACTGGTATCTATTTTACACGCTATCCCGTAGTAAGGTTCTAAGGTCAATAGATCAAGAGAGTCCATTATGGTATTCAATAACCTCTGATATTTACACTCAAAATATGAATTATTACTTTTCATACAGGAGCTTGCGTAGAATCGTGTACAGACCAATAAGCATCAGTGTGAAGTGACAGGTTTAGTGAGTAAATATAAACTTCCGACTAGATTCAGGATTGTTGAGAACAACCTTTGAGAATCTCGTGTTTCTATAAGTCAAGTTAGAGAATACATATGTCATGACCAGGCTATATTGTAGTATAGTAGAGACAGTTAAGTTAGCTACAATGAAGATGATGATTTAATTTTCGATGACGAAATAAACAGAAAAAGTTGAACCACAACGACTAACCTTGTCTTCTTTTTCTTCAAGTGAAGTACTTCTTTTGCGTGATTTAGAAACATGACCATCGAAGGTGCTCATCTGTGAACGCCGTTTTCCACGGTCAACAAGTGATGATGAATCAGCCTGAGGCAAAAGATAAAGTTTTAACTAATTGACATCCCACAATAAATTAATTAATAAGGGTACTTGGAGACGAAGTGCTTGGTGAAACGTCAAGGATACCACTCCCTGGAGAATTCAACACTGGTTATTGGAAAATGAGTACATTAACTAGACTCTTTTTCTTCAGTTACGTGAAATTCATATAGTTACGATATATAATCATCAACCAACATTTTTTACTACGAAAAATCAGTGATTGTGGACGTTAAGTAAAGATGAGGTGAATATAAAAGTGAAATACTCTCTAGGTTATAGTACCTTATCACGAAAGATATATGTGGTGCCACTGAAATAACTGAAAACTAAATGAGTATATCAGAACCTGGATCATATGTTGACTTCAATTTCAACCCTACGAGGGCAGATAAAGAAGTTTTATGAAAACAATTCTACTATGAAACGATAGACACCTTCCCCAAATATACGAAATAAGATTAATTAGTTTCTGGGTTCCATAAAACGAAATGGTTAACATGTGTTACCAATATTTAACCACCGCAGCCTGACGACTGTATGAGTGAATTTTGGTTACGCTGATAAATAATGTTTGGATTCCAATTTGATGTTTAGTATGCGTGGTCCGGTCTGATGTACTGTCTGCGTTTGTTAGACCTTTTAATAAGTGTCCCCACCTCTTGGATTATATTACAGTTAATGACCGATTATGGTCAGTTTTATAAAATAATCCCGTTTACACAGAAATTAATTGCATTTCGTATTTACAATAATGAGAATAATGTTCAAAACCAAAAGGATGTGATGACTATCCCGATTTTCAGTCTAAAAACTGTCTGTTTACGAAGACGGTATCCAGATTTTATGAACCTTGATTACAAGCGATATTTAATAAACTCGACATCATGTTAAAGTTCTGTGCATATAATAACAGCAATAAACCTGGGTGAATAGTAATAATCAACTAAAAAAGGAATAATTTTTAAAAATGTTGTTTAGGAAAAGCACTTACAGATTTGCGCTTAAAAATATGACTTTCGTGTATTTCAGCTTTTACATGGTCCAGATCAGGTGATCTAGGAGAATTATTTGAGGTATAAGACTCTTTTGTTTCTTTAGAATTAAGACGGTCCTGACGGGAGTTAGACTGTATATATTTTCGACATACTGATCTATCTGTTAACTTTTCTGGTTGTACTTCATATTCCGGTTCAGTGTCAGCATCTAAATCCTCTCCCAATAACTCATTATTCGACTTACAGCTGATATCCGTGTTATCAGTGACTTCTCCTTGATTTTCTATGTTGGATGACTTTTGTGGAGAGTCACTTGCTTTAACAGGAACCGATCGTAATCTATCTAAACATTCTATTTCGCAAGAGAAACCACTTCTACTAGGAAAGTTATGCGAATCTCTTTTCTTATCTACATTTACAATACTATCACTAGGTGATGACACTGGATGTTGACCACTGTGAGAACAGGAATTACGTTGTGAACGACGTTTTCTGGCAGTTGACAAGGATTTAGAATGGGACTTCCTAAGGTACACCATTCTGGAAGACAGTCGCTCTGTTTCACGTTTGCTACGCACTCCAAGAGAACTAGAACTTCTTAATCGCCCCCGTCCACGACCTCTCCGATGAACAGCTTTACGAACTCCACATGAAATGCCTGATTTATTTAAGTAACCACGAGTAGTTCGGTTAGGTCCTGCTTGATGTGATCCTGAAGTTCGCCTACAAAAAAAGTTAGAAAAGGCTGGACACCAGTTTTGAACAAAAATAAACATCGGCAAGAAACCACATAATAATATGTCATAAGCTTGGAACCACGTGGTTGCGTAAAATACTACTTTGAAGACGCTTTAAAAGGACAAATACACAACAGCCGTAAATCGTTACAACGATGAATATATGTAATACATAACACCCATGAAGAATGAATAATAAACGAAATAAATTAAATATAAAAAAATCTAACATTCTAAAACTTTACATGGTTGTAAAGTAGTGTCAGAATTTTAATCTAATTGTTTTACCAAACATACTAATTTAAACTGGTCCTTGTTTTAATTTATGCAAATTATGTCGAGAGCTTGCAGAAACATTGTGACCATAGGAATGGAGACAATCCAATTTGTAAACGAGTGATTGATATTTTTTTAATTTTCGTGTAAGACATTTTTTGGGAACATTGGCTAAACTCTACATCTACTACACTAAATTTAGGTGCAATAACTTTGTATTCTACTCACTCGTGAAATGTTTATGAAAGTAATACATCAGATGAGGTTATACTAAACAGGTGCCCTTTGACAATTATGGAAATGAACTTGAGAAATTTTTATTCGCTTATAATGAATTAAAAAACAGGTAGAATGAATAAATAATTTGTAGTGAAATGCGAAATTAGTTTTCCGGAATTTATGACAGGATCGAAAGGTTTTTTTCAGTAAACTTCAGACCGGAAGACTAGAACTTATATTTTTGCCGTCGAAAAGTCTTTAGTCAAGAACCACAATTTACACAGACGAACAAGATGTTTGCGAATGAATTTGGAAACTCAGATATAACCACTTTGTAGTTGTACACTTCATTAGACAAATGATTCTAAGTGGTTGCTGAACACATAAAAGGTGGGATAGGATTTGATACCGCAACACTAGGTTGAATATATAGGCTATTTAGCCATACAGTAATTCTCAATCAGTCATAAGTGATGTAGAACCTGACACATGTATCGATTGAAGCTACCACACTACATCACTATAGAGAGATAAAATAATCAAAATAAATACTAAAGTGGTAGTAATAACGATAACAAGAAAAACTAGGCATCGAGAACATGATTCAAGAAGAATGAATGAATTCGTAGGATGAATCCTATGATATAGCTTCACAACTCAGGATCCAGGGAAAGACAGAGTAAATGAATCTGCACCATTAAGACCACTTCTGGGACATGTCACCCAACGTCTTGAACTATCAATCACAATAATCACATGCATTCCAACCAAATAGTATGTACCTATCCACATCGCTGAATTCGACAGTTATGGACTTCATAGACTGATGCTACGTTTTGATTTGGAGGCCCCAAGCTCTCTTCTAACTCGCTTTTTCAGCCAACATAAGTCCCAGAGGTGGGTGGGTGTGAACAAGAAATGTTTTAACCAACTAAATCGATGAAGATCCATAATCTTGTCAACCGCTCTAGCATTATCACCTATGACCCTAAGTCTAATATAAACATTATTTACCCAGTGATTCCAGAACATACAGGGAATGTTCCGAAAGCACTTATGACCAAACATTAGTGACCTAGACATGTTTTCTACTTGTAACGACCAGGTATTACGGACAAAAAGTAAAACAGAGTAAAATGTTGGGTATTGTTCTACCCTTCGTTGATGGACGAATATCTTACCTACGCAACACGCGACCCAAACTTTCAAAAGCCAAGGACTTCTGAATCTGTAATATATAATAACAGACCCCACATCTGGCCTTTAGCTCCACTTGGAGTCCCTCTGGGGGCTACTGCCGGTCCCAAACCCGGATAAAGGAGGAGGGTTGGGCGTGGGGTTAGCGACCCCATCCCGTAGAAAACTAACTCGCTAAAAAACGCTAACTAGAAAAAATTATTCAAACTTTTTAAACTCTGCCTTGGGAGTCAGAAGGTCTTCATTAAGAAGATCTATGACGCCTCATGATGAAAGCCGATTTCCTTCGGAAGTCAAGAGGTCGATGCCCCTTCTGACAACCAGAGCAACCATTTATTTAGGTACATGGAATACTCGTATAATGTGGGAGAGTCTTCCAAATTGCTGCGGAAATGAGGAGATACAAGCTGGAGGTGCTTGGGTTCAGTGAAACACATTGGACGCAAGCCGGACAACAACGACTAGCTTCAGGGGAGCTTCTGCTATACTCCGCCCATGATGAAGAAAATGCTCCACATACACAAGGAGTTGCATTGATGCTGTCCAAATAGGCATAAAATGCACTTACAAGATGGGAATCTCATGGACCAAGGATCATCAAAGCCTCCTTCAAAACAAACAAAGCATTACAATGAACGTCATTCAATGCTGTGCGCCTACCAACGATTACAATGAAGACGCTAAAGATCAATTCTACAATAGGCTGCAGTCAATAGTCGAGAAGTGCCCAACAAAGGACCTGACCATTCTGATGGGAGATTTCAATGCCAAGGTTGGAGTGGACAACACTGGATATGAAGACGTCATGGGACGACACGGACTGGGAGAAAGAAACGAAAATGGTGAGAGATTTGCAAACCTATGTGCCTTCAATAAGCTGGTCATAGGCGGCACCATATTCCCACATAAACGCATACACAAAACCACATGGACTTCACCGGATCACACTACACAAAACCAAATCGACCATATTTGCATCAACAAAACGTTCAGGAGGACTATAGAGGACGTGAGAACCAAGAGAGGAGCTGATATAGCATCAGATCATCACTTACTGGTCGCCAAGATGAAATTGAAACTCAAGAAGCACTGGACAACGGGGCAGACAATATCACAAAAGTTCAATACGGTCTTTCTTCAGGAAACTAACACACTCAAGAAATTCAAGATAGTCCTCAGCAACAAGTTCCAGGCCTTTCATGATCTACTCAATGGAGAAGGAACTACTGTGGAGAGCAACTGAAAGGGGATCAAAGAGGCAATCACTTCAACATGTCATGAGGTCCTGAGTCACAAGAAGCACCATCACAAGGAATGGATCACTGTTGATACACTGGATAAGATTCAAGAAAGGAGGAAGAAGAAGGCAGCAATCAATACCAGTCGAACAAGAGCAGAAAAAAAACAAGGCACAAGCTGAATACACAGAAGTGAACAAACAAGTGAAGAGGAGCATCAGAACTGACAAACGTTAATATGTGGAAGACTTAGCAACGACGGCGGAAAATGCTGCAAGAGAGGGGAACATGAGAGAACTGTATGACACGACAAAGAAACTTTCTGGAAATCACCGTAAACCAGAACGACCAGTGAAAAGCAAAGAAGACAAGGTAATCACCAACATTGAAGAACAACGAAGGTTGATAGAACACTTCAAAGAACTCTTAAATCAACCAGCCCAACTGAACCCGCCCAATATCGAAGCAGCACCCACGGACCTCCCAAACAATGTTGGCTCACCAACAATTGAAGAAATCAGCATGGTCATCAGACAAATCAAGAGTGGCAAAGCACCAGGACCAGACAAAATTCCAGCGGAGGCACTGAAAGCAGACGTACCGGCAACTGCAAGGATACTCCACATTCTCTTCAATAAGATTTGGGATGAGGAACAAGTACCAACAGACTGGGAAGAAGGACTTCTGATCAAAATACCGAAGAAAGGCGATCTCAGCAAGTGTGATAACTACAGGGGCATCACTCTTCTCTCAATACCGGGAAAAGTCTTCAACAGGGTATTGTTAAACAGGATGAAGGACTCCGTAGACGCCCAACTTCGTGACCAGCAGGTAGGATTCCGTAAAAATAGATCGTGTACAGACCAAATCGCAACTCTACGGATCATTGTGGAACAATCAATTGAATGGAATTCATCACCCTACATCAACTTCATTGACTACGAAAAGGCATTTGATAGCGTGGACAGAACAACACTATGGAAGCTTCTTCGATACTACGGCGTGCCTCAGAAGATAGTCAATATCATACGGAATTCCTATGATGGATTAAACTGCAAAATCGTGCATGGAGGACAGCTGACAAAGTCGTTCGAGGTGAAGACCGGTGTCAGGCAATGTTGCTTACTCTCACCCTTTCTCTTTCTCCTGGTGACCGACTAGATCATGAAGACGTCAACGTCTGAAGGGAAGCACGGCATACAATGGACATCTTGGATGCAGCTGGACGATCTAGACTTCGCAGATGATCTGGTCCTTCTATCCCAAACGCAACAACAAATGCAGAAGACGAACAGTGTAGCAGCAGCCTCAGCAGCAGTAGGTCTCAATATACACAAAGGGAAAAGCAGGACTCTCCGATACAACACAACATGCACCAATCCAATCACAATTGACGGAGAAGATTTGGAAGATGTAAAAACCTTTACATATTTGGGCAGCATCATTGATGAACAAGGTGGATCTGATGCAGATGTGAGGGCGCGGATCGGCAAAGCAAGAGCAGCATATTTACAACTGAGGAACATCTGGAACTCGAAGCAACTGTCAACCAACACCAAGGTCAGGATTTTCAATACAAATGTCAAAACAGTTCTACTGTATGGGGAGGAAACCTGGAGAACTACGAAAGTCATCATCCAGAAGATACAGGTGTTTATTAACAGTTGTCTACGCAAAATACTTCGGATCCGTTGGCCGGACACTATTAGCAACAACGTACTGTGGGAGAGAACAAACCAGATCCCAGTGGAGGAAGAAATCAGGAAGAAGCGCTGGAAGTGGATAGGACACACATTGAGGAAAGCACCCAACTGCGTCACAAGACAAGCCCTCACATGGAATCCTCAAGGTCAAAGGAAAAGAGGAAGACCAAAGAACACATTACGCCGGGAAATGGAAATAGACATGAGAAAAATGAACAAGAATTGGATGGGACTAGAAAAGAAGGCCCAGTACAGAGTGAGTTGGAGAATGCTGGTCGGCGGCCTATACTCCATTAGGAGTAACAGGCGTAAGTAAGTAAGTAACATCCGGCCTTTAAACACACTAAGAGTACCCAGATAATTCACTCCGCATTCTTATTACTCAAAATCACTAACTATAAATTTTGGTACTTTTAGATAAAGGATATACCTTTTATATATTATCTATAAATAATTATGTGTAGAAATAAGCACAAACTTGCTCCGTATTTCTTTTGGGACTTTTGAAACTTAATATTAGCATGTCAGTTAGTCTGAAACATTTAAAATTATGAACAATTTTAACCTCTAGAAACAACTCAACATTAACTTTAAAGTATGAACAAATACGAGGTAATTTACTGAAAATGAAACCATTGTTGGGAAGATTCAGAAAACTCAAAAAAGAGCCAAGAAAGGCTCTGAAAACACTGAGAAGCATCTTATTCAATCAGCGTTCACTAGAAGTTTTGCCAGAAACATTTAGAAAGTGAAAAGTCACATGTCTAGTTTCTGATTGGGTGATTACTTATGCCGCCGCTATGTTTAGTAGCATTCCAGAACTTTTCGGAAACCCAGACATCTAAAATACTATAAAAACCCTAGATTTTCTGTACATAAACGAACCTTTGGAGTAAAGCGTTTTCTTATATATTTCGCGCCTTTTCTCTCGTGTTCAAGTCACTGTGTATATCTAGCCTGGGAGTTACTAGAAGAGCTTAGGAACCAAATCTAGAGTTCAATTAGCAAGGCTTATCACATGTAGACTGAAGAAATTTAACTCCTTGTCACGAAAACAAAGGACATGAAAGTCACGATGAACTTAAAGGTATAAAATATTCTTACTCATTCGAAATAGGACTTGGAAGGTAACGGCCTGTTCGACTAATGGAGAAGTTCCTCACAGTGGTATTTATGGGAGATTTAGGATACAAAACTGACTGTTCATCGGAAGGATCCTTGTCATCGTAATGGGACTGGGAGTTTTGCAACAGACTAAAACCTCGAGAATGACCGTTGACCCCATATGAGCGGGGTGAATGTGGTAATTTGCGAGTGCACACCAACGAATGGCGAGTCGAACTTCGCAAAGGGTTGCTCAACTGATTCATTCTTTGGAACCAACGGGTAATCGGACAGCCTTTAAGAATACATGAACACTTAACAAGATATCGACAGGCTGTATAGTCAAAATCAAAAGGTAGAGTTATCTCGGATGACTTTGGAATAACCCGTGATGCAACAACGACGAGACGAAGATGAGGGACGGGTTCATTATGTTGATCATTTGAAAAGGAAATGCAGTGGCGGACCTAAAAGGAAAATAAAAAATCCGTTTTAAAGTCATTTGGGGACGAGTGATAGCATACGAAAAATGGACAGCTATTATTCGTACTATGTAGGAATTTGAAATACCTGAAATAGCAGTAGTATAGGAAGTATAAGTCAGTCATGGACAACGTGAGAACTGATACGAATCCGTACTTTTCTAAGTTGCCAATACTTACGTCAACACAGGGAAGGATAATATTACCAAAATGAAAATATGAGGGATAACTAAAATAAAATAGAAAACCAAAAGTGAGGAGTAACGAGTATGACTATACCAAGGATCTAGGTCAGAAAGTTTTTATCCACTAATGAGCCAAGGGTAAGCTGATGATGTCTTTATGGATTGATTTCATGACCTAACCATTTTACTAGTGAGTAGTAAACGTTCTTGGAATACTGTTGTTCTTTCCTTAGTGGTTCGTGGAAACTATCAATTGGATCTTTAGAATGAATCAGTCACTAAATTGGAGTGTGTAGGCTCGTTCTTAAATAGCGTCGAACTTTTGTTACATAACCTTGACTTTTTAGATATCCTGTGCGGAAATGACTAATTTTCGATGTTTTTATGAAAAGGAGTCTTATTAGTTTCTTTAGGACATAAATTATGGACTCTATAACTGGATAATTAGAATTTTAATCAGAACTAGAGTAAAGCTCAACTTTATCAATAAAACAAATTACCTCAGAGTTAGGCGTACATGACCGACGGATAAAGCGCGCTTCATTGCCATACTTGCGAGCATCAACACAGAGAGGTAACTTCGGCAAGGATTTGTAAAACAGTACAAACGGATTGTAACTAAAAGAAAATAACTAAAAAACAGTTACTTACTGTTTACGATAGTCGTACATATCGTTGTATTCACTGAGTAACAAACAATTACCACGGTACTCAATAATCGGCGTACGAGGACAAATGTCTTCATTTGCTATTAGGCCCTGAAAAATGGATTTGAATTTGAACTCAGGTATTAGAAATACTGAAAGATTCATCTTAATTGACAAATTTTAGGTAACAGATTTACACGAAATATCTCACCCTGCGGTTAAAGTCGAAACTAACAACCTGATAACGGAACAAACGCTCGAGATTAGAGGGAATTTCTTCGTTAAAAATGCCATCTATTTCGCCACAATCTGCTCCCATGCCAGTAAACAGAGGAAACAATAAACTGAGTTTTTTACAAACACGACTTGAAAGATGTAGAGTTTGGGCTTCTTCATAAATATCTGATGGAGAAGATAGTACAGAGTCAGGTGCTGGACAAGGAGGGGTGGTATGGCACACTTCATTCATCTGGGTAAATGTATTTTGTACCTTATTATTTGGGCAATCTGTAATTAAACGATGTACAATGCTGCTATGACGAATTTGCACTTTATCGGACACAGGGATTGGATTACTTCCTTGTGTTTGACATACGTTTAATGAACCCTCCACGAAGCAGCTCTTTAAATCAGTGTTATAAGATGTCCGCATGTTTGACAAGTCATCATAGTCATCCAACACCGGAGGTGAGCTTGAAAAGCCCTCAATGCCTGCGTTTGCAGAGGATGATCCACCAGTGACTACAAGAAAAAAAATCCGAAAAACCATATGATAGAGAAAACAAGTTTCGATAATAAGCATTGAAAACAGTAACTTCATGCAAAATTACAAATACATATTATGGTGCTATGTCAACCACTTCATTGAAAAATTTGAAAAATTATGAGGCTGGGAATGGAGATAATATCTGAAGCTGATGTGTGAACGAAGACTCAGATATTGGTTGTCACCATTCAACTAAATAACACTGCAAGATCCAACCTCCACAGAAAATTTGAATATAGTCTATGGTGAGTAGTGAACCAACATTCGTAGGATGTGGCACAATTACAACATAATTTTAAGAACATATGGGTAGAAAATAAGGTCCATCAATCAGTTATAATCAACACAGTCACAAATGTCCTCCAGCCCAAACGTCATTACCAAATCGGCACAGGAAGATAAAAAATAAGAAGGCAAATAGCCAAAATATAAAAATAGTTGTATCAATGATAGTTAAAAAGAGTAAATACTGGGGAACTCTTCAAAAGTATAAATCTCAAGAATAAAGTCTGAAATAATAGATAAGCTCAGGATTTGGAGGAAGAGAAAACGAAATGGCTAAAGGCATTTTTAGAGATATTTTACCTATAAAAAGCTAATTCAGTAACTAAGACAAGTTTTCGTTCACATTGTTGAGTTTTGAGAACACATGTTTACTTCCATGTTGCATACCAATAGCTTGCAACTTTCAACCGCAAATCCATCTTTCATTCTCGAATCATGTTTCATTTGACGAATTTTCCATGCTACCACTGACACTACTCCCATAGCATTACCTCTGATAACTTTTCAGTGTTGATGTGATGTGGTAACCCTAACCGATGCACATATACCAGGTTTCATGTTGCTTACAATTGGTTGACTGAAAGATGAATTATCTTACTATATTCCAAGGTTTATAACATCTTAGTTTCTTTTAAAAGCAACGAAATTCTCTAAAAGATAAACTTGTGGTGGGAAACAGATTGCTTTTAATCATAGTAGAAGCAAAATTTTTATTCTGACAAATGCACTTTTTATCAAGCACATTGAATTTTACTATATAAAGGTCTCACGGTTTCTTGTATACAAGTTATGTTTCCAGGCAAATGATGACCAACGCTTCTTAAGTCGCAATGGTAGCTCCACATAGCTATCTAGGAGATACATTACTTTTGGTACTGCTGGGTTCTTTGAGCTTGTTAGTCTAATTGCGGATTCTTCGTTGACGTCTTGGACATTACCAGGGTTTACGTAGAAGTATGACAGAAGCAAACACCGACGATGTGCAGAACGGTAATGAGAGCTCTGTAATTAAACCAACTCAGAGTACCCAAAAACATCCAAGCTGAGAACCTCCTACATTACAAGATATGCTAATCAATTTTATCACCACTCAATAAAAGTGATAAGTTGTACAAATTATTCGATAACAGGTGTCCGTTTTGTATTTAGGATTAGTTCATAAACAAGTTTTGCTTTCAGAAATGAAAACGCGAGGTTTACCACCTATTTAAGTTACTACACTGTTTAGCAACACAGAAAAACCAATAAAGATGAAAATTCACAATAAACTAAAAAGCGGTACATGCACTGTCAAGGGAAAAAATAAATATGTAGTGTTCAAAAGGTCATCAGAGGAATTTTGGATAATTCGATTAGATTACGAACCTTAGCCAACCCATTCTAGGCTTTTCCAGTGACTGATAAACTCAATATTATTAACCCATTTACCAAGTACAGATCCACGTGGTTAGCCTCGAGTCACACTCTAAGTGTGAGGGTTATTTGTATTACTTGGTTTCCAAACTGAAGTAGTTGAATTTCGAACCTGAGACCTAGTGACCGAAAGTCAAACACCTAACTTATGACTCAGCATCCCACTACCCGACTGCTCCACGGAGGCGAGCTTTATACCTAGCGACTCAGTCGTTTGCCTTTTTACTGCAATATCATATGAACAACAAAGCGCTCCTACTTTTAAAGATCTCGTGACAATCCAAAGTTTCTCGACAGCAGTCTTCAAAAGTATTTTCGTGAAGTTGGGACTCAAATCTAATACAAAGGTATTTATTCAAGGAGCTCATGGAGCAGCAAAGGAGGACAGATGTATCCATGAAATTTCATCATTCTGCTAACCAAAAGAACACTAAGGGATATTACGCCTTGTAAATTGATTGCACGGTTGAATTTTGGAAAATACTGAGAATTAGACATTAGAATCATATGAACGCCTACTTTACTGACATTATCGTTAAACTAATAAACAGTACAAATAGAGTATATTCTTACGTGTTAACAGATCTTGTTTTCTTTTAGAGCTTCTTACAGATCGTCCACATGGACCATAGTTTGGAGGGCGGGCTACAGCAGAGCCATTTTCTGAAATCACACTAGAAACTAGACTGAACTCACCACACTGAACACCAGACATCCCTTGGCTTGCTGGGATGCAAACGTGAACTTGTCGATGAGTCACACCTCCGAGCGTATTTGTTAAGAAAACACGTCCTGAAGATGTATTTGTTCCTATAGGAGCACGAGAAATCCGGATGTTAGGAGTTGTGGTTGATCCAACACTGTTAAATGCAGTCAAATGAGGTCGCTGAGTAGCAACAGCTTTTGACTGTGTCTGGCATATTTCGCAAACATATGGTGTTGACAAGTGGTTTTTACCAGCAGATGAAATACATTCACTGTGATGCCAAATTCTGAAAAAGTGGTTAGATTTTAATATTTATGCTGAAAATATTTTACCTGCACTGATTACACTGAACGAGGTAACCATCCAAATTCGTGTTTCCACAAACGCAACGAACAGAATCCATACTATCAGTAGAAACTTGACGTGAAGCAGTTGTAGAAATTTGAAGACCAGGCAAACCAGTCCGTAAGATAACATGTGGTGTGAGGGATGAACTAACTCGATGAATCTGTAGGGGAGGATTTACATTCCCACCGGTAGTTGAGATCAAGATTGTTCGACTAGGCAAGGAAGAAACGTGACTTGTCGTTGTGACCAGGGATTGTCCGTTACTGGGAGAATTTAATTCTGAGTTGCACACGACAGAACGTTTAGTTGATGAGCACGACGCGTTTAGTTCAACCAAACCCATAGACTTAGTTGTTGAGACCGTGGAACTTTCTTCAAGAATCCAGTTGGTTCGCAGTGTAGACTGGAGTGTCCTGGACGTCTTTTCTCCTGAATCCTGTGGATTCTCATCCTTTGCTAATGCTAACTTTGCTAAAAGAGACAAACGATCATCAGGTTCAACAGATCTATTATGATCTGGATTTGGTTCGTAGGATGCATAATTGTGATCCTGAAACGAAGTTAGGTGAACAGCAGAAACTCACGTTATAAGGAAGTCCCCAACAGCCTTCCGACTCACCGTAAGTTACAGCATGAAAAGGATATTCGTCAGGGTCAGATTCACTACTAAAACTCGATATGAAGAAATAAACCTTACTCTTGATATGAGAAACAAACTCGTTTGTTCAATCTCTGCGTGTCGCACACAGATATTTCAGAACCGTCGTGACCTATTGTCACTGTTTGACCGATATCGGGGGCTTTGCTCGAGTAGTCGGTGGTTTCTACTGGAGAGTCTGGAGTATCTTCAATTATTGCATCCGACTCGGAAGAATCATTGAGCGAGCTACTCGGTCGACTTATAGAAAAATAGTTTAAGCTGTTGACTTGACGATGAGGATGGATAAGAGCATCCATCAGATTTACATGTGACACTAAACCTGAAACAATAGAAATTTTTCGCATACATAATGATGCAGCAGATCATGTTTGTATACACAAGTTACATTAGTACTAATAAACAACCATGATATTTTGAATAAATCCCCTTGGGTTATCAAGGATTACCATTATCTCAACGTAGGAAATACAGGTCAGACGACCGAAACTAATACAAATAGAAACATGTGTTGTTTTAACTAGAAAATATATCACAACTAAATGGAGCAATCCAAACAAGATTTACATTCATCGCAGTGATCATAATAGAATACTGATTAACCTAACGCTAAAAGACAACAAATCTAATTCAAGACTTCTTATGCATTTTGGATTCATCAAGAAAGTTATCTGTACTTATCATAACTAATCAACTTCAATAAAATAACAACGAACGCTTATATCTTCATTACATCACAAAGTAATCAAATCAGGCTACTTAGCTTGTAAAAACAAAAATAATTACAATGGATTCATTTATAGAGAGAAGAATGACTCACCTATCATTCCTTATCATCCAAAGCCATCCATAACGCCATCCCAAACAAAGGGACCCATACGATCAATTCTGTTGCCAAGTCTGCTTTGGCAACGATTCAAACAACGTATATAAAGTTTTGAATGTTTCAAATTGCAATACAGCAGGTCTGTGAGGATTTCAGCTTGAAGATATGATGAACGAAACAGCCACACTTCTAATTGATGGTTAAGATGTATGCGATACTTGCCTCATGGAAAAACAATGAAACTTTTATGATATGGTGTGGCCAGTAAAACTAATGAGGTCACCATTAATGTCAAAGACTTACAGGACTATTTATTTTGTGTAGCATTTTTTAAACCGAAAGGCATGAGCAACGATTAATAGGGTCCGAAAGGAGAGATGACAACAGTTTCAGAAATGTCATTTACAGTCATAGGTATTGGATTATGCTCTTGAACCAAATCAATTTTCGAGAAAACATTTGTGTCTTTCAAGGTTGTTGTCAGATCGTGGATGTGTGGCAGGGGGTAACGATCGATAGTGATTTTCACATTAAGTCTCCAATAATTACAAATCGGACGCCAGTCATCGCTGTCCGTTTTGGAGACCATGTGTAAAGGTGATGTGTATGAGCTTTTCGGGGGCCGGATAATTCCCAAGTCTATTATATCCTCTAATTCGCTCTAGGCTAAACTTAGCTTTCTAACAGCTGGTTAGAGTGTTTCCAACAATACAGGTGAGCCTGTGGTTCACTGATTCTAAGTTCTTCGAAAAAATAATTCAGCTGAAATCATGAGTCAATTGAAGCTAGACCACCATGGAAAACCTGGAAGCACTAGACAGCCGTTTCGTCCCAATGTGGGACTCCTCAGCAGTGCGCATACACGATCCAGCCTCTCACGAAATTCGAACCCAGGACCTATTAATCTCGCACACGAGCGCTTAACCATTAGACCACTGAGCCGGCATCCAACGGTGTTAATGTCTAACTTCAACCAATCCACGAAGTTGCGCCACCGTACACTATTGTCTTCAGTGAGTTGATATCTCACAACAGACCTGGTTAAAATCCACTGGTAACGGCTTCTCACTAGAACTCCAGTGCGCACCCAGTGTACAAAAGTACTTCCACTATACTCACTTGAACCGTCGTCGCCTTGGGTGTTGGGTCACAGACATAACCAATAGACTGTGTCCGACCAACCCGGCTTCAAAGTAACTTTAGGGAATATAACCTCATTACTAAAACGTCCGTGTACACATCAAGCTAATCAAATGTTTATTGTGTGAGACTCCGAATAACTATTAGGAACCTATTTGATCCAAGGACTCAACACAGTATTTTCATTATTTTTCATTCCGTGTTTTGATCACTTGTGACTAGTGGACATGCCCGCAGTTATGATCCAAATCACAAAGGGTGGTCATCACAGACTCACGGTCATGCATTCAATCGAGTTAGCTCAGGAACCCAACTTTTGGCTGGCTCATGTTGACATTTTCTTTCAAGCAACGTTTTGTTTTAACGCATATACATACCCGAAATGTCTAGACATCTTGTTTTACTTACGGATTACTAGAACGTTCTAGCAGGCTTAACATGTGTGGAGTCGAGCATTTATTGCTTGTAATTGCAAATTTCCTATTTGTATCTAATTATTTTATAAAAACGATGGAGCGATTCTTCATGTGTGATTCATTTACTTATTTAAAAAGTAGATTCCTCTCTGCTTCTGACTTGGAGATGGCTCAAGAGGTAAGTGAGTAATAACCTGATAGCCAAACATAGCATGAGAAAATCACACCCCATGAACACTGCGTTAGCTAGCTCGCTCGCGGTAGTTATTTGGCCATTTTTGTCTCATTCTCTTATCAGCTATTCGGTCATTAGCTCTGAATCCTATGCAGAGGACACGTACAATAATTCATGTAGGACAATTTGTAGTAAGAAGGTAAGTACTACCGAGTTACTGATTCTCCATTAGCCAGCCAAAAACGGAATGACATGCTTTGGATTAATAAATTGATCAATCCTAAATTCCTTTAAAAGTTGGTTCTAGGAAGATGTTGGGTAGTTAACAGTTGGCCAAAAACATCTTGACAATGTCAGCAAATTATGGCACAAGTATTTGTTTACTTCCTTATTTTCTATGTAACCTCTTGTTTTTAGCACTAAATATATCTTCTTCTTGGCCCAAATGGGTCCATCGAAAGATCATAAACGTGATGATGTCACAGGTATTCAGTGTTTGACAACGCTTCTACCAGTAACACCTTCTAATATATTTCGTTCCCACCCAGAGAAATCAAAAGACAGAGTCGAGGAGATCGGAAGAGTATATTTGGCGATGACCAATATATCGGAATTCTCTGATCTAATCTGGCTAGCGATTGCGGTTGATGTTGAGCACGGCGTTACCACACGTGATCTGGTGCGGATGCCTGACCGAGCGCCTTCAGCTAGATGAGTCCACTAAAACATATGGTCAGCATCCAATGTCGAAAACTTACAGAGCTATTTATTTTGGGGATTTATTTACCGCTACAGATCACTCCCCCCCTAGTGGGGCAGTGACGACCCTAAGACGTGGCCAGCCAGAAGTTTAAACCCAACGAGTTTGTCGTTGGTAAACACTCTTCTGATAGCTTACTAAGTGTAGCAGCGTCTGGTCGTCTTTCCTTACTATATGGGACCGAGGTACAACATAGTAAAAAAAGAAAGAGTTACAACGAAGATTTCGACTCCTTGTAAACTGCATCGTTCTTTTCCAGTCGTCCTGGAAAAGAAAAAAGAAAGTGTAAGTGCATATCGAAATACACTCGTATGTGCGTAAAAACACAATGTCGGCGAAAAAATGGAAAATATACTCAAGCACACGTAATAGCGTTAAAAAATGTTTTTTATGTTTTGTTTTTTTTTAAATAAAATTATAAATATATAGGCATAATAAAATTGTCTTTTTTTTAAAAAAAATTATATATCGTTAAAAAGAAAGATCGAGATAATATAAAATGTCGAGTAGTGCCTTACGTGCAGTAGTAGTTTAAATGTTCTGGAAATCTTACTCTTCTTCCAGAACGCGTCGTTTTAGGTGTATTTTCAGATACCTTCGGAGTATCATCGCTAGTGTTGGTTGTCGGCTGAGGAATTATGAGTGTAAGAGTCGTGTTGTGCGATTGTACCGAAGGAAAATCGACGTGAATAGGATTTCCTTCTAAATACGCTGCTTTTAAGCGATCGATGCTGATGCTATCGTTTGTTCCGTTCTTATCGACTATATAGTACTTAGATTCACGTTGAAGAACTTTGAAGGGTCCTTCGTATGCTGATTCGAATGGTCGTCGATGCGAGTCTCGACGAATGAAAACGTGTGTACTATATCGTAAGCCAGGTTGAACGAAAACATCAGTTGATTGAGGTCGATTGGAAGCAGGTCTAACTGAACGCATTGCGTTTGTAAGCCTGTTCGTGTAGGAGGTTAGATCCATGTTCATTGAAGAGGATGAAGGATCCACGAATTCTCCTGGAAGTCGAAGTGTCGTTCCATAAACGAGTTGAGCCGCAGTGTATCCAATGTCAGCTTTCACTGCATTGCGGATACCTAGTAAGACGAGTGGAAGAGCGTCGGTCCACTGTGAAACGTTTGCTGCTGATAACGAAGCTTTCAGTTGTCGGTGAAAACGTTCTACCAACCCGTTTGCTTGTGGATGGTAGGCGGTCGTTCGGAAGCGAGTGATTCCTAAAAGTGTGGTCAGCCGACGGAAAAGATCAGATTCAAACTGACGTCCGCGGTCTGTAGTGATGGTTGAAGGGCAGCCAAAGTTTGCTACCCATCGTTCGACGAAGGTGCGGGCCACTGTTTCAGCAGTGATGTCCTTAATAGGTACTGCTTCTGGCCATCGAGTGAAACGGTCAACGCAGGTTAAGAGATAAGAGTATCCATTTGAATCTGGTAAAGGTCCTACCAAATCCAAATGAACATGGTCGAAACGAGCATCGGGAGTTTTAAACGAGCCTAAGGGACATTTATTGTGTCTGATAACCTTAGATTTTTGGCAGCTTACACAGGAGCGTGCCCACTCCCTCACGTCTTTATTCATTCCAGGCCAGCAAAACCTTTCTGCTATAAGCTTGATGGTTGCACGAACACCTGGATGCGAAAGTTTGTGCAATGTGTTGAAGACATTGCGTCGATAATGTTTCGGCACGATTGGGCGATCCCTACCTGTAGATGTGTCACAAAGTAAGGTTTCCTTACCTGTTCCCATCTGTTTGATGCGTAGTTTAAGTGTTGTGGACGATAACTCGTGCTGAAGATCACTGTCTTCTTTTTGAAGCTGGGCGAGTTTAAGAAGGTCGATTCCTTGGAGACTGTTCAAGGAAGTTATGCGAGATAAAGCGTCTGCAACTACATTGTTTGCTCCAGAGATGTGTTGAATATCCGAAGTAAACTGCGAAATGTAGTCCAGTTGTCGAGACTCACGGGGAGAGTACTTGTCAGAAGGAGAGCTTAACGAGAAAGTGAGCGGTTTATGGTCCGTGAAAAGAGTGAATTCACGGCCTTCGATATAGTGTTGGAAATGCCGTACAGCACAATACATAGCTAGGAGTTCCCTACCGAATGTGCTGTACCTCGATTCGGTGTCTAGCAACCTTCTAGAGAAAAATGCCAAGGGTTGCCAGGAGTTGTTAACCCATTGTTGTAAGACGCCTCCGATTGCCGAGTCGGATGCGTCTACTGCGATGCTAATGGGTGCTCGGGTGTCCTGATGTGCGAGCATTGTTGCTTTAGCAATCAGTTCCTTAACTGTGGAGAATGCTTTTCGTGTGGTGTCGTCCAAGTTAATGGACTTCGCATTTCCACGAAGTTGGTCGGTCAGAGGTTTCATAAGTAATGCGCATTTCGGTATGAAACGTCTATAGAAACTTACGAGGCCGTTGAACGTGCGTAATTGCTTGACGGTGGTCGGTTCTGGGTAATCCAGAATGGCCGCCACTTTGGTCCTAAGAGGTCGAATGCCTTGAGCATCGATAGTGTGTCCCAGAAAGTCTAACGAGTCGGTTCCGAATTGGCATTTCTGAACGTTTACAGCAATGCCATGTTTTTGTAGTCGGTCGAAAACAAGATCCAGATGCTTGAGATGTGTTTCTCTGTCCGGACTTGCGATTAGACAGTCGTCAACATACGCATGTACGAAGTTGAGACCTCGAAAAACGTCGTCTATGAATCTTTGGAATGTTTGAGCAGCATTCCTTAGACCGAAAGGCATTCGCAAAAATTCATAGAGTCCGAAGGGAGTTATGATAGCTGTTTTCGGAATGTCGTCAGTAGCCATAGGGATTTGGTTATACGCTTTAACCAAGTCGATTTTCGAAAAGACAGTTGTACCTTTCAAGGTAGCTGTCAAATCGTGAATGTGAGGCAACGGGTAACGATCGGAAATGGTTTTCGCGTTCAATCACCGATAGTCACCAGTTGGATGCCAATCGTTGCTGTCCTTTTTAGGGACCATGTGCAACGGAGATGCATATGGGCTACTTGACGGTCGTATGATTCCTAAGTCTATCATGTGATCGAATTCGTTTTTCGCTAACCTTAGCTTTTCGGGAGCTAGTCGTCGTGCTTTAGAGAATACAGGTGGTCCTGTAGTCGTGATGTGATGTGTAACACTGCTGGTTACACACGGTAGTTCCGGTTGAGTTTGTTGTATCCCAGGGTACTTATCGAGTAGTGGCTGATAAAGTGGGTCGATCATATGTTTAATTGTGACTGGGGATAATCTGCAACCAGAAAAGGAAGTTACGCAAACGGACAAATTAGTGTTTCCGTCTACTAGCCTCGGTTTGCGCGTGTCGATGATCAGATTATGGTGTTGTAGAAGATCCATACCAATGATTGGTATAGAAACATATGCAATAACGAAAATCCAGTGAATGGGTTTGCGTAAACCCACGTTAAGGTAAACGTACCTTTTGCCATACGTAGCGATCGGTTTTCCGTTTGCCGCCTGTAAGTTAAAAGCCGATTCCTGAAGCCGGTCGTTAGGATTTGCTGGGAGAACGCTAACTTCTGCGCTAGTGTCGACGAGGTAGCGAACTCTCGTTGTCACATCTGTGACGAATAACAGACGGCTTTGTTCGCCGGCTACGGTTGCCGTTAACGCGTGCCGGCTTGGAAGTTTCCCGAGTTGTTTTTCGAGTCGGTCGGTTTCGTGTTGGGAAAATTGCAGGGTTTTCTGCAATTTCTGGAAAACTTTCCATACTGGTTATGATACCAGCACCAGTCGGGGTTATCTGTCTCTCGTGGTCTAGAGACAGATCGCTTACGAGAAATGCTTCTACGTGGTGTGCGCGATCTCTTACGGTCGGTACGAAGACTAAGATAACGCGTGAGTGTGTGACATAAGTCGGTTATATCATTTTGAGTCGTGTGAGGCTTTTCTTTGACTGAAAATACCTCGGTAGTAGAAGGTTTCGTAATTTCTAGAATGCGGTCGGCAGATGCAGCTAGCTCGTCTAAGCCGTTGTTCTGGAACGAGACCAGAACTGCTTGCACCTGTTGGGGAAGTTTTGACAAGAAGAGTTGTTTGAATAGACCTTCGTCGAAAGTTCTTGGGCCTATTACCTCTCTCATCCGTTGCAACATGTCTGTCGCAGAACCATGTTGCAGGTCGATGTTATTGAAGAGTTGATCTAACCTTTGTCGATCGGTTAGATCTCCTCGTTTAAGAATCGAGCGTTTTAAGACTTCGTAAGGATCGGAAACATCACTAGTAAACATACTAGGTGTTACGTACCTGTTGAATTCGCGCGGTAGTGCCTTGACTACTGCGAGGAATTGTGCACGTGTGTCGATCACGCCGTGCTCGGAGAAGTCGGCTTCTGCGTAGCAAAACCAGGCTTCGATGTTGTCGGGCCAGAAAGGCATCAGTTGAAACGAAGGCGGGGACAAAGTCTTAAGCTTGAGTACTTTAGGTGTCTGTTCAGTCATGATGAAGTATGAAGTACGATAATGAACGAGGGGAAAATATATATATATCCAAGAAAAAACACGAAAAAAAATCACAATGTTTAAAAAAAAATAAAAAATAAGGCAATGATATATAAAAATCCCAAAAAGGAACAGACTCACAGTTGCAATAAGGTGTACCAGATCACGTCGGGCTCACCAATGATGATGTCACAGGTATTCAGTGTTTGACAACGCTTCTACCAGTAACACCTTCTAATATATTTCGTTCCCACCCAGAGAAATCAAAAGACAGAGTCGAGGAGATCGGAAGAGTATATTTGGCGATGACCAATATATCGGAATTCTCTGATCTAATCTGGCTAGCGATTGCGGTTGATGTTGAGCACGGCGTTACCACACGTGATCTGGTGCGGATGCCTGACCGAGCGCCTTCAGCTAGATGAGTCCACTAAAACATATGGTCAGCATCCAATGTCGAAAACTTACAGAGCTATTTATTTTGGGGATTTATTTACCGCTACAAGACAAACCATATCTGGTACAATAACATGAAAAAATAAGTTGATTGAATAGAAGCTTTAGTCTAAAAATCACTCTGAGTTTCATTCAATTTGGGACTGATATTTGAGTCTATTCTGCTTTTTGAAGTAGTGGATAAGGATAGGTGATCATTAGAAACACCCAACTTAATACGATCAGAATTACACATTTTATCATTAGTTGCTGCAAAATGAACTGTATTATTAAACGCTGACTGAATGTGCCCAATATCACCACATTTAAAGCATCTGGAACTACGAAATACACATGGATTACATGAGTGAAACGTGCCACATAACAAGCATTTACCGAAATTGTGCTCATCTTCGCCACCCGTTTCACAACTTCTCGATGAATCGTTATCTGAGTCACTTTGATTACGCACTGAACTGAGACGACGTAGTAAATTAGTAGAATTCCTGATGTCCTGACAAACTATTATCTGAAGTTTTTGTTCTTTACAGCATTCGAAATTTGTATACTTCGCACAGTCTAACAGTAGTTCCTTGCGTGTTGCATAAGACAGCGAAATAGGCATTTCTGGTAAAGCTAGAATTTTTAGTAAGCTGTATGCTTCTTATCCGATGAATGTAACGGAATGAGCCACAGTGGTAACATCCTCAACATCATCCTTGGTCATAGCCCAGATTTCGAACAATTCCATATAATCCTCAAAAGCATCAAAATCTGAATGTATGTCAAACCGTTCCATCGCAGACTCCATCGCGATGCCAATGTGATAATTAGGAGTATTTGAATTATTGTACGAACTAGGAATCCCAGAAATAACGCAATTTAACCAGGAAGTATTAGATGAGTGAAGACGAATGTATTGTGTTTGGCATTCGAAATCAGGCATCCATTATGTACAAAGGAATCATTAGTTCATACAAACACCACAAGCACACAGATCAAAAAGAGTGGTAGTTACTGTCTTAGAAATATTTGCATATTTGTGATATTTTCTAAATCAATTTTAGTCATACGCTTTAGGCTGAACTTTCTAATGTGTGGTACTGAGTACATATCTGGAAAAGTTTGACAATCGGTGGTCTTGTAGTGATATCGGTTCCTAGCCACACAATCTTTGAAGCCAAGCATACAGTCACTGAGATTTGTATGCAACACGTAACACTTAGAGAAGGTCAAAAGTGGTGAACGCAGGAACGACTGATCGGTATGGCATGGCTCAGCCTTGCAAGGATGGCCATCCTGTATGACCTATCCCTATTCACATGAAAATATATTATTTCATCCCCGACCCAGATGCGGTCTTCCGAATTGCTGAACATCATATTGCTGATTGTCGCGATATGGTGGGTGAGAACAGAAAATGATGTGACCTCCACATAAAGTCTAATGGATCACATATTCACATAATGACAAATCTAAGGTTTGGGGATCAGGTCCACTGCTATAAGAACAAAGATAAATGCACTAATATCAAACTAGACAATAATTCTAGTCTTTTGATCTCCACATGATTGTGGTTCACTCCTATTTTTCTTTGGAAACGTGTGTAGACGGAATGCTCAGTGGTCACCTGATTGATGAGTGGCACCCAACTGCACAATGTATTTGAAGTTGGCTTCAACGATTTTAAGTCCAATCTTAAGGCCAATTTTCCGGGAGAAACCTTAGTTTTATTTATATGAAGTGCACTGTGCACGATATTTGGAGAAATGGCGGCCTTCTTGTCTGTTGTTTAATTCCAGGTCTCCTTAATGGCCAAACGACGTCACGAGGTAAACACTTGAGAAATTCTCATCTCTCCAAAACGTTTACCCCAATTATTGTCGGGTCTAAGTCTGTTACAGAGAACATTGCGGAATTATCTCTTTAACCTCAAGCCTGGTATCAAAGCCTATTTGCCAGACGCAGGAATTGTAGTTTTATTGGCAACTTAAAATTGGCTCAAATTTTAATTTTGGTCACAAGAATTTTGCCAAGTGAGGCACTCGTGTCCGCTTTAAAATTCACACCAAATTTTTTATTGCTAGCATAAAGACAAGGGACTGTTTAGACGACTCTCCTCAGTTGTTGAGGCCTATGAACAGGTAATTCGTTCCCCCCATTCTTGGGATTTCAGTTAGTCTAGTCGCATGTTTTACTGCACCATGCTGATTCGGTGACAAACCTCTAGTAGTAATGACAGAACTATCCACGCTCTCTGAACTGTCTTGACCTGCCCTTCGATCTTGCAATTTGTCATTGTTGTAAATTGCTTCGTTTTCTACCATCTGTTTGCATCTGGGCGATAGTCTCTGTGAGACTTCTGACACTTGTGACCACTTCTAATATGACTGTGTCTCTTTGCCTGTGTTGTGTCTTAAGTAATCCGGCCTGCTTGTATATGCATAACATGTTAAGAAAGGCCAGAATTTTTCCGTGTTTTGTGTTGTATGTATCTTGGGAGAACGTCATGCATCTTTATTTTAAGAATGCCCCACCCACGATGTTACCACCAACTAGGGCTGGTCCGGGTTGGCATTGCAGTCAACTTATATGTAAGATCAACCTGTATAAATACCAATAACTGATTTTCTGCACATCAGATCATTGAGCTGATGTACCAATGTTCCACAAACTGTCCGCAGCTATCTGTTCAAATTTCACGTAACTGTCAGTATTTTTAAGTAGTAAAAGGATTTTTCACAATATTTTGTGTTAATAGTTTTACTAAATCCTATCATAGTTAAGTAATAACGAGATCGAGAAAATCTTCTAACCAAATAAGTCGTACTAAACGTAGCAAAATTTTAGAAGCGTTTGTTTGAATTATTCCTCTGGGAGTTATACTTCCGTTATTCAGGAGCCTTTGGCAGCAACCACTGACTGTCATGATAGAACTAGTCAGTATGAGCAATAGTGTGACTTTGATGTAAGATTTAACAGATTACATAGTCACATCATGACAAAGCTGTAACTGTGGAGTAGGTATACTATCCGAGTATCATAGATAAGTGTACCAATAACAACCTAGACCATAATCTTACAAGTATGTGATAATTTCTGGATGGCAGCATATACGGATCCAACTGAAATGGATATATGAGCTCTAGCGAAATAAAAAGTACAAGGACGGTAGCTACATCCAAACGTCTTTGACGTATCTCGTAGCTCACAATTTTGTTTTCCATTTGTGCTGTATCGATGGCAAGCGCATAAAACGGATGGAATGTAACTGTGATCATTAGGCAACATTATTGGGTTGTGTTACTCATGATTTTACTATCCTTACACCGATTTCTGGATGATGGGACGTTAAGTGACACTGTACCCATTTCGAGTCTAATATACTACATTATTGCTGGTCCCGCTGCTGCACAATTTTTCGCGATTCGGGAACTGTCCCTAAGGAATTTGATCCGTTTTCACCACCTATTTCCCATGTAGTCCCACTTCTTCCAACAATAGGCTCCGATCTTATGCTTTAAGTCATCATACACAGAAGCTCAAGCATTCCTGGATGCACAGCTCGAGCCTATATAAATATGAACACAAACATATTCCTTTCCTATAGACCTATTTCTTTAGGTCAAAAACGATTCAATGTAGTCTGCCTTCACGGCTATAAGCTGCACCACCTTTGATAAGCCCTATATATGGGTGGTGTCATCCCTTATGGTTTTGTTTTGAGTCTATGGTAGATTACACAATCTTTTAATAAACGCTTTGCCATGCCGATACTCTACACTGAGCAATAGGTCTGAGGAATGGCAGCTAAAATAGGAATCGCTCAATCATTATTTCCGCATGTTAATAATTTATGATGATCAGTTGCGTCACTGGGTAATGACTGGACAATACTGGAGGATATTTAATAAAAACGGGGAAGTCATTATAATGTATGAAAAAACCAGCGGATATTCACTCAATTTATGATAATGGATGGTGTAATTTTAAGATTGTTACAGCTCATTTACTTTCCTTTTTCTCTGACGACTTTTATCATCTTCTTGTATGCTTTATCCTATACTAATACCTAAGTGCTACAGATACCATCATCGGTTTCCCTCACTTTCATATCGTTCGAAGCGAGCGATCGATTCTGGTAGTGCTGATGCTCAGCCAGAAGTATAAACCAGGATACAGCTTTGGTTAGCCTCGTTCAGTTGGTTTAGCGACTCCAAACTAAGTAAAGTTTGTATTTGATAGTGCTCATATCAGCCCATATTCACCTTCTTTCCGGTTCAGTATCCCCGGAAACAGATTCCAAGTAATTCGTAGAAGTTGTAAACCAGAAGTATTTCAAGGAGACAGAATATCTTTCCTCCTGTAAATCCTGTTAAACTCATTCCGCTAGTTTATGTTCAGACCTCACATCATACCACTTCTCCACGAAGAGCACTGGTAAATCACAGACAATCGATTCGCCACAAATGTATCATATGTGCACTAGGTTTTACAGATGTAACAAACTATAGCTACGGCTTCAGTTCAAAAATCCACCCTATAAAATAAGTTTGGTACATTTCTTTTACGGGAATTACTTGTCCTGAGACTTATGACTACAGAAGCTAGTTTCAGACTATGAGTGGTGCATGTTTGATAGGCTCTGCTCAAGATTTGTTATAAAAAACACCCCATGTGAAGGTTGACTTCTACAATCAACTTTGGTGCAAGCCATCGCACTGTAACGCACTTATGATGCGTCAATGAAAAGATGTGATTTCGCTCTAATGCAATCCTTGGCAGTTTTGCCTTTTATAATTTTTGTTACTGCAACCCTAACTTAGGCTCTGCATGAATCCGAGAGTTCGGATCCAAATTTGTGTATTGAGGGCAGGAGGCCTACGGCCTGTGTCAATTCAGCCTGTATTCCACGGATATCTCATTCGTTCTTGGCTTTTCTACTTGTCTGCTATGTCCTGCAGTTTTACCGATCTGGCAGGAAGAAAAATATAGAATATAATGGTTCCAAAATCATTTCTTAGTATCCTATACATCAAAATCAGATCAACTTATAGTCTGCGGTAAGACAGAGTAAAGTGGTCTAACTTCTGAAATCGCTCTTTGTATTGTAACCACTGGAGATCTGGAATTGCATAGATGGCTGCCCTCTATACCTATTACAAGATATCCGAGCAATCTTTTAAACAGGGGGTTGAAGCCTGAATTTGGTCTTCAGGCTGGAATTTTGCTAAATTCGTGTATACTGTGGTGAACATGTTAATATCTAACCTAATAAATGTCTGTCTTAAACCTCGTTAGGTTCTAAACCCCTTAGTTGCGACCTAGCAAGGAAGCCGCGGTTTTAAGACCATGGTCTAGTACATTGTCTAGATCAAAGACCACAGAAAGCAGCTGATTTCGTGGAGCTGTATTTAGGTCTAGTTCCTCGTCTAGAAGAGGTTCTTGAGTGAAAACTACCCCGAAATGTTTGCCATGACCTCTGCATTTTCCTGATCATCCTCTGTCATGTGAGGTTCACCCTCGTCTATAGGTTGGGAATCCAATCATATGTTCTTGTTCTATAACGTACGCACGAGGACAGTCTCTTCGGCTGCTTGATTACAGATTGGGCTAACTACTTTTTATATTTTTACTGAGCTGCCTGGATCGTACTTATATACTTATTTCATACCAATCTGTAGTGTTCCATTGTATTTGCTGTCCTAAGACTGGCGGCGACGTTCCAACATTCCTTCTTTTGTCTTAGTCGACGTATAATACCCCAGTCTATCCAGAGATGGCCGTGCCTCTTCTCCTTTTGGACCGTCCAGAGTGTAAGTCAGTCGAATTACTCGGTTGTACTACTACCGGAAATGATTCCATGATTTTTCCACTGGTGCGCATGACTCAACATTCCAGTTTTCAACAGACGCTTCATAATTGGTCGCCTTCATGTCTGCCTTTCATATGCTAGTTAGGGGGCCGATGCATCTGCTTGACAGACCATATCAGCTATGGACTTGAATAAGATGACTGTATGATCTCCCGACATATGGAAGGAAAGTTCCCTGATTGCCACTATCGTCATGTGTGAAGACTAAGTTTAAGAGAGACGAGTTTCGTAGATCATATCTTATGGGATCTCTAATGTGCTAGAATTAAGCTAGAGCGACTGAAGTTTTTAAAAATTTGTAGTCAAACGATTTTTTCAGCGTTCCTACTTCCGAGTTTCCCTAATTTATAAAGGATGTATTAAAGTCACCTACTATAAGGCTTTAACGCCTGTTTGACCACAGTTTAAGTTTATTTAGGAGGAAATCATCCACTACACATTATGAAATGCGGTAAACTGCAACAAATGAATGTTTTGCTCTATACATTTCGGCCGGCAGCTCACCAGTTCGTAGGCTCTTGAGCGGTGTGCTGCTGTCTCAAAATCTCGTACGGATAAAGTGCTTTTCATGTACAGAATAGCCTCGCCACTATTGTGGCTAAGTCTGTTCATCTTACAAGAGAAGAAACCAACCAAATGAACCTCTCTATCGTACACTTATGAAGCCAATCATGTTTCGTAGATGGCCCTGACACCAGGTTATTTTTAAGTCCACCACGTTATTGGGCTCATGATTTATTCAGTAGGTTGCGAGTATTTATATGCTTACTTATGCCCGCTGTCAATTGGAGAGGAACATAGGCCACTCACAGGCATTCTACATCTAACTCTGTCCTGGAATATCCTTCCCAGCTGCTATTCATCATTTTCATGTCTAACTCCAATTCCCAACACAGTGTGTTCCCTGGTCTTCCTCCTTCCCGTTTACTTTCAACATTCCAAGTCAATGTTTGCCTCGAGATGCAGTTTAACGATCTCCTCAATGTGTGTCCTGTCCACCTCCAACATCTTTTCCTAATTTCCTTTCCAGCTGGAAGCTGGTTTGTTCTATCCCACAATAGACCGTTGATGATGGAATCCGGCCAACGAACATTGAGCATCTTCAGTAGACAAGTATTTATAAATACTTGTACATTCTTGACGATAGTTGTAGTAGTTGTCCAAGTTTCAGCTCCGTACAGTAGGACTGTGTTGACGTTCGTATTGAAGATTCTGACTTTGATATTGGTTGACAGTTGTTTTGAGTCCCATTTGTTCTTCGACTGTAGGAGTCCTGTTGTTGTGTTTGCCAATCCTTGCCTTTACGTGTGATCGGATCCTCCTTGTTCATCGACGATACTGTCCAGGTAGGTGGAAGTTTCCACCTGTTCTCGAGTTTCTCCATCAAGTGTGATTGGTTTTGTTGGTGTTCTGTGTGTTGTATTTGAGTATCTTGGTTTTTCACCTGTGTATGTTGAGTCCTGTTGATACAGAGACAGCTGCTACACTGGTTGTCTTCACCTGCGTTTGTTGGTGTGTGTGTGATAGAGGATGTAGGTCATTTGCGAAGTCCAAATCGCTTAGGTGCATGCAAGCAGTCCACTGTATTTAATGCTTTCCCTCAGATGTTGAAATTTTCATAACCCAGTCAACTATTAGAAGGAAGAGAAGTAGGTATAGTAAGCAGACTTGTCTGACTCCGTTCCTCACTTTGAATGCATCAGCCGGTCGCCGTCCATGCACCACTTTGCTGTGTGGTCCGTCGTATGAATTACGGATTTGTGTACCATACCTTTAATTCTGTAAATATATTTTTCATGCAGCCGAGATTACTTCGAGAACCGTTTTGCTACTGACATTTAAAACATGAAAACTGTGAAGTGCAATGTTGTTTTCACCGTCATGGCGGCACTCATTTACTTCAACCTCTACCGTTCGTCTCATAATGCGATCAACCAGACTGATATCCGTACTGCTGATAATCCGGATCCAGAAAGTTTGCATGAATTTTCCAGTTTTAGGTTTCCTTCATATGCACAAGAAAAAGTGACTTTTATGAGGCGGCTTACCTGCGTACTTACAGGATCCTTTTTTTATTCTATTCGATAAAGCTTATGGATACCAAATCCTGCTACTGTTTCTG
Organism: Schistosoma haematobium; assembly: GCF_000699445.3. Lineage (NCBI taxonomy): Eukaryota > Metazoa > Platyhelminthes > Trematoda > Strigeidida > Schistosomatidae > Schistosoma > Schistosoma haematobium. Next base: position 32,578,779 of record NC_067196.1, on the reverse strand, counting down.
AAAGTATCTTGCTGATTGAGAACTAAATACGATTTAGGTGTTGTTGAATCTAGCCTTTGGTTCCTCTTCGGAAGACTCTCAACTCGTGAGAAATGACTGACTTTTCAACGATATCCATTTTGAAAAACGGTGAGGTTTTGTTGCCTAAAATCTTATCCTTGCAGTTCAATTTCGCATCAGACGTCCAGCTTGAAGATGCCACAGGATTTATTTGCTGCTACAAGGTCTCACTGTTTACTTAATTTTCTAGACACTACTGTTAGCCAGTTGTTGACCTTATCTTGTTTCTTGATCACATAATCTATATCGCTCAGACTTTGCTCTTGCATAGTCTATTTTGCATCCATAGCGGAATCTGCTGCTGAAACCATCGACTCACATATTTTAGAGCTTCCTGTAATTTGTTCCTTTTTAGCGTGCTTTTTTTCTGTAACTATGACTAAATCTGTTTATCTGTTATCCATTAAATCATAGGGACTCACGCTGATGGTGTCATTCAAACCTAAAGCTGGACTAGTGATAACGCTCACTACATCCCCAAGATCTGACAGCTCATCTGCTACCAACCGTTTGTCTGAGAGCATCTTTCTAGCTGTGTCTAGGACTACAATCGCCTCAAGAATTAGCAGAGACTTTGTAGGGCCGTACGCCTTGCACAGCCAATGTGATAATGGCTTGAAAATCGTTCTATATACAGCCGGTGTGAGTTAGGCGCACACAAGATATCACTTGTAGCAATTGTCACACTGCGTTGGTATACCACAACGATGTTTTGTTTGCTTCATTGACATTGTTAAGTGAGCTCACAGAGAGAAAAACACAAAACGCCTCCTAGAATGTGAGAAATACGAAGAAACTGACTTACAAAAAGCGTTATTTTTAGAGCTCTTAATGTTATAAACACTGAACACAAAAGGCTGAAACTTATATGTTACTATAACTGAAAATCCAGCCTAAATAAATATAAAATAAGCCTTAACCCGTTGGGATACAGTCGAAATTAAAAGGCTTACTCGGCTAGGAAACATACCACTTCCCTTCTAAAATGCATGGCGCTGCAAAAACCAATGAGTCAAAAAGAAATGAAATGTGTGATTGAATTCATCGTCTAGATATCAGTTAAATGAAAAAGGAGCATAAAAACATCTAAGATTGCCATTGTGTTGGATGACGGTAGATTGATTGAGATCCCTTTCTGTAAGGCTATCGACATGCATGATGGTGGCACAGGTATTCAGTGTTTGACAACGCTTTTACTAGCAATACCTAATATAATTCGTACCCACCAAGAGAAATCAAAAGACAGAGTCGAGCAGATCGGAAGAGTGTATTTGGCGATAACCAATATATCGGAATTCTCTGATCTTGTCTGGCTAGCGATTGCGGTAGATGTTGAGCACAGCGTTACCACACATGTTCTGGTGCGGATGCATGACCGGGCGCCTTCAGCTAGATGAGTCCACTAAAACATATGGTCAGCATCCAATGTTGAAAACTCACAGAGCTATTTATTTTGGGGATTTATTTACCGCTACACGTATATCCCGAGGAACAAATAGTTTACTATTTGTACCAGAAGTTGAAATTGAAGCGAATAATTGAATGGCCCAACAGCGCGCCAAAAGATTTAACGGTAGTGGCTTCGGTTTCATCTTCGTTTTCTTTTTCACTTTCCGTTTGTCTTCCTGCAGAATTTGTGGCGAACCGCATGATTACTGCATTTCTTCATGAAATAATAGATATGGTAGTTATATTGCCGTGTTTTTGCTCAACGTATACAATCTAAATAACGCAATATTTCTTCTTTTAGATTTTCTTAGTGTATGGATATTCGTGTCAGGCTTCGGCCTTGGTTGGAAAGTCGACTCAACGACGGGTGGATCGAAGGACTAAAGTGGATCGATAAAGAAAAGGGAATATTCAGGATCCCCTGGAAGCATCATAGTAAACATACATGGACGGAAGATGATGCTGCTATATTTAAGGTACATTACTAGACAAATGTCCTTACTTTCCAGGACTGGGCTGTTGTTACTGGGCGTTATCGGGAGGGCATCGATACACCTGACTGGCCGATGTGGAAAACTCGGCTTCGTTGTGCACTGAACAAAGCGCCTGATATCCAAGAGGTCAAGCAGCGTCACAACTTACACTGTGAAGAACCTTTTAAAGTGTATCGCTTTGTGAGCAAAACAGAATCTCTATGGCGAGCGAATGCGATAAGAAATGCTAGCATGATCTTCGATGGTATACAGGCAGGATGTAGATTCACTTCGTGGAGTGGATCGGACGCTTCTAGCTCTCCAATGAATTCTCGAATTCCGCTTTCAAGACGACCTACGCTGATTGTCCAGAAGTTGTCAGGGCTCAAATCGAATACCCGTCGGTTTGCTGTGGTATGTATGATGTTGCTTACTTCATTTTAACCAATTGCGTTGCATTTAAATCTTATATGACTTCATTTATTTTCCACTTGCATAAGTAAAATCAGGACCTGTAAATTTGTCTGCATCATTTATCTGAATTAGTTTCTGGGGTAAATTAGTTCGATTTTTAGGGCGTTGATGTTTTATGTACTTGCTTATGTATTTCAAATAATTTTGATCGGTGATTAGAGTAGCTGACTGTTGACGGTCTGGTTTATATGATAATTCTGAGTCTAATATTTGTACACTAAGTCTGTCGTGTTTTCTTTTGTTGTTACGCTTGTTACCCCTCGTTGGACATGAGCCTCCGACTAGGGGTCTCCAACCGATTCATAAATGTTAAATCCTTCATTGTTTGCTGTCTTTTATAACTGTTCATAAACATGTATTACTGCGAAAGTTATAGTCCATAGCTCCTTTTTATAAATTAATAGCCTTTACTGTTGTAGTTTTAACATCAGTATTTAGTGTTCGATATGGGCAGTTATGAAGATCTGGACATTAAACTTAGAGTTCCGAGACCTCATCGTTTGTTGAGAAATCATGGCATTTCGGCCAGACTGCCGGGTACTTGTACTCACACCGACCCTGCTTGGTATTTCGTTGAGAAGTGGTCTAAAACACACATCTTTGAATGGCTGTGTGCTGTCGTTGGGCTGCCAGGTTAGATTGTTCGAATCTTTTTGAGTCAGTGACTCGGACGTAGGTAGCTACCAAACATTCTCAACTGGAGGTCGTACCTCACAAACTGAAGATAGTTGTCTTACTGCAATTCTGCGTAGACGCCATTCGATAATTCAGTGATGATTCAGATAAAGGTAAACCATTTTCAATTTTGCTGCGCAGAAACAGATTCGAAGTGACTCACCCTCTTGAGGCTACACATTTTTTGTACGTGCTTTATGTAAAATATTCGCAACTATAATGTCTGACGTCGACACCTGTCCCCAAATTTTTAGAAGTTTCTTCAAACATTTTTGTTCCTTCAAAAGTGCTTTATCTTTTGGTTAAAGTACACAAAGACTGAAAAGAATAATCTACAAAATTTCTTTTAAACATTTCCAGTCGATGTAATTGAGTAATTTATCACTTATATCATTTCAGATCCGAAGAGGTGATGGTGTTCAACACATCCAGTCCAATTATCGCCCTGCTTATATACTACAAGGTCACCAGCTTAACCGTAACAAGATTTATTACAATTCTACTAGCGCTAATGCCACTCAAAGACTGGGATGCGATAACGAGAACATGAACTTAGATAGTTATGCTAACTTGTCCCCATCAAGTTACACTGAGTATCAAGCTCCAAACAACACTACAGTCATAACTGGGGGCATATCTCTTCCTAACCGTTTTGTCCCTGGGATTGGTTCAGCAAATCAACATGTTCAGTTGTTACCTGACATTATGGAACCGGAATACCATCAGTTAGGTGTGCGCATCCAACATCTAAGTGTCCGCATTAGAGACACAATAGTTACCAATCCTAATGGTTGTTGTATTTACTATGGGAGATTTGATGAGGTATTTACCGTTTTCTTGACTAATGTATCTTACAGATCAGCTCACCTGCTGCTCCTGATCCTATTGAAGCACAAATTCCACACCAAATCTCAGTAGCCAACAAGGCCTATGTTGATCTCTTGTTGGATAATATGGTCAGGGGAATCATACTGACAGTTATCCATGGTAGTATTTACGCTGAAAGAATATGCAAGTGTGCCGTTTTTGTGTATATTCCAACGGTGGGTGGAGAATATATTTTGGCAAAGAAGCTTGGACGTCGGTTAAGGGAGAAAATATTCGACTATGATCAGTTTTTGTTTCACCTGGACTCATATCGTCAAAATCAACAGTCACGTCCTCATTTCGAAGTCGTTCTGGCATTTGGTCAACAACTAAAGCCTGGGATATCTACTGATAGCCTACTAGTGTGGGCTCGTGTTGCTAGCTGTCGTGCTTGGTTCCAGTTACACAAAGTAAGTGCTATTTGTTCCTAATATTCCTGTCCATTTTATCACGGAGTGCCAATCGTGAGGTCTTGAGATAAATAAAATGTGTGTTCCTGTTTCTGGGATAGAACATAGTGTCTTTATAGTTTTGTTGGTTTTAAGTCTTGTTCATAAAATCCACTTTCGTTGGTATACTAAGCTAGTGTCATCTTTCACAGTGACATTTCTTAAGGACGCTAACATGTTTGTCATTCTAATTATGATATTTTTTGTAAAAAAGATGAAGTTTTGGTTTCTGAGCATTTCGTCACCGGTTTTCTTTCTCTGCATATTTTTATCCTTTCCTATTGACTATGAGACTATGTACCACAAGTTAAAAGTCGATATTATCAACTGGATAATAACAATAATCTTTCAGTACTCTTCACATGCTTAACCATTATTTTTAAAACATTCAGATACTATTGCCGTATTGCTAAATTTAATATTGGAAGTTCAAAGTCTGAAAAGCCTTTCAAAGTCAATGGTGGTTATGCAGACTCACCAACTCTTCATCTTCCTGCTAGCATTTGACTATTTGGGGTTCTGATTTTGATCTTGTTGTCAAGCCTATCTTATAGAAATAGTCCTCTTTTTTCTGTTCACATTTATGTATTCGAAAGGTCAGTTTTACTATCCCGTATTTAGTCGGAGTTTCCTTGTACAATTTAGGGGTTTTAGTATTTAAAAACTGCATCCCAAGAATATTTGTTGTTTATTATAATCTCCAGAATCTATGCACAACTGAGCCCGACCACTGCTGCTACCTTGACGTTGTGGTTGGGCTTGCCTATCGTGACGAACCAATAGGGCGACAGTAAGGTGTTTCCCTCAGATAACCAGCATAACGACGATTTTGCCTTCTCACAAAGGGAGGGTGAGGTTGGAAGAGATCGACCTTAAACTATACAGCTCGCCTTATTCCGTGGATATTTGTCTCCGGCGGTAAGGTTCCAACAAGTAGGAGCTAACACAGAAATCACCCGCAAAGGTTCGTGTATGACTCCAAGCAGTTGCCTCTTGGGCACTGCGGTCACGCTCTCAGGCCAATAAGATCTCTAACCTAATTTTCTTTTCAGGTAGCTCTAGAAAAATCCTTTCACGATGTGGGCAATGGGGCAGTGATAACCACCCTCATTCCTCTAACAATCAAGATAAACACAGTTGAACCTGTATCCACAATAGAGGAGTAGAGTTTTACTTACGTTTTCACTTCATCTGCTAGGCAATACAATGCGCAACATATATGTACACCGTAAGGAGCGGTACTGTTCATTTCAAGATGATATTTTTTCAGTTTAATTTACGTCCTCAATGTTCTTAGGGATCGGTGATCGAGGTATGGTGTTAAAAATAAGATTCAAGTCCATGACTTACTGGATCATTTTTACTCATTAACTCAGGTTTTTATATTTGTCTTTTGAGCCACATTTTAAATGTAAGAGTTAGTTACATTACCTGGTTCTCAAAAGCTTAAGTAGCTGGAGCTGGCTTCTGACAACTTAGTCAGTAGAAGTCGAGTACTTTAATCACTGAGCCATCGCTTCACGCTAGGTCAACCAACAAGATTCCATACCTAATATAAAGAATACATTTAACTATGAACTATTTGATCACGTGTTGATACTGACTCAATGCACTGTTTTATCGGCTTAAAATATTACACTGTCATAGCGAAGAGAATGGTTATTAAGAGTCATTTGCAAAAAGTGGGTAGGCGTAAAACGGTAGTCTTGAGAGTTAATTATTTTCGCTATTATCTAATACTACTGTGTTTGGTTAAACGGTTAAGGTATTTGATTCAGATCATGCACAACAAAAACGTCGAAGGATATCATTTTAGGAGTGTGGTCGAATAAATTTTCATTTATCAAATAACTGTTGAAACTTGATCACAAACCCTTCGTTAAGCTGATTTACTCGTTATAATCCTGTAGTCGTTATCCCCACAAAATTAATTGCGTTCAGTCGTACTCTTGTGAAATGTAACTATCATATGGGACCTGTATACTTGCTTGTCTACCAATATTAGTCGCTGATGCCTTTGTTTTCTTTGATATAACAATCCTTTCTAAGTGATTATGGCACCACAAACTTTTAATCAATATGTATTCCGACTGTGACATTGTCGTTTGGTTTTGTTGGCGCTGGTGTCGCACTAAGCGTTAGATCTGAAGCAGTATTAATCGATTGGATCCTCAGTAACAGTCGATTGTGTGCTGTTAGAGTAGAAAGCTCCATCAAAGTAAGAAGAAATCGGTTTGAAGAACGATGTCTTTTTGTCATCTCTACCTACGCTCTGACAGACTGCATCCCGGATACAACCAAGGATGAGTTCTACCACTGATTAAGTGTTCTGTAGAAAGTGTGTTCGACAGATATTGTAGTACTAACCGGGGAGTCGAATGCACAAACCGGTCGTATAGGCACAGAGGAGTCGTTTGAGTGGCCAACGGGGACTCGTGGGTCTCAGGTCAAATAACGGTGACCACCTACTGTAACTTTACGCAGACTAAAACATGTTTCTGGCTTGTATGAACCATCGGCACAGTCATCGCCGTGTCCCACCTAGCATCCTCCCTCTGTATCTCAAGCCTGGATTCACACTTATCACATAGCGGTCAACTAGCTCTAGCGTGGTTGTGTACAAGACTCCCACTCCTCTCGGAGTATTTATCTGGACTCTGGTTATACCATTGTTTACGTCAATCTTACATTTCAGCGTCCAATAAATTCGTCGGTTGCAGTTTCTTTTGCAAGTAAATATCAAACTGAGGCTAACTATCAACCGATTGAAAAGTATAGATGGGCGCTGGCTGCAATTGCATGACTCCATGAAAGTGAATAGTAAAGTCGCTTGCGGCTTCGCGCGACGTCTCACTTATAAGCTCTGGGTTTCTACATATTCGTTACAACTCATCGAAGCACGTCGGGCTACTCCGGCTAGCCTCTAGTTTGCCCATGAACAGAGACTTACGTTGTGAAATTGTGCAAAGGAACTACAAGCCTGGTTGTCGGAGCGTGCTAATGAATTGTTAATGGCAGCTGCATTTTGTAACTGCCGGAAGCATTTTCATCTCATCTGAGACACTGGCAGCAAGAAGCGAGTGAAGCTGACTGAGTACCAATCAATAACATCTATCGATTTCCTGGACGATGGACACAGTTTTTCGAGGAACGATTAAAATGGTCTGCTGCTCCTGCATCATTGATCATACTGTCCTCCCCCCCTTGGTCGGTGACGACTGATGCACCTAACGAGGTGAAATTCCACAAGGAACTCCAACCCCTGAAGCGTCACATATCACCAATCCCAGATGACTTACTTCCGGCCCTTTTTAGTGATTATGAGGACCTTCTATTTACTAAACAATTCTTCGCAAATGCCTGGTAATCAGGGCGTATTCTAACATTTGGGGATCAGTCACTAGTTTTTATCTTTGAAGTGGGTTTACGTCACCAAAGCAACAACTATCGGGGGATAAAAGTCTACTTCCGATTGCGTCTAAATTATTGGCTTCCGTCGTACTTCGTAGATTGTTTAAAACCCGAGAAAGTTTAATTCTAGAGGAGCAGGCTGGTTTTCGTTCTGGTCGAGGATTATGTCTTCACCCCTCGCCATATGTTAGAACACCGTCATACTTATTACAGGTCAAAACTCATTGTGTTTCTTGACATTAGGGCCACCCTCATATTCGTTGGACAAGACTATTCTCTGGGATTGTCTACCAAAGAAGGGTGTACCGGAGAAGTTTATTAACATTTTTAAAGCCCTATATACAAGCAGCTCAGGCAGTTTGAACCTGTACCCCCAAACGCCCTGGTATGGCCGAGAGCGGGGTGGGTTCGCCCTTCCTCTCGAAATACTCTCACACGGCCACGCGTATACAGCCTCTGCCAGGGAAGTCCTACTCACTGCCTTCTCGTGGCGGGGGTGTTGTTTACGAAAATGAGAGGACGAAAAGCGAATGTCCGGCGCTTTAACCGGATTCCAAACCAATGGTGCACATGGGCACCAGTATCCTGCGGGAACAAATGGCGTATGAACCAATTTTCGGTCACCGGCTACCATGGGACTGCATCTCCTTACGATGCTCCACTGCCTTGTGGATCAGACCTTCAGGTCGAAGGCTCGGGGTGTGGCCCCCTAAGAGAACCACCTGCTTCGGTCTGGGCACCCGGGCAGTAACGCAACCCACACGCAATTAATGAACTGAAATTGTGTGGCGCATATATGTTTGGCGCACTCCTGTACCAATATATATGTGTTCAAATAAAATAATAAATAAATATGTACTCATTCTTGGTAGTAAGCAGATAGAAGTAGTCCGAAAGTTCGTGTGTCTAGGTAGCTGTGCAAGTGCTAGCGGTGGCGTGATTGATGAGATCAATTCACGTATAGTAGAAGTCACAGCAGTTTGTGCCTATTTGAGCCATTTGTGGCACCGTGATGTTAGTTTGGCTGTAACCTTTGAATTAGTAACAAGAGTCATGGTTGGAGTTGGGTCCACATAAAAAACTCGTTGCCTTGATATCGGGCTTTGTAGCGGATTCGGTAATAAGGATTAAAGCTTTACATCGTAACCAACGCATCTAAGGTTTCTGTATTGTTGAATATGTCAATTTCTTGTGTTTTACGGTCATATATTTCAAAGGTTCACGCATTGTATGCTATCATCCCATGAAATGTCTTCATATTTTATACAATTTTAACAGTATTTATTTTTCTTTTAAACAGCACATTTAAGTTAAATTCCTTTTATTTTTCCAGGTTCATACACTCAGACCTGGTTATGGTGAGTGTAACAGTGTACATTTAAATAATCCAGTATGTCCTTCCATCTACTACCATATTAGTGAAAACTCAGAGCAGTCAGAGTGTGTCATAAACCGTTTTTCTGTAAGTCAGAGTCTGAATGGATGCAGTAGTTACAATGAAAATTCAGCTGTTTTAAAAACGGATGATGATTCTGTCAATGAACACATTGTTCCTACGATTAATTTTACAGACTCTTTGGATCCTGATAGCATTGTTACTGAGCAGATAATTGAGGAAGGAGTTGAAGTCCCTTTGGATGATACTGATGATTTGGCGTATAGCACTTCCGGTTCTGTATTGCAGGAGAATCTCATAGTTTGTGTTGCATCTCAAGATGTTTGTTCAGTACCTATTTGTACTTCAAGTTCTTCAGTCACCCAAGACGTGTTCCTGAGTGGTATTAATCCAATCGACATGAAATCCCACCCACTACTGAATCCACATGAAGAGATTGCAGACAAATATAACTCACGACCTGAAAACTGATGAAGTTTCCCACCAAACTGTGTATAGATTTGACAGTCTCTTGATTTTATTATCATTATTATTATTAGAACCTGTTAACAGGTAAATGTGATAGGCCCGCCAATATATGTTTTTCCATATATGCTTACATAAATCCCTTTTGTTATCTTATGTTACTGTAAAATAAAATTTTTGTCTACTTGTCTTCACTGAAATCAACAAAATTTTATGGGAAAAAACTGAAGCTCGACAGAGTCATTATGCATATAAAATGCACTAAACAACTTGGAAAACTTTATGCAATCATAAACCTCTTGGCATTTAAAGAATTGTATCAATAAACTAATCCAGACCTGCTTAATATATTAGATGATATTGAATCAAGTAGAAAGTTGTAACCATTGTTGCTACTACCTTGACGTGGTGATCGGGCTTACCTATCGCGATGAACCAATCGAACTATACTGGCTGGAACAACCGTTCCTTAAGGTCCTACCATGTCAGGTCGGTTGAAGAGCGGTAAGACTAAAAATAACAAACCCAAGGTCCGAAGGCGGAGTTGTACTGCTGGCTGTACAGAGGTGTGACGGTAGTAAGGTGTTTCCTTTCAGACAACCAGCTTAACAGCGATGCTGTCTTCCCACAAGGAGGGGTAGGGTTAGAAAACGTCGACCCTAACAATGCACACCACCTTGTCCCACGGATATCCGTCAACGGCTATAGGGTCTCAACAAGTGCGGAGCTAACAAAAATTACCCACAAAAGTTCATGTGTGACCGACCTCAAGCAGTTATCCCTTGGGCACTGCGGTTACGTTCTCAGGTCACTAAGATTAACTCTAATCTAATTTAATTTTCAGGTACCTCTAGAAGTACCTTTCCACGATGTGGGCAACGGGGAAGTGATAACCTCACACTCAAGATCACTGTATTCATAATCAATCTCACTCTTCAATCCCTATTATTCCTCCCTCATCGACAGCGTCATCATAAGCAATGATTCTAGTGCACGAAAAACTGTCCAACGTCTACTGAAACCTCGCTCCAAACTACACAATGGAGCCTTCAACGTGCGCACCCGTGCCAAATCAACCAACAGGCCTCCTTGACTAAAACCTTAGAATCTCATTCGATTGGTGTATGCTATGTCTCCGAAACACACATACAGGATCCTAGTGTGGTCACTCACTTGACCTCACCCCGCCAAAACGGAGAGCCGACGAAATACACCCGTGTATCTGGCAACTCGATGGCTAGTTCTCGTGGACTGGCAGGTGTAAGCATAGCACGAAGTACGAGGGCGGAACAATCACTCTTGAAGTGGGTCCCTGCTAACAGTCGTCTATGTGCTGTTCGGCTAAACGGCCCCGTAAGAACTCAGAAGGATAGGGACACACGTCGTTGCCTTTTTGTCGTTTCTGCCTACGCTCCCACTGACTGCAGCCCGGATGAAGTGAAAGATGACTTTTACAGAAAGCTCTCAGAACTTCATAAATCTAAGCGCTCAGACATAGTAATCGTAGCAGGTGACTTTAATACCCAAGTAGGTAGGTCAAACCAAGCAGAAAGACATTTGAGTGGGTATTTAAGTATAAGCATAAGGGGAGACGTTGTCTGACATGGCGACCCACTGCACCAAACCAATGATGGAATCAAATAGACTATATTGCCATCAGTGATTGTTGGAGAGGCTCGATGGAGGACGCGCTCGTTCTGGAATACCTGTTTGAACTCCGATCATTCTCTAGTACGAGCACGCATCTGCTTGCTCCTCACTGGACTCAGAAAAAACCACAAAGAAGTCCCATTAGAATTGAACTGAGTGACGAGAAAGCCAAAAGTAGATTCCAGGGACAACGGAGGTCACACTTAAGTAGTTCTGAAAGCGAAACTGATCCAGATGTTGCTTGGAAAGATACAAACAGCAGTGACGTATATCAGTGATTTAAACCAAAGGGTTACAAAAAACCATTAAATTTCTTTCGAGTTTACAGTACTGATGGGTTCTCGTAGACTCATTCCATCAGGCTCTGAACACGAAGAGCGAAAGCAAACGAGATATAGGTTAAACAGATGGATTGGCTCCAGAGGTCTTAATGGATGGTGGTCTAGTTTTGGCGATCAGGTTGACTAATATTAGGAGTTGGGAGTAATCCCATCTGACTGGTCGCAATCATTGATCGTCCCAATATATAAGAAGGGGTCAAAATCATCCTGTGAAAACCATAGAGGGATTAGTTTGACTAATGTAGCATCTAAAATACAAATTATCGGGCGCCTGACTAAGATTCGTGAACTGCAAACACTAGAAAATCAGGCTGAATTTAGACCTAGTGGTGGCTGCATCAACCACATATTCTCCATTCATTAGGTTTTTGAACAGTCAACCTCGAGTGGTGTCCAACAAGTCTGCCGACTAGCTCCATTTTTGTTCAACTTCACCATGGACCCACTGCTGTAAATAACGTTCTCGTCGACCGAATTTTCGGATATTGATCTTTTACTAGGTGGTCCACTTGGAATACACAGATGAAAAGGTCCTGTTCGGTGAAGAATCTGATAAAATGCAGTGTCTTTTGGTAGCACTGAGCAACAATGCCAGAAAGTTTGGAATGCGTTTCTCCCCCTCTAAAAGCAAGTTGTTGCTCCAGGACTGGCCTTCGTCAACACCTGAATTAAGGATAGGGAGTGAAGTAGTCGAACGCGTTGACAACTTCACTTATTTTGGAAGTGTGATCATCCCTAATGAGTTGGTGTCTGACGAAATCTCTTCACGGATTCAGAAAGCTCGTTTGGTTTTTGCCAACTTACGTCACCTATGGCGAAGGGGAGATACTCATCTAGCAATTAAGAGACGAGTATACTGCGCGGTAGTTCACTCTTTTCAACTTTACAGATGCGAAACGTGACCATTAAGAGTAGAAGATACTAGTAAGCTACTAGTATTTGACCACAGATGCCTTAGAAATGTTGCTCGCATCTGCTGGGATCACCGGGTAAGTAAAAGTGACGTTAGACACAGGGAATCAGGGAATGATGGTAAATCAGTTGATTAGGTTGTGAATCTTCATCGACTGAGATAGTTGGACCGTGTTACGTATGCCTGAACACTGATTACCACGACGTGCAATGCTAACCGGTGTTGGGGATGGTTGGAAGAAAGTTAGTGGCAGCCAATATAAAACGTGGCATCAGTCCTTGAAGTCACTAACTTCTGCTCTGAGGTATGTTGGTAGATGCAGACGACTTGTTTGGGGTCCGCGTGATTATGGTTGACAATGGTTGGAGACTCTGGGTGTTATGGCACAGAGTCGATCACAGTGGCGTCGGTGTATACACTTTGATTTTAAACTGTGAGATCAAAGTTAATTGATTCCTTTCTTTCTATAAACTAATTCTTTCTTCCTGTACTATGTCCTTATATGCAATCTTTCTTTTATATATTACCACCAGTGAATTAACTACTTCTATGAATTCGGTGTTCATCTTGTTGTGCTAATTAGATATGGCAACTTGGACCGATGCATAAATATGCCTGGTCATATGTTGTAGCTGACTGACTTACAGGAAGTAACTAATTGTAATGCTGTCTCCTGATATCTGTTTTGTATTAATCCTCAGTCATAACTCGGTGGAAAACTAACAACTTGAAGTTTGTCCTGATTCTAACTACATTATCTCAAGTGACCAAGTAATGTTGTGAAAGTTAAGATTATTTGTACTTTGAAGTGTAATGTAGAAACTCAAAAAATCTGTCTGATCCCTCAAAACGTATTCTGTCGATCAAGTTGCAATATGGCTACTAGTCCGGATGAGTAGACATCCTTTGGACTATGTTGAGATGTAGGTTGATCGTTGGAGGTGGTCAGCAGGAAACCCATCATCTAAGTCTCACGCTGTGTTGAGTTAAGTCAATCACTGTCCTCCATTAGGAGTGTTGAGATAGCACTTGGAAATTGAATTATGTTTAGGAAGATAACTTGCATATATTAATAAGTAATGTTACGGTTTAAATGAGCTGACCACTACATATGAATTCTTGGCATGTGTTGGTCTAGGTGCAGCTACTATCCAATAGTGAAATATATACATTTTGAGTAAGCGATCTGTGGTCGGTCCGTAAAAGGTTGCTAAATATTTAGTGTACTAGGTTTGAGGTATGAAATATACATCAGTATAAATGTAAAGATGGTCGGATTATGTAATAAAGATGAAATCCTTCAGGTTTCATTCTCGAGAATGAACTACAAAATCCGATAAATCTACGTTTGGTGTTCAGGAACAACTGTCTATTTAGACTTGATCACCCGGCTGCTCTTAATAGTGTTTGTTCCATATATTCTGTTTAGATTATAAGATTTGATTTATTGCATCTTTCAAGTAACTCGACTTAGAGACCACAGTGCATCTACCTAGACAAATATTTCATAATACTCTTAATAGAATAAGAACTATGTATGTGATCTTATATAACTATCAAGTTAGATATTTCTTTGTTTAGTATATACTAGGATTTTACATTGCATTTAAATTTATAAATTGTGTTATAATAATAACTGACTCCATCTCAATGTACTTTTGAAGAGAGCATGAACAACGATTCTAACAGAATAGCGTGAATTCATTTTATTTCATTTGTTTCTCGTCAGTTGCTTACAATCTGTAATATTTAAAAATCATAATTACAAAATGGGTTTAAATTACATGGAAGATTTTAGTTGGAAGTTATTTTTATGACACACTAGTACCTTATGTTAAAAGGACATTCTACAATATTGATTTTAATAAGTCCAAAGGGTTAGAAACTAGTGATTACATAATGAGTAGACACTGATAAAACTAGGATGAGTAAAGCTCAGTTAATAAAATAAGATAACTAATCAACAGGATAGTCAAACTGAAAAGACCTAGTGATGTAATTAAAGGAAAGGAAAAGTTGAGAAATAGATCTTTTTAAGATGTAACAAAGGAATATTTATCAACAAAGCAAGAAGAGATTAATAACCACATTCCAAATATTTAAATCAGGTTTTTGAAGCCTGATGGTAACAAATTCAGAGGACTAGAACTTGAGTGTCTTTTAATCACCTTGAAAGATTGTAAGGTATCGACCTGATTTCCTGTATCCAAGACATGTTTGGTAATTGCACTGTTTAAAATCGTTATTTCTCTTGCTTTAAGGCTTTTTGGAACATGTTCAAAAAATCTAAGATTTGCCTTCCTTTCTGTTTGGCCAATGTAGCTGCTTTAGCAGGTACACATATGTTTATAAACACAATTGGCGGTAACATAAAGAAGGTGCTTGTTGACCGTTGATTGAGTTATTGGACAAGTTGTTTTGTTGCCAAGTAAGTTCTGGCTAATGCTGTTGTCGTACTCGATCTATATTTATTAAATACATATGTATATATGGTCTATGATATATTTTAAAGAAATCGGGAACTAAATGATATTCTTTTGAAAATCATAGCAATTTCTTTAACCAGGTTGATATAAAAATTGAAAGCTTTTCAGGCCATAAAGCAAAAGTACCAACTAGTTAGAATAAATTTCATGATAAGGATTAACACATGAGACAATGAATTTCATGCATGTATGATAGCAACTGGAAAGAATTGCTCAGGACAGAGTTGGATAGAGAATTCTGGTGGTGTTGGGGACGTTAGATCTCCAGAACTCACTTGGGAAAGGACCTAATTTTGTAATTTTATTTAGAAAATTTGAATTTTTTTGTTTTAGCTCCAAAGGCGCTCTTGTCACCTTCATATCGTATTTCCCACTGGGAAATATCTTAAATGCTATTGGTTCGTTGCGTCTTTTAGTATGCTATTTGGTAACTCTCCCCAAGAACGGTTTTCTATTGTATATATATATATATACGTTTTGAATTGTGTTTGTTGTTATCGCTCGTTTCTGGCTGTTTGCAGAATATACTTCCCCATTCCAAGCTTGGATTTCTCGCTCTAGTTAGTGGGGCTGGGACGCATCAATAGCTAGCTTACTGGTCTTTGGTCACCGAGTCTTGTTTCTCGTTCGCAGATTAAGTGAACTCGTGATAACTTCAACTCTAGCAGGTGGGTGGCCTATGCTACTCTATGAGGGGTAACAGGCGTAAGTAAGTAATGATATTATTAACTAATTTTAAAGTTCAACTAATAATTAAAATAATTTTTTCAATCAATTACTTTTATTAGTTTAAATACGTATATAAATTGTACTTTCTATACTCATAAAATATTTCATGGATTAAAAAAATAATCAATAGAATTTGTATAGAAAATGATACTGTTGTGAGTAACAAAGTTTATCCTTAAATAATAATGAGTTGAATTATTGATTATTTATAATTTCTTAGTTAAGGATAGTGATATAAATTATAAGATTTTGTGATATAACATTTATTTAGCCTACATTTACTTGTAAACATACTATTGGTTAAAATAGAAATTCTAATCTCTATATTATGGATAGACTTATTTATCCCAGTGATTAAGTAATATTATATTATATTATTTATTATTTAAAAGTGAGAAAATACAAATGGAACTTACTCAAAAACTTGATTCGGTAACAAATCTATATCTGAAATTTTCTTATTAAAGGAAGAAAAACATTTTTGAGACATGAAGTAAAAATTACATGTATGATCTTATCAGAAGAGTATTTATTTATTTGAATACATAAATATTGGTACAAGGGGGCACCAGATATATATGCGTCACACAATAACAATGAGAATAGGAAGGGAAAAAGAATGTAAGGTGCGTATAAGAGAGAAGAAAAGAAAGAACAATAACGACCACAGATTAGTGTATGGTAGTGTAATAATAAAAGTAATGTAAACGGAAAGGTACAACCAGAAAGAATTCTTTCAGTTAAGGAAGTTACAACCATTTTTTATAAAGAAAGTAAAAGAAGGTTACAGCAGGATCGCCACTGGCTTCTATTCTGAGCCATATCTAATAAGGTCTCTAGCCACTGTGTTGCACCATCTCTCGGACCCCAACTAGGGAGTCGAGAAGGACCGACACAAGCCAGTCCTTTGCAGCTTTCTTTCACACCACGACACCATATCATATACTGACCACCTCTCCGCTTCTTCCAACCAGTCCTAGAGTCGGCAAATAATGCACGACGTGGAATTCTCTGGGACGACATTCGGAGAACATGTCCAAGTCACCGAAGTCGGTGTTTCAAGATGGTGACACCAGTTGGATTATCGTCTCTGTGCCCGAACACACGATGCCGAACCTTTGCATTACTAACATGATGTTGCCAATGGACGTTAGCAATCCTTCGGAGACAACGATGATCGAACACAGAGAGTCGTCTAACGTCCTCAACTCGGAGAGGCCAGGTTTCACAAGCATAGAGCAGAACTGCTCTCACCGACGCGTTGTAGATCCGACCTTTCACAGCCAGACTAACATCACGAAGACACCAAAGATGGCCTAGATTGGCATAAGACGCTCTGGCTTTCACTATACGTGTATTGATCTCATCACTCACACCCTCACCAGCACCTATGCAGCTACCTAAATACACGAACTTCTCGACTACTTCTATCTGCTCATCATCCAGGGTGAGTACAGGATTAGAATCCTGCCAGTCTTGTAGAATTACTTTGCACTTCGAAGGTGCAAGGTACACACCCATACTTACGGACACTGATTGCCAACTGATTAAGTGCGGATTGAATGCCTTGGGCATTATCGCACAGTAAGACAATATCATCCGCATACTCAAGGTCGAGATGTCTTTCTCCAGGCAACAGATCCACACCGTCATTAGCAAAAATATCTATTGGAAAACTAGTTTATTCAGGATAAGAATGTTTTTCTTTCAGTTACATGAAAGTTTCAGACATCATTACTAGATCAAGATTTGAGGAAGTTTTATTTTCCAATCAACTTTTAGACAATGAATAATGTATCGCACAAAAAGTAGCTCGGATAGGAAATATACCGATCAATTATAAGTGACAATAGGTTTTCCAGATTATAGGCTAACAAACAAGCCAAGAATCGAAAGAAAAAATGATGCTAATATAAAAGATTTTGTGATGCTTGTACATAATGATGATCGTTTTGTAAATTATTAGACTTACTGATTGAAATAATAACATTATGCCTTCAATTACGTACACTTCCTTATTCTTGCTCAAGTGCTAGCCCATTCGTACTTACGTACAGAACTGGAAATTTCTACTGCAAATATTACATTAAGTGCTGTTATTTTTACTTGAATTTAGTTGTGCAATTCTAATTTTATGTCTTTTTCATAATGATCTTCAGATATTAGAAGTAGGATAGTAAATATGTTTTGTAACCTGTCACTGTAGTTACATATATTTCAGTTAAGATTTGAAGAAAAGAAAGTGAATGACTTTTAAACATTTTCACTAACATCATATTAATCGCCCTACATGAAGCAGATATTGCTATATACTCGTTTTTTATTTAAAAGTAAATTTTAAGCCCTATGAGATTGTTGACCTAAAACCAAACTGCCTTGTTTTTAGATTAGTATCTTATTTCATTTAATGGTAATCCTATGATATAAGTTTGGTTGATGTGGTTGTAACAATATTAGATTTAAAATTTACGTAATATCTCGTACTGGGATGTCAGGCAAATGTTGTAATCGATAGGAAGCTGGGAGTTACTTAATTTCTTGATTCGCACTTTTTGTAGTACTTATAAGTAGTACAAGTGACCAAGCTGAAATAAAGAGAGTGGGATTCTTGGAATTCGACATTTGTCTTGGAAATTTTGCAAGAATTCATCGTTTTTCATACTTTATTGGTCCCGTATTCTTGATAACAGGTTTATTGATATTCCCCTGTATCCTGATTGCTGTTAAAACTTACTCGGCAGATTATTTGCATTCATGTGAGAATGTCGTCCGTAAGAACTAATAAAGCTTTGTAATCAGGGGAACCTTATTTAAGGAACTCAACGTCTCCAAAACATTCGCATGGTACTAAAGATTCCGTTAGCTTAGATGCCAACCTTTATTTCCTTTTGACTGTGAGAATTCGTTCTCTATAGCTTGTAGTGGCAGGCACTATGTCAAGCCCACAATGGTTATTCTAACTTCTGGACGGACCAATTTATTCATTCTTCACAAGCCACATTTTGACCTTGTCAATTATTCGCTTATTAACCCTAAATTTTCATATGATCATATGTGTGTGTTCATTGCTCACCCTACTTATTACGTGTCTGTAACTTATTTTTGTCTGAATGTAAATATTGAGTTACGCTTGATCAAAACGAGTCCTCCAACTCGCCTTCTCCACATCGCCAGTTGTTATAACTTGTGACTGCAGATTAGAGCGAAGCGTATTATCGATCGGACCAAAGACGCGTAAACACGTGAGAACAACCTAGAGTCCTGATTGGTCCTGCTTCCCTATCTAGCCCAGCCAGTTGAGCCCAGAACGCAAGTCTCAGCCTCTGAGATACGAATCATCATATTTCAAACATAATCTGTTTATATACCAATCGAACCGACCACAACGTACCAATAAAATATGAAACATTTGTAAAAGAATTATCCAGATGTGACTGTGAATGAGGGAGGTAGTTATCAATATACTGGGTATAACTCAAGAATGGTAAAACGTATAATAATGGTTCATAGGTCAAAATAAAGCTTATAGTAAGAGAAACATGAATAGAAATAGTTTAGTCATTTAATAATTATACAATAGAAATATACGTTTAGTATTGGTCCATAAAGGATCCCAAAATTACCATTCATTATGTTTCTCGGGTCCCAATAGTTTTCCAAAGACATTCTACGCTTCGCGTTCTCCTTTCGTTTCTCTGACTGTCTGTCCTGATCATTTCAAAATGTATCCGCGTATTTGACTTATTGTATTCCGTCATTCTCTAACGCGAATTAAGTTGATAACAATATACGAAAGTTGGCGACATGTATATTTCGATAACAATCAGCATATGATCTAACTGGAGTCAGGTAAAGGGCCGATAAAAACTGTACCTGTTATGGCTAAATGTCGCGTACCTTTTTTACATCTGGATTTTATGTTCAGAGATCATAATACCTTTCTCTATGAGGAATATTTTGTAACATTTTTTCAAAATGACTATTTGTGCGATATATTGATGTAACTATTAATCATCATACTCTAACTGATTGTTATGGATATATCATGTCGACCGTGAGATTTGAGGGATTTTTATTGTCCTCTTTGTAATAGGTCTTGAAATTACGATAACAATTCCTAGTTACACTCTAGTACCAAAACACACTGCTTTTGTAACATATCCCCAGGTACTCTAAAATACAATATTTGTTTGACTGAGACCATAGAAGACTAGTTTACAATTCGGATTCTTTAATCTGTTGTATACAGATTTACTAGCAGTGGTTATCAGTTAACGAGATTAACACAGTGATGGAATATGAATTAATGGAAGTCGAATTGAGTTAATGAGACAAATGTCGCACTAAATCACTGCGTGATCTAGCGTTTAATTCTTTAGCAATAATTTAGATTTGGAGATTCATAATCCTTAACAGTTTCATGATTTATGGTTACTTAACTGTACTCTATAAATTTCAATAGTTTGTTTTTTACCTAAATCTGAGTAAAAGCAAATGAGTTCTTGAATGTTTTCACGATTCATTTTAATAAATGAATGTCATATATCCAAAACGAATGTTAATTACTTCGCACAGGAAAAAAGACCTAAAGAAAACTAAGACTTGTTGTATTGTTATAGTTTCCTATTGTATTAGCCATAAAGCAGTTCACCTCACCAATACGCTATATAAGATACCAGCTTCCATAGGTATCTGGCTGTTAACTGGAGTTTTGAAGATGCAAACCCGATAAAACTAAGTTTATTTCAGAACTAGCCGTTGATACATAGAGCAAATCGTTACTATTAGGTAGATGACTGATCGTAAGCATACCTGTTGACGACCGACTCTAATGGTATTTTATGACCTTAATGTTTCCTAAATTTTAGATTTCATGAGAGGATTTCTCATTGCAATATGGTGCCACGAAAGTACACTTGTCTTCTGGATACTCATTCTTCCAACACTGTTGTTCGTGTTAAAACTCACAGTAAACTGTCACCAGAACCGTATCTATCAAGCAGAACTTATCACGATTGCGTCTTTCGCACAACTCAATTTGCTTCTTTCATATTTGCATTCTAAAAGTTAGCACTCTTTTCGTTTGAAGTCTTAGCGATTAATCTCTTAACTGAAGAATCATTTAATTGTTGTATTTGGGTGACAATTCTGTTTAATGAAATTGCTAACTAGTTGTAGGATATGTTTTTCTCCTCTGAACGAGAAATTCTGCTTCAGAATTGGTCATGGTTAGACCTCAGTCTATCCATAGGAAGCAGAGTAGTTGGCCTCATTGTCTACTTTGGGTTTCTCGAAAGTCAGATTGGCTCCAGATGATTGGTAGCTGATATGATATTGAAATGGATATGGAATGTAGAATTTGGTAATTCAGGGAAGATATATTTCCACTGATGATGAGGATATTATACTACTCAACTGTCCTTCTATGCATATAAGAGTGTGAAGCATGGTATATAGGGGAAGCAAATATGAGTAGATTTTAAGTTTTTCATTAAAAGTGCTTTACATTTCTAATGTATGGCTCGACCACAGAATGAGTAACATTCAAGTCAGGAGTGAAGTATTAATGGAAAACAAAACTCATGAATTAAATCATAAACATTCACCCAGTGAGACAGATATGTTTTTTGTTTACTTAGCCATAGCCTGTTTAGCATACAATACTGGAATTAGACAACATTTTATTTTATAATTGAGGAAAATTCTTGTCATAAAATAATTAGATCTTCTAACAAAATATGACAGAATTACACACATCTGGTAAACTGCTAAAACGAAATAGCTTTTTTGTTTGTTTGGTCACAACAATTTTTTTATCTCTAAGGATAAATCCAAATAAACAAACAAAATGTAGTATTAAAAGAAAGTGCTATATAAACCGTAAAGGCGCCAGTTTGAACAAATTAAATAAATTGTCATGAAGCTAGGACATGGAATTCGTAAATACTTCAAAAGAATGAAAAAAAGAGGTTTTCGTTTTGAAAATTATAAAAAAAGAAGTATCAGAATATTTTAGTCATCAATAAACTACGTTGTAAGCTGACATCATTATCACTCTCAATTAAACAGAAAATCTAAGTGAAATTATAAATTTAAACAGTTGAGATCATGAGTCAATTGAAGCTAGACCACCATAGAAAACCTGGAAGCACTAGACGGCCGTTTCATCCTATTGTGGGACTCCTCCACAAAAACCCCTTCTGAAATTATAAATATTAAAACTTTTTTTTTCAAAATGGTTGTTTCATATACCATCTCTTCTGAGTACATGATAATACTAATATGTAGATGGAGTTGGCTGAGTTTTTTTTTTGTTCTTCAAATATTGATACAGAATAAATCTTCATTTAGGTGATAATAAAATAATAATTATAAAGGAACTTTTCTCATCGTTATTTTTTACAAGATTGAATGAAAGTCTGGATTATGTCTTCCTTAAGTGTCTCATTCAATGCTGATCACAATTATGCTTTAGTTTTATTTTGAACTGATCAGTACTTCAGTTCATTATGAAAATGTTTTCCTATATTAAACTTGTAAGTCGGACAAGTTAATGTTGCTGAAACACTAGTCGATAAATGAGTGTGTAAATTATTAGAAAATAAGTTATTGAATGCTACCTAGCACTTACAACAAACTATACCTGAGCGGTTCATGATTGGCAGTACTTGGGAAAAACTTATTTGTCAGATTAAAGCATACGCAATTTGTCTAAATTGAGAACTGTGCTTTAAGCATGAAAACAGATGAGTTTGTTTTATCCAAAAGCTAGTTATGTTCCTCTTCGTACTTATGGTTCATAATCTATTAGAGTTTTATCTAATTAGTGATTTTGAAGTGGTATTTCGTCTTGGAAAGAAGTAATCAATTTACCCTATTTCAAGTGGCTTCTAGAATGCGCTAAAAGAATGTATTTAACGACTGAACTTAAGTTAAAATATCATCCCTAGGAAAATGAGAAGCATTTTAAACAGTTTATAAGTGATTTAGCTTGACAAAATAGGAACACGGATTATACTATACCAGATCAATTGTCTATTGCATGATTTAGAAAGCAAGTTATTCTGAATCGAAACATACACTAGAAATTACACAAATATTGATCTTGGAATGGCTCTCGAAGTGTTGTATTAGTATAGCAGATAATTATTGCAACTCTCTCGTTTCTTATGACCTAATGCACCAATGATAAGTCCAAGTTTGAAAACGTTCGTTAATATTTGAACGAACAACTCCACAAAAGGTGTAAGTTTAAAATGAAACTGTATTTGTAAAAATCCTCTGTGTAAGGCACCTTTCTTTGAAGTCGTTCGATTCCACTTTCTGAGACTTTTATTAATATAATTTCCTTTCAAAAGCGTTGCAGTGTGACAGTTGTTTCATTTAAAGTTAATCTTCTTGAACAAAATGTACAGAATTTAAGCTCGAGTTTTATAACTTTCATCTGTTCTTATCTGCGTATTAACTTGTTATTGTTTAGTGGCAAAAATTAATACCCAACATCAGGATCAGTCTTAGTAGGTTCCAAACTTCCACTAAGCTAAATAAATGGACTATGATGGGAATTGTAGCTAACGGAGGACCTATTGGACTTTTAGTTATATTGGCAGTGCTTTGCTGTATTTGTGGTGTATGCTACTTATGTTGACATACATAAGTAGTATGTAACACCAATCGGAAGTGAAGTATCTGGCAATAGAAGGTTAAGGAGATCGAATTGAACAGAACAGAAAATAACTTTAATAACAACAGGAATGAAGAAGTTCGTAAGAGACAATTGATGGAAGATGTGCAGATGAAGTTTATAGCATGCATAAAGAAAGACTGACAGCAGAGGCGCTGTTTGTATGGGCGAATAAGAACAGCGTAAACACCTAGCAACTACTTGGCAAATATTCGTAAACAAGTAATCGGACCCTTTCTCTATCCAAACTGTTTATTTCACATGCATCGTTATTCTGACTGAAATTAATGTGGGTTATTTTAGCAATACAATTATGTATTTGATGATTCTTATTTGACATGCACATCAATGATTCAGAAACAATTTTTTCAACCTTTAACTTGAATTTTTTATTTTTCCTTTATATAAAAACATTAACATCTAATATCAACTATTAATAACTCAATCTTACACATACACAAATACACACAATTCGCTCAGTCATTTATTTTCACATCGTGAACTTTTGACATGATTCGCATTTAACTGACTCATGTTATCCTATTTACTAAAATCAACATCTAAATATGATTGGATTAACACAGTATAGATTTGATTGTTAAAACGCTATATATATTTCTTTGATGATTTTGATTATTACCCTGAAGAAGTTCAGACATGTTAGCTGGACGAAACGGAATTATTTATTTAAATTTCAATCGCTGAGATTATTTCAAATACAATTTTCACTTATAATGACTCCTCTATACTCGGCACTCAGTTTCTGTCAAACTATTCGTCCTAATATTGACGGATATCCGTATAAATTATTTTATGTATGGTTCTCATATTTCACGAAGGCACACGGTAATTTTGTATAAAACAAAAAATTGGTCTTCCCCATCTGAGTTCTCGTTCACTACATATTAACTGATTTTAGAAGAGAATGACAAAATAAAAATTTTGAGCAATGAATGAATACTAACCGACCAAAACTGAATGCTGATTGATCCTTGACCATATCTTTTTGTGATTGGTGAGGGAATCTGACTTTAGATGGCTTAGATAGTCTTTCAGTCTAGCTAGATCATTTGTGATCAGATTACTCGCGATATGCATGTTTTAAACAACAAAAAGACTGTGACAAGCATTTTTGTCTTGGTGGAGTTTGTAAACTTTAAAAGAGTCTCTGTCTGAGTACAGAGCCCACCTTAGAATTACCACTATCAGAACCATTTCAATTATGTGGTAAATGTTTTGACCGAGCATGCTACTGATAACCCTTAATTTCGGGATTCCTCGAACTATATAGAGTTCTACTGCGAATAATCTTGGAATTGAGAGACTAATTCATTCTAATTTTCTACCTTTTGTGTCAGCCAGTTGATAACTGTGTCAAATAGGCCTGGGTGATTCCCATTGTATATTTACAATTGGAAAGTCAGTCAACTATAAATAATAATCATGCAATTGCTTTCCATCATATTTAATACAAATACTCACTTCTATTGACAGAAATCTATAGATAGGCCTCAACCTTCCCAAATAAATTACGGTCAGGTAGTAAACAGTTGATACAAACGTATGATATTACCTAGAGTAACTAAAGACATTAAATTGCTGTTTTTACCATTTTAAAATCTTGTCGCTTTTTAAAACTTCATACTATAACTGAATTAGTTTTAATTAGAATCACTTTAACTCTTTTCAAATAGTGAAAAACACTACCAAAATTTCATGCAACATATACGTTTCTCGATAAGAGTTATTCAAAAGATTAATGAAAGCCATATGATATTCATCTCATTGGATACTATAGAAAAAGACGATACAAATAAAGATTAAATTTCTACGATTGTAATTAACAAAAGCAAAAAAAACGAGTAGTAGGTGAAAAAAATGTATTTTCTATACTACACTTTTACACTCTTCTCTGCATTTTTTTTCTTTCTAAACAGTCTTCTTAAATTTGCAATTTTTTCATTTTTATTTTCGACAAAGATTCGATTGGCATTATTAAAACAGTTGCCAAAGTTAATCTATACATCTCTTCTTTTTTTGTTTTTGGACATTGTGCACAAGATTCGTAGTTAATTAGATAAACAACTTCTACATACACATAAATATATACGTATGTATTTGTGAATATACAAGTAGAAGTTTGTAAATAATAATGAGAATGGTTATAAATTTCCTATATACTTATACTTTTGAATAAATATTATTATACAAGTAAGATAACAATAGAATACAATAGATAAATTAAAAATCATAAAAGAAATTATTTTAGAAAATAATTTTTTTTTGAGAAAAAAATGAAATTTAAACAATGAAATGCGAATATTGAATTAAGTAGAAGAAAAAAAGAAGAAAAAATAAAAAAGAAAGAAGTGTAAAGTTAACATCAGAAAAAGAAAATAGTCAAAGAACATTTTTTTTAGAAAAAAACGTTTTTCCTTCTTCTTCTTCTTCTTTAAATGAACTTCATGATCGATATTGTAGGTGAATTAAAAAAAAAGGAGAAGAGAAAATCATATTAAATCACAATGTTCTGAGCAAATATTTACGTTAAAAGTTCCCAATGAGTATTTGAAGTATAGTGCAAGGCTCAGTGAAGAGATAACAAATCACAATGTGTAAAATTCATTGATATTTGAAAAGAAGAGAGAATAAGAAATTTACATTAAAATAGAACTTAAACTTATCAAGATACATTTTTTGAAGATACTAATTATACTTTATTTACATTTGGTAATCATTTTGTATTGAACTTTTCGTTGTTACATTTTAATCGTTCATAATAAAGCATATAAAAGAAATATGGACAAGAAAACATAAATAGTAATAATAATAATAATATTTTATTTAATGAATAAATTAAATGTAATGAAAACTCTTTATTTATTTTAATTAATTAGTTATTGAAATGGAAGCACTAAGTTTACTGTTACATATAAAAAACAATCAGCATTTTATAGTGAGATGATGAGAATAGGAATTATAAACAATTTTATAAGTGATAAATTAACGAAAGTGATAGAAAAACAAACAAACAAATAAATAAACATGGAAGTAATTTATAACACAATTAAACAAAACGGGATAAAAACAAACAATAAAGAAATAAATTAAACAAAAAAAAGCGTTTGTCTATAAAATAATAATTCAGTTGGAATTTTTAAGAAAAAAAAATCGATATTTCATTAAAGCAGATTGTTTGAATTTATTCAACGTACAATATTGTTGTTTGAATAAGTTATGTATATGGAAGTGATCAGGAAATCATTTGAAGTGATTTGAACATAAGGCTTTTGTTACATAATACATGTCTACTTAAGTAAGAATCAATTATCATTGTATAAGCCCATAATAGACTTATTGAATATAGAAATAAATTAATTAACATCATTTTTTTCGATTGTAGAAAGAAAAACTGAAAAAAAATTATTAGAAATTAGTTTCAGTTAATTTTTTTCTATTCATTAAAACAATTTCATTCGATTTAGGACTTTTTACATATTTTGATTGTATATTCGTTGAAGACTTATTGATTTCTGTTTCTTTTAAATATTGATTATTATTATTATTATTAACTGGTTCTATATACAAATCTTTCATTGGTTGAATTATACAATTCACTTGTTTTTGTAATAAAAAATCATCAAATGTAATTCGTATTGAACTAAATGGTATACCAGTTTCAACAAAATTTGCAATTCTTGTATAAATTTCTGGATAATGATGTCTTAAACTAACACCACGTTCACGAAGCATACGTTGTAAACGAAGCATATAAGCTTCTCTAGCAGCTATTGCTTGTTTATCCATTTTTATTGTGGTAACGTTTACATGTGATATTTCAGGATTTTCAATATGTTGTGTATTTTGCAAGGTAATAACTTCACTTTTATTTCTTAAATTTGAATGAGAAGGAAATGGTAGTATTAAACTTTGCTTAAATAAATGCACTGGACGACCATCCTTTCGAGCAGTCAGCTCATATGCGCATACAACTACAATTAAAACCATACTTGAAGAAGGATTGTATGATTTACATGGATTAGCAATACTTGAATCTAATTCTTCCAGCTCATTAAGTGTAAGATATGTAGGAGGAGCCATTAAACCTCCTGGACTCGGTTGGTGAAATCTTTCCCATTGATGAAGCGCCTTTTCTATAGAACTATCATCTAATTCTTCATTTACAAATGAATGCTCTAATGATCGTTGTAAAAATGTTTCGGCATGTTTAATTAGTGAAAATGATAAGAGTATACCACCTCTTCCAAGACGAGCCATACCAGTTTTAGCAAGAGCTGTAAGGCCTGTAATCTGACCTGGAGCAAGATTTCGCAACAAACGACAACAAACACGTTTAGCTCTAGAAAATGAACAGGTTGAAGGGTGGTCACTTGGATTACTTTCACACTCTTCTCGACATTTATTTGAACAATATAAAGTAAAACAATTGGCACATGCACACCATTTATTGGCTTGAGATACTGGTAGGGGTTTTGTTGAGCATGTAGATTTACCACAACTTATATATAGCAAACCATCAATTGGGTGACGTATGATCGCTCCAGACAATTGATTTAATCCGAATTCTCCTAAATTTAATGGTTTATAACTGTCTGGTCCAGCAATAAGTTGTAAGTATTCATAACGATGAGAATCTTCTTTTATGTCAAATTCATGAGCTGCTATAGAAATAGCTTCAGCAGCAGTAGGAGGAAGATAACGATGTTCAGCCTCCGGATATACAGGCCACCAACCAACACTTATTAATAAATGTTCAAGAGCTGATGGTCTATTAGCAAGAAGACTACGATGCCTTGATGAACATGTATCAAGTAATGAAGTTAAACAAGTTAAATCAGATAATTGATCAAATCCATCTGTAACTTCAGATTCATTTTCACCATCTGCATCTGCTGAGTATAGTTCATTACATGAAACTTTATCCGGTGGATTTATCATTTGAGAAGACTCTTTACTTTCTGAATCATCTAAACTAAGACAAATTTCAATACTACTAGCATTCTTTTGAATGAATTGCTTTGATTCAAAACTATTTTGATTTAAATATTCTTTTGGTTTTACGAAAACATTAGTAGTAGTAGTAGTAGTAGTAGTAAAATTTTCATATTTTACATCATATTGTTTTGGATCTTCTTCAGAAGAAATCATTTGATGCTCATTTGAATTTTCTGTTCCTGAATCATGATCAACATCTTTTATATTAGATAATGATATTGTAGGTTTTGAATTAGTATTAAATTTGTGTGTTATAATATTTGGTGATGAAATCAAATTAATTTTCTTTATTGAATTACATTGATTTATATCTAATTTCGAATTATTATCTAAATATAATACTGATTTATTAGTATCATATTTATCTGGTGGTTCTGTAGTTGCACGATTAAATCTATTCAGTTTCTCTTTACACCATCGTTTTTCATATTTTGGTATAAAATCTTGTGGATTTAATTCAATTAATTTACCTTGTCCTTTAGTATAATTATGTCTTGGAGCAACTTGTGGTCGTATATCTTGTGATTCAATCGATTTATATCGTTGTGCACTTAATGAAAGCATTGAATTATTTAATTTTGATTGAATAGGACGTAGATAATTATTGGTTTGTCCAGATTTTTGTTTAATTAATTGACTAGGTCTGACAAAATTTGGTGGATTTAAACTTTCTGATTTTGGCCATATTGGTTCAGCTACTGTTTCAATTGTTTTTTGTGATAAATTCGATATATTCGTAAGTGAATTATCACTAGGTTTATAAATACTAGATAAAGATCGAAGTGATGAAATTAGTGCTTTATTTGTACGTGGT
The DNA here is from genome assembly GCF_000699445.3 of Schistosoma haematobium. NCBI lineage: Eukaryota > Metazoa > Platyhelminthes > Trematoda > Strigeidida > Schistosomatidae > Schistosoma > Schistosoma haematobium. Next base: position 32,549,427 of record NC_067196.1, on the reverse strand, counting down.
GTATACGATGGGCTGGGAAAATGCTTTTGAGTCGCATGTCCGAATTGTGTTCTCTCGTTTGTATTATATTCTTTAACTGTGTTAGTGGTTATTAGATCAGATGTGGTTTGTAAACAATTTGCCTTATCTAACCATTCAGGAATATGTAGTTTTGTTAATGATTGAGCTATTCTTAACTCATGTGTTGAACGCGCTTTCTCTTTTAATCGATCAATCAAACCTTGTGCACCACCGCTTGTTGTTTTCTTTTTGTATCTTGCTACTTCATATTGAGGTGGTACTTTTTGTAGATCAGATTCTTCATCATTAACAAGACCTTGATAACTTTTCGCTTTCTGCCATTGGTCATTTGGTGATTGAATTAGTTCAACTTCACTAGTTTCTACTGTATTTCCACCGAATTCATTAGATTTTTGACGACGGAATGCCCCAGGAGTACGTGTGTATGCGAGGTTGTATAAACTACGAGTTCTATCTTGATATGTATCAATTATTGCGGCATCAAATGATCCGTCACTGACTTGAGTATTTAATTTATCTAAGTCAGTTTCTAAAATAACCGGTCGTTTGAAATTTTCACCAGTGTCAATATCAGTCTCTAATAAAGAACTATACGATTTGGTATCACCAAAAAATTTCTTCGTTAATAATTTATTTGATTCGTTTTGAATGTTATATACGCCAGAAGAATATTGATAAGATAGTGTGGTTGGTGTTCTAGCTTTTTGAATTTGAGCATCTAAATCAAACAATGAAGCAGACTGTCTTGCTTCCGAATGTGGTTCACTTTCTGTATTTAATTGATTCGTGGCTTCATTTGTGTCCGCTCTTGACTCAGCTATAGCTGAATCTAAATCTGTAAATCGATAACGTGAATCTGATCTTGAATTACGTGGACGATAAGCTGAAGACTGAGAGTTTTGTACAGAACGGGATTGACGTTCCTCTTGTCTTTTGCGACTAGAGCTCCTCAATCTTTCACGAATCTCATCATCAGTGGGTATTGGTTTCAGGTGCCATTTCGTACGTGGAAGGTAGTGAGTTGGTGGTTTAGATGTAACTGTACTAGGAGATAGAATATGATGGTGTCTTGGGGGGCTTGGACTCATTTGTCTATGTTTATGGTCTAAGTCTCCCTTTAAAATCGGAGTATTAGATAACTCAATTGGTTCTTTAATTTTATCCACTTTCCTTAGTTCTTCACTCTTTATATACAAACCTGTATTATAATTTGAAGGTAAATGACATAAATGTTCACTAAAATCATTAGTCATTTCGTTTGATTTAATCACAGGTTTATGAGTTTCATCTTTTATTGTTACAGATTTATATGATGTGTAATTTTGGACTGGTTCATAATTTCTGTCTCCATTTATTTCTCTTACTTCAAGAATATTTTGTCGACAGTTTTCAGATACACTTAAATTGGTAATTATTTGATTATCTATGGTCTCTTTTTCGGACAAAATTGGTCCTGGTTTGTATTTAGTAGAATCATGAACTAAATTATCTAAATTACCACAATCACCTTGTAAAATACGACTTTTTCTTTGTGATGCTAATTGAATGTCATCTTGTTCAGCTTTTGTTAGTTCATAATAATGAATTGATGTAGGTTGCTTAACTGTCTCAAAGGTTTTTTTATTTTGTAACAATGATGTATTATTACTGTTATCTATATTCCTTGATCGATCTTCTATAATAAATGGGGATTTAGTAAGAATTGTTGATGATGTTGCTCCTATTATTGATTGATTTTTAACATAACCTGATGTTTTATTTATTCGAGTATATTCATCTAATTCATTATCATAAAAATTTTCTGTATGATTTTCATATGGTTTATTTAATTTTGTTTCATCCTTAATAGTTATTAAACCATTTGTTGATCTAAAAGCCTGATTATCATGATTTTTCTCATATATGTTACAATCATGATGTTCATTTGAATATGATTTGTGAAAGTTTGGTTGTATTATTTCATTTGTATGTTTTGAATCGGTTAAATTATTTTCATATAAATTTGATGTATACATTTGAGGTGAATTAGAACTTTGAATGATTTGAATATGTTCTAAAAATAAATTGGAAAAATAATGGTATTATGATTTAAGTAAATGTTAAATGATGTAGTTTTGTAGAGATATTTGTAAAATTTAAACGAACAAAGAGTCCCACAATAGGACGAAACGGCCATCCAGTGCTTTCATGTTTTCCTTGGTGGTCTAGCTTCAACTAACTCATGATCTCAACCATTTAAATTACTATAATATCCACAAAACCTCTTCTGATATTTGTACGTTTCTTCAACACCATACGAGATAGAATCTACACTTGTCAGATTTTACAGTAAGCAAAAATTATTCTTGAAATCCACAAAATCCAATTTGTGAATCACTTGCCCATTAATTAGTATTATTTTTGCCACTAGTCAAACTGAATGAGAATTATATGGTATTGTAAATTGGTTGAATTCAAGTCATGGACTAATAGATTTTTGTGGTCTAAATATATTCTGTTCTAAAAACCTCAAGGTGTTGAGCAGCAAATCATGTGAGAAAGTGGGTGAAGGTTTCTGGGGTATCCCACTCTAGGGAAGAAAATTAACTGGTGCTTCCTTATTTCCTGTTATTCTTCAGTTGACTTCAGTCAGTCATGTAAATGAACTTTGAATTACATAATTAGGTAACATTAAACAACTGCTGTCAGTTATGTTGGTATATTAAAGCCTTGTTGGCTGCAAAACTATGATAATGAGATTATTAGCTGTCTGGTACGATGAGTCATAAAAGTTAGAAAATAACAAAATATAGTCATGCAAATGGTTATAAAACATGCGCTTAACTATGTTTTTGTATTTTTTTTAACCCTAAGGTCAATATTTTCACCTTTAGCAGCATATTGTAGGTAATCAGTGTATGCAGTTTCTTTTCAAAATGATTAAATCACAACTGTATGTTGGGAACCTCAGATTTCTTTGGTAAGAGTAAACTAGGTTAGCTGGTTGATTTCAGTATGCAAAAATATTGCGTGAAGTTTGGCAAACCTGGGACGATAAGGTCAATACTTACAAATTATATATATATATATATCGAATTCAATACCTCAGTTTGTGATAGCTTAGTTTCTTTTAACCATAATTTTTTTGTCATTCTTTATATTGAATACTTTGTAACTAAGTAGTGAAGATAATAATTTATCAGTTTGCTTGAATGTCTCAAAATGCGTAGAACTGCGAAGTATATCACAATGTTCACTATTTTTTAGCAAAGGGCCCCAAACCACGGGCTAATCTATCGGATAAATACTAGACAATGTAAAATCCCTCACTACTCTGTGAACTATAAGGTGTAAACAGTTCTGTTCTAAAAGACTAAAGTTGTGGTTTGAATAACTTCTTAGTAGTATTTCCGACTGGAACACTAGGTAGAATTATTTCCCCCAAAACTGAAGATTCACACTAACGATAAATATCGAAACTCATCGGATCTAGGTTTCTCTCTCCGTTAATTACCCTTCACCACCTAAAATTGAATAAAAATTCATTTCTAGTAGTTATAACAAATAATCCTTTATAGTAAAATATTTTACTCATCAAAATCTACATTGACAGTTAAACCTTTATAGTATGGAGGTTTGCTCAACATCTGATTACAGATATCTCACTCAAATGTAGAACGAAAGGATATTTTGGTTACAATTATTATACGAAAACCAAATAATAATAATTTAAAGACCACTATTTTTTATTAGAGTATCAATCATTCAATGTTTTGGATTGTCAGAAAGTAACTAGTCATTATTACATAACACGCTGTGGTTATGAAGACCAACAATCAATAATATCTCATAAACTTTCTATGACTATTCTTGTATATCTAGAATAATTAGCTCATGTTGAAAAAAAAAGATATTATCACGAATACATCAGAAACTACTTAAAATAATCCCATAAACAAACGAAATAAACAAACGATTTAACATTCCAGTCGTAGACATAACCTATTAGACATTTAGTAAGCATTGACCCTATTCAATGGTAAAAAATCTATGTTTTAACTGAAATAAATTCGGCATTTTGTAAACTCTTAAAGGGATTAATCAGAAGAAAGGATTATATTTTTGTTTCATTTTGAGATTCGTTACGAATTCATAATGTTTAAACTTTTCTGATATATTTATGAAGTTATTGTTTCAGTACAATATGATTTACAATCCGTCAGAATGAAACATATATTGATATTTAACTCCTCATTAATTTAATATGAAGTTCATTGCCTGTTCCTATTTTATTAATTATTCCTTTTAAAAGCGTGCACCCGTGACTCTATATTGCATTGAAAGCAAGCCTCGCTAGTCCCCTGAAGCATATGATATCTTCAGACCACTGAGTTGGTATCAGTGATTAACATCTCCAATGTCAATTGGTGTAGAAGTAATCTAATGGTATTGCGATCGCCACGATGTAAAACGTTATGTTTTTTTAGCAGTACCAGTTTAGAACAGCACAACTGTCAAGTCCTCCCTGATTTTCGGTGGGTATTTAGATGAAGATAGTCTGTAAATTAAACTATCATTGGATTGTCATTATTTCAAATGATTCTGTTTTACATTAATTTGTTCCTCTTCTTTAATACGAATCAGTGGATTTTAGTGATTTTCACTGATATATAAAGTCATGTAATATCTTAATTTGGTTTATGCACACAAGTACGATTCATATTTTGTATTCTTCTTAAAAATGTTTGAAACGATCTTCAAAGCTGAAATATCAGATAAATGTATTTTGAAAGGTTCAAACTCTTGAATGTTGATGTTTAAAACTGAATTCATCAGTTTCTTTTAATAAATTAGATCTTTCTACACATATCTCCATATTACCTGATTTTTATACAACGATAATACTTTTATTGAAATCTAGCACATCACTAAAAATTCTACTGTATTTGGAAAATCAGTCACAAACTTAAGATTTTCATTGAACTCATTAAGTATCTAGTCAGGCTATATCTATATGTATATCCGTTTTGTCCGATTTATGTTTCTTAAATAGAATCGCTAATGAACTTGTTCATGCATGATATTTACTGAAGTGTATGAATTAGTGAAAATTAATAAATTATTATTTGAAAATCATTTTTTTTTGTTGGCATTGGAACTGAGTTCAGTTTTTATATTCTTTCATGTTGATACATGAAATTTTTACGAGAAAGACAAGAAAATTATTGCCAATAGAAATGCCATAAAATTAATACTTTTAGTAACTAAGTGAATAAATAATGATCTAAAATAATGTTCATTTATTATTTCTTCCGGGATTAAATGCCTTCTAATAATAGATAATTAGTTTCTACTTAATGATTAGGTACTATAAATGATAGATTGTTTGTGATTATATTTTGTTAAACACTATGAAAGCTTTTGTTTTGATTAGGACAAACATGAAAATAAAACTGTGTTGAAAATAAATGACACAGTAATTCATTTGTTTTTTAAATAGTTAAAACCAATTCCTTCCGCTATGAAGACAGTTTCCTTCAGAAGAGGGCATCAATCAATGAATTAAAAAGATTCGAGAAGGATTAAAGGGTTATTTTTTCTATTTTGTAACTTCTTGTGAGTGTTCCTCTATTACCACACTTGAGAATGAAGCGATTACTCTCAGATAGGCCGTTGATTGATTAATTATGCTAGAATCCATTAAACCAGAAATTTGAGCTTCAGCCAATTCCTGATGTAGTGTGGCTATCACAGAGTTCTGCTGAAAGATAATCGCTGTATAGACAACAGCTTCACTGTACATTTTGCGGGATAACGATCTTGATATGAATCGCTGGTCAACGGTCGATTACTAGTTATTTATTTAAGTAGTCTATGCTTAGTTGTCTAGTTTAAAGATAGTTTCCCTTAACATGTTTTATTCATACCCAATCTAACCGACTCATATACAAACGAACACTTCAGTCAGGTGTAAAATTCCATTCAGACATTTAGTACATAGACAAACAGAGCGGATGATTTGAAAGAAATATTTATTCGCATTAGTCGTTTTTCTACCGAACAAAAGTGTGTCATTATGAAAATTTTATAGGTAGTTTCAACCAACGAAAATGAGGGTAATAGCTAAACACTTAAATAATACTTTTAAACTTGATATGAGCCTTTTTGTATATGTAAAGTGGTTGTAGATAATCAGCAGAAAGCCATGGAACCTAAGTTTCATGCTACTTCAAACTTGTCAATAACCAATATCTCCAAGCTTATGGGTAGTGTTTCCCTCCCTATGTTATTTGAACTCTAGTCTTATGGTGTTACATACATTGCCGATAAACCAATCGGGCTACCACTAAAATTTTGTAAGTCTGAGATATTTAACCTGATTGATCATTAAGGAATAACAGAGGTGATTGTTGTTTGGTGCTCATGTTTTCATTAATTTATTAACTATTTACAAATCCATGTATCTAACGTTGAGTTGCACTGCAAGAATGAGGGCTAGTGATGCTAAGTTAGTCTCCAAACTAAAATAGGTAGCGTAGAGTTTGATTCTTCAACTTGGTGACGGAATCTCGAATGGTCTAACCACTGAATCAGTGTTTCAAACTGAGAATTCTATATTGTATTAATATATAATATTGAATAAAGTCATTAATAATAATAAATAATAATAATAATTTACACAGTGTTAATGCGCTCAACTAACGATATAAAGTACGTGTTCGTATTGATGGAATCTTATCTAGTGATTTTATTACGAAATATATAAGAATACACTAAGAAAAGATAAAACAAATACATCATAATTGTTAATATAGTCGAGCTTAAGTAAGTTTTTAACAAAAAGGAACTACTTCACATAGAAAGTTAAATTATCAATAATTTTGTGTTGTGTACACAACTATTTTCAAAACATCATTAGAAACGAACAAAACAAATACAACTATTTATTGATAAAAAAAGAGTTTAAACAGTATATACTCCAGGATCACATTTACCAGATGAAATAGTGTAAGGTGGGAAAGATTGAACATGTGCAGAAGAAACAAAGACAGATGACGATATTGGAACAATACGATTTTTAATTAGTTTCATCATGTGTTGCATTTATTATATTTATATATTCTTTCACTATAAACGTATGACGTAATATTATGGTATGTTTAAAAATAATTATTTATTCATAAGAATGAGAAATTTGTTTCTTGTACTTATCATATAGGTGTAAAGAAATATTTGTATGGAACTGTATTCTACTTGTAGTCTAAGAGTAATTAGTTTACTTTCAGCCTATATAATTATCTTTTTTCCATCTCATATAAAATGTATGTATTCAGTGAATAAAAGTAGCTTTTATGTGGTACTCTACATGATTCTTCATTTAGTGATGGTTTATTTACATTTTTTAAAACAGTTACTTCTAACTCAAAAATTAAAATATACATTACAATTGTACTTTAAAAGTGAACGATTTAATTGAAAACTGTTCTATAGTTTATCTGTTTATTAATGATTGTTTAAACCAGTGTTAACAATTGAATTATTTGTATGGATTAAATTAAACACTACCGGAAGGGGTTTTTGTCGATATTAGAGTAATTTCAATAGTTGAGATCATGAGCCAATTGAAGCTAGACCACCATAGAAAAGCTGGAAGCACTGGATGGCCTTTTCGTCCTATGGTGGGACTCCTCAGCAGTGCGTGACCATGATCCTGTCCCGCGAACGCCTATTCAAAAGACTACTGAGTTGGCATTCAAAAGGGTTGATATCTAATTTCAACCAATCCACGAAATTGCACCACCATTGTCATCAGTGGGTTACTATCTCACAACTGACCTGGTTGAACTCCATTAGTTACGGCTTAACTCATGAATTTAACTAGTAAATTACTAAAATCTCCAGCAGTGCGCGTCTTGGGTTCGAATCTCACGAGACGAAATCGTGAGTGCGCATTGCTGAGGACGAAACAGCCGTCCAGTGCTTCCAGGTTTTTCATGATGATCTAGCTTTAATTGACTCATGATCTGAACTATTGAAATAAACACCATCGGTTTAGATATTTGGAGGCGACAATAAACTGTTTCTTATAATACAAACTACCCTAAAGAAGTAATCTAACTCACTATTATACCAATACACATAATCTAGAGGTGTACTGTTAAATTATTAACAACTGTCATTTAGCATTAAATTTCATACATGATACACTAAAAACGAATTACACCTTTATTAAGTCAAAAAAAGTTTCAAATCGTATATTGTTTTGATGATTCACTACCAATTAAATTCAATAACAAAATAGTTTTAAAACGAAAAGTTTTCATGTCATGTTGAATTTGAATGAGAAATATATCAATATTTTATAAAATGACACGATTTTTCCCATATGAATCTATATAAGCATAAAAGAAAGAATGAAAACAGTTGTTTATCAATCTCTCGTAAATAAAATTTTATCATTTTTAGTTTATATGTTAAATATTTTCATTATTATTAATCTACTGTATTTCTGTTTAGTAATAATAATAATAATAACAATAATAATTTCGAGAGTGTAATGAGAAGACGAAGATTATTAGAACTATGTGATATATTGGCGCAATACATTTTCAACAATCTGATCACACATATACTTGTTAAGAACATAGGAAGGAGCAATCGTGATCTCAAAATTAGGGTGTCCAAACATGTGTCTAAATGGTTGCAGAAAAAAATAGAATCAAATGACCCAAACAGAGTAGATGATAACATTCCATCATCCTCTGTCGTGAAACACATTATTGAAACAGGTCATGAGATTAATCTTTATTCGGGTTTTGTGGTGTTGTACAAAAGTGTAAAAGGGTGTGTACTAAGGTTTATTGAAGCCTTAACCACATGAATATTCAAACCCTCTTTATGTATTCAAAAACAGTTTGTTCTTACCTTAAACCTATCCTGGTAATATTAGCTTATTACCCAGAGTGATTAAGTTTCAAATTGTTTCTACATTATTTTCGGAAGGGGTTTTGTGGAGATTTTAGTAATTTCAATAGTTGAAATCACGAGTCAATTGAGACCAATGGAGTTCAGCCAGGTCTGTTGTGAGATATCAGCTCGCTGAAGACAGTGGTGATGGCGGCGCAACTTCGTGGATTGGTTGAAGTTAAACATTAATACCGTTGGATGCCGGCTCAGTGGTCTGATGGTTAAACGCCAGCGCGCGAGACTGATAGGTCCTGGGTTTGAGCCTCACAAGGGGCGGGATCGTGGATGCGCACTGCTGAGGAGTCCCATACTAGGATGAAACGGCCGTGCAGTGCTTCCAGGTATTCGATGGTGGTCTAACTTCAATAGACTCATGATTTCTACATTATTTCTTTATTATCCTTGCCTCCTCTTACCCTCCATTTCTAGTCTGGTTGACCTTTTATTCTTATAAATGTTCTTAACAAGTATATACGTGATCAGATTGTTTGAAACGTATTGCGCTAATATATCACATAGTTCTGATAATCATCGTCTTTTTATCACACTATCGAAATTTATCAAAGGCACTAACTACTTTAACTCCGCCTGTAGCTCTTCTAGAGTTACTGCCGGTCCCAAGCCCGGGTAAAGGAGGAGGGTTGGGCATGGGGTTAGCGTCCCCATCCCGTAGAAAACTAACTCGCTAAAAAAACGCTTACCAGAAAAAATAATTCAAACCATTTTAACTCTGCCCTGAGAGTTAGAAGGTCTTCATTTAGAAGAATTATGACGCTTCATGGTGAAAGCCGAATTCCTTCGGAAGCCACGAGGCCGATGCCCCTTCTAACAACCAGAGCAAAAATTTTTATAGGTACATGGAACGTTAGAACAATGTGGGAAACCGGGAAGACCAGCCAAATAGCAACGGAAATGAGGAGATACAACTTGGCAGTACTGGGAATCAGCGAAACCCACTGGACCCAAGTTGGACAGAAAACGCTAGCTACGGGAGAGATGCTGCTATACTCCGGTCACGAAGAGGAAAATGCTCCACACACACAGGGAGTTGCTCTTATGCTGTCCAAAGTAGCACGAAATGCACTTGTAGGATGGGAATCCCACGGATCCAGAATCATCAAAGCATCATTCAAAACAAAGAAGGAGGGGATCTTAATGAATATTATCCAATGTTATGCACCCACCAATGATAGCAACGACGACATTAAAGATCAATTCTACGAGCGGCTGCAGTCAATCATAGAGAAATGCTCAAGAAAGGACCTCACCATTCTGATGGGAGATCTAAATGCCAAGGTCGGAATAGACAACACTGGATATGAAGATATTATGGGACGACATGGACTGGGAGAGAGGAACGAAAATGGAGAAAGATTTGCAAATTTGTGTGCATTCAACAAATTAGTCATAGGAGGCACAATATTTCCACACAAACGTATACACAAGGCTACATGGATCTCACCGGACCACACTACAGAGAACCAGATAGACCATATTTGCATCAAAAAAATTCCGAAGGACAATGGAAGATGTGAGAACCAGGAGAGGAGCTGACGTAGCTTCAGATCACCACCTAGTTGTAGCCAATTTAAAACTGAAGCTAAAAAAGAACTGGACAAGTGGACAAACAGCAATACAAAGGTTCAATACAGCCTTCCTTCGAGATACTGACAAACTCAATGAATTCAAGATAGCTCTCAACAACAGATTCCAAGCCTTTCAAGATCTACTGAAGGAAGAAGAAACTACCATGGAGGACAACTGGAAAGGCATCAAAGAAACATTGACTTCAACGTGTCAAGAGGTTCTGGGCCTAAAGAAACACCATCATAAGGAATGGATCTCTATAGAAACACTGGACAAGATCAAAGAAAGGAAGAACAAGAAGACAGCAATTAACAACAGCCGAACACGAGCAGAGAAAGTCCAAGCACAAGCTGAATACATAGAAGCAAACAAGCAAGTGAAGAGGAGCATTAGAGCCGACAGGAAGAAATACGTGGAAGAATTAGCAACGACGGCAGAAAAAGCTGCTAGAGAAGGAAATATGAAACAGCTCTACGATACAACGAAGAAACTATCAGGGAAATACAGTAAACCAGAGAGGCCGGTCAAAGACAAAGAAGGCAAGCCAATCACTGAAATTCAACAACAGCGAAACAGATGGGTAGAATACTTCGAGGAACTCCTGAATAGGCCGGCTCCAATGAATCCACCGAACATCGAAGCAGCACACACAGATCTTCCTATAGATGTCAACCCACCAACGACGGAAGAAATTAGAATGGCCGTCAGACAAATCAAGAACGGGAAAGCAGCAGGACCCGACAACATACCAGCTGAAGCACTGAAATCAGACGTCGAAGTAACCACAAGCATGCTTTACCCTCTATTCAAAAAGATTTGGGAGGAGGAACAAGTGCCAATGGACTGGAAAGAAGGACACCTCATCAAGATTCCAAAGAAAGGAGATCTGAGCAAATGTGAAAACTACAGAGGCATTACACTACTGTCAATACCAGGGAAAGTCTTCAACAGGGTGTTGCTGAACCGGATGAAGGATGCAGTAGATGCCCAACTTCGAGATCAACAAGCTGGATTCCGAAAGGATCGGTCGTGCACAGACCAAATTGCAACACTACGGATCATCGTCGAACAATCAGTTGAGTGGAACTCGTCACTATACATCAACTTCATTGATTATGAAAAGGCATTCGACAGTGTAGATAGGAGGACATTATGGAAACTTCTTCGACACTACGGAGTTCCTGAGAAGATTGTCAATATTATCCGGAACTCATACGACGGACTACAGTGCAAAGTAGTGCATGGAGGACAGCTGACAGATGCATTCCAAGTAAGGACCGGAGTCAGACAAGGCTGTTTACTCTCTCCCTTCCTCTTTCTTCTGGTGGTCGACTGGATTATGAAGACCTCGACATCTGAAGGAAAACTCGGAATACAATGGACAGCTCAGAACCAATTAGACGATCTGGACTTCGCAGATGACCTAGCCCTCCTATCACGTACACGTGAACAGATTCAGATAAAGACAGCCAATGTAGCAGGAGTCTCTGCATCAGTAGGCCTCAGCATACACAAAGGGAAAACCAAGGTCCTCAAATTCAAAGCGGGGAACAGCAATCCAATCACCCTTGATGGCGAAACTCTGGAAGATGTAGAATCCTTCACATATCTGGGAAGCATCGTCGATAGACATGGAGGTTCAGATGCAGACGTAAAGGCGAGGATTGGCAAAGCAAGGGTCGCATTCCTACAATTGAAGAACATATGGAACTCAAGACAACTTTCAACCAATATCAAAGTAAGAATCTTCAATACGAACGTCAAGGCAGTTCTACTGTATGGAGCTGAAACTTGGAGAACTACAACAACCACAATCAAGAAAGTACAAGTATTTATAAATAGCTGTCTACGCAAGATACTCAACATCCATTGGCCGGATACCATCAGCAATAGCCTTCTGTGGGAGAGAACAAACCAACTACCAGCTGAAGAAGAAATTAGGAAAAGACGATGGAAATGGATAGGACATACATTACGCAAATCGTCAAGCTGCATCACGAGGCAAGCGCTAACTTGGAATCCTGAAGGGAAGCGAAAAAGAGGAAGGCCAAAGAACACATTACGTCGGATAATAGAAGCAGATATGAAAAGGATGAATTACAACTGGAAGGAGTTGGAAAGGATTGCCCAGGACAGGGTTGGATGGAGAATGCTGGTGAGCGACCTATGCTCCTTCACGAGGAGTAACAGGTGTAAGTAAGTAAGTAAGTAAGTACTAACTACTTTAAACAATAATAATAGTGTTCAATCAACACATTTATTAAAACGAACAACATTGCAGTGAATTGCTAAATGAGCAACAATAAATATTAATGTATATTCCATTTAAACTCCGCCTGGAGCCCCTCTAGGACTACTGCCAATCCAAAGCCCGGATAAAGGAGGAGGGTTGGACATGGGGTTAGCAATTCCATCCCGTAGAAAACTAACTCATTAAAAAAACGCTAACCAGAAAAAAATTATTCAAATCATTTATATTTCATTTAATTATTTAATTTTTTTTAATCGGTTGTATATTTAATTACCATATCTACAGCATATATGTAATTTAGTACGTATATAAAGTACAAATTGAAATAAGTTCTCTTTTAATGTATATAACCTGATCGCTTGATAAACTGGAATAAAATATTAAAGGTAGTCTGTATTGAATAAAATGATTTCACCATATTTTGAAGTATCAAATTAGTTTTAGAGTTATAATTTGTAACATTATTATCAACAAATTTTCACACACTTTAGGCTGAGTTTGAAACAACAAACGAAACAGGAAGGAAACACAAAAGTATTCAACATAACGGAAAAGCTGAAACTTTTGGAAAGTGTTATTTTTCTTGGATTATAACTATTTATTTTTCTTGTTGTTTGAATTATTATTTACACTTTTATTTTATAATTAATTGATACCTGTATTACTGTATTTCTATATTCTGCTTATTGTAAACTTCTAGTGAATTTAGCGACTATTGTTATAGGTTTAACGATTCTTTAATTATTGTTAACTATTTACTTACTGTTTACTTCGATCTCGACCAATTAGGGCATGATTGTTTTGAAAATATGATCTCTTATTTAGTGTGCTTTGCTGTCTAATAATCGTGTATATAGGCTGACGAATGTTTTGGAATGAACATCGACTGAACTGGCTTGCTGGTTTGTCTCATCGATATATGATGGTAGAAGTTTGGTTGCAGTCTTCTTTGAGTATTCAAGATTAGAGATAGAGGAAGGTTTAAGGATAGTCGACCTTCAGGAGTGTAACTTATATCAGCTTAAGGTTAATTGATTGCCTTGAACATATCAAGGATCAGGGATGCTAAGCTATAGACGAAAGGACAGACTTAGGGTAGAAAAGTTATAATCATAAATTCTGATTGGCGAGTTTACCACTTGACAACACAGTGGTTAGGACTTATAATTTGGAAATGAAGTTACTTAAACTTTTGAACTATGAGTCAATCATATATAATGTAGTGCAGTAAACATTTCATAAGCGGACGAGGTAAATAACAAACAAAAATGAAGGTGGACACCATAAATTTACTAGATGCTTCGGTAAACATACAAGTTTTGATTTATTTCAACTAATAATTCTGTCCATTGACTAAATAATATGTTCATGTGCTTTCGTAAAAATATTACAACCCTCACGATGTTTCAAACCGAAAATATTAAGAAAGAACACCATAGCGGTTTGTTTACCGTTCTCCTTGTATAAACTCGAGGATCCGAAGGTATTTTCCTTAGAATTATATATATATTATACTAAACACAATGTATCCTAGTGGTAGACTTTTCCGAAAAAGTTTGCTGATGGAATTAAGTAGCGATCACTGTGTAAAGTCATAATAATACATTTTTTTTCAGAAATCAGATAAATATAAAACGAAAACTTCTTGTTATATCTTGTACTGGAATTTCCTTACTATAATCAAGCATTAGGTATAAAGTAAGCATTATTACTATATACAGTTTAAAACAACAGTCAGGATAAGATTAAAATAATTACTTATTTTGGTGACCTAAGGAAATTTTTCTAAAACATGTTATAAATTGTGTCTAATACTATCTAACTTTTGGCAATTATCCAGTTGATCTTGTAGTGGACCTTACTCATAAGATTGCTTGTAAGTAGTATGTAGCAGAACGTGGTGTCGAAAATGAAAAGTCGTAAAACTGAGAGGAGAAAATCAATACAATCAAAACACAGAGTAGGCATAACAACTGTAGACCAAACGAGACGACAGTTAGAATTGCAGAACACATCGAAAGATGCAAATGGAGGTTTAAAGGCTATGTATATTGTGTTATGTAAATAGTTTGCAACTTCTCACTGTAGTAATACCATCTTTTACAAAAGTCAGTATGTCATGAGAGTTTACATTGATGTATAAGTAACTTATATAGTTTCGGAACTGTGATAATTACTTTGATTATTAATTGTGAGTTGACTAGTTAATCCATTTGTTATGTATTAACTAAAGGCAATGAACTAAAACATTTGCATTAGTAAACCATATTAAAGGGATTAGCATGTAATAAAATTTAAAAACATTTTTTTATAGCTGAAAATCATAATTCTACACAGGGAACAACCGTAATAATAATAATAATAATAATAATAATAATAATTACTATTATTACCACTACTATTATTATCACTATTACCATTATTATTATTATTAAACACTGCAAAACACTGTAATTTACACAGAGGTTTAAAAACAATTAAGCTGACCTAAGGTCATATAATTTGCATGAATATTATGCATGATACTTTCTAGTCTGTGATAAAAACTGAATTGAAATTTCAAAAAAGGTTCATCAATATTAATTTGAGCAGTGAATTTACTACTTTAATATGACTATCATCAAATATTCAAATAGAAGTTACACTCTATCAATTTTGTATTATACATAATAATTTATATGTTCAAACTTATTATCTGATATTGGAAAGAAATGTTACGCAATTTATTAGTCTTGAATGTTTGAATGTTAAATTTGTATTTTTGTTTATTGATAGATCTGTAGGATTGATAAACCTTCAAATAGAAAAAAATATATTCATAGTTCTTTTAAATAATTTCAATTTTTCTAGAAAAATGAATTTTCAGGTAATTTAAAGCTAATGAAATGACTTTCAAAAGTCTACTTGAGTGACAGTTTCTATTTCTATGTGCTTTTGTAAAAATCATTTTTTTGTGCAATAATGTCTCTATGAAATGTTAATATCATACTGTAGTGAACAGAACACGGGTGGGGACAATCGAACCATATTTAGCTCAAAATTACAGAGTTACTTGGTAAAATAGAAAAACCATATAGCAAATCGTTAATTTGCAAAATATCAATCCATCATATCAACCTGGACTGTTCCTGTCACAAACATCAATCCGTTGTCTCACATTTCATTGTTCGTGCGTTTTCTTACAAATTGCATTGTGTTCCCGCTCTTGCTTTCTTGATCTTTCTCCATCTTCTGCTCCCAGACATTACGTTTTTAACTCGCGTCATAAACTACTTACATCAATATAATTAGCACGCACCACAATACTACTTATAGGAGCTTTAGAGAAATACAAATAATAATAAATAAGAAAATATCTAATGAATTTTAATTATTTATAATCAAAGCTTAAAATTAATGGACTGGACAATTCTAGAATACTGAAATGGTTTATTTTCAATGTTCCTGTAAATATTTAATAATTAAAGCTAGACCACCATGGAAAAGCTGGAAGCACTGGACAGCCATTTCATTCTAGTATGGTACTTCCCAGCAGTGCGTATCCACGATCCCGTCCCGCAAGATTCGAACCTAGGACTTATCAGTCTTGAGTGCAAACGCTTAGCCTTTAAACTACTGAGCCGGGATCCTTTAGATCTTCCCTCAAAATTTAGTCAGTTGACTATGAAATGAATAAATTTTCAAAGGAAAAGTCATGTGATAATTCCTAATTAAAATTTATTTATTCTTAAGTACTAAAACATACTTTCGTATAATAGTTTCAATGATAGTTTAGTAAGTAAAAACAATTATCTATGATGAAATGCTATTCTATTCACATTGGGATGGAAATGGTGAAATTAATGATTATACCAAAACTTTGTTATCTTAGGATATTTATATTGTGAAAAGAAGTTAAAACAATTTAATTCTATATTTTTGGAATCTAAGGGTTAGATAACTTAAGCACATGTTTACGGTATAAGAAAATATAAGAAAATAATTAATTCATAAAATCTAGATTGATTAACATTTCATGGTAATGTTTATATTCAACAAAACTTAAATTGCTACCTTATATATGTAGGGGATTCAGGGTGAAGAATTATTGAAGTATCGTAAAAAATGACTGTGTTTTATATCAGTTTATCAATTAATGTGCTACTAATTATTTAGTTATAAATTAAAGCCTCTTTCTACCATACTTACTTACGCCTGTTACTCCTCGTGGAGCAGCATAGACCGCCCATCAGCATTCTCCATCCAACCCTTTCCAGATCTTTCCAGTTGTTATTCATCCTTTTCATATCCGCTTCTACTTCCCGATGTGGTGTGTTTTTGGCCTTCCTTTTTTCAGCTTTCCTTCAGAATTCAAAGTTAGGGCCTGCCTCGTGATGCAGCTTGATGATTTCCTCAATGTATATCTTATCCACTTCCAAAGTGTTTTCCTAATTTCCTCTTCATCTGGAAGCTGGTTTGTTCTCTCCCACAGTAGGTTGTTGCTGATGGTATACGACCAACGAACATTTAGCATCTTGAGTAGACAGGTATTTATAAATACTTGTACATTTTTTATGACTGTTGTAGTAATTATCCAAGTTTCAGCTCCGTACAGCAGAACTGTCTTGACGTTCGTTTTGAAGATTCTGACTTTGATATTGGTTGACAGTTGTTCTGAGTTCGATGTGTTCTTCAGTTGTAGGAATGTGGCCCTTGTTTTGCCAATCCTTGCCTTTACGTGTGCATCGGACCCTCCTTGTTCATCGATGATGCTTCACAGGTACGTGAAAGCTAATGTCAACTGAGAAATGCTTAAAAATCCATAATCAATTTATCCTATCACTAGAACTCTTAACAGTGCCTGATAACAATCATATTTAAGAAAACTACTTTCTCTGAGAAATTGGACTTGAAACAGAAATAACTGTTGTTTTTCCACAACATAAGGAGGTAGCCAAAAAATTATGGGAGACAAGAATTTCATTCACCGTCCAAAAATATGACATTTTTTCAACTGATCATGTTTATTTGTATATGGGGGTAAGAAGCATTTGATGATTAGTTAATAAATATTATGCATAACCGAAGTAGTGATAATACAAATAGATGTCACACCAAATTGGTGCGTACTGGTATTTTTACTGAACGAATATCACATTAAATTAGAGCAAAATGAATACCATAATGAAAAATCGTCCCATTGAACCGATACATAATCTGACGCTTATCCTCTTCCTAAAGCATTTCATATTTGTGAAATTATTCAAGTCTAAATTAAGACAATTATTCACCAATGAAATTGGATGGGGATTACACTACTACGAATTGCTTATACTTCAAAATGTGTACCATTGGATTTTAGCTTAGTAGTTATATGTTGTTCTCTCCTTTGAAGCTAGAAATTTTAAGTACAATCTTTTACTGAGCTAATATTGTATTACTAAGTTTACTTTAAAACGAATCATACTCTACACTCTTAGTTCGTAGCTAAAGTCAACTTCTGATGATATTTACTGTCAAATATAACTTTTAATCTATAATCACTAAGTGAGATTGAAGATGTTCATAAAAATACAAACTAAGAACTGAAAAAATACAAGTTTTAACAGTTTTCATTCTATAACTGTAGGTTTCAGTTTTCAGTTTTATAGTAATATTATATTATTTAACGCTATTTAAGTCAAGTTTATTGTCTAGACCAATTATTTATTAATAAGGAAGAAAAGATGATAAATTTTGAATTTTCTCAAATCAATCACTTTCCTAGACATCATGAAATTTTTCTGATAATATTTTCAATAAATAAAATATTCCTAATACCAACTGTTATTCAGTTTGTTGACACTACGAACTTACGTCAGTAGTATCAGTAGTGATAGTAGTAGCGATTTCTGCTCTAGACAATAACTTAGTGTATATTACAATATATTGTGATGACTTTTTGTAGAGAAAATAAACTATTGTTATCCTAAATACAGGATAAACTTCTAGACGGATTAGAAATGGTTTAAACTTTCTTAAGAATTGATACTTCAGTGTGACGAAGTGATGTCACTTTTATGTCTATTCAATGAATATGAATAATTAGAAGCGAACTATGGTATTTAATTTCTATAAATATTTACTTTGTAAAAGTATGCCCATATTTCAAACCGTAAATTTTCTTATAGTACCTAGAATTGGTGTTGTCATTATGGTACATCACAATATATGTATATATTTAAAATGTTTCACGTGGGACAAATGAATAAAATAGGGTTACACTTTGTCAAGAGAACCTTGTGACTCTGCATATATATACATATTACCGATTAAAAGCCTAAACAAAGATATGTTGAAATAAATTTTAAAGCACGAGTTTACTACTGATTTATGTGACAACAAAAAAATACATCTGTTCAAATGTGACTATGATTAGGGTTTCCTAATAAATGTTTTAACATTACTTTTCAAGAAATTTGTCATTTAAATTAGCATGACTAGCAATTTTCGATATTGGTTTATATTCAAATTGAAATACATGTTTCCTTCTATCAGGAAGACTCAGATCCAACTGAACGAAATTTTAGTTCTGAATTTTATTGATAACCACTATCTGAGATAAAAAATCAATCGTTCAAACTCAGGCGATATAAAGATAACCATTAAAAGAGGCTCATACACAAAAAAGAAAATGATGAATTCATCTTTGATTATCAGAAATTGTAACTTCATATGTTTTAAAAATCTCTTGAAAAAGATACAATGGTGAATGTTTTCAGAAAATATAAAATAATAATTTACTAAATCCATTACTATCAACGCTAAATAAAAGGTGATATATTACTTAAACAAGTAACGTGTGTTGTTAAAATGAATTTTTCCAAAGGAAATATTGAATTGTGAATACGCTGCTACAGACTTATTTTTTTCATTCTCAACAAACTACTAGCAAATTAAGTACAGTTTCCTGTTTATAAAATCTACAGGTACATATTTCCTGAAATATTACTTTCATTATGTAAACACATAACTACTTATGGTACAATTATTAATTCTATAGTCATTATTAAGTATTCTGCCTAAACACTGCAGATATTTTTCTAGTTACCTTAGGAACAAAAATATTGTTCATGATTTTAGTAATTTTGTCATTGATTTTTTGTATATGTTAAATTAATATTGATCATATCATTTTCCTTTCAGTCTACTAATGCCTCAAATTATCTGATATAAACAAGGTTAACCTTTAGTTCCATTCAATGGCTTTCTTTGCTAACTGTAGTTCATTAATTTCTATTTTATTTGTGACCTTTTGTAAAGAATATAAGTCAAACTACACCTGAATACAACCTATTAATTTATTCTATGAATTATTTATAAAATGAGATAAGTTGTATACTTGTAACAAGCAAAGGTTATGAAACATTAGGTAGTTATAAACATTTGAATAACAATAATATACATTGTTGACTAAACCACATTCTTTTCAATCATAAGTTAAATTTAAGGAAATGAATACATTATTCACTAAATTCCTTAGATAATTTTGAAGATAGAAATGACAAGGATTATAGGGTGAAACGAATTTCTATTCTATCTTTAGGATTTTCATAAGATGTAAACATACGAAAATGACCAAAAAGTGGTATGAGTATAAACAAATTTTAGATATATTTTAGTTAATTAAGATGAAGTAAATGCTTAAAAGAGATATAAAATCATATGATTATAGATTACGTGGTGTAAACAACGAAACTCAACAGTTTCTACAAGCATTCAATAGTAATCATAATAAAAATTGTGCTCATATTAGCAGCTAATTTCGAGAAGTGATTTCCGGAGCTCTACTGTTTTATGACCGATGGAGCTCAATCATAGTTGGGCAGTATCGCGAATTAACTGAAGCTATACATGTAACTCCGCCTGGAGTCCCTCCGGGGGCTACTGCCGGTCCCAAGCCCGGATAAAGGAGGAGGGTTGGGCATGGGGTTAGCGTCCCCATCCCGTAGAAAACTAACTCGCTAAAAAAACGCTAACCAGAAAAAATTATTCAAACCTTTTAAACTCTGCCCTGGGAGTCAGAAGATCTTCATTTAGAAGAATTATGACGCCTCATGATGAAAGCCGAATCCCTTCGGAAGTTACGAGGCCGATGCCCCTTCTGACAACCAGAGCGACCATTTATTTAGGTACATGGAATGTTCGTAGAATGTGGGACACCGGAAGAGCCTTCCAGATTGCTGCAGAAATGAGAAGATACAACCTAGAGGTACTTGGGATCAGTGAAACACATTGGACACAAGTTGGACAACAACGACTAACTACAGGAGAGCTCCTGTTATACTCCGGTCATGAAGAAGAAAATGCACCACATACACAAGGAGTTGCATTGATGCTGTCCAAACAAGCGCAAAATGCGCTTATAGGATGGGAATCTCATGGACCAAGGATCATCAAAGCCTCGTTTAAAACAAAGAAAGAGGGCATTTCAATGAACATCATCCAATGCTATGCGCCTACCAACGACTACAATGAAGACGCTAAAGATCAATTCTACAATAGGCTGCAGTCAATCGTCGAGAAGTGCCCAACAAAGGACCTGACCATTCTGATGGGAGATTTCAATGCCAAGGTTGGAATGGACAACACTGGATATGAAGACGTCATGGGACGACACGGACTGGGAGAAAGAAACGAAAATGGTGAGAGATTTGCAAACCTATGTGCCTTCAATAAGCTGGTCATAGGCGGCACCATATTCCCACATAAACGCATACACAAAACCACATGGACTTCACCGGATCACACTACACAAAACCAAATCGACCATATTTGCATCAACAAAACGTTCAGGAGGACTATAGAGGACGTGAGAACCAAGAGAGGAGCTGATATAGCATCAGATCATCACTTACTGGTCGCCAAGATAAAATTGAAACTCAAGAAGCACTGGACAACGGGGCAGACAATATCACAAAAGTTCAATACGGTCTTTCTTCAGGAAACTAACACACTCAAGAAATTCAAGATAGTCCTCAGCAACAAGTTCCAGGCCTTTCATGATCTACTCAATGGAGAAGGAACTACTGTGGAGAGCAACTGAAAGGGGATCAAAGAGGCAATCACTTCAACATGTCATGAGGTCCTGAGTCACAAGAAGCACCATCACAAGGAATGGATCACTGTTGATACACTGGATAAGATTCAAGAAAGGAGGAAGAAGAAGGCAGCAATCAATACCAGTCGAACAAGAGCAGAAAAAAAACAAGGCACAAGCTGAATACACAGAAGTGAACAAACAAGTGAAGAGGAGCATCAGAACCGACAAACGTAAATATGTGGAAGATTTAGCAACGACGGTGGAAAATGCTGCAAGAGAAGGAAACATGAGACAATTGTATGACACGACAAAGAAACTCTCTGGAAATCGCCGCAAACCAGAACGACCAGTGAAAAGCAAAGAAGGCAAGGTAATCACCAACATTGAAGAGCAACAAAACAAGTGGGTAGAACACTTCAAAGAACTCTTGAATCGACCAGCTCCACTGAACCCACCCAACATCGAAGCAGCACCCACGGACCTCCCAATCAATGTTGGCCCACCAACAATTGAAGAAATCAGCATGGTCATCAGACAAATCAAGAGTGGCAAAGCAGCAGGACCGGACAACATCCCAGCAGAGGCACTAAAAGCAGACGTACCGGCAACTGCAAGGATACTCCACATTCTCTTCAGTAAGATTTGGGATGAGGAACAAGTACCAACAAACTGGAAAGAAGGACTACTGATCAAAATACCGAAGAAGGGCGATCTCAGCAAGTGTGATAACTACAGGGGCATCACTCTTCTCTCAATACCGGGAAAAGTCTTCAACAGGGTATTGTTAAACAGGATGAAGGACTCCGTAGACGCCCAACTTCGTGACCAGCAGGTAGGATTCCGTAAAAATAGATCGTGTACAGACCAAATCGCAACTCTACGGATCATTGTGGAACAATCAATTGAATGGAATCCATCACTCTACATCAACTTCATTGACTACGAAAAGGCATTTGATAGCGTGGACAGAACAACACTATGGAAGCTTCTTCGATACTACGGCGTGCCTCAGAAGATAGTCAATATCATACGGAATTCCTATGATGGATTAAACTGCAAAATCGTGCATGGAGGACAGCTGACAAAGTCGTTCGAGGTGAAGACCGGTGTCAGGCAATGTTGCTTACTCTCACCCTTTCTCTTTCTCCTGGTGATCGACTGGATCATGAAGACGTCAACGTCTGAAGGAAAGCGCGGGATACAATGGACATCTAAGATGCAGTTGGATGATCTAGACTTCGCAGACGATCTGGCCCTTCTATCCCAAACGCAACAACAGATGCAGGAGAAGACGAACAGTGTGGCAGCAGCCTCAGCAGCAATAGGTCTCAATATACACAAAGGGAAAAGCAGGATTCTCCGATACAACACAGGATGCACCAATCCAATCACAATTGACGGAGAAGATTTGGAAGATGTAAAAACCTTTACGTATTTGGGCAGCATCATTGATGAACAGGGTGGATCTGATGCAGATGTGAAGGCGCGGATCGGCAAAGCAAGAGCAGCATATTTACAACTGAGGAACATCTGGAACTCAAAACAACTGTCAACCAACACCAAGGTCAGGATTTTCAATACAAATGTCAAGACAGTTCTACTGTATGGGGCAGAAACCTGGAGAACTACGAAAGTCATCATCCAGAAGATACAGGTGTTTATTAACAGTTGTCTACGCAAAATACTTCGGATCCGTTGGCCGGACACTATTAGCAACAACGTACTGTGGGAGAGAACAAACCAGATCCCAGTGGAGGAAGAAATCAGGAAGAAGCGCTGGAAGTGGATAGGACACACATTGAGGAAAGCACCCAACTGCGTCACAAGACAAGCCCTCACATGGAATCCTGAAGGCCAAAAGAAAAGAGGAAGACCAAAGCACACATTACGCCGAGAAATGGAAATAGACATGAGAAAAATGAACAAGAATTGGATGGAACTAGAGAAGAAGGCCCAGTACAGAGTGGGTTGGAGAATGCTGGTCAGCGGCCTATGCTCCATTAGGAGTAACAGGCGTAAGTAAGTAAGTAAGTAAGTATACATGTAAACTATTACATTATGACTTTTTGGTCTGAAGTTTAAGCATACACCTCAAAACCTATAGGTCCTGAATTCGATTCTCTATGATGTTTTGGATGTAAGGTGCTAAGGAGTCCCACAATAAAACGAAGCAGATATCCAGTACATCCTGACTTTAAAATCAATCCATAATGTAAGTTACAAAATAATTAAAATGGTTTCGTATTTATACGTTGAATAATTGGTAATGTGGAACAGAAGAGTTGAGGTCATAATTATTTGTGATCATATTATAATTTACAATGTTAAGATGTTTCGACATAATCTTGAAATAGAACAAATTCACTCTGTTCGAAATCTGGATGTACATATAATATTCACCACGTAATATCTATCTAAGCTTCGTACATTTTTATGAAAATATTAAATTGAAGTGTATTGTAGATCAGAACAATTTCCAAAGCATAATTATTCTAATTCCTTCATTACAGTTCAATGAGTTTAAGTTCAAAGTTTTGTTTTAATGTCTTTATTTTAAAAAAATAATTATTCAAATTGTCTCCACTATTCAAAAAGTAATGCTTAAGTTAAATTTTGATTAAATAAGTTCAAAACTCTTGTGCTACATTTAAGTTTCAAGAAATTTCTTGTTTTATTATAAATAATTGTTTCTAGTTTCTTTTTTAAAGTAAAATATTCATTATTCAAAATTTAAGTTAACTAAACTCATTACCTAATAAGAATATATCAGAATTTCATTGTTTATAAATCTGATTGTTATTGTTTCTTGATAAGAACCAGTCATATAAAATACTGAAAAAGATCACAGTGAAAGTATTGTAGTCAACATGAACATGAGTGGGGTCAATTGAATGTATTTGAACACGAAACTACAGGATATCTCATTAAAATTTGAGATCCATACAGTATATAGTTAATTTGCAAACTATCAATCAATTGTCTGAAACTTGACTGTTCTTTTTGTAAACCTTAGTTCATCGTCTCAGATTTCCGTTCCCATTGTTCCGTTCTCGATCTTCTACTGAAATATATTCTATTCCTGACCATCGTTATATAATACTTATGTGGATATAAGTAGCTCATATCACATTATGATTCAAACTTTCTTACATTTATTTAGAGACAAAAATAAAACTAGTTAATACTTACTGTATCAATCAGCTGGAACAAATAATGGAGACGTTGTTTGTTTATCACAATTTTATAAATTTAGCAATCGTTTATTAGTGTGATTATGATAAATAGATAAATTATTTTGGTAATTTATGTATCATTTAAGATTTTGATGTGCCTAGTGTTTTATAAGGTTTTAGAATTCGGATTTCTTCCTGAATGTTCAATGCCTTAGATGGACCAAAGAAGTCCAGATAGAGTTCATAAAGTAATGAACAAGTTAAAGTTTATTTAAAATACCTCAAATATCGTTGAAGACCTCTTTGAAGAAAACTAATTAAAGTGGCATTAACCTCACAGGGTGTTACACTGATGTCAGGGCAACTTGTGTTAATGTCTCAGACAAGTCGGAACATCTTCAATTACCAAGATACAATTGATATCTTTAGGTTAGTTAGTGTACTTCAACTATCAGATTTTATTGTTGTTATTCAAGTTTTATAAAATTCAATGCTTATAAGATTTAAGTGAATCCTCTTACTTGCTACCTACCCGGGAAGATCGACATGCGTCAAAAGGTTTTCGGAAGCCTAAGAAAATAAAATGTTTATAAATGGAACATTTCATGAAAATCTAAATGATTTGAATCACCATTTTCATGACGTCATGTAAAAGGAATTGGTATTCACTACGCTTTATGACTATTTCACATACAGTTTCATATTTGGTCACAATAGTATGCTCAGCTATTGTACTTGCGTCCAGTCGTTTAGGTCAATCAAGTTTTTGGTCACTTTAAGGAATTGTATTTTTGGAGCCTACCAGAGTATAGTCAGAATCCAGACAGGTACCTAAAAAACCAATTAATTTAGACGATAAATCATTTCCATACTATTTGAAAATGATATAAAGATAGTGAAGAGAGAATTAATAAGTAATCAATGAGTAATAAACAGTTTTGTATACGCCCTCTGGATTTTATTTGACATATAACTCATTACCTTGAAATAGGTTATACTTTATATTTCCAAAGTGTATTGTGTATATTTAGAAGTTGCTTAAGTATTTTGATAGATATATATTTTAGCATTGTTTTGTAAATTAGTTTTCTCATAGTTAAACACTTGACTTAAAATGCTAGTCAAAGTTTTAACTTCACTATAGTACATTAATCATTACCAAACAAAACGTAAAGCAATGTTAGGTCATTAAGTCAGATGAAAAACCCTCATTGTTTATGTATATACTATTAACACTAAAGAATTTCCACAGCTGTTCTGACTTATTTTTATAGTTCTCATTTGCCAACTCAAACAAATTCTTGAAAGTTCATGGTCTTTTAAAATATAGCTTTAGCGAAAACTTAACGCAATTTAACATTCAAAATAATTATATTATCGACAACCTAGCTCTCATTGAACCATATCATTTATGTGTGTTTGATTATTTTGCGTAAGTTTTTCTTATGTTTGGGTTTTAATAACAAGTACATTATCACTTTAGTCAGCTGAGCATCCCACAATAATGGTAATGTTTAGCATAGCGGGATATAACATTATATGATCGTGAGGTGAAGGTGATTAGAAATAAAAACTGTTATTAACGAACTATTTATTAAAATAGATGATGTTGCAGCTATAATCCTGAAAAATTTAATTATCACTGCTAAGACCTAAAATTCGAGGATCTGTATAAACAATCTAGGTGTAGCATCTAACTATCTAAGAATTTTTGTCGACTTTTCCAACGTTATTACATATATCTTTCAAACGTGATATCTGACTAAACATTACCGATATAAAGATATTTTGCATAAGTAAATATTTCATAAATTGGTGGGTAAGTTTGAAACACAGTTTAGGACAAGGAATTCATTCATGCAAGGTATTCTACAGTGTAACGAAATCCGATGTGCGCATAATTAGAACTGAACTGAAAATTTGAGCAATCAGTTGTTTAGTGATATATTTCAGAATATTAAAAATTCACTGATCGTTATGGTGTATATGGTTACAGTTCTACAATGTAACAGTTCCATGTTTGCCTATAATATTTCACGGTTTATGTCATAACAAAATACTGAACAGTAGAGTTTGGCATATATTTAAAAATCAATATACCTAACCAAACCTTATTTATTTGTCTGTTGTCATATCCATTTTTTGTGGTCCATATGTATACACCTATTTGCATCAGTTAGATCATTGATCACAAGTGACAATCGCCAAAGACTGAATAACCAACCAAAATAATGAATTAACGAACGAAAGAGCTAATAAGCTCTGTTTTGTAACAAATTCTTTTCAGTTACATATTCAGACTGTCGTTAAGTTTGCTGAATTATATGCTTATATATATATATATATTCCGTTTGATCTGTATTTCCCATTTTTAGACTTTTATTATAGTTACTATTAATTTTTTCCCACCGCTTTTCATTTTGATAATTTCCTCTTTCGGTCCACTTACATGTAATGATGTGGCAGACCAAACCGATAATTATTCCGGGCATATCCTATTCTGATAACTACTGAGTTAGCTAATGGATATTCATATAGTACATATCATATTTTAAGAAACATCTCTTTTAATGCTTCGATTTATCAGTTCACAAAATCAAGAGTTGTTTCTATTTATTTAAACATTACTATAAGCCTTACTTTGATATGATGCAATTGGTTTTTATCACAATTGTCTACAATGTTTCGAATATGACTGTAACTTTAATATATTTTCAACTCAATGTTAGTAGTTTGTTGAAAGCTTCAAATGTTTTCACAAATTTTCTCATGACAATGTAGTTATAGAAGAAACCCCTCTTCATGCCAATATACTCACTTCTGCAGTTTCACACCCATCCGTTACAAGAGAAATTTGGTCAGATGTCTCACGAGCAGAGCAAAAAAGATCTGTACAGTAGACACTCTAAGTCAGGAGCTTGAATTTATTAACAACTCACTGACCGAGATCGGCTACCCCAGCGCGTTCATTAAGAAGTATATGCAGGATATAATAAAGAAGTCGGAGATTTCGACTGTTCGTAAGAAACCTTTATACATGAAAGTGCAATTCAACGGGGATGTGGCTAGTGACACTCTGAAATATAGGTTAACCAAAGTAATCACCAGGACATTCTACGCAGCCAATCTTGCGTTGACCTTCTCTTGTCGACCAGCGATGTCTACTCAAACGAAGGATAAGTTACTTGAGTTGGCCTCTTCCATGTGCATTTACAAATTCAGCTGCTCCTGTGGAGATAGCTATATAGGGCGTACTACCAGGCAACTTAACCAACGAATGAGTGAACATCTACCAACTTGGTACATAAAGGGCCAGAGAAAAACTATTCGCAGTTCTATATTGGCACATCTTATTGATAGCGGTCATGCAGTAGATAAATCGAAATCATTTCGAGTTATCTATCGTATACCTCCATCATTTCCCGACGGAGTCCGTTCCCATCTCCTATATATAGCTGAAGCCATTGGAATTCGTACATATATACCCCAATTTATGTGTACAGAAGAAATACGTGACCCCCCTATCCCTTCCATGGCCGGTTATAACTTAACTAACATTTATTTATTTAAACATTAAAATTAAAACACGAATTTCAGCGTTTAAATGGAATTTATTTATTTATTTTAAATTTTATTATTATCATTATTTATTTTATTCTATTTGTGTTATCGTTAACCTTATTTCCACACTCATTATTTGCTTGTAATTTTCCACCTCTTTGTATTCTTCACTATCTAATTATTTACACACATCTTATTACGTAATGATTTTAATGTTTTGTGATTACTATTCCTAGTCTATTTACCCATGTTTGTTTGACCTTCTATTTCCAACGATTAACTATTGATAAGAGTTTTGTTATTGTATTTTATTATTCTCACTCTTATCAGTTCACCTGTCTTCCTACTATCAACTTGTACTTTTACCTATTATGTGTAGTGACTTATTCTATCTCATAGTGATTATTGACCCATATTGCCTTGATTGGTTTTAAAAAAAATTTCGTATAAATATTCATGTATATTAGAGTAAAGCCTGATGACGATCTAATTGAAAACAATATTGTTCGCTTATATGTGTTGTTCCAAACTGATTATTGTTTAAATCTTGTATTAATAATTACTGATAATGATATTCTACTTCTAATAAACAAATATGATCTCATTTGTTCATTATCATAAAATTATATTTGAACTCATTAAAACGATAGCCATATTTTAAACTAGATTCTTAAATAAATGAAATACGTTGTTTAAATATCATCCGAAAGTTGACTACAAAAATAAACGACAATGTGTTTGATTTAGTTTTAAAATAGTTTCTACCATTTGAATGGATAGATACTAACAATAAACTTGGTAATGTACAGTTTGATCTTTTATAAAGTTTCAGTTGTTATATTTTTCTACTAAATCATTCACTTCTTATAAACCAGATTTCTTTTTGTTAATTAATATCACCATGTACTTCATTATCGAATGATTGAATCTAATGACTAGAACATACAATTTATTGAATCGATCAGATAATAGTAATAATAAACTAGTGAAATTACGTCATTATTATGAATGTTTCGAATAGTATTGTATATGTTTATATTATATTGTTTTAACTCATAACTGTTTTCGTAAATCAATGTTCACATAGTACATAATTCAATGTTCAACATTAATACTGGTAGTACCAATATTTAATGTAACAATTCTGAATAGATTTGTATTATATTCTGTTACAAGTTGTCATAAGGTAATGTTAAAAAAATCCTATAAAACAACAGAATTATTGTTTATTTACAGAAACCAATAATATGAAATTCTAAATTGAACCAACTGTTCGTTTTTATCAGGATTATAGATACATATATGTTGTGACATATGAAGCGGTATCTTAATGGTATAACTATTTAAGCTTCAATATGTAAATATGAGATTCTGATTTTTCTACGTATGCTCTACTTTGGGCCGATTGGTTAGTAGTACAATATCTTTCTGAAATCAACGTAAATATAACTGAACTCCATATACTAGTTAAATTGTGCCGTAATATTTTGTTGCAGTTTGAATAATAAGTGCAATAGAAAACTTTCGGGAGAAATATTCAAACCCAAAATCAAGTTTGATTGTAAATAATTGATGATATTCAGTTATATGTACTTAGTTTTAAAGTCTAGCTAAGCTACGCGATTTTCTACAGTGCAGTTGTCACTGGATAATTCAAACTCACAGTTCAGTGTTTGAAATTATAATGTTTTAAAAAATGAGACACCACTAGCCGTTTATTAATGATGTTTTTGATAGCAAAATGTTATTAATTGGATAGTTTAATTATCACAGGGGGTCGCGTATTCTTAAAATAAACTTGAATAAGCATTATTAATTGAGTTATATAACAGAGAATGCAACCCTGTTAAGAGAATTGACTTGAGTCACATATATACTTTAGCACCAGAGAGGTACAAAAGTGTAAAAATGACTTTGATGACCAACTGATGTTAATTTTTTTATATTTACGTGTTTGTAATCTTCTTTTTAAGCCACTTTTTATTTAACAAAATGTCTAAGAGTATAGTATTACTATCATCAAACCTGATCTTTGTCTCTACAAGAAATTTGTACGACCTATGTCGTTACTTTGGCCAGCATAATAACCAAAATTCAAGTCACATGCTAGTGCTTTAATATAAAATTTCTCCTTTATCAATGTCGAAATTTCAGTTCTTATCTTGTTTTTACATAACTGTGACATTTTTCTTACACAGACTCAACTTTTATTAGTACTTGATTTCTTATTGGGATTAAATCGGTTTTCATACGTCAGATTGTGAAATCTATTATTTTCAGAAAAGGTTTCGTGGATATTAGATTAATTTCGATAGTTGAGATCATGAGTCAATTGAAGCTAGACCACCATGAAAAACATGAAAGCATTGGACGGCCGTTTCGTCCTATGGTAGGACTCCTCAGCAGTGCACATCCACAACCCTGCCTCGCGAGATTCGATCCAGGACATATCAGTCTCGTTCGCGAATGCTTAACCTCTAGACCACTGATCTGGCATCCAACGGTAATAATCTCTAACTCCAACTAATCCACGAAATTGAGCGACACATCCACTATTGTCTTTTATTTATTAATATCTCCAAATATTAATCACTTCATCCACAATATCTTCTGGTTGTTTTATAAATTAATTGTGAACACTTACGAATTTATATGACAACAACTAATTAAAAGGAAGCATTTTTCTTCTCTCCATTTATCTTTTATCAAATGTCTAAATAGAGGTTTTTAACTTTCCCAAATAATAACGAGGAACAAATTCATTGAAAAATATCTACATTTTTGTGTACATTTAAGATGAACCAACTGATTACTAAATTAAACATTTATATATTACTATTAAGTTACTTTACTCTTACATAATTGCATCGCTGAAATTTGATACTGAAATCGATAATACAAACTATCAAACTAGAGGACATTTTTAAAATTATTCAGTAATGCTTGTTCATTTATAGATACATAACTGATACATTAGTTTAAGCGAACGCAATTTCAATTCTTTGATGCTTTTCATGAATTATGTTAATTATGTTTGTATGCAAATACTATGCCATATTTGATTCATTTCAAAACAATGAAGTTCTTGAGTATTTACAAGAGAAATTATACTTGGAACCAATAATAATCATCCCTTAATAAAATGATTAGAGTTTTTTCATTCTGACAGGTTTCAATCAAAACCAAAGATTCATCATTGTATATATAGTTTTAGAAGTAGATAATTATTACCGATTTCAAGTATAATTCTTTTTATATATATTGTAGAAATTCATCATTTTAATTATAAATAGAAAAGCTCAATGATGAACAATTAAAAGTCTAATACCATTCCTATCAGCTCTGTGTAGTTCAGTTTCTTGTAAATAAAAGTAAAAAATAAGTTTGTGATAAATCGAACAGAAAATTTCCTCCCTCGAATTGTCTTTATTCTTGATCAATCCCATTACGAGTCTTTTCTGTTATTTAATTATGAATGCTGAAAATAACTACTTCAAAAATTCACATCAGATAGATCTTATTTCGTTAACAAAGTTTTTGTTTAATTAAAAAAACTAGTGATACTTATTTTCAAAGAAGTAAGTAACAAACATAATGGTGTTAACTGAAATTAATCAGTTCACTTTTTGACCTTAAAAAAATTGTGTTCAATGTATTATAGTAACTACTATATTAGGGACATATGAAGAAAACAAGTAATCGATCCAAATACTATACTCTATGGTAGAATATTGAAAAGAAAGGAATATTATAGAAAGGAAAAGCTTCAAAATCATAATTTTCTTTTAAATGAAATTCAACAATCTCCGTAACCTTATGCTAGTAATAATTTTCTGACAGAAGTAGAAAATTAGACGTAAAAAACACAGTTTAGTATGGTTGAATTCCTCAAAGTGTATATATACTGATAAAGACTGATCGATTGCGATCCTTGGTATCAATAAGGGAAAAAATCAAACATGTGTGAGTATAATTGATAGATCAAATGAATAGAATAACACCATGTAAAAGATCTCATTGAAAGAGCTAATTATCAACCTTATGACTTAAAGTTTCTAATTGAAGGTTGTAATTATCCCACTGAACTCAATCAGGAAGTCTGAACCTACATATTTACACCCACTGAGTTCGTGAACTAATCTTAAATAATAATGTGGTAACCCTAAACTCCTGCTCAAGTAGATTCTTTGATGGATAGAATAATGTATAGGTGTCATTTGAACATGACTTCATCTTAAATATTTCATTTAAAGGTGGTTTACAACCTCAGGATTAGTTTACCATATTCAACTAAAACTACATTGCAGATCAGGTTTGATCGCTTAGTGGTTTTCCCATGCAAAACATTTATACTATACTGCAATCAGATACTGATGATCAATGTCAATCTTCTTCCCTTTAGGTTACTGATAAATGAACAGACATCTCACATGCATTTGATTTATTTAAAGCTACACAAAGAAGAATAAAGTCAGAGTTTGACTACTATAACTACATTTTCAGAAAGGTCACATTGTTTTTATTTTTTCCTTCGTATTAATTACATAGGATTTATCAATAATTTTGCTATTATAGGCTATGTAATAAGACATTCCTGTCTTTTAAATTCATATCAACATCCATTAGTAAATTTTGGAAATGGGTTTACCAATCGACGAAAACTTATGTAAAAAGAACCATTTGGGAAATGAAGCCTTTATAATCATCTGAAGTATTATTAATTTTTAACTCTATACATAGATGCATATATAGTCAATCACCTCACCAGTTGGTAATACTCTACGTACTATTATTTTTATATAGAATGTGGGGGATCTTTAGGTATATATATAATGTGAAGAAAAATAACCATATATCTCCGTAAACTGGACTGGAACAAAGTTATACTTGACATAATACTGTCTATATTCATACAAAACATTACATCAGACGTCAGTTTATAAAAACAATATAACAAAATAGACTGTCAAAACAAGATGAAGGTTTGAAAAATTATGATGAGAGTGTATTTAGTTAAGGGTTCATAATACAAACAATAAAGGGTATTTATACATCTGTTTAAGCTAATTATTGAATGTGATTAGTTACTACATTCAACTGTTATAGTATACCTCAAATTTGTAGTCAATACTTATCCCATGAAATATGAACTTATATTTCATGTTTTTGTGTACATACGCTTTTTGTGAAGTACATAATCCTAGATAATCCAATTAATATATATATTAACATATTAATGTACTTTCTGTTCAACAAATTAAAATTATATGTTTATCAGACAAATGTCAGTCAGTTCGCTAATACATCTTGAGAGTATTTCTAACGATTATGAAACTGACTAGCTTAACATGTTATCAACCGTGGTTAAGAATAAAATTCACTGATGATCCTGATATAATCTTTAATTGCATTGCTTATAACAATCAAATGAGCTTTCTTAACAGAACAAAATTCGTCATGCTTCTCTTTTAGATTGAACTATACCTTCTAATAAATACAATTCTTATCCATTCATTTACTGATTATGCGATATTATCCCCATCGATCTCATTCCAGTATTGTTATTTGAGTTTGTATCAAGCAATTTCGCTGCCATATTACACTAAAATGTTTTTGTGATATAAATATATTAACAAGATAATCAAATCTTCTAAATATCACAATTATTACTGTCTTGTAACTATTAATATATACACATAACTTTTAGCATTAGATATTTCTAAATAAGTTATTTTTAATATGAAAATAAACTTACCATTGTTTCTATATGAACGTTTCTCTTCATTCAATAATGACCGTTCATTAGTGTTCAAGTGTTTTGGAAAGAAGTGTTCCTTTCTGGTATATGTTGATGACATTGACGATGATGATGTTTGAGGTAGTCGTATATTATTATACATTATTTCAGAGTGATTTTCAATGATTTCTTTTCGACTTGATCTGTCTTCCTTACAAGTTACAATAATTTTCTGTGGTTTAATTATTTCAGTATTATATACATGTTTATCTGAATTATATAATTTTTCATATTCATTATTGTTATTTTCAGATTGTAAATTAACTATATTTGATTCCGATTTTAAATTTGCATTTTCTTTTCTATACTGATTGATTGAAAATTGTTGGTTTTGTTGATTACTAACAAGAATATTTTTATCATTATCATCGGTATATTGTAAAACGGGTGTGACTGGTCCATAGTTTTCAGCCAATGAATAATTAGATTGAGTCAACGCCCTTGTGTTCTTATTGATCATTTCTGGTTTAAACGTATCAGAATTAAATATGTTGTTTGATAATGTCGGTGTATTTATACTAGAAACATTTGGTAAAATAAATAAAGCTTCATCTCTTTGTAATGGTGATGATGATGATGATGATGATGGAGGTAATTTATGGTTTTCATCAACAGAACTAAAAGAAATAATTTGTTGATCCTCATCATTATTATCATCATCATCATTTAGTGAACTTTGACTTGTTTCAACTATTTTTGATAAACGTTTCTTTTTAGATTCATTTGTGGTCATATGATAATTTGGTCGTCTCATATCTGGTAGAATTACACCGCCTAACTGTTTGACATTCGTACCAATCCATGATTCTGGTTGTGATGTATCGTAATGAGCTTCGTTCAGATCATCGGATGATGACGATGAGGTGAATGATGATGGTGATGATGAATTTGATATGGAATCACTGGATTCATTGTCGGAATCTGAATAATGCAATTTGTCAGACAATAGATCCGTTAAGTTATTATTGGAACGATTTGGTCGTTTCAGTTTAACACGTTTGTATGAAGCTGTAGAAATCTTTTAATGCACAGGGAAAAAAAGTAAACAGACTACTTAACAATGAACAAGGAAAAACCAAAGTTTTATTATATGTACGTCATTAATAGTAATTGCAAACCACTTCTGATGTTTGGTCATTAAGCTAATTTGAGTGAAGCTAATTTTTCCAAAAGAATTGCTATTTTTAAAGAAACCAAAAGAACATGTCATTTTTTGGTTTTAATATCGAAAGTGACACCAAGTTTATAATCATATTCTTTTAATTCCTATATTTGTTTGATAAAATACTCAGAAATGTTAACGATTAGTTTAAGGGAAGATAAACTTTCATATGCCTCACTATCGAATTATTTACGATTAGAAGTACAAAATACTTTTTACGCATAAAAATACCTAACGTCGTTGTCTTATTTGCACTATCGCAGCTAGAAATGAATAGAGACACCCCAAACTCTCCACCTTCATATTCCATTGCTAGCTATACTACTCCTGTTCAACTAATTACTTGGTGAACATAAACATCCAGGTTCATCCCTTAATTTCAGAGCAAAATTGTATTTCTTAGACATTCTCATAGAGGAAATAAAGTGGAATCGAATAACCTTTTTCATGTGATTTGCCATATTTACTTCATTGTTTAGGGATATGTTTACTAATTGTGGTTGAAGCTAATGGGACCCATCTTGGAAAATCTGATCCCAGTTTCGCGAAAGAAATTCGTAAAATTATTGTAATTATTCTAACTGCACCTTCATTTACTATTTTGTGCAACAGGACTAACTTTCACTTTTTAAACTTCCTGGTTTATGAAGTTAATAATTTTGATTAAGTCTTATTTATTTTTTTAAGACATAACCTTTGTTTCTTTCATAGAAACTGTTATTATCCATTCAGTAGTTGAATTTCTAAAGGCCGATTTTTTCAACCTTAGGCAGACATCACGCGTTTTCAAGATTAATACAACACTATAAAGTCTCTTGGTTGATTCTGATGCTTCAAACAGGATTGGAGAAGATTTAGATTAATAAAACCAGGAAGAGATGAATTATGTGATGCTTTCATTTATTAATTTTAACACTTATGGACTATATACTTAAAGAATAATATTATTTCACAAAATCTTAGAACAGGTTAAATAAAGTGAAGCAGATTCAAACTTTTTCTGTTTCATGACAAAAAATACACCTAATATTAGGTTTTCCCATTTTCGTCATTTAATATCACGTGCTTATATGTCTTATGTGGATGTTTTTGATGGTATTTTATATTGTTCTCTTTTAATTCAAATAAAAATGTAAATCATAGTTACTTGTAACATATAAACACACATAAGTACTATGGGCCCTGTGATTAAAGCATAAAATAAATCTTAGTATACTAAAAATATTTCATAATTGCATTTATTTGTTTGGTGAAAATAATGTGACTACTTATGAGTAGCACAAATGAAAATAAAAAATACTGAGGCTATAATCTTGTCTAAAAATATCACATGTATTTTGAATAGAAGTCGAAAATGATAGAAATTTCATTGAAAGACAAAATAACTACTGTGAGTATGTACTACTCCATCAATAGAAAACATTTTGGGCAAAATTAAAATAAAAGTATGATTAACATAGTTTAACACTAACTAACACCTGAATTCAAAAATTTGGATGAAACTCTTCTTTTTTATACAAACGGTAGTAAAAAAATTTATCGTCCTGTAATGTTTCTACTAATTAAGTCGAAGTTGGAACTCTTCATCAGTAGTGAGTTAGGGTTGAGTATAAATAATTTCATACCCAAAACTGTCTAAGATTCTATATATTTTGATTAATGATAGCAGTTATGTTTATCCTATATCGTAGAGTAACACCTAATTTTGTTTTACATTTACTTACTTTTGCTGATTTTATACTTTGGTTATTATCGATTAGCTATCAAAGAATCTTTGTTTCCTTACAGTATTTTTCTTCTGCCTTGACGATTTTAGTCCTTTTGTCTCTGAGATATATCGTTATCTTCATATTTATTAAATCTACATGCATATGTTTATTGAATTATGTTAATAAATGTCAGTGCTATGAAATTCAGAACACACTTTCTAAAGCTTTAGTTCTGATATATATATATATATATATATATATACGTGTATCGAAATAACGAAACATTTGGTCAGAAATGGTAGACTGACTATAAAAGACACTAACCAGGGATATGCAGTAAAATGATTATCTTTTTTCTTGTAATTTATTATAAACTGTAGTGCGAAACATTTTAAGGGAATATAATGATTTCACAAGCTCAATTTATCAGATGAGACCATAACAATGAATAATTTTAACTGCACAGAAAAATATTAACATTATGCTTTATATCCTTAGTTACATACAAAGGAGCAAGCTTAGTTAGTTTGAAGCATTAACACATTTAAAAATTAAGAAACGAACAGTTTATCAAAGAATAGTTAGCTTTTCAAAAATTAAGATTGTAATATAAATTAATTTGGATATATTTAATGGCGTTTACATAAACAATTGAAAAAATAATTTAGAATATTGATAGAGATGCTTTTCAAAACTACTATTGGCAAAAATTATTTTTAATAGTGTAAAAAAAAGATAGAAAACTATGAGGCGTCCTACAATAGGACGAAACGACCGTCCAGTGCTTCCATGTTTTCCATGGTGGTCTAGCTTCAATTGATTCATGATCTCAATTATTGAAATTACTAGAATATCCACAAAACCCCCTTCTGATGCTAATCAACATATGCTCACTAGTGACTGGCTTCAAGGTGTATAACCTGGAGTTCTAGTGAGAAGCAGTGACCAGTGGAGTCCAACCGGGTCTGTTGTGAGATATCAACTCACTGAAGACAATGGTGTACGGTGGCGCAACTTCGTGGATTAGTTGAAGTTAGAGGTTAACACCGTTGGATGCCAGATCAGTGGTCTAGAGGTTAAGCGTTCGCGAACGAGACTGATATGTCCTGGATCGAATGTCGCGAGGCGGGGTTGTAGATACGCACTACTGAGGAGTCCAACCATAGGACGAAACGGCCGTCCATTGCCTCCAGGTTTCCCATAGTGGTCTAACTTCAATAGACTCATGATCTCAACTACTGAGAAAACTGTAGTGTCGGTTATTATGTTAAGCCTATGTACCTTATTCTAGCTTTCAGACAGGTCAACCTATTCATTCTACTTGAGTCACATTTTGACCTTGCTAATTATTCGCTTATCAATGTAGACTGTTTTTATATGAGCGTATATATGTGAACATTTCTTTTCCTATTCATCACACGTCTGTAACTTATTTTCCTGTAGCTATAAATATTGATTGACGCTTGGTTAATTGGAGTTTGCTTGCTCGCCATCTCCACGGCGCGTCGTTTCGCTTTGCTCTATTCCATTCGCTTTATATACAAAATAAATCTATTCAAGCACCCATTTTCGTTATTTGACTTATTTAATTTCGTTATTGACTAACGCGATTTAGGTCGATGATTATATACGAGGATAGGCGATAAATATATTTCAATAACAGTCATTCATACGATCTACCTGGGGTCAGATCCCGGGCCAATAAAGTATAGAGTCCGTCGACAACATCGTCCGATATAAATGACGACAAAATAAAGGGCCCCACTAAAAAACCTATGAGTTGAACGTGTTAAATTTTAAATAACACCAGTTTGAAAATAGGTTATAATTATTGCTCATTTTTTATTACTGAGGTAGTTGTAGATTAATCAATGGATTTTTTTAATGCAGAATATATATTTTAACCAAACCATTTTTACAGCTTCATTAAATCTCAGTGGGCCATTATACTATTTCTCACTGATCAGGCTGGATTGGAACACTATGTTCACCTAACGGCATTTACTAAATTTATTGCGTTCAAAAAACATTTCTATTCTAAATTATCATTTCAAATGTTCAAATAAGTGCCATTAAATATATTAAACTAAATGACATTATAGTTTTGATTTTCACAAAGCTTACTGTCTTATGATACATTAATATTTTGGCATAATGAAAGTTGTTCACTTTTATAAAACTGATGATAAAGAACCATATTAAAAATCTCTGTCTTATTTGATTCGCTTAAATTTAATCTCATACACATTCATGAAATTTCAGTTCATACTTTGTAAGTGTTTTACACCTCATATCTATATTTACATTTATAATGATGTCAGTAAGAAATACAACAAAAAGTAGTCACACTCGAAGTATTTGTTAACGGAGTTTATATACCAACAGAGAGTAATAAAATTCACTTATGAATATCGATAATAGAAAAATATAAATCTTTACAATTAGTAATAAATATAAAGATAATTTCATTGTTACTAATATTAGTAATCAACATAATCGGTTATTATCAATATTTCTTGGTAATGCTTATTAGAGAATTAGTATTTGAGTAATGAGAGATAAAAAAATGACAAACAAAAGGTGTATCTTGACTGATTAGATTGAATCTAAAATAAAGTATTACAAAATATGGAATGTAATACATCAAAAATAATAACCACAATCCACTCACTTGATGACAGATTTAAATTTAGTATTATTAATTGAGAACTTCGTGTTATTAACTCAGAATTAGTTAAAGCAAACATAAATTACATTAAAAAGAGTGTACATTACAAAACTTTTACAAGGGAATCAACTACTTTGGTAGATTCAACTATTATGTAATCAATGTTAAATATAAACACTTATGAAGTTATTTATTTTATTCACTTCTCATTACTATGATTTCATCCAAGTCATTCATAGAGGTTAAGTAATAAAGTTTGGTGAAGTTGATGAATTGAAGAAGCTTGAGGTACTCCTTTAACGATCATGAAACACATATTCGTATTCCATATTGGTACTATATGATCTACTTCATTACAAATAGTTTGTTAAATTAGGATCAATTTCAAATTAACTTTACGAGTTTCTGTTGACTTAAACATATTCTGGTTATATAATATACGGAGTTTAATATTCTCCAAATTTCTAATCAGTTCTAAAATGAGACCCTTACAATAGAATAGGACTACATATAGATTTGAAAATTAAAACATTTCTAATTTATTTTGTTCATATATAGGATCCTAATAAATTCATCAATAAGTGTTCCATTAGAACACGAAATAAGGACACATTAGTAAAATTGCTTTCATCATCAAGATAAAATATTAAATCCGCGTTGTGCAAATAAGAAAATGTAGTGTCGGTTGCTATGTTAAGCCCACATAGTTTATCCTAGCTTCCGGATAGGCCAATCTATTTGCTCTTCTTGAGTCATATTTTGACCTTATTAATCATTCGCTCGTCAACCTTGACTTTTTATGCAAGTGTATGTATGTTCATTTCCTATCTTACTCATCACGTCTGTAACTTAGTTTTATCTGACTATAAATATCGAATAGTGCTTGATTAAGTCGAGTTGGATCATACACCTTCTTTATTGCCCATAATTTCCCTCTTCCCTTCGTCCCTTTGATTGTCTGTCCAGATCAGTGGTGCGTATGCAAAATATACGTATTCAGAGACCCATTCTCGTATTTGAATTATTTAATTCCGTTATTCATCAACTCGATTTGAGTTCATGATTATATACGAGGATTGGCGACATGTATATTTCGATAACAATCAATCATTCATACGATCTACTTGGAGTTAGATATTCGAGGGCCAAAAAAAACGTTTTTCAGTTAAATCCATCTAAGAATTAACTGTAGTATACAAACCAGATCTTTTAGTTATTGTACGTGTTTAATTTCATTGATTGAGAAACTTCGATCTGGTTTAATTTATGACAAAATGTAATTGAAATTGTAAAAGTACTATTTATTTAAGCACTATACATGTGTATATATCCTATATAATCACAGTATAATATATTTTTGAACATTTTGATAACTTTAATTTTTTCTACATTAAGCCAAATAAATTTGTAATTGGAATTTACTTATTAAACAGTTGTCTACTCATATCACAAATTAAATAAATTTGGAAGAGTGAACCGCTAGATTCCGACTGAGTAGTGTAAAACTAAGGATGTTTCAATGAGATTAATTTGTTGTGAGTTCATGCGTGTACGCTATTGTGAAGTTCTGAGTTAGGACAAAAGACTTGTCTATTATTTCTTGGTTTTTTAAATAATCCATCTGTTGATATCTTATTAAGGTTTAGACTTAACAATCATTTTGGAGTTATTCAGCGGAAAAAATATTAAATCAGTTATCGTTAATTTAAAAAAACGTGAAGAAGTGCTGTAAAACCTAGTTTCACACGTTATATTTTAAATGAATTCATGTCAAATGAAGAAATGTATATTGTTTAGGAAGATTAGTTCAAGAGCATGATAAACACGTAACTAAAAGTTCTCCATTTTTTTTGACAAACTTAACTTTAGAACATTTGTATTCTTCATTATACAAATAATCACTATAGTTTAAATTTCATTTTTATATTGTTGTTAAACGTGTTTATGCTTTTACAGGTTTTCCAGTTACTTTTAATGAATGTATAAACTTGCTGAAATTGGAAAGCACTAAAAACTATATTTATTCTCTATTTATTTTTCCGAAAATTCGGATTATTTAGTAGAGTCCTATTTGTGTCGGATGGCGAGAGTTATCCACTTCAGATAATGGATGAAGGATTGTGCAGTATCACGGACAAACTGAATTTAAACATTAACACCGCTGGATACTGGCTCACTGATCTAGAGGTTAAGTGATCTCTCTCCAGACTGAAATTTCAGGGTCAGACTCCTGTGTATAGGGTCGTAGATTCACACTGCTGAGTTGTTCCATACTAAGATGAGGTGGCTGTTCAGTCCTTCTAGGTTTTCAGTGGTGTTCTAGCTAAGACCGATTCATGAATTTAACCATTGAAATTACTACAATCTCCATAAATCCCCCATTCTGATAAAAATTCGTATTTATTTTTTTTTCATTTATTTATCACCTACTTCTTCATTGTCTTTTTCTTCATGTCTTTTACAACTTTTATTTATTCTAGCATTTCATCGTATCGACAATTGAAATAAACTGATGTTAATGTATAACATTACCAAAATTACGTAATCTATTGTTCTGTTTTATCCATGACTAATTTACAATCTACATATTTCAATGAAGGTCATGACTACTGTATACTTACCTTTTTGTTATTATCGTTAACTTCCAATTCATTCGATTCATCTGAGTAGAAAAATAAAAAAAATAAAAGAGTAAATTTATATGATTGAAATGTCAAAACGTGTTTTCACTGACATCAACTGATGATTAATGATGTAACGTATTGCGAAACATTTTAAAGCTTTACAGCTTTTTATCACCTATTTGATAATATCTTAAATATATTTTTAAATCATGATAACTGTTTTCTATATTTTCCAACTTTCGTTGGTTTTAACTGTTCTGAGTGAATGCTACAAAAACTGCTATTTTAAAATTTTTGCTTAAATGTAAACTATTTATTCAGTAAGTAAATCATACTACTCTCAAGTAGTAATAATAAATACTTAATTTATTGGTTTTTGTGAGGCAATCTGAAATCTTCAGTACTTTAGGACATAGAAAAAATTGGTTATTTTTAATCAGTAGTGTCGTCATGATCAGTATTCTTTGATAAATACGACTATTTATGGATGAAATTAAAATCCTCTAAAATAAAAATAAAAAACAGTGACTCAAATGTCATCAGGAAGGTCAAAGTGTTTGGTAAATTTCTACTATAAAATGGTTTATCGGGGTGAGGTTGTTTTTCTGAAGAAAAGAATAGAATGGTAAATGTTTCGAAGCACTTAGAGTTAAATTCACTGTGAACGCATTCTACTAATTAGCTAGATTTGAAACATATTTCGATAGTTGGAAATTATTCATTTTCAAAAGTTACAAAACGCACAACAAAGAATACTCTTTAATGTATCTTTAATTTGAACATTTCAGCAATTCATCGTCTTATATTGTAGGCAAAATTGGTTTGATAAAGCAGAAATGTGAAAACGCCTGGTTATTTATCTTATGAT
This sequence comes from Schistosoma haematobium, assembly GCF_000699445.3. Classification (NCBI taxonomy): domain Eukaryota; kingdom Metazoa; phylum Platyhelminthes; class Trematoda; order Strigeidida; family Schistosomatidae; genus Schistosoma; species Schistosoma haematobium. Next base: position 32,505,999 of record NC_067196.1, on the reverse strand, counting down.
TTGAAAAAAGTTTCACTATCAGTTGTCCATAACTCATTCTTGGATGTTTCGTTAATAATCTAACTGTTGTTGAATTCCGCATAATGTTTAGAAAACGGCCTACTAAAGTGTCCTTTCCCGTTTTATTAACGATACTGAGTAAATCCAACTTAAACTAGTTTTCCCATGATATTTACTTCAAACACTTGTGTTTTTAATTTTGTTATTAATAGTATTTGATCATGTTAAAATGCAATTTTTGTAGGGTAAAACAAACCTATATGACTACAGGTATTACAATACATAATTAATACTACCAAACTTATCATGTTTTAGATAAAGTAATTATTACTGACATGCACAACTTAGAAAACAATTGTCTTCAATTTCATTGAATATTGATTGGTAATTATTTGACTTAGCGTTTAGTTTATCCGTTTAATTGGAATGAACAATATTATTAATATTTGAGCACAGTTTATTACTTCATTTGACAGCTAGATTCAAAATGAAATTTCTTTATCTCAATAGATCGGAAGTGAACTGGAATTTCTAGTCAACTATTTGCAATTTATTTGATTTTATGTAATTTTTGTTTACAATTAGTATTTACTATATATGTCTACAGTGATTAGTGCAACTTATCAATCATATTTACAGGGAAACCAGAAATTTACAGTGAGTTACTCAAGTTAATGTTATGCTTTTACAGTTATGTCTATACAATGAAAATCTTACTAATAAATAGGCTTATTTAACAACTTTAAATGCAAAAAAAGATTATCAATATTGGATCATTTATCAAAACAAAATGATTGATGAATACAAAGAAACTATTTACAAAAACAAATATGAAGTAAAATGAGACGTGAATGATAACTTATAATGAATAGTTTCGCGAATTACTAAAATGTTTAACGATTTGATTGGAATTATAGTAGAGGTGAATAAGATGCCAATATATTATTCTAATTCAAACTACATTCATTTATGTAATGCACTAAAGCGTTATTTATTCAATAGTGATTTTAAATGCTTATGAATATTTCAGTTTTTATTTAATCTACCGTTTATCGTTTGCCTAAATTACATTCCAACTAGTCAATTTACCATTATAGAAAGTATAATCTGCACTAGACATATCAAGTATTTATTGATATTCATGTTTAATCCACAGATATTCAGTTACATACATCTTAATTACATAAAGATCTAACTTACTGAAATATAAATCTAATAAATTACCTTATTATTACGTTTCGTAAACTAGGTATTATATCCACATCACATATCATTCAATACTAATGGAAATCAAATGTAGTTCAGACTAATTAATTCATTGTGGCTGGTGTATCAAGTGTAGTAAAGCATACTAAAGAATACTGATCATCAAAGTTAGTTATTAATTAGTCACTTGGTATAAAGTATTGAATTTATTACGGTTCCTAATCATCACATTTTTCGAGTCAAGCAAGTCATTTAGTAAGTTCATATAAAAAGGTGTTTAAATAACGGATTACTTTCGAACCATCTGGAGTGATGACAGACTTCCTCCACAATGATTCAATGAAGATTATACCAAATTTATCAATTTGTTGGCGTTGAACGTTTGGATTAAATGTTTACTTATTTCAGAATACACATTACATACTTATGACACGATTGAAATTGGAGGGTAACAACCATTCGATAAACTGGTATATAAACTGAACAAAAATATTCAAAATTCTGTTAAAACTATCATTAACAGTAAATGAATAAAGGATTCATGATTATTCATTTGTTCTTATACAAACTTTAACGTCAGAAATGACAATCCGGCTTGTGAAGAAAAATTTTATGAATTCAACTTGACCAGTAATATATAAAATTTATTAAGACTGTGTATCAAAGTAAAGAAAAAACAACAATGCTTTCTGAGGTAACAACATAAAAATACTGGAAGGCGAAGGTTTTCAATAAATACTTCTACAAACTACTTGTTATAACTTAACTAATAACAAGCTTTTTAGTCTGCTATTATTAACTTAAAGTAATTTTCTTCATACTGTAATCAAGCCTAATAGTCTCTTGGTATTGTGCTTATCTGTATTTCGGATTTGTAACATTTGTAGACAGGATATTTTCGTATTATCATGTTACTTGATATTTTCTAAGTTTTATTTAAATTTTAGTAATCTTTATTATATCATAATGATATATCTTAGCATCACCTTCTGACCAAATTCATTTCAATGTGTATGTGAAGCTCTATTTGTCTCTTTGATACTGAAATCATACATGTTATAAGTAGCTAACAAGAATGTAGCAAAATAAAGTGAATGCATGATATCCTACCCAAAAACACTAAGCTAGTTAATGAAGAGACGTTTCATAAAAGTATATTTAATTAGATGTCACCAGAATTTAGGATGATATATATATATATATATATATATATATATATATATATAATTTGCTCTACATACTCTAATATTTGAAAAATAGTATTTCGCAACTGAAATCGCTTAACCTATCATTCTGATTTTAAATGATTCTTTTATTATCAGAAGGGGTTTTGTGAAGATTATAGTAATTTCAATAGTTTAAGTCATGAGTCATTTAAAGGTAGAAAACCATGGAAAACCTGAAAGCACTGAAAGGCCGTTTCGTCCTAGTATGGGACTCCTCATCAGTGCGCATCCACGATCTCACCCCCCGCGAGATTCGAACCTAGGACCTATCAGTTTCGCGCGCGATCGCTTAACTATTAGACCACTGAGTCGGCATCCATCTTTTATTATTAAAACAAACATGGATAGTAATTAATGTGGTTTACATTCATTTAATTCTTAAAATGTCATCTATACTATATGCGGCCTGCTTGAGCATCTGGGATACCTGTTCCTGCTATCTAGATATTTCAACAAGTTATCTAGTTTTGTTTGTTTTAATATATTATTATGTCTATTAATCGCATAACCTATCCTGGTGCATTTCTGAAAAGTGTACAACCTTTCGTTGTCAAAGTTACAAAAAAGCCCAATAAGAGATAATGTGGTCGCTGGCAATATGCAGAGAAAAGAATATACATTATTCAGATGTTCATTTACTGGACTGCTAACATCTAACTGGCGATCACTCATTATTTATCATCAGGATCGACCAAGAAGTAAGAAAGGGAAACTTGTTGAAATACTTTGTGCTGAGAATTCTGTATTGTACCAAAAATATAATACTGAATAAAGTTTATAATAATAATTATTATTATTAGACAGTCACTTGTTCAAATCTATTTAGTCTTAAATGCTTTTTTTAGTTCAATTTAAAAGTTATATAAATACTACTATGTATTGAATTTTTTAAAAAAGCATGACATTTTGGGGGAACTTAATCACCACGTTGCTATAAATCATTCATCATTTGAATAAGTTACTGAAATTTTTTTTAAAATTACGCACTTATATGCAGCTTATTACCATATGTTCTGAATGATTTACGTTATTGGATAAAATTTTCCATTCATATGATATGAATATAATGTGAATTATTATGTTTATCATTATAAAGTACACTAAACTCCAATAATGAAACTTTTGAAATCACATTTTGTTAAATACGTTTAGCTTATAAATTGTTTTCTATATATGATGACACAAGGTACATAGTGAGTTGTATCTTACGAAAAAGAATAAGAAAAATCTATTAAACATTCATATTTTAACGAATAATTTAATTTAGATACGAGTAAACAATTGATCACAGGTATTTACAATGACTAAAAATTGTAAAACTCAAAGAAATTGTGTTGGATTAGTTGATGTTAGACACTAATATCGTTGAATGCCGGCTCAATGGTTCAACGGTTGGGCATTCGAGTGCGTGACTGAAGGTCCTGGGTTAAAGTTCTGCATGTGGGATAGTGGATGCGCAATACTGAAAGTTTCTATTTTGGGGTGAGAAGATCTTCCTGTGCTTTCAGGTTCCCAATGGTGCTCCAATATTTACTGGTTCGTAATTTCAATGGAACTCCAAAACTTTATGCAGACAATTGTTAGTATGACGAAACTACTTATCAGTAGGTAATTCAATATAATTAAAAACAAAAACTTGTTGGTAAATCCTGATCTTATTTTTTTTTAATATTGGCAATGTATTTTAAAAATGATCAATTTTAAAAGATTGTTTAGTTGAAGAAGGTCAAAACGGCTTCATAAGATGTTTCTTTCGGAGATTATTGTTTATCTCGTAGAACGTTATTCAATTTGGCATTCTGAAAAATAATTTTATTGTTTGGTATTTGTGAAAGAAACAACAGGTATGTTTTACAACTAGCTTACTAAATAGAAATAAGTTGTTAGGTTTCCTACTCTCAAACCGAAGTGTGAATTAGCAATTTTATACGAACCAGTTGACTGACAAACTGACGTTATCTGAGGGGTCCCTGAAGACCGAATAGCTACTTCGTTACAATCCTTAACTTGTCAGTGTTTTGTACTGAGGAGAGTAAACAAAAGACAATCCAAAACCAGTTCGAGTAAGGGTCACAATGTCAATTAAACACTGAGTCTAAGTGCAATAGTTTTAAGCTTCAATCACAGTCTATGGGCCAACATTATACTATACCAATGGTGAAATGTGTTTTGTGCGCTCGATGTTAACGACGTGGTGCAACTATTAAAACTAGTCTTGTCTATTAAAATTTAGTAGCAATGACATATTAATAATTATATTAAGTGGATGTTTATAAATTAATATAGTATTTAATACTTATCATTAATTATGTAAAAGTAATTGGTAATATTTAATTTCAGATTATCTATTCGATGTCTAATATCAATTTGGCTGAAATTTAATCCGAGGGATGAAAACGTACTTTCTTTCCAGGACTGTTAAAACTTTACTTCGTAAAATTCAAGTTTATAGCTGGCAGATAATTACTTTAGTTTATATTAAGTTATATTGTTGAATAAAAACATCCATAAATTCACTTTGTGTTATTTTACTTGGATCTTCCCATTGTTATTTAGGATTGCAATTGATCAGTCTCATGTTGGCATATGTGCATCCTATGCGAATTGCCTCGACATAGCCTTAAGTCGCAAGCTTTTCAAGCAGAGTGAATTTAAACTTCACTTCATTGCACGAGCACGTGGATTTCAGGACTCAGTAGCTAAATGGATAACGGGATGGCGTTTGAAGCGAACGGTACTGGGTCCGAGTCCCAGAGTGAACATCAACTCTGGGGTGCAGACACATCCGACTGACGAGTCCCAAAGAGAACGAAACGCGCGTCTTAGATTCCACTGCTGGCCACTATCCATCTTTGCTTAAAAACATCCATAGTTTGATTGAATTTTCAGATGCAGAGAAAAAATAATTTCATGAAGAAAATTGATGGATTCATTTCTGTAAATATTTACAGTATCAATGATTCATAAATCTGAAATAATTTCGTTCCAATTATTGAAATTTAATTAAACGAACATAAACTTCTTTCTGTATAGCAAATGTCAATTTAAAGCATAGATTAGTGACATAATGATTAAGCTAATTTTAATCTCTCTCTTCCGTTTACCAACCTGTTTGTATTTCTGAGAATATTATGTTTAATGAGTAAATAAAAAATCTCACAAAAGATTATAAAAAAAGTACCACAAATTGTAAGGTGTTCACCACCAACTCACCTTTTATAAAAAAGAAAGATACTGTTAGAATTAACATATTTAGGTAAAAATGTGGCTAATTATAACAGTTGATCTAAAAAAAATGCCGGAACCCAATTTAGTAGCCATACATTTATATGTAAATATGATATTTACTGCTTTAAAGTAACTGACGTATTACATAACATTTAGAACTCCTATCTTAAAAAATAATAAAGAATACCGGAAAAGACTACGTATAAATGACATTCACGTATAGTTTGACATTAAATTATAACTAATTTACACCACCCGTTTTTTTAGAATAACAATAATCTGTTTAGTGATATGGAGCAATATGCTTATGTAAGTTTGCCAGTAACGGAATAACCATAAATTAGGTTCAGTATTTGGTTGTAACTGTTAGTGACTGGTGGACCACCTACTAAGACCGTTATCTTCCAATCATATAAGATTTCTAAAATATTTTCTAATAAAGTGTATTTTTTGTTAAATATGTTATGGAAAGTGTTATTTCATCATAATAAAATATGTTTTTACTATTCAGTTGTTCTGTTCTCTGGCTGCCATTCATTTAAACTATTAATGTCAACGTTTTTGATTTCGAAAATGTTTGTCGCTTTCATACCACACATCATAATATATCGATATTTACACGTGGCTCAGGTAAATACTTCTGGTGTTGCGTCTACTAAATTGTATGGTTTAATTGGTAAATTGTTACAGGCTTGTAGACAATATCGACAGCACCTGTTCTAAGTAGAAGTGTTATATAATATTATTTTCTATGGCCTAAGCTAATCCATGTGTTCTCATTGTAAATTTTGCCTTCTTCACAGACCTTTGCATAACCATCCAGTATGTTGTTTAGTTGTCCTCTGAATATTAAACGGTCCACACGTACTTAAAATAAGAGTTGATCTTAATCAGATCAACAATAAGAGCTTCACTACAAAATTTCTCCATGATAACAATATCCAAAACTAAATAAACCGTTTATAAAAGTTAGAGTTAACATCGTTTGTCAATAAATCATGTTTCTTTTATAAACAAGTTTCAACTTGTCAAAATAAATAAATCGATATATCACTAATCTAGTTTTAATATTATTCTATTAGGAAGTATCTACCAGTACACCTAATTTGTATAAATCTAAAATTTCCACTTGAATATTATTACTAAATAATTAACATTAAGATAGAGATATCTAAACTTTATTGACGTTCATTTTGTGTACTATAAAGATCATATTCTTACGTCCATTTCATATCATACTATTAAGTAACAACTATATTTAGTTAAACTTTTGGCTAAACATGAAATTAATTTACTTTGCCTGGAGCCTTTATGAGGCTACTGCCGGTCCCAAGCCCGGATAAAAGAGGAGGGCTGGGCAAGTAAGTATGAAATTAATTCATATACGATTAAAATTTGAAATATGAAGCATTTGTATGATTTCGGATAATTGAACCAATTAAACTACACACATTACATAGCTACACTCTTCATTGTGAATATATATTCTCTCTGTGATATCGTTTCATACAATATTTAATATTAAACAATTATTTCTTAAAGATACTAGTGGACAGTATAAATTTGTTTTTGATATTATTTATCAATATGTGCATTTAAATTATTCTTACTGGTTTTGGAGAAAAAGTACTTCTATCTTACACATGAACTCACGATTGTAAATCTTGTTACTGATGTCACTCTTGTAATGATGAAGTTTATTATATACATTATTGTAATTGTTGATTTAATAGCTTAAAATTTACACAATTTAAGGACTGTTCATCTGTTGGTTCCATCATACGCTCATAAAGTTATAAGAATATATTTTATAAAGTACTTATATAAGTAAATTTTAGTAAGATTATGATATAAATCCAACGAATGTCTTTCATCCCTCAACAACACTAGTAAATAACTACCTCCCATACAAAATAATTGACCTCCATTGGTCACGATTTTTCACTGGAACTCCAGGAATTATCTCTGGAAATTAGTCACTAGTAAGCATATGACTGTCATAAAAGTAGGAGAGTTGTAGGGATTTTTAAATTTCATAGTTTATATATCTTATTTAGAAAACCATAACAGAACGAAACAGATACTCAGTGGCTCATGGTCTTCAACAGTTGCCTATCCTAAAGTCAATCTCTGATGTGAACTATGAAATTCATCAGCCTCCATAAACTTTCTACGGTAGCTTATGCATTTAAAAGTTAATAGTGTTAATATAATTATAACATTAAACGTGATATTATTGAGATGAATAAATTCATCCTAGAAAAAACAATGAAAATTTAGTATCATTCACTATGAGTAGATTATTGTTATTACTCTTTTTTTACTGTATTCTTTTTTGTCTAGAAATAAGAAATCTCAGATTGATTAGAACCAAAATTCGGATGTATCGTTGAAATCTACAATTTTCTGGCTTATATTCACATAATCATGTTGTATTCTTTCATAAGTAAAATGAAGTGCCTTATCGTTTAAAATTTATTTCATGTCAACTTCAACACATTTTTAAAAATCATTTTAGTACTAAATCATTATCCAGTAGTACGTATAGACAGTTATACAATATTACATTACTCTATTGTGTTCCATTGTATAAATATAGTGAGTAATACTTTATACAAATTTTCATAAATGAAACGTACTATTGACTTATTTTCATAAATATATTCTGTTTTTTTTTCAGTTGAACTGACATTGAATTATTGGATTCAAAAGTGAACTGATCAAGCACAATATAATTTGGTCAGCTGTAAATGATTGTATCAATAAATCATGTACGCATATCACTTAACTGACGTACAATATTTTGAATAAATTCGGTCATACATATATATATTTGTATGTACAGAAAAGTGACAGGTTAAATGTTGAATTAAGGTGGAATATTACTGGTTGGTTCCCACTATTACTATGATGTAATTAGTAATGTAATCTGGACTGAAAAACCATGGAGTCACAGTAGTGCATTTACGTTTAACTAGATGAATTAAAAAGTGTACTTTTACATATCCAGTCAACTTATACAAGTTGACTTTTATATGTCAAATTAGTAAAACTCTGTAATCCAATTGTAACTCTATTATATCATTGTGAATTAGAAATAAATGAAGAGATAACGAAAGAGAAAAATCGGCGTCAGTGTTTTTCAAAGTACACTGATGCAGTCTTTTGATGGATTTTATCCGCCTGTTTGTTGAATTTTTTTTCATTCTACATTATTCCGACAAAGCTTTTAGTACTATTTTTGTGTGATACAAATCAATACAAATGTAATACCATTTTCAGTTTTCCAATCTACTCCAATTTTTTTATTTCGCCAATATGGTTCGAAGTCCATTTATAGATGGATTAATCAAGTATATAACGAGATGTTATAATGGCATCTCTAAATTTGTAAAATACAAATTCTGAATTAGTGTTTCTGTTTTATAAAATTCACATTTCTTGACTCTGCCAGAACAGTAGACACAATTCCTTACACTGTGTCTTGAATATCTGGTCAAATAATATTTGATAATAGATCTCGTTTGTGTTTATTTAAGTTCAATTATAAACGGTTTATATTTTGTTGGCGTGTTTATTAACAATCAGAGTTTCAAAATCTGAGATCTTCTGAATAACATAACAGTCCTAATTTTATATCGCTGCTGTCTGCTTAAACTTCCAAACCATCTAGTTTTAAATATCTACTTATCGCCATAAATTTTATTGATTTCTACTTGTTTTAAGTGTACTTATGCAAAATCACAAAATGTTTGTAATTTATCGTAAATTTAATTATTGAGAAACTCAATAAGCATCACCATGATGGATTTTATATTTCCCTTTTTTATGTTTTGGAGCGGGGAAGGACAATTAGTATAAATATCATATAACAGATATATTTGACGATGAAATAGACGTTGTGGGGTCAGGATTGTTAGTCAATATTTATTAATGAATATGGACAAAATCTAGTGAAAGCCTAAAAACATTTTATATACCATTTCGAATACCTATAAAGTGGGAATTCTGTCAAAGTTTGAAATATTTCTTTTACCGAGAATTCCTTACTTTAACCAAATATATGATAGCAGATGGGTTGAAATTATTATTACTATTATTATTGTTTCTGATTCAAATCATGAACTGATTGATGTCAGGACACCATTGAAAATCTGGGAGCACCTGACGGCTGTTTCGTTCTATTGTGGGACTCCTCAGCACTGCTCATTTATGATCCCGCCCGCGAGATTCGAACCCAGGGCCTTCAGTCTCGCGCGCGAACGCTTAACCTGTGAACCACTGAGTCGGCATCCAACAGTGTTTATGTCTAACCATAACATTATTATTGTTTTTATTAATGGCTTTATTCAATATTATATTTTGGTACAAAATAGAATTCTCAGCACAGAGTATTTCAACAAGTTACTTACGCAACAACAAAAAAAAACAGTAACAACTACGGAAAAAATAAAAAAGGTTTTTGAAAAAAACCGAAAAACTGTACAACTTTTAAAACCAAAGACATGTTAAGACTGCAAGTTATTGACTAGGTTAACTCTAACAACCTGTTCGTCACAGAGTATATTTGCTAGGTAAGGTATTATAGAACTTTTATACTTTTGCTTGCGTGCATGGATTTTAATGTAATTACGTCTCGTTCTACCAGAAGATATACAAGGAGAAAGATAAGAGTGAAGGGGATGGCTAGTATCTGATAAAATAACACCTGTCAGAAGTTTGCATGATTTTAAATGTCTATCCACAACCATATTAATTATGACCTCGAAAGATTCACCACACATCTTGCTAACTGCCTTCAGCACTCTCCGCAATACAGCAAAGTCTTTTCTCAAAAGCCCGGGAAAGAATAATGGAGAACAGTAAAGAATAATAGGTAATATGCAAGAATTGACAAATTGTAAGAGTAAATGACGAGTAATCCCAAGAGCATGCAATCTCTTTATGTAGTAGGTCAGACTTGTTATCATCAGATTTTTAAGTGTAAAATTAGCAAGTGATGGGTTTTCATCCTATCAAGTGCAGCATTTAAATAAAGAATGAAAAAAAGATTATTTGCGATATTTTTTAAATAATGAATTTTTTTTCACAAATTATTTGACATGATAAAATAATCAGGAACTAACTTGAGATAGTCTGGTTGATTTAATGCAAAGCCAAAAAAAGTAAAATGTTCCAATTTGACAACCATAAACGTGTTTAATATCATCTAAACTCTTTTGTAATCAATGGATTTCAACAATTAAATCTATCAAACGTGATTTCATATGAACTAGTTTAAATAAAGTCACTGAATCATGATAGTATACTAGTCAGTATTCAATAAGATCATATGTACAGTAAACGAATTATCCAAACCATTTTATTACTTTTGTTCCGACTTTTTATGTTTAGTAATCGACTAATATTATGATCTAATGATAGAAATCACGTTAGAAAATAACATGAATTACGAATTGTTATTTAAATGTTTGCGATTTTTCTCTTCTTATGAGACATTCTTAAACATTTTACAGTATCATACCATGTAATAACATAACAAACGTGTAGTGTTATTATTATGATTCTTATTATTATCACGAATATGCACAGATGAATAAACGTGTGAATAAATAAAAACTATGTTAAGAGGTCATTGATTAATAATCGATGTAATGTTGTCTCATTTTAATGGTGAACTGAACGTTTATTGATCAAGCTGACAGTGTGATTTAACACAATAGTTTAAGTATTGGATGACTATTGGAGGTTGAAAATGACGACATTAGTTAACGGTCACTGACAATTTAATGTAATCATGAGGTTTCAAAGGTATACCACTCTCTTCTACAATATCAAGATTATAACACCTTTGATGTTAATTTGACATTATGTATATAAGCATAAATTGCTTTAAGACCGCTTATTTGACTTTACGGATAGGTCCTGGGTTCGAATCTCGCGAGGCGAGATCATGGATGCGCACTGCTGAAGAGTCTCACGGTAGGACAAAACGGCCGTTCAGTGCTTCCATGTTTTCCATGATTGTCTAGCTCCAATTGACTCATGATCTCAACTATTAAATTTACTATAATCTCCACAAAACCCCTTCTGACAATAAATATTTGTTTTAAAATCGTTGGTAACCCTGACAATATATGTTTATTAAAATACCGCAAACAACTTAAAAATATATATACACTAAGCATTTTATTACATTCTTTTATTGTTCAATAAAATAACATTGAATATATTTTATGATTATACTTATTCTATGGTCAATAATATACTGAATCACTAACTATCTTTGAAATGAGTGTTTTTATTAAAAAATACTTGTTTATTATTTTATTCCAATGGGTAAGCTTTGAATTATGCTTTGTTAAATAGTTACTAAATATGTTTACATACAAATTAAAAGAAAAATGAAATAAAACTAGGCTGGGTGATATCATAAAATGAAGAAGAATAGATGAAATAAAGAAATTAAAATGTTATAAATAGCAGTAATAAAGATTTCAGCATTTTAATCTGAAGACAGTGAAGAGAATATTGAACAGATGAATACTGTAGTGATTGATTGTTGACAAGATATACAATAAATAATATTACTAATAATTTTCAGTAAACAATCATTTCATTAGGAATGTTGAAGTGAGAAATGTATTGATGAATTAATTGTATTTAAAGACAGTTGATGTACGGTAACTAAAACTTTAGATAATATAGTATAATACTAAGAAAAAGAAACAACCGAAGAGCCTAAAAGAAATTTCTACATATTATTTTAAACGAGTAAACAGCACAGAAATAGCTCTATGTATCACATATCAACAGAAGTATGAAATAAGCTGAATTGAAATCAATTCAATAAGATATAATAATCATAAGCAGTGATCAACAAGTGTCTGTCTAGTTCTTAACGCTGATCAAGTTCTTTTAATCTGGGAGGTATGTGAACACGAGTTTAAATGACTTGATGTCACGTTGAATTTGTTTTAGTGTTTGGTATTTTACGTCAAACAACAAGAAGTCCCTAACCTAGAGTTTGTGGCATTTATTCCTCAACATCACAGGTTATCCTCAATCCTGATTTAAATCGATGGCCTTTGTAAGATACAAGTCTGTATCATTCATTATCACGATTAGAGAAATCACCAGTAAGTTGTTTAAACACTTATTTTTCTTCCACTGGGTTGAAAAATATTCACCATTAACTTATAACCGATTTCACGTGCCGATCGGATCATATCAATCGATATAATTTTTAGCTGTTTGTTTTGTGTGCTTCTAAGTCAATTCGAATACATAATTAGTTCTTGGTAAACTCATATGTAAATTATGACGTTAATAATAAATTCTTTTGAAACTATTCACACAATCTTTTCACCAATCTTATTATGCTAACTTCTTAGCTATTTTTCACAATCCGTGTATACATACTCATGTTGTAGTTATGCCTACCCTGACTGTCAGTTAAATAAAACTTATAGTATTGCATTAATTAAACATTATCCTACGCTTTTACTAATCACCATCGTCATCATAATTATTTAAAGTTACACTCAACAGGTCTTCAATCGATTTATTCATTCAATGTCTTTAGTTTAATAAATGCAATAAAACGTGTTGATTATTCATTTATTTATTTGAACACATAAATATTGGTACAAGAGAGCGCCAATATATATGCGCCACACAAAACAATGAGAATTTGAAGAGAAAAGAAAAAAAGGTAAGGAGCGTAAAAAAAGAGAACAATAACGAAGAGATTGGTGTAAGGTAGTGTGGTAGTAATGAGGGAACGGAAAGGTACAATCGGAAGAAATCTTTCAGGTAAGGGTGACACAACCACTTTTTATAAAGAAAGTAAAAGAAGGTTACAGCACGATAGCCACTGGCTTCTATTCTGAGCCATATCTGATGACGTCTCTAGCCACTGCGTAGCACCATCTCTCGGACCCCAACCAGGGGGCCGTGAAGGACCAACAGAAGCCAGTCCTTTGCAGCTTTCTTTCATATCACGACACCATGTCATATACTGACCACCTCTCCGCTTCTTCCAACCAGTCCTAGAGTCGGCAAATAATGCACGACGTGGAATTCTCTGGGATGACATTCGTAGAACATGTCCAAGCCACCGAAGTCGGTATTTCAAGATGGTGACACCAATTGAATTATCATCTCTGTGCCCGAACACACAATGCCGAACCTCTGCATTACTAATATGGTGTTGCCACTGAATGTCAGCAATCCTTCGGAGACAACGATGATCGAACACAGAGAGTCGTCTAACGTCCTCAACTCGGAGAGGCTAGGTTTCACAAGCATAGAGCAAAACTGCTCTCACCGACGCGTTGTAGATCCGACCTTTTACAGCCAGACTAACATCACGAAGGCGCCAAAGGTGGCCCAGATTGGCATAAGACGCTCTGGCTTTCACTATTCGTGCATTGATCTCATCACTCACGCCACCACCAGCACTTATGCAGCTACCCAGATACACGAACTACTCAACTATTTCTATCTGCTCACCATCCAGGGTGAGTACAGGATTAGAATCCTGCCAGTCTTGTAGAATTACTTTGCACTTAGAAGGTACAAGGTACATACCATACCTACGGACACTGATTGCCAACTGATTAAGTGCGGATTGCATGGCTTGGGCATTATCGCACAGTAAGACAATATCATCCGCATACTCAAGGTCGAGGAGTCTTTCTCCAGGCAACAGGTCCACGCCACCATTACTTACATCCGTCAGAGCTGTTTCCAGAATGTCGTCGATGGCAAAGTTGAAGAGAAATGGTGAGATTGGGTAACCCTGTCTAACCCCACTGCTCAAATGGAACAATGGAGAGAGGTGGTTGTATGTCCTCACTCTACCCTAGGTGTTTGTATATTGGACTTTTAGGATGTTAATAAACTTCCCAGGCACACCCTTCTTCAATAGACAATCCCAGAGAACAGTCCTGTCCAACGAATCGAAGGCAGCCCTGATGTCAAGAAACACTACGATTGTTGGCCTTCGAAAAGTATGACGGTGTTCTAACATTTGGCGGAGGGTGAAGATATGATCAATACATCCTCGACCAGAACGAAACCCAGCCTGCTCCTCGCGAGGCAATGTTTCTCGGGTTTTGAACAACCTACGAAGTATGACGGAAGCCAATAGCTTGGACGCAATCGGATGTAGACTTATCCCCCGATAGTTGTTACAGGAACGACGTGATAGAATTACGCAATAAGTATTGTGCGTTTAAATACAAAAAGTGTTTTTATTTTTTCGCCTATACTTTGAACCAATATAACTTGAAAAATAAAAGAATATATGTATTAATAATGTGATGAGTAGTTCACTAAGGCACTTATGCCTTCATTAGATAAGTCATGCAACGTAATCACAACCACTATGAAACTACAGAGTGCACTAAGATCTTAAATAAGTTAAATTAGACCAAAAAATAAACGCTTTTATTCACTTGTAAAGGTTGTTTGCTTTCTCTCTTTAGTGATGTTAAGGACTGCAACTGATCATTCCAGTCAGGTAAATATGCATTATAAGTGGATTACATCGATACTGCCATTAAGTAATAAGCATTTTAAGCATAGTTTGACAGTTGCCAGGATTTAAATTCAACATTCTGTAAGCGGATAACGCATTGAGCATTTGAAGCGAAAAGTACTGGCTTCGAATCAAGAAGTAAATATCAACACAGGCATAGGTAGATTCAGCTAACGAGTCCCAAACAGGACGAATAGCACTCTCAACTACGTTTTAACTTCACTCAAAAGGTTTCATTGTTTAAAATGTACATAAAAAGATCCTTCGAATAAAGCTTATACATGTCTAAAACAAAATTTCTTTTAAAAACAAATTCAAATTTGAAATGTAATAATCGAACTCATTAGTCAGTTAAAACTACAGCACATCAGAAAACCTGGAAGCACTGGACGACCGTTTCGTCCTAGTATAGTGTTCCACGATCCCGCCAGCGGGACTCGAACCCAGGACGTATCGGTTGAAGTTAGACATTAACACCGTTGGATGCCGGCTCAGTGGTCTAAAGGTTAAGTGTTCGCGTGCTGGATTGTGGATGCGCTCTGCTGAGGAATCCCATGCTAGAACAAAACGGTTGTCCAGTGCTTCCATGTGTTTCATGGTGGTCTAGCTTCAATTGACTCATCAATACAACTATTAAATTACTAAAATTCTCACAAAAAACCCCTTTCTGTTAAATTTAAAAATAAAGTACTTTAAATAATCTGTTTTGTATTTCCACTATATGTTATTGGTATCGTTAATAAATCATACATTACACTTATCATTACTTTACTGAACATATAACCATCATAGCATAAAATATGTTAATTCATTCCAATTATCATAAGAAAGTAATATAACTATTGGACTTAATAGTGAAACATTATGTTACTTTATGTCAATAATTTAAATTAATCAAGCTTTATTTTAAAAAAAATTGTTTACCATAGTGTAAAAATGGATTTAAATTCATTTTGTTTTAAAGTGATATAGTAAGTATTAAGATAAATAATGTTAGAAAATAATTAGCATTGGATTAAATTACTTTCATTTAAGTGATTAATTTTTAGCGTGTTTTTTTTTGAAAAAAAAAACAAGTTTATTGACAATTTCCTTTTGTTTATTTTCATTTTTATTATTGAACATTGAAAAAAAACTATGTTAGAAAAAAAAGGAAGACAATAATTGATAATTGAATGATAATTTCACAGACTGAAATCATGAGTCACTTGAAGCTAGACCACCATGAAAAACCTGGAAACACTGAACGGCCGTTTTCCATGGTGATCTAGCTTCAATTGACTCATGATTTCAGTCTGTGAAATTTCTAAAAATCTCCACAAACCCTTCTGATAATTGAATGATAAGTTCATTAGTTTAAAGAGTTTCAAACTGATAATAATTAAAATGATTAAAGACTATGTTAAACATACTAAAGATTTGTATATAACCTTACAAACTAGAAAATGATAATGAAATTAAATAATTTCACGATAGTTTTCATTTTTATATCTTATATATCAAAGTTAGGAAGCAAATATAAATTAAAACTGATGATATATATATAACGGCAGAATAGTCAATTGTCAAACATTCATAATGAAAATGATACTTTTATTGATAAAGTTTGGATATGAATCTGATTTTGAATTTTATTCTTTAGTACATATTATCTTTATTCATGACGTTTGACTGAAATCATTGTTTGTGAAATGTATTTCCAATAAAAGATTATATGCTTATTATCAGATTTGTTTTTATTTTTCAAAGAATATTGCTTTGTGTTTAATTTATCACTGTTATTTTTGTTATTTTGACTCTAATGTTTCTCAATCATGTTTTTTTCTGAATTTCTATCCCATTAGACTGATATTTACTATGACTACTATTGTGAGTGGGAAAATAAATGAATGTAGGAAACCTTTTTTTCGAGGCCATAAATTACAATTAATTAATGATAAACTTATTATTTTAATATTGTGCCAAAACGTTTTTTAATTATGTACATCCTGTGATTTGTTATTTATGGTACGTAATAGACCAGGATTGTATAAATAGAATCCCGTGCGTTAGGTCAGATAATGAGAAAAGGAACCCATCTGGTTTCTTAAACTTTCGACAGATAGTTTAGGAGTACGCGAGAAATAGTATGTAGGCAAACGACCGCTTATTATGTACAGTAGTTGCATCAATGAGGCATGTGGATATGAAAATCACAATAGCTACCAAAATAAATGCATAATTATGTTACATCTTTGTTTATTGGTTAGTTATTCAATAAAAATAAAACTGTATTCCAAAAGATCTCATGAATTGTAATTAGCTAAATTCAACACTACGTTTATAAATATAAAATTTCTTAAAATCAAAATATGAACTTTGTGTTTTAACGTACTAGTTATTTTCCGATTAGATTTTAATTAAAGTTATTCGCCATATTAAAAATCTATTGACTTTTACCTTCTTAATCAGTTTTTTACTGTGGTAATGTAGATGTTGGTAGATTATAAAGATACAAACACTTGACTGGTAGAATACCTCCTTATCACACAAAGAATAAATCAAATGTTAAGGTGGTGATTTTATTAGAGAAACCATTTGCATAAATAGTCACGTAATTCTCATGATAATCACAAAGTCACTGTTACTATAAAATAAAATAACCTTTATTAAAAACCTAGTAAACCAATTAACATCATATATATTAATATTAGTTGAATAGTGAGTCATAGATTATTAGGTTGAATGAAATATATTGACAATAATTCATTTAGAACTATCATTAGTATTGGACATTGTATAGCACCATATGGAAGAATGATTACTTTAAGAATCATATCATGGTTTTGCATAAGTGTTAAAAATTTTGTTAACCGATAAATCATAATGATTGATTGACCGAATAAATTATCTAAATTACAACGATGATGTAGTCAGGAATCGGTAACTATAAGTTATCGTATTATTTGAATCACTTTACTTATGGAACCAATGGATAAATGTAATACATTCGAATTCCATGGAGATCATAAAATTGTTTTTCTCTTTTACTCGATCATATCAGGATATGTCTAGTAAATATTAGTTGTTTTGCATGAAATTACTTATCCAACTGATGTCAAATGAAGTCGAGTGATTAACTAATTGACTAGAAGACTGATTACTGATATCTTTATTAGTGTTTTATTAACGGTTTGGTTACAGTTTAATCTTTTATGATTTTAGTCACTACATTTAATGAATAGAATTCGAACCAATAAAGCCTAATTATAAGTGCTTCGTCGTAATATTAAACATGTTTAAATGGTTAAAGAAATGTCAAATATTTCTAATTTTAGCTCATCCGATATGTATTTATATATCGTTTTTACCGTAACAGAAAGAATGTTGTTTAAATTCATTCATGCATACAATAGTTCAGTCAACATAGCCTAACTAATACAAAACCGTTGTAATGTCATACATTCGTAAATATTAATAGCAAGATATGACTTAACGGTATTTTATAAATGAAATAAGTTGTATGTTTGTTGTTCATACTATACATGTAACATATATCTTTTCAGTTATAAGCTTTTATAGTCCCATATGGCGATTTTGTAAGCTTTATACTGAATATAATTTTTCTTCGTCATGAAAATTACAAGATATTCTTTAATTATTGCGCTTGAATCGATTCAGCAAGACATATTTATTCACAGCAGGAATGTCAAATCGATTGAAATTTCAAATATTAATGAAGAAAAAACACTGATTTATAGTATCGGTTGATCAATACAAGTTTAGTGAGGATCTTTGCTTACAAATTCCTAGTTAAATATTTAGGTTTTTACATCTTCTAAGTTCCAATGGTCTTGTCTATTAGATAGATTTGAATTAAAATTTAATCATTTGTAAGACTTTAGTCTGTGATTTTACTTAGTAAAACGGTATTATGATAAAATGTCTAGTTTTTCTTTCTTTTTTTTGAAATAAAAACTACTGAAAACTAATAATTAATCGACCAAAATATGTAGACAGATGTGTTTTGCTAATAAAATGTTAACAGAATGAACTGATCAATATGGAAACGTATAAACTTACAACATTCTCGTTCTTGAGAAAAAAAGTTGTTTATTACAAAGTATTTATCTATTATGCAAACATACTTGTTAAAAATGACAAGTTATTAGGAATCACAATGAATGTAACAAAGTAAACATATACAATATTAATTCATCAACCTACCGAATAGATTACAAGCCCAAAATTATAAAAGTTAGTGAGCTGTACGCAATGAAAGACATAAGCATCTGTAATTTTGAGCTAACCAATCACTCTAATTGATCAAGTCTTTAGATAATTATTTGAGGTTCGGACAGTTCACAAGAAAATCCTGTAAGCATGGCATAACATAATACTGAGGTGAATCTATGATGAATAGTCTTTTGTCATAATTAAAAAAGTGTACTAGACAATACTGTTTTGAGTTCCAGAATACACTTTTTATTCAGTACAATACTATGTTATCCAACAAGATATGTGAGAAACTGAAAAACAGATAATGCTCATAACTGTAGTTAACTGACAGTTTAAAATAAGTAGGCCTATCTGACAAATTCATCACTGAACGTTGTACTGTTACAATTGTTTCTATCTGTCAGATATGAATGTCAAAATACCAGTTGAAATACATTATCTCAATTCTCATGTAATTCATGTAATGAAAAGCTAAAAAAAAAATAAATCATTTTGGCAAGAAATACGATGGTTAGGCAGTGATAAATTATACTTTGGACCAATAATAAAATACCCTTTCAAATATCTTCATTACTGAAAGTAAGTATCCGATATTAGATGATTGTTTATTTCAACAACAAAAAAACAGAGAAGTCGAATTCATGTAACTCAATAAAAAGCATCGAATGCATCCTAAAATACCATTGATTCGTTTGTAATTTATTGTCAAGTTACTAAAATTGATTTTTCAACTAAATCATACCGATATTGCTTGAAAAGAACACATCAATGTTATGGATTGTTTACTTATAGTATTAGCGCTATACATATTGTTCATATTTGCTTATATTTATCAACATACAACAATCTAAAGTAGAAATAGAAATTGACCTTTTTTACTAGATGAATGATTTCGTAAACTAGATTAATCTGTTGCGTTTTGTTTTGTTAAAAAGAACGTTAAGGCTAAAAACTGGTTGAGGAATATTGCTTTGAAACGTGTTATTTAGTTGCTTTCACTATTTCCTTTAACCTTATCAATATCATAGCCGATATGAACAAAGTAGTATGTATTAGAAAATGTTTCATTCCTTCAACAAATGACCTTTGTAGTTTATATACGTACATGGTGAAAAAGGTTCGTCAAATTAGGGTTGTACATTTTTATCAAACAGTAACACATTTAAAATGTGCAGTTATTCCTGAATGATATCCATTATGGGCTAACCATTTGGCTTATGAAACAAATTCTCTGCAAACGTAGTTAATCTTCGAAGATTTCTAAACAAATAGGAAAACATTTATTTTGTTTACCAACCGCTTGTTGAATAATTGGGGTCATTTTCTTTAATTACGTTATTGGACTGATCTTGTTTTAATAAATCTACAACAATAAAAATACATTGTATTACCTCATCTATCTATATTATTAATTGTAGGTAGAAAGGAAAATTCTTCTCAAGAACCTTTTTGAAAATTATTTGAAAGTATATTTTTCAAGCATTTCGTTTTCTAATGTCTTTTTTTATCTTATATGATTGTCATCAATGCCTTTAAATGGCTTAAAATATCAATGACCGTTTTCTTCGGTCACTTAAGGTTTATTTGAGGTTGTTTATTGACATTTCCACCAAACAAAATCAACAATATACACTAACATATTACTTCACTGATGTGCTTTATATTTTTTCAAGGATATTAGAACAAATGATTTATCACACAACTTCCACCATAGCTAGGTTCTTTTGACTCATGAAAGTCAAAACTTGGAATTAAAATTCAATAGGAAGTGTCTACATCTTTGATCATTCAACGATATGCCATGACTTTCATATCTTAGCATAGTTGATTTAATATGAGACAAGACCACGATTGCAATGTATGGACGGCCGTTTTATCATAAATTTGTAATCATTTAAGTATATTTTATAGGTGAAGTTACAAGATTCAGAATTTTTTGGTAAATCGCAGAAAAGGTGGCTGTTTAAAACGATAATATATAATAAGGACTTGTTGGTAGCGATATTTTACTTCCATACAGAAAATACATGTATATTTATAGTCTCTAAAGAGAAAATATGAGTGTTATATCACAAAACTGTTACAACTGAACTCTTAGGGTTGCCCATGAACGAAATCTATGAACCAATACAGATGTTTTGGCCATTAACATTAACGAAATTTCAGTATAATTAAAAAAACGGTGATTTGAAAAGTGATTATCCATTACTGGTATATTTTAGTGTTACCAGGAAAGCAATCATACTATCTGTGTGATACACGAACCAGTTCATAAATAGACATTATCTTCTACAATACATCATTATATGTTCGGTAAATGAATGATCTGTTAAGTTATACATGTCATTTAATTTCTGTATTACATTGGAATCGTAAACTACAACCTAGTCTGAGGACGAACATGTTAACGAGACTGAATAATATTTTAAGCATCTAATTAGTAATTGTAACGAGTAACCTGGTAAATAAATCTATACATGTGTACTGAGTTAATTATATGCCTTATTTGCCTATTCGTCACTACTTCGAACAACTAAGATAAAACCTATCGTACTTTCGATTAGTTCATTAATATATATATATATATATATATATATATATACCTCTGAAGTTTCATAATATGAACCTTTAAACATGTACGCAAATCATTAAAAGATCAAATCATTCTTCAAAATATTCAACCACATTTTTATGTGATTACACATGTTCAAGAGTCAGTAAACTTCCCTGATTTGGTTAGTTTTACCAGAGTAATCATTTAAACGACACGGAGAGAAGTTAAAGAAAACAGTTTTATTTTTAAATATGCGTCGATAATTTTCCATGTATATATCATATGTTCCTTGAATTTTTAACAAAACGATAAGAGCTACAGAAAAAAACCATTAGCGTAATCAATACAAGAAATCGTTATGTGTTTTGGCACTGAGTTTTTTACTCTTTTTGTTAGCAATTCTGTTCTTCTAAGTAATCATCACAAGGTGATAGTAATTACATTGATTCTGTAGATAAGTGTGCAATCACACACAATGTTTATAATAATATAATGAATAACAGTGATTTACTGAATAACCTCTTCCTACACGTTAAACTGGTAATTTTATAATAGTCAACTTTAAATTATCACCTCACACGTTAATATTTTATGTTGAATGATACAATCACTAGTTCTCATTGGAAAATAAACGAATTAAGAGTATTTCACTGTTTGAATAATAATTGAACTGCATTAAATAAGATTTAAAAGTGACATAAATCGAACTTTCTAATAAAGATACAAGAGAATAAGAAGAGATTTTACCAGTTAGAACTAATCATTTGCTAATAATGACAATAAAATCAATAAACCTCATACAAATCACTAATCTACAAGAAAACAGAAGATGCACATATCTTTTAAGTAAATGATCGAGTGAGCTTATAGTTTTCACAGATATTTGACCTGATATATCAATATTAGTAAGCCTAAGTTAATAAATAATAATGGTAATAATGATTGAATAAAATATGTAAACGTGGGTATTATTTTAAAAGAAACAAAAATGAATAGTTGTATTGACATGTGTAATATATTCATGACAGTACTAATAGATGTAATAGCATACGTTTAACTTGATTAAGACTCAATGAGACTATAATTCATGGATGAACCAATAACGTAAAAGATAACAGGTCTTGGACTTTGGAACGAAGTTCACTCATTTATTTGGCTAAATAGCGTTTTGGCATTATAGTTGATATCAATTGGTGATGAAAACCCTAAATCTAATTCCTGACTTTAACCATCAACTGGAAATCATAATTCTAATTCCTCGAACTAGTTTGTAGCTTTCATTTGGTCCTAGTTAGCAGATGGACACTCTCAAAGTCAATCTAGCGTCACTCAAAGGTCGTCCATAGATTATAGTCTCACCTAAGACTCTATTTCACGTTAAAAAAATGATGAAAAACCATACTTATTATGTAATCGCTTTACATTATAGGCATGAAGAAATGTATTAACTATGAAATTAATTGATGAATGAGAAATAAAATGTTACACATTATCTGACCATAGTATACGTTTCATCTGTAAAGATTATGTTTTCAGTTAAAAATTTACATGAACCATTTAGCTGAAAGTTTATGGCTATAGATGGTACTGTTTACTCTTTGATATATACAAACTTATTCAAAGCGATTAACTGTATAAATCAATCACCTTTTACATAAACTGTTTTGCCATGGGTAAACTGCAGAATCCATAACCGGTATATTTAGGAACTTATGATAAATAGAGGAAACTTCACTTATATAATCAAAATTCTTGGTAAAAGAAGCTATTTTTTAAATTTTTTACATGACTCTGAGGGATTAGTAGAGTGAACAATATAAAATTTATGTCATTTGAAGATAATGGCTTCTGCTGAACCAACTTACTGAAGAAGAATTATGATCTAGTTATATTTAGATTATGATATGAGCATTTTTGGATTGACATGAGAAAGATATGAACAATATACCCAACGAATACAAAGCCAAGCAGTAATTTGTGCACACCATTCAATGAGAAGTGTTAACTATCACAAATTAATGGGGTTTAAAACTTTAGATCATTGAATTATCGACTAATGGTTTGGAGTTAATACTTTGCAACGCCCTTTAAACATTCTGGAGGTCGATATGGTGTTTAGTCGGTAATGGGGATTACAGCAAACCCTTAAACTAGGCTGAGACTAGAATCTATAATTTCTCTGCTACTTAATGGTTTTACAACCAATCTAAATCATCATAAAACTATCCAATTTAACGATGAAAGTTTTAAATGATTATTATTATTAGGTTGAACAAAATATAAAAGGTACAAAAATCAAGAAAACGCAATACTATCATGTACTAAATTAAGTATCCTTCAAAGCCTCATACTAATCATTCTCATTACATTTCATTCAGTAAATTCACAACAAACTATTATGTTGTTTAAACAGCAATGCCTGAATATAAAGTCATATATCAAGAGTAATAACAGTTTACAATTTCTTCTTTCACTTATACTACTAGATTTTTTATCAATCAAGACATCAAAGCATGTCACATTGAAAATAAGCGGCGATAGTGAAATAAAATTGTATCATTTTAGATTTCCGGTAATTGATTGTCTGCTAACTTACTACTGGTAGTAATCAATTTATGGGAATAAAAAATCAAGGATTTTATGAGCCATTACCATAGTTTGATGTTTTCAGGATAAAATTTGATATTTATTAATTCTTTTTTTAGTTAATAGGTAAAACAGTGAATTCAGTTGCAGTATAAATAATTGACTTACTGAGCCTCGATAAACAATTGCATTATTCCCCACATCTGTTATCTTGTTCACATGAATAGATGGTTTTAGGTAAATTGTTGTTGATAAATTTATCATATTAATGATAAACGATGTATGTTAAGAACTCCGCCTGTAGCTCTTCAAGAGTTACTGCCGGTCCCAAGCCCGGGCAAAGGAGGAGGGTTCGGCATGGGGTTAGCGTCCCCATCCCGTAGAAAGCTAACTCGCTAAAAAATCGCTTACCAGAAAAAATTATTCAAACCATTTAAACTCTGCCCTGAAAGTTAGAAGATCTTCATTTAGAAGAATTATGACGCTTCATGGTGAAAGCCGAGTTCCTTCGGAAGCCACGAAGCCGATGCCCCTTCTAACAACCAGAGCAACAACTTTTATAGGTACATGGAACGTCCGAACAATGTGGGAGACCGGGAAGACCATTATGGCGTTTGACTGCTAATTGATGTTCATGTAGGCGTAGGTGGAGGGGGCGTCCGCTTTGTCCGATGTAGTGTTTGTCGCAGTTGGTACAATTTATTTTGTAGATGATGTTTGATTTGTTTTCCTTTGTTATTTCATCTTTTGGTTTGCATAGGATTGATTGTAATGATTTTGTTGGTTTGTGTGCCACACCTATCCCGAAGGTTTTCAGCAGTCTCGTTGTGGTTTGTATGTACCACAACGAGACTGCTGAAAACCTTCGGGATAGGTGTGGCACACAAACCAACAAAATCATTGCAATCAATCCTATGCAAACCAAAAGATGAAATAACAAAGGAAAACAAATCAAACATCATCTACAAAATAAATTGTACCAACTGCGACAAACACTACATCGGACAAAGCGGACGCCCTCCACCTACGCCTATGAACATCAATTAGCAGTCAAACGCCATGATATCTCTTCACCGGGAAGACCAGACAAATAGCAACGGAAATTAGGAGATACAACTTGGCAGTACTGGGAATCAGCGAAACCCATTGGATTCAAGCTGGACAGCGAAGGCTAAATACGGGAGAGATGCTACTATACTCCAGTCATGAAGAAGAAAATGCTCCGAACACTCAGGGAGTTGCTCTAATGCTGTCCAAAGTAGCACAAAATGCAGGATAGGAATCTCACCGATCCAGAATCATCAAAGCATCATTCAAAACAAAGAAGGAGGGGATCACAATGAATATCATCCAATGTTATGCACCCACCAATGATAGCAACGACGACATTAAAGATCAATTCTACGAGCGCCTGTAGTCAATCATAGAGAAGTGCCCAAGAAAGGAACTCACCATTCTGATGGGAGATCTAAACGCCAAAGTTGGAATAGACAACACTGGATATGAAGATATCATGGGACGACATTGACTGGTTGAGAGAAACGAAAATGGAGAAAGATTTGCAAATCTGTGTGGATTCAACAAATTAGTCATAGGTGGCACAATATTTCCACATAAACGTATACACAAGGCTACATAGATCTCACCGGACCACACTACAGAGAACTAGATAGATCATATCTGCATCAATAAAACATTCCGAAGGACAATGGGAGATGTGAGAACCAGAAGAGGAGCTGGCATAGCTTAAGATCACCACCTAGTTGTGGCCAATTTAAAACTGAAGCTAAACAAGAACTGGACAAGTGGACAAACAGCATTACAAAGGTTCAATACAGCCTTCCTTCGAGATACTGACAAACTCAATGAATTCAAGTTAGCTCTCAACAACAGGTCCCAAGCCTTACAGGATCTACTGAAGGAAGAAGAAACTACTATGGAGGACAACTGGAATAGTATCAAAGAAGCATTAACTTCAACGTGTCAAGAGGTTCTGGGTCTAAAGAAGCGCCATCATAAGGAATGGATCTCTATAGAAACACTGGACAAGATCAAAGAAAGGATGAACAAGAAGACAGCAATTAACAACAGCCGAGCACGAGCAGAGAAAGTCCAAGCACAAGCTGAATACATAGAAACAAACAAGGAAGTGAAGAGGAGCATTAGAGCCGACAAGAATAAATACGTGGAAGAACTAGCAACGACGGCGGAAAAGGCTGCAAGAGAAGGAAATATGAAACAGCTCTACGATACAACGAAGTAACTAGCAGGAAAATACAGTAAACCAGAGAGACTGGTCAAAAACACAGGAGACAGGCCATTAACTGAAATTCAACAACAGCGGAACAGATGGGTAGAATTATTTGAGGAACTCTTGAATAGGCCGGCTCCGATGAATCCACCGGACATCGAAGCAGCACACACAGATCTTCCTATGTATGTCAACCCACCAACGACGGAAGAAATCAGAATGGCCATCAGACAAATCAAGAGCGAGAAAGCAGCAGGACCCGACAACATACTAGCTGAAGCACTGAAGTCAGACCTCGAAGTAACTACAAACATGATTCACCTTCTATTCAAAAAGATTTGGGAGGAGGAACGAGTGCCGATGGACTGGAAAGAAGGACAACTTATCAAGATTCCAAAAAAAGGAGATCTGAGCAAATGTGAAAACTACAGAGGAATCACACTACTGTCAGTACCAGGAAAAGTCTTTAACAGAGTTTTGCTGAACCGGATGAAAGATGCAGTAGACTCCCAACTTCGAGATCAACAAGCTGGATTCCGTAAGGGTCGGTCGTGCAAAGACCAAATTGCGACACTACGGATCATCGTCGAACAATCAGTTGAGTGGAACTCGTCACTATACATCAACTCCATTGATTATGAAGAGCCGTTTGACAGTGTAGGTAGGAGAACATTATGGAATCTTCTTCGACACTACGGAGTTCCTGAGAAGATTGTCAATATTATCCGGAACTCATACGACGGACTACAATGCAAAGTAGTGCATGGAGGACAGCCGACAGATGCATTCCAAGTAACGACCGGAGTCAGACAAGGCTGTTTACTCTCTCCCTTCCTCTTTCTTCTGGTGGTCGACTGGATTATGAAAACCTCGACATCTGAGGGAAAACACGGAATACAAAGGACAGCTCAGAATCAATTAGACGATTTGGACTTTGCAGATGACCTAGCCCTCCTAACGCATACACACAAACAAATGCAGATAAAGACAGCCAGTGTAGCAGCAGTCTCTGCATCAATAGGCCTCAACATATACAAGGGGAAAACCAAGGCCCTCAAGTGCAACACGGAGAACAGCAATCCAATCACTCTTGATGACGAAACTCTGGAAGATGTAGAACCCTTCACATACCTGTAAAGCATAATCGATGAACAAGGAGGATCAGATGCAGACGTAAAGGCAAGGATTGGCAAAACAAAGGCCGCATTCCTACAATTGAAGAATATATGGAACTCAAAACAACTGTCAACCAATATCAAAGTGAGAATCTTCAATACGAATGTCAAGGCAGTTCTACTGTACGGAGCTGAAACTTGGAGAACTACTAAAACCATTATCAAGAAGGTGCAAGTATTTATAAATAGCTGTCTACGCAAGATGCTCAACATCCGTTGGCCGGATACCATCAGTAACAGCCTTTTGTGGGAGAAAACAAACCAGCTTTTAGCTGAAGAGGAAATTAGGAAAAGACGATGGAAATGGATAGGACATACACTACGCAAATCGTCAAACTGCATCACGAGACAAGCCCTAACTTGGAATCCTGAAGGAAGGCGGAAAAGAGGAAGACCAAAGAACACATTACGTCGGGAAATAAAAGCAGGCATGGAAAGGATGAATTACAACTGGAAGGAGCTGGAAAAGATTGCCCAGGACAGGGTTGGATGGAGAATGCTGATGATCGGCCTATGTTCCTTCACGAGGAGTAACAGGCGTAAGTAAGTAAGTAATGTATGTTAAGAATAAGTGATGGCTTGTCAATAAACCTTTCAATCGTATATCTGACAAGTATAGTAACAAAACAGGCTTAATGACATCTTGAAAATCATTGTCTAATGGATAAGACATAACATGATCTAATTGTTTATCGCTGAAGTAATCTCAACAAATTAATAGATAAACAAAAAAATCCCTTCTGAAATATTTAAAATGGACGAACAGAGAAAATAACTGTTTCTTTTCAACTAGTTTTCCACAATGAGTGTTCACTAATACATACAAGTTAATCAATAATAATAACAACAGATAAAGAGCGGAAGTCGAATAATTAATAATATGTATTTAAGAATGAGGGAGTATTATAGTTGCATGATGTTATTATCTAACATTAAACTAGTTGATTAACATTCATTTTATTAATGTTACAAATCCTGTATGCAAGTGAGAAGTCATGATGAAAAGTTGATTGGAAACAAGATAAATCTTTTATCTCTATTTCTCTCTCAGTTAATCGTTTTTCAAAATTGAACATCTCCAAGAGACGAAAAAAGAATGTTGTTTCTTTCGAAATAGATTCGAAACTTGTAACGTTTCTATAAGTATATTGTCAATGCATATTATATCTATTTACTATATATATATTTATTTGAACACATAAGTATTAGTAACAAGGGGCACTGAATACATATGCATCACCCAAGTCACTTGATTTGTGAGTGGGCTGTGATACTGTCCGGGTGCCCAGACCGAAGCAGGTAATAATTAAATTCATCTAATCAATTTCATGTAAGTCAGTTAATGATAATACAAAGTACAAAATCATTGGATGACGTTATATTAGCTAACCATAATTGATTTTTTTGTAAATGACCCATATTTTTTTTTACCTTAAAAGATGTTGGCAACCAAGTATGTAATTACTTAGTTTTCGTGTCCGGTGTATGTCGTATAGTGAATAATTCAATAAAAGTGAAATTAAAAAAAAGTATACATAGTGATGGTCAGCAGGTCAAATTTATATATACATATAAACATTTTTTTAGGATTCCATAATGTTGATTAAAGCTTGAAAGTATAAAATTCAAACAGTTGTTATCGTCTTGACGATATACTTCCAAGTTTTATCCCTGTATTCTTTTGTGAATGTTCTTTTGTCAAGAATAATGACTCATCGAAAATTCGAACCTGAAAGACGTATGAAAAATATGATGTTCTAAATGTTTTTAAATAAAGATTATACAATCTTCTGTTAAAAGGCGTTCAGGTGACTAGTTTACAATACATAACGTTAAAACAAATAGTGATATCATAGTGACTTAAGAAATTTTGATGAAAACTACCTCCTTGCAATATTCTCATAAATTCTATTAGTGTCAAAATTCGAGAAGCATTTCCAGAAGCCTCAGCTTAAAGCGATTCCGAAGAAAACAATCTTGTTGAAAAAAACGCTAACCAGAATCAATAATTTAAAGCACTTAAACTCTGTTCCGAGAGTTGAGAAAAATTATGACGCCTCCTGGTGAAAGCCGAAATTCAGGGAAGTAAAGAGGCAGATGCCCTTTCTAAAAACCAGATTAACAATTAATATAGGTACAGATGAAAGCGTGAGATACGGAATGATTGATTTAGATGATAATTTACTAATACTACCTGATGGTGGTCAGGCTATATTTGGAATTTACTGAAGTACAAAAATATGAACCATCACAAGATGAATAAGAATGTACTTGCCTCCTTAATTTAAATCTTCTTATACTTTTTGACAACTGAAAACCTAGTGTATGTGAACTCTTCTGCCGTCCCCTCAGTTTATAAAAGAACTTCAAAATCCATATTGTTTATTTTAATTATCTCTAATCATATTCTTCTCATGATATTATGTGTGTGATAAAGAAATGAATAATTCAATCAGTCATACACATCTGATAACCTGGCACATATGTGGTTAGGTTCAAATTGTTACACAGTATGGCGAGATACCTCAGCGTCAGAAGCGGTGATATTGTTGAAAGTGGTAAAAAATCAGTTACTAAAGATGTGCTTTAAGAGGAACGTAGATACTCATGGAATAGTAAAAATTATAAGATAACTTGAAAACCTAACATCCAAAGAAAAATAGAGTGAATTCACTTGCGTCATAGAACGTAATTCTGACCTACCTTTTCCGAACTCTCTAACTGTTGGCTATAACAGTCGTGCGAACCCTAACCAATTAGTCTACAATTACTAACACAGCCCAGCTTAACAGTCAATGACTTTATGGATTGATGATGGCTTTCTTTCAACTTATTCCTACACTGGTCATGAATTCTTGTCGAGGTAGGTTGTGGTAAAGGATATTTAAAGAATTTCTTGACCATCTCAGTAGATGAACATTCCCCACCTCATCAAGTGATTTTCTATCACAACCTAGTAACCCAAGCTTAACCTCAGCATAGATTTATCGATGGTCCTAATATGTACGAGCGATGCTTCCAGGACACTTATAATCCAATTCTAGTAAATTGTTAATATCCTCTTTTCTTAATGGCTTCGTTTCACAAACATTAAGTAGGACAGGTCAAACTGCTACTAAGTATAACTGTTATGTTGCTGCTAGATGAAAATCTTGCTTACATCATGAGTGATGTTGGTTTGCAAAGGCTATCCGAGCTTTATGAAATTATGTTTAAATTCCGTTATACGGAAGTTAATGAATTATCGTCTCTAACAACAGGTTATTCCACGAAAATAAACCGATATTGATTTATAAGTTACACATAGTTTCTTAAAACATACTTTAAATCTATGTTCCTGTCTTTATACAACAACGAAAATAAGAGTAAAGCTGTATATGAAACATCACACATAATCTTCACTATGGCACCATTCAATTTTCTTGAAATTAAATCTGTTCACGGATGCTGAACTTTTAGACCACTGAGCACGCAAGACCGAAGGTTCTGGGTCCGATTTCCTCCTCCGGAGTCGTGGGCTTGCACTGCCGAGGAGTGACATACCAGGTTTTCAGTACTGGTCTAGCTCAACTCAGTTCGTGATTAAAACTATGAAAATTCTTCAATCTTCATACTTATTATATCATATTGTTTATTTCTATCTATCCAGTTAGCAAACGTAATCATTAGGCCACACTTCTAGACTTATTGGTAGATATTATTTGTCGCATAATGTTTTATGTTCATTTGCTAAAACCTGTGAAAGCAGTTTCTCAGTTGTCACTAATTTAATAAAATCTATTATTACTTCAAGAATAGATATACAGAGTTCATATCTATAAACATGAATACAAGACTGAAATAAACTTTCCCACCGCCAACGATCAACTTCATTGATTAATAATAGAGTTTTATGACTTGAAGCCATTTGGAATTTGGCAATATGGTTTCATAAATAATGCCAACACGTACATCATGTAATTTTACCTTCGTATCAAGTGTTTTTAGTCATTCAACTTCAAAAAGAAAACAACCACAATTTGTCTACTTAGTGAATTTTAGAACCGTATCTAGTCAATGGTGAGTGAGTCGTATGGTGCATCTAATTTACCGATATTTTCAACTGATAAAGAAAAGTCAATATTGTGCGTTAGTTGCATAATCAACTTTTTGATACACTTTTTTTACAGAAAATTTTCAAAGACAAATTAAATCGCTAACTATTTAATTCATTGTTTTTAAGACTTTTAACCTCGATCACACAATTAGTTAATTTATATAAACTCTTAATACTGATATCAAATAAACAAAAGTTGAAATGAAGACTCATTGAATCATAAATTATGAGAAATTATGGCCTATTCATCAATAGAACTAATGTTTGGTTTGAAGTACATCTAGTATTTCATTAAAATAAAAGATTTTAAAAAGTTAGAAATCTAAAAATTAGTTCAAGGAGAATATTTTCTTTTCTTTGAAGTCTCAATATTGAACAATACGTCTATTAGTTTGTCAGTGATGAGTGTTATTTTTGAAACTTTTCAAAAATAAACCCCTAGAATGAGATGCTTTATGCAGTTCTAAGTTTATCAATGTCTTTGTGTTATTATACATTTTGCTTGAACATTATAAAGTCGTCAATTCAAACGACGGAAAAACGTTTCAACTTACAATTTAAATCACGTCATATACAACATTTGAGAAGTATCTATTCGTAAATATGTCAGTGTTGATTTTTTAGTAGAAAAATAAATTGAAAGTATTTAAAGACGTACTGCTTTTCAAAGTTTATACATAGTTTCTTTAACAAACGAGACTAGTCAGATTACACAAAACTGTATGAATTAAGTTAGTTCCTACAAACAATTATTAGAAAGACTAAAGAAAGTTTCTTATTGATTTTAAGTGCCTAATGATGTGGGAGACGCCTACCTACTCATTATTGGACTTCTGTATTTTGCTAATATTAAGTAAAATACATAACCAGCAACAGTAATAAAGTACTTGTTGACAGTGTCTTTTACTAAAATGTTAAAGAAATTAGTTTATCGTGATTAGAAGTACAACTGTGTCAGAATATCAAGTTAGTTCAATGCGTACCAACTAGTGTTAAAGACGAATGTTGATAAGTCTTAATGTCTATGAATCCTTAGACCATCTTTCAGAAATGCTCTAAACGAAGTCAATGTAACCGAAATGATATGTATTCTAGATAATTAAAATACTACAAACACATATTGATTAAGATCAAACTAACCTTTAACATTTATTGATAATGCTTCATATTTATGCATATCGCATAAATTACCATTATTATTATTACTATCCATAATATATGTTTTTTCATCAAATGTTTCATTATCATTTTGTTTTAATTCGACAGCATTTTCAGAGGATGCAATTAATTTGGATGGTAATTTAGTAAATTTCGGCGTAACTGTTACTGGTGTCGATGTGGTTAACGTTGAATCTAAAATAGTCTCATTATCATTTTCTAAATCCGATGCTGACTGACTATCCAGACCTGGATCGGTAATATATTTACGTTTTTGACTACGACAAGACAATGTTTTAACTTTTTACATGATAATGTTTGGTAATCATTTTCCTCATCTGTGTGAGAATTTGTATATAATGTTTGTTCATTGAATGCATCTGAATCACTCTGTGCTGTTATATAAGCTTCCTCACTGCCTGTACCAATTAGATTACTGCATACAGTTACATAGGAATCAGCTTCACTGATAACACCTTCTTGACTTATTGTTGATAGCATAGAAGTTAAAGAACCAGAATGTGACTTTTCTAGTTTTTATTGCTATTAGTGATATTAATATTACGAATTTCAGCTGAAACTGGTCGTGATTTAAAATTACTTGTAGTTATACATGAATTATCTATTTTTTAGGTCGTAATAGAACAATATTAGGTGATTGTTGACTGTATTCACTTGTACTTATACATTTTTCATTACATACGAATGAATTAGTTTTGCTATTGTTGTTATCGATATTATATTTTATCGTCTCAATTTGTTGCTGTCGATTAACTAAAGCAATTTGATTAACATTTTCATTTTGTCTTATAATATGCTCCTGCCTATCAGTATTATTATCATTACTGTCGGTACAGGATGATTTAAATCCCTGATTTGTTAATTGATTTATTGGTATTTTATCATCTTTGTAATATTCAAACGAAGGTTTTGAAATCTTAATATCTTCCATGGGTTTTTCAGTAGTATTATTACTGTTGCCATTATTTATAGAAATTTCATGTTCATATGACGACCAGTCATCATCATCGTTCTCTTCCGAAGCCTCATCAATTGTAGTTAATGAATGCCCATTATCATAGACTTTAAAATCCTCACTATTTAAATTTCTATTATTCACATCATTGTTATTTTCAGTCAAATATTTATTACTGATTGATAACGTAATTGTATCATTATTTGATATAATCATATTTTGTAATTTGATTTCGTCTGAGGCTAAATTACCAAATGTTGGTGATATAGCAGGTGACAAACTGTCCTCCGATTCTGTAGTACTATTCTCTTGCTTATCTGGTTGATAATCATCCAAATCAGTTTCTATCATGGAATGGTGATCATGTGAAGGGAAATTATATTCAATAACTTCATCATCATCATCGTCATTATTAATGTCATCATTTATTCTATGGCTACTTTCCATTTGTCTAATTTTAACATAATGCATGGTTCTAAGCTGATTAGCGTTGTTAGTATTACAATTATCATAAGGTTCATTGGTGAAACCGTATGAATTATCGTAGAATGGATCATGTAGATTGAAATCAGATGGTGATCTCCATGTTTTTGTTAAATATTTATCTTCCCCAATACTACATTCATTATTATTAGCAGTAGTAGTAGTATTATTGTAGTGATTAATATCATCATGATTATCATTAAATTGACGAATATTATTAGAATCAAATAATTTATCCTCGTTGGAGTTGGAAAGTCGATTTTTATTGGACGGATCCGTATATCCATAAACTCATCTTTGTCAGCCATTAGACCTAATAGTTCTTTTCAGGGATACATTTTAAGTTATCTGATAAATCCTTTTGATGAGATACTAATGAAGATTGACTTATTTCTTTTTGAAGTGGACATGATGATACTTTTAACTGTTCCAATTTTGATGGTGAGCTTTTTCTTCAATATTAGTTTGTTTATTACCAATCTTTACCGTTGTTGTTGTTGTTGGTCTTATAAGTTCAGGTGATGTTGGTGTTGTCTGATCTAAACGTTCTGTTAATACATCTATATCATGACGTACTGATTGTAATAAATTTTCCATTGAATCATATCTTGCTTCAGTTGCTTGAATCCATTCATCAGCAATAGCTAAATGTCTTCCAGAATATTTTGGCAATTCACTGTTTGTAGAAGTAATAGTAATGGTATTATTATTCATTTCATTATTTGTATTATTGTTTACTTGTGAATTACATTTGATTAACTCTCTATCCATCGTTAATTTTATATGATTAAATCAAACTAATATTATTTCTTTTATTCGTAATCAAATATAATTAAAACAAATTAAATGAAATTTAAGCGTCAATTAATTTCTATAAGATTGAATACATTGAACATTATTTTATACTAAATATTAATATGAATAATTTTTAAAATTAATTATTATAATTCCTTTATTGTTTTGAAAAACGAATATTGTTTCATATTTCAGCGAAAAAAATGAATGAAACATTTATATATTTGTTTATATTGCATAG
Organism: Schistosoma haematobium; assembly: GCF_000699445.3. Taxonomy (NCBI): domain Eukaryota; kingdom Metazoa; phylum Platyhelminthes; class Trematoda; order Strigeidida; family Schistosomatidae; genus Schistosoma; species Schistosoma haematobium. The sequence goes on along the minus strand of NC_067196.1, from coordinate 32,470,262 downwards.
AAACAATGAAGAAATAGTTTGTTTATTTTTTTGAAGAAATGATTATATTAGTAATAATGAATAATCCATAAAATAACCATTTTTGATTTTGTTTTGTCTTTTTTCTTTGAAATTTTAAAGTTTATATCTATTTTTCATGGATCATTTCGTATATACTACAATTTATTAGTATTAACCAATCAATGATCTATATGTATCATCATGATTGTGTCTAAATGTTTCGTGTTATTTTTTTGTATAGTCAAACAATACTTTAACATTGAACTAATTAGTCAATCAAATCACTTTACGTTCATTGGTTGATTTGAAATGAAGAATGAAAAAAAGTTAAGAATTTGAAATTTGAAATTTATTTTCTTTAAATTATTCAAGAAATTATTTAAAGTTATAGAAAGTATGAAATAATTAAAACAAAAACGATGTCAATATTAGTAAAGTATGATTTTAGAATTATCTTTGAATATGTCTAAGTGATTGATTTATTATTTTAATTTAAAAAAACAACAAATGTAAAATAAATTTCAGTTCTGACAAATTTTCGAATTATTTGATTGAATGAAAAATATTTTCCTATATGAGTTGATCAATATGTAATGAAATCTGAAATACGAAAAAAACTAATTATTTATATAGCATATGAATAAATATAACATTCGAACATATCCAAATAATTAGTATAGGGTTATGGAGATTATTAAGTTATTGATTGAGATCATGAACCGATTGATGTTAGAACACTATCAAAGCCCTTGAAACACTGGACGGCCGTTTCGTTCGATTGTGGGGATCCTCAGCAGCACACATCCACAGTCTCGCTCTCGGGATTCAAACCTAGGGCCTTCAGTCTCGCGCTCGAACGCTCAACTTACTAGACCGCTAAGCCGGCATCAAAATGATTATGTTCATTGATATTTCTCTCTTATCGATTTGAGAAATGTTTTTTTAGATTTTGAACTTTATGGACATTCATCAGTAGCATAAAGTTACTCTTCTGGTTTAATTTCAAAAAATTATGCAAATGTAATAACATGTATAACATATAACTCAATAACCATTTATTTGTTCATGTTCTCGTCTTTAAGCGATACTTCCTCTTGAATCAAAGTAGTTGAAAGGGAGATTAAAATTTGTGGGTGAATGCTAATGAACAAGGAGCTTCTATCACTATAACACTGATTAATCACTTTTAACTAACTAACAACATTTATTAACGAAATTTTTAAGCATCACTACTAGATAAAAGTAGAATGTTGGCCTCTTTAACAAGATACAGATTCATCACAGATAAGTAAAAGTGAACTTGTCCTTACCATAAATAAAAAGATGTTACCCCATAAGAACTATTTATTTCAAGCAATTTTGTCAAGGAAATTGTGTTTATTCATACCGATAACCTTAGATTTATTAAGTGTTTAAATCTACAACAAACTGACATGATGCACTGGAGTGCACAGGAATTACGGTAACAAAATATAATCTGTTTTTATCTTTAAAAAGCTTTAAAGAGATCATAATACAGTTTGTAGATAACTAAACTGATACATTAATCAAATGCTCAAAAAATAGTATTAGATTGTTTCAATGTTAACAAAGTATATGTCATTTATCTCAGTATTTATTTCAGTGAAGCAATTTTACATAATACTTTTTGGTTTACTAATGTTCTGACGACCTACAAACATTTCAATTTGATTTAATTCAATGCGTAAAAATTAACTCATTTATTTGAGTGGAATATTATCAACCAAAAGATATATGTTCATATCGTTTACTGATTTCTTTATAGAGTTTCCTGTGTTTTCCGACAATGTAAACAAATGGTATCGTAAAAATCTTTTGTTACTTTTATAAAAATGAGGCCTAAGGTTCTCTGCTTGAGTCTCACATGATAGGTTGTGGATACATATTTCTGAGGAATCCCATACTAGACCGAAATGGTCCTTTCAGATTCGCAATGGTCGTCTAAAATTGATCAGTACATGATCTCAATTAAAATTCAACAATCTCCACAACCGTATACTAAAGATATTTTTTTATTTAATTTTTAATGAAAGATCAATTTGTCCATAAATGACCTATATTTAAAAAAGTTATAGACTAAACATCATTAAACTATCACATTTATACATTCATTATGATAATTAACTTTTATCGGTCAACTCTTTCATACAATTAAATAGATTTTTCTAGATTTCAATTATAATTTACTAATATTTGAATCATTTACCTAATTTTCTCGTTTCTAATTACAATATATTCTTTTAGTTAAAGTTCAATGACATCCCAGATACACTTTTAAAAGTTTTGAGTCTAATAGATCGTATATTCTGCCTAACTGTTGAATCAAAGATTGAAGTGTTTAAATGATAAACTTATTCAAATTTTGTTTTACCTTACTTATTGATTAAAATATGGTTACAGATTGAAATCATGAGTCAATTGAAGTTAGACCACCATGGAAAACCTGGAAGCACTGGACGGCCGTTTCGTCCTAGTATGGGACTCCTCAGCAGTGCGCACCCACCATCCCGCACCTCGCGAGATTCGAACCCAGGACCTATCAGTCTCGTGCCAAGCGCTTAACCAACTAGACCACTGAGCTGGCAACCAATGGTGTTAATGTCTAACTTGTCAAAGTTTATACTGTAAAAATTAAACCAAAATACATTCGTAATGGTAAATAAAAACATGGAACCTAGCGAACTTTATGACTAAATGTATAAGGTCATAAATAAACTCACAAGAACAATAATAAATATTTATTTTACTAGAAACTACCAGGTTATTGATGAGTTTTATCTCAATAGTAGGTTGTTGTAAACTTAATTTCACCAACTTACGTTTGTGACTCGTAAGTAGGTGCATAACTCTGTTCTTAATCAATTTAATACAATGTAATGTACACACTATCAGACGTGAATTAGTTCTTTAATTCATAAGAAAAAGAAAATACATGTTTTAAAGAAAATTCCAGCGTATTAAAATACTAGATAAAGTACAGGTACATAATCGTACTTGGAAAGTAATCGCCTTTCAGAATAATCCTGAAATAATCATTACTATCATTAACTGGTGTACACATCGATGAACGACACGTATTACGAAACACATATTGAACTTTAGTTTATCATAGCACTTTTACGGCACTCATGTATTTCTCGCAGTGCAAACTTGCTTTTTAATTCTTTAAATCAAAATTCATCCATATGCTTACAAATTATTGTTTTCTTTATTGCAAGGTAGTTAATCTTTCTACAAATGATCTTATAGTTTGCATTCATTATGTGTGAATTCATGAAAAAGTGAGCTAAATAGTGTTATTAAGCGGTAACCTTAAAATTCGTGCTTTCGATTATACAAGGAGGTTTAAGAATCTGAATAATCAGTGAATTAGTAATAACACAAATTTTATGGAAGATCACTTTTGATTTATGGAAATGATATCACTCACTGTTAAGTTGTTTATCTAACACCATTTCCTTATTGATGAGAAAGCATCCCTCGTGCTCAAGTATCTATACAATGATTCTTAAATATGCTTAAAATATTGAACTTAAATATAATAAACAAAGAGGTATGGTGGCTATCAGTGGGATCCAGAACGGGCCACATTTTGACCTTTTCAAATATTCGCTTATCAACCTTGACTGTTTTTATATGAGCATATGTGTGCACTTCTTATCCTATTCATCATATGTCTTAAACTTATTTTTGCTCAGTTACTAATATCGATTAACGCTTGGTTAAATTGAGTTGGTTTACATGCCTTCTCCACCGCGCGTCATGTCGCTTCACTCCGTTTCCCTGAGCGTCTATTCAGATCAGTGATTGTATGAAATATACACATTCAAACTTCATTGTCGTATTTAACCTTTCTAATTCCGTTATTCACCAACGCGATTTAAGTCGATGATGGTAGCTGACATATATATTTTAATGACAATCATTATACGATCCAAATGGAATCAGATCTCGGGCCACTAATAAAATTAACAATCTATGTAGCATACATTATGTAAGTAAAGTACTCTATTATCTTTTGACCAATTTTGTGAATGGGAGTTACAATGCAAGTTTTTCTGTATAGTCGATAACTCCTAATTTCATTGCCTAAATTGCATTGAATATACAAGGTTTTAAGCATTTTTATTACTAAATAACGAATTTTTAACTTTTGGGAATCATTTAACGCTGGACTAGTTTATTGATGAGATCTATAGTTTCAAAAACTATATACACAAAAATTTTGACCTCCACAATCCATCGACAGATATTGGGTACTATTACAGAAATCATTGATAAATTATCATTTTGAAACTGGAAAGGTGAACATCATTTTCTGATGAAAGATTTCTGATACATTTACAAAGACGAAGATGAATGGCGGCTAACAGTGGAATCCAGGACGCGCGTTTCGTCTTATTCGGAACTCGTCAGATGCATGCATCTGTACCGTAGGCTTAATGTTTACTCAAGGACTCAAACCCTATGCCGTTCACTTCAAACTCCATTGCGTTATCCACTTAGATACTGAGTTTCGATAGCCACTATTTTTGTTTATAATGCTTGTGATTTAAGACAACATCGAAGCAATCCACACAGGATGTACATATGCCAACAACAGGCTAATCAATTATAGTCTTAAACATCAATGGGAAGATTCAAACGAATAGTAGAAAATCAATTTAAATACGATAGTTTATTACTTCTGATTCAGTCAACTTGTGTTATAGCACAATTCTTATCCATTCACATTAATAGATTACTATCTCACTCTTGAATTGGTTATGTGGTGTGGGTTACTTATATCCACACAAATAGTATATAACGGTGGTCAGGCATAGAATGTATTTCAGTAGAAGGTCGGTAAGGAAAAAACAGAAACGTAACGCAATGCAATTGATAGGAAAACACATGATCAATGAAATCTGAGACAATGTTTGCAACAGGAACAGTCAAGTTTGATATGATGGATTGATATTTTACAAATGAACGATTTATTGTATAGTTCTCAGATTTTATTGAGATGTTCTGTAATTTCGTGTCAAATACATTTGAATGTTCACACTGGTGTTCTTATTCATTACAGTTTAACTTCATCAACAAAATAAGACTATGAAAAAAGAAAAGAGGAACCATATTCAAAGATTAATAGGTGTATTACCAAAATTATGCTCATTGTTATATACTTCTATTTGAAAGAGAAAAAAACACAATTCAATAAAATGTATTAGATAAGTATAAAAATGTAATTCTTACATAAATATATAAAGATATGTACATTCTTATAATGTTAATAGTAATATGTATATTAACTCTTTATTAATCAATTAAATATAATAAAAAATAATAAATATTTACTAAAATTACATAAATTAATTTAACTAATACAAATAAATTAATTAATCAATAAAAATATGTATATACATTTTAAATAAATTCAAAAATTTTTTTGTTTTTTTAAAAAAGCATAATACATAACATTTTAAATGATTATCGATTGATTTTATTGATTATCTAAAATCAAACTTTAGCTAAATATATGACATTAAAAGTGTATATTGAGATAATAGAGAAGATTTATAGCTCAGATGGATGATTTTTATGAAGTTTTGTTCTCTGAGCTAGATAGTTTAGTCGTGTATTAAACTATCCAACTCAGAGAACAAAACTCCACTAAAAGTGTATATTTATATATTATATTAATAATATTAAATAAATTGTCTTTTTTAAGAAAAACATTCAGATTATTATGTCATTTTGTGTTAATACTGATTTTAAGATGATCGTCAGAATAATAGTTTACTTTTTAGTGGTAATAAGATATCCATATTGAAAGATTATGTGTAAACAAATTAAATCATTGATCATTACTTATAATATGTGTGAATTAAGGTAATATTGAGGCAATATGTATAGGATGTACATATGCCAATAAGAGACTGATCAATTACAGTTTTAAACATCAATGGGAGGATTCAAGTAAATAATACCATATAAATTTAAACTTCATCCTATTGCACAACCAATTGGCTATCAAAACTTAGTAGCTAAGTGGATAACGCAATGGCGTTTGAAGCGAACAGAACTGGATTGGAGTCCCAGAGTGAACATCAACTCTGAGATGCAGGTACATCCAGCTGACGAGTCCCAAATGGGACGAAACACGGATCTTGGATTCCACTGCTGGCCACCATCCATCTTTGCTTACAACTGTAGACCAGTCATAAAAAGAGACCTTGTTTAATTTAAGATTTGCTACTATAGAAATTACTCTTGTTTGTGATTTCAGAAGATTTTTTATCATCCATACGAATACCATATATCTAGTCATACATTGAATGCATACATTATTAACAGCATTTCTAAGTGACAAATTTGATACTTTTACATATAAAGCTCTGATCATGCCATATAGAATGATTCAAAACCGATTTTTTTAATAATAAAAATTATGCCAGATTTTTACTTCTAATGATATACTATTGAACTACAAATATTCATCATCATCACAAGACTTTACATTTTCTTATTATTTATTTGTCTTTTTGACGGTATTTAATACTATGTAGATTGAAATCTACTTGATCTATCAGTCAAAAGAAGAAATGGAAATAAAAAATCGATAAGACTATAATTTATGGACGACTTTTGAGCAACGCTTAACTGACCTTAACAGTGTTCACCTAATAACTAGGACTAAATGAGGGTTATAAAGCTGTGTGAGTTATGATTTACAGTTGATGGTCAATGTTAGGAATTAGATTTAGAGTTTTCGTTCCAAAATCCAAGACCCTGTTATCTTGTACGCGATTGATTCGTTCATAAATTAATCTCGCCGAAAAATCAATTAGTCTTTAGCTTTTTCTTTCTTTTAAGTTCATTTTCTTAAACTAAGACTGAACAATGAATAAAGGTTATCAATCATTTAAATTCTATTAGCTTCAAAATAGTCATATATTGATTTAATTTGATAAGTCACAATCAATGATAATAACGTATGCAAAGAAACAGTCACAAAATGATATTCTGTATGAAAATATCTATGCTACTTAAGTAATCGTTGTTTATACTTTATGTTTAGCAAAGATCAATAAATATGCACAATAGAATGTTGAAAACTTTCATATCAAACTTCGTTAACAGGATACATTAGACAGCTGACCAGATTAATATTTTGTGCGTGTCACTATTCAGTAAAATTGACTTTATAACCTTTAAAAAGTTAAGTGTTTTTCTGAAGTATTAAACTACTTACTTATAAATCCACTTGTAAATATGATGAGACCTAGCGTAATACTAAGAAAACTGTAATTCCATGAAATCGAAGTTCTAATTTTAGAGACTTATTGAAGCTTACAACTGACCTTCGATGAATAATGCATATATAAGAGCATGAAACATGAATACGAAATCTTTTGTAGACTATCCATAGAAAACTTAGTGAGCTACATTGGTGGTCCATTCATTGATGACGATACATTTATTGATGACATGAAGTGAAGAATGATATCAATTATAAATTTAAAGTCGACTAATACATATTCTATGAATCATATTCAACAAAGATATAAGTTTATGAAAAACAACAATAAAGAAATAAATACAATTTTGGTTTCAAATAATTTCTCATTTTAAATCAAGTTAGCTTTCTATGAAATATTACTATTAAAATCACTATGATTAATGAAACAGATTGTTTTGAGAAAAATTACACCATATATTCCGAGTTAGTTTTCATTGAACAAAGGGAAGCGTTAAAATCAAGAAAGCATTCAATGTTCTGATCATTCCAATTTAGATCGTTCCATTATCATCAGTCTATTTACAGTTTTCTTTACAGACTATTAGGACTTCTTAAAAATCGGACGTAAAGTCAAAAGTTAAGATTTTTAATGTCATCCTGTATTAGCCTGTGATACACTAATGTGTCAATTGGATGAAGATCCTAACATAGTATTGATTTATTAGAAATAAAATTATATCTCAAACCTATCGTGGTAACTTTACAATTTCAATGTCCTACGTATCATCCTTCGTTGTTGCTGTATGCTGTTGAGAGATAATGAACTTCGATAAATTTCGACTTCTCTACTGCAGAACAATTTTCATTCTTATCGCAGATAGAGTAAGCTTCTAGTGGAAATCACACTTCACCTTGACATGTATTCTATGTAGAAAAAGACAATTATTTAATATTAATTGTGTCTATACATTGCTTATCATATTCATGTACTACCGCTCAAAAATACTACTAACAATCACTGTAGAAAAACCAACTTCTCACAAATGCATACAAATGATTATATCTTTCAAAAGTCACCACTATTTACCAATAAAATTGGTTAAAATTTCAAAAAGGAACTAAATACTCCTTGGTTAATTGGCATAAAATAGACAAAAACAATGAAGATTGATTCAATAGGTAAGAAAGTGATGGTCTATATTACTTTGATAGAAGAACCATACAAATGATTAAATGGATAAATAAGTAGTTATTTAAGATAAAAACAAAACATTCGTTAATCAAGAAAATGATAATGAATCGGTTTACTGTGAACCATAAACTAACTTCATTTGTTGTAAATTGTAAAAAATGTAGGAAAAGAAATACATGGACTGTTTCCCGATTATTAATAAAACTGAAAAGTTAATAGCTTATCTGATGAAAGGGACACAATCTGGACCGAGTTAATAATAAAAAACCTCTAAGGAACTGAGGAGAAGGTTAGGACTAGATATTGATCGGTTATTTTTAAATGTCTATGGAAATATTGATTTAGAATAACTAGTTACATAAAATGGGGTAATTTTTAGAGCATTGGAGCAAAATACAACCCTATCTGTGTGGTCTCGATAGCTAGTCACTTCAGTTTTTAAGAAAAGTAACAATAATAACTTATAACGTAACACTCTGTGTAGAATGCACACAATCGTCTGGATTGCATCGAATTCATTAGTAATTTGCCATTCTCTAAGTTTTAGAAACACTAATACTACATAATTTTCATTTTCCTGTATTGTTCCAATTTTTTTCATTTTCGTTTTTCACTACTGTTGCTTTTTACTTCTGTTTGCTTCTCTCTCATAGTTTTGATTTGAAATGTGATAACTTAATTTGTATGTCTGTTCATCTTGAAAATATGTAGTGGTTAGGATTAGACAAATATACTTGGCAAAACCAGACATGATTTTGTTTATAATAAGCATATATTGAACAAGTGAATAAAAGTTCAATTTGGTTATCAAAAATGTTAACTACAAGCAAATGTTTAAAAAGAGATAGTCATATCAACATTTACCAACCTTTTAATACAAAAATATAAGTAGGTTCTCTTCTAGATATTTTCATGTAGTTTACTTAGTTGACACAACGATTCATTTGTTAGTTTCTACGAATAGGTTAAAAATGACAAGTATAAGAAAAATGATGCATATACAGTATCATTCAGAGCTCTGTTCTTTAAACTAGACTTTTCAAAATACTAGTGACCAGTTTGTTTGATTGATTCAATTAGTAACAAAAACGATTGTGACTGATTGAAAGTATGAATCGTGACATATTGTAAATCACTTAACCAAAGTATGCTGTAGAAGATAAATTTTGAACTTCAAAAATCTAAACTGAAAAAATTATTCAAGTACCGAATAAATCAATGGATTGTAGATAAATTTCTGAATTATTCTTCAAAACAAATTGATGTCAGTTGGATAGCATATAAAACATAAGATCGAAGGACGAGTGTTTCGTCCGACTTCTAAAACTCCTTATATATGTGCTCGTCCGAATTCATTAATGATTAAATATGTTCAAATGGTCATTTTGAGATTTTTATTTCTTATCTTTGATTATTTACTTCTTATCTGTGCTATTTTTTCCCGAATACATCGTATATTTAGATTAAAGATTCAATTCCAGAATATCTGTTTACGTACTTGGTTAAATTTCACAACAAAGCGACCAGTTTGTATATATATATATATGCAAGAAAAGGTCATTTGGTGTTGGAATCAAGGACACATTAAAGATGGGTGATGTAATAGTTAAGTGAAAGTCAGAAACAGATAAGATAGATCATGTGATAGTTTTCGAGGTAATGAAGTGTTTACACAAGATTCAGGAAATTAAAAACTGATAAGATGGGTCATATTCACTTAGCGTTGTTTAGTTGTATCTTCCTATTGTCATTTAGGACTGCAATTGATCAATCTCTTGTTGGTATATGTGCCTCCTGTGCAGACTGCTTCGATATTGCCTGAAGTCACAAGCTTTATAAGATGTGTTACGTAATAATTGAATAGATTTTGAAGAGTTCACATAATTTAAAAGAACCGAATGAATGGAAATGTGTGAGTGAAGGGGTGGTTTAAAATTCGATAATGGAAGAGAAATATAATACAAACTGAACACTAACAAAATAAAACTAATGACCAAAAAATAAATAAAGATGAAGTACCAGGGTAGTAATAGGTTTATTACTGTTTCTTTTTGAATGCATAGATCCGGTTTGAGTTTTTTATCGCGATCGCTTCAGCAAAATGGAGAGAAGCAGTATTCCTTTGTCTGCTAATAATTTTAAAAGAATGAGAAATGTCAATCGTATGCCCGGTGTCAATTCTTTACATTCACTTATTTCAATTGTTCCATACTATTTCTTACCTCAATATAAAATTCAAATACATAGTTGGTTGAAAGCAGCTGATGAGAAACCACGAAATATAATGACTTCATATTATTCTGCATCTATATTTGTTTTATCCAAAATCACTAAGAAATGAACTGCTTTTGCACTAACTACCTGTAAATTACATAATGCCAGAAATCAAATATATCCTGTTTTAATTTTAATTTATAAGTATGCAATAAAAACTATTTCCCTACAAGAAATAAAAAGCTAATAAGAACATATCTACTATGTTTTATCAGAGTATACAGTTATTTAGTATAATAATAACAACGATAAGTTATTCAATGTATCGCTAGTGTAAAATAGAACAAATAAATTGAGCACTATAAATATACAAATACCTGAATATTTACCCGGTAAAAAGTATTATAAAACTATAGCTTTACGTGTAAATTTTTCAACTGTCATGTTTTTGTTCGTTGAGCAATAAAAGATATACATCAGTACTAATGCAAAGTCACTAATGTAAAAGTAAGATGTAAGAGATAAAGCACTGATTATATATATATATATATATATATATATATATATATATTCCAGAGAGTACATGTGATTTATGTTAACAGAAAGAGTGACGTACAGTCTGGTAGACAAGAGACCATATCAAGTGTCTGTGCTGTTTTGTTTAGGTCGAAACTAAAAATTGTTTTCATATCTCAAATTTATTTCTAGCAATTGCGTAAGATCTTGTTTTTGTCTACGAAAACTATATTGGTCAACTGAAAATTATTTTTCTGATTAACAATATTACCAAACTTAGAAAAGAGTGTTACGCAACTGATTTTATAAAAGTTTACTTGATCTACAAAACACAAAACAAAATGCTATGAATGGTACACTAACACTTAATTCTCTCACCTATAGCTGATCACAGCAATATTAGTTCAGACTTGAACACCGGCTACTTCATGTTTTTGCTTTTGATCTCATTGTATGTGATGAAAAGATTGAACTGTTGACAAATACGTAAAATTAATCTTAAGAGTTTAAGAAACGAATAGTAAAACACTTGTGTTTTGCTAATGATGAGACCGTATACTGCCCAACCCGTACACTCTCATAGAAATGTCTTTGGAGCAGAATCTCAAAGTCGGAATATGATACAGAAATCTTCGAAAAGATACGGGAATAAAAAGCTTCAACATCGATTTTTGTGGTCAAAAATGTGTGTACTACTTGAAGAGATCATTTTTATAGACAGCTCAAATGAGTACAGAATTTCGAAAATACAATCTTGATGTACAAAGAAGTCGTTTCAGAAATTTGTACACAATATCAGTGTCGAAAAAATAGACTTTACGGTTCAGTATAGGACATCTATCATCTGATAAAAGTTTCCTTGGCTGATTAATTTGATATGTGTGATTCACGTTGTAGTGTGAAGTTTCCCAAGTAGCCACCATAATGAAACCAAATTAGTTGTCCAATCCTCCTTGATTATAATTAATTTACCCGATAATATTTGTACCTAAAGGAAGCTTTAATAGAATTAGAATTTCTAGCAAACAACCCATTCTTCTAAAGCCTTTATATAAAAAGTTATAAACACAGTTTGATCCAACTCAGTAGCAAATACAAATACATGTACTCAACTTTGAGATACCCTTAAATGTAAAAGCTGGTAGTACTATTTAGTTTATTTAATCCAAGTAAGTGCCAAAGTTTGAACTTTACCACATAATAATTAAAAGTAAAGTTCTCTAATCACTTATCTATTGTTTCTTAGGGACAATAGCAATCTAATGGTTGATTATGTTTACGAATTTTACAGTTTGATCAGTAAATATTTCAATTTATTCAGTAAGAATTCATATACTTCATTTAGATGATTTGGTAATATTGAAAGTAAACATAAGCATATATCAAATATAATCTCAAATTAAGGCAAACAAATCAAAACGCTTTTCCAATTTAATCAATTATCTCAAAGTTTCACAATTAGATGAAAAACGTTCAATAAATATCAGCTAATAAGAAGCAGGACAAATGGTTTTTCATTATTTTTGTTAGAAAATAAAATTGCATAAACATTGGCTGTGATCGTGATTAATGATTTCACATTCAGTGACTAATTAAAACACGGTTAAGAAAAATCAAACTTACTTATATAAATGTAAGAGAAGTGGCGGTAAAATAAACTATCAAGATTAAAACTAAGTGAAGGTAAATGTAGATAACACTGGAAAGGTATTTGATTGAGAAAATGAATATTTAAAAATCTAGGACAAAGAAAAACTAAATAATCTCAAAGAATTTAAAGGAGACTGAATATCAAGTTAATCACCAATCGATAGACTTATCTATAAACAACTGACCTAACAACCAATAAAAAGATTATAAGCAACCACAAGTCAGTCGATCAAATGAATAAAATATCCAATCATAATATACTAACAACCTATAATAACTCAACTCCTAGAAATAATAAAAGATTTGAGAAAGATACTATTGATCTGTAAAAGAACTTTCGCGGTTGACATTTTGGATTTAACACGAAAGCTCTAAATTGAGTTTACGGTAAATCCGTTCAATGTATCAGACTTTAGTCGACAGTATACATTTGATGATAAATATTTACTGACTCTGACAGAAAAGGTGATTCAAGTGACACGTCTAAAAATTGAATAATATCATTTAGAAAAAGAAGAAATGTTCATAAGTCTCTGAATGATGTGCATCACTGAAGATGTGTAATGGTGATATTCATTATTGAAAGAAAGGAAGCATCGAACAAATATTTTGTTCATATTTGAAGGAGTAAACGTAGAGCGCATTTAGTCGGTTATACATAATAATTGCAGAATTTCGGAATTGTGACATTCATACTTTGTGTTTGTTTAATAAATTATTGAATTATTAGTTCTGTATGATAATCAGCTAGACGTAACCAGAGCTAGCTATTAGTCAGTTTAAATAAAACTAATAAAAACCAAAGTATTTAGACATATACATTTAATGTATTTTCCTCATCTAATGAATTATCAGAAGGGGTTTTGTGGAGATTTTAGAAATTTCACAGGTTGAAATCATGAGTCAGTTGAAGCTAGACCACCATGGGAAACCTGGAAGCATTGGACGGCCGTTTCGTCCTGGTATGGGACTCCTCAGCAGTGCGCATCCACGATCCTGCACCCCGCGGGATTCGAGCCCAGGACCTACTGGCTTCGCGCGCCAGCACTTAACCACTAGACCACTGAGCCGGCATCCAGCGGTGTTAATGTCTAACTTCAGCCAATTTCTTTACAAAAACAGAAAACAATTTTGATGGTTTCTTCTGATATCTCAATACTGTTTATGGTGTTTAAAAATGAACATGATAAATCACTTGCCTGATTTATTTCTAATGATATGTGAATTATCAAACATGTTTAGCTAAGAAAATGATGATTGTTTATAATTAGTTTACCTTAAAAATTATTATTTCAAAACAAAAATGATTGATATTGTTAGAAAAAGGTAGAAAAAAAGAAATAAGCAAAATCACGGTTAGATTCATCATAATTCAGATACTTCGTTTTAAATTATCATCTTAAGATGAAAATGCTTGATGGGAAAATAATGAAATATAATCTGTGATTTTGTTAAATGATGTTTATCTGATACAGAACTTGAATTTTTAAAATATCTACTGACTTGAATTTCATTAATCAAAGATGTCTTAAATTATTATTTATATTTATTTGAACACATAAATATTGGTACAAGGGGCACCAGATACATATGCACCACACAAATCTCATTTGGTTTGTGTGTGGGCTGTGTTACTACACGGGTGCCCAGACTGAAGCAAGTGGTTTCCATAGGGGGCCACACCAGGAAACTTCGACCTATAGGTCTGGTCCACAAGGCAGTGGGGCATCGTAAGGAGATGCAGTCCCATGGTAGCCGGTGACCAACAATTGGTTCATACGCCATTTGTTCCTTCGGGATAATGGTCCCCATGTGCACCATTAGTTTGAAATCAGGATTCGAGAAGGCAGTGAGAAGGACTTCCCTAGTAGTGGCTGTATACACGTGGTCATGTGAGAGCGTTTTGAGAGGAAGAGCTGACTTTCCCCACTCTCGACCGTATCAGGGCATTTGGGGAGGAATTAAGTGATTCAAATCTAAAAGTCAAACTTCAATATCTTCTTGTTTATTTATTTCGTTTAAGTTCTTTATTTGAAAGATTGTATTACTGATAGTATATCTTGTTTAATGACCATATTTTTGAATTTCGATAATAATTATCATTGGATTACACGAATTTGAAATTCTGACGGTTGATTATATGTCAATAAAACTGTCTAATACTTCTAATCAAGCATCTATCTGTTACCTTTTTTCCGTCAGACACCATCTGTTTTAAAACTATAAGAATTCTTTTCCTTATTATAAAAAGGGAAAAACTAATCATATTTTATAGTGAATTTATGGTCATTATTCTAACTGAATATTGAGTAGACCATTTGGATAGTAGGTGTTTAGTGCCAGTCATAAAGAATCCTCGAACCTAAGTTTCCTGTTAGTTGATAATGTATGGTCTTGTTAGGTAATTGTAGCACTAATGATCTGAATGAACACAGACATATATTAAGTGAATATAAGTGGTAATATTGTAAATTATAAAATTTTCTTGGGATCCTATTAGTTTTTCGTTACGTTAATGAAATTTAGATAATCTAGACTGCATTCTTTACTAATCAGTATATTAAATAACGTCTGTAAACATTAACTTCATTTACTGCTAACGAATTTCTGCATAGATGAAACTCATTCTGAAGCAGTACACTTGAATTAATCTCAATTTTTTATGGTGTTCAAGAAACTTAATTATTTCGAGCGAGTATTTGGGAGTAATAAGAGAGCTTATCTATAGGAAACTGACTTTTATCGTTAATTCCCATTGGACAGCGACTGGTTAAGTATAAACATTTCAATATGCTGCAATTTCCCGAACCATCTTTTAGTGGCAACTAAAAAATCAGAAGACAATTTCCGGTTGCGAAAAAGCAACTGAATATTATTAGGCATTTTAATGTTCTATAATCGGCACAAGATTATTTTATTCGTAAATGTATAAAAAAGCATAGGACTATTCTACTAGTTCATGAATGACAGTCCCGAGCTCTAGCTCTTCGTCACTTGTTTACAAAACGTAATGTTTTTAATAGTTGTACGATAATTCACTCAGTGGATTATTAAATGCAATCCACAAAATCCCTGGATTAAAATGAATGATTGATAAGAAAATTAAGTGATTATTTGATGAACCTTTTACCACTGTGAGTTAGACAATAAAAGATGGAGTAAGTATTAAGACTCCGTCACTTTATTCTGATATTTACGACTACTCAGTACTTACAAAATCTTATATTCACCTTATCTGTGACAAACTAAACACAAAAATTTGTAGATCAGCAAAAGCACACATAAAAAACTTTTATTTGTCTATTAAAATCATTTGTTTATTTAAGACAAAGCTGAAAAATTAGCCTGATTATTGATTTGAAACACATTTGTGAAGGTCACTGGCATTTGATTGGTTCACTCTCATTTTTTATAGACAAACCATAAACCTATATAAAATGCTCTTAATCATAAATATGCACACATGATTACAGAAGAACAATGTAACCTAAAGATGTAAAATAAATTAGCATTGCAAATTGGCACAAATAAACAAAATAAATTGAAAGTCAATTAAATCTCTAGTGGTTTTTTCTCATAAACTAACTTAATTTGCATTCTAAGGAAAAGTTATTCATTTATTTTATTTGGTATGACTTGTTTAACTGGTCAAATTTGATTTATCAAAATGTATTTGCTTCCATTCTATTTATCCAACCCATAATTTATACAAAAAAATGTATTATTATAAAAAGAAAAAGTCAATCCACCATTAACTATGGACACATAAAAATTCTATAATATATTATGGAAAACTATTACTAGGTCTTGCTATAAAATCAATAATATGGTCACCTAGGTGATAACGAAATAGAGTTATTATGACTAATTACAGTCCTCTTTATATATATATATATATATATATATATATATATATATATATATATGTTCGCGCGCGAAGCCAGTAGGTCCTGGGCTCGAGCCCCGTGTGGTGCGGGATCGTGGATGCGCACTGCTGAGGAGTCCCATACCAGGACGAAACGGCCGTCCAGTGCTTCCAGGTTTCCCATGGTGGTCTAGCTTCAACTGACTCATGATTTCAACCTGTGAAATTTCTAAAATCTCCACAAAACCCATTCTGATATATATATATATATATATATATATATATATATATATCAAATAACAAATATCAGTGATTTCTAGTATTTTATCAAGAATAATGAATGAATAATCTGGGAACATCCGATAGTAGTTAGTCCTGAATTCCTCTTACTTACTTACTTACTTACGCCTGTCACTCCCAATGGAGCATAGGCCGCCGACCAGCATTCTCCAGCCCACCTGTCCTGGGCCTTCTTTTCTAGTTCCATCCAATTCTTGTTCATTTTTCTCATGTCTATGTGTTCTTTGGTCTTCCTCTTTTCCTTTGACCTTGAGGATTCCATGTGAGGGCTTGTCTTGTGACGCAGTTGGGTGCTTTCCTCAATGTGTGTCCTATCCACTTCCAGCGCTTCTTCCTGATTTCTTCCTCCACTGGGATCTGGTTTGTTCTCTCCCACAGTACGTTGTTGCTAATAGTGTCCGGCCAATGGATCTGAAGTATTTTGCGTAGACAATTGTTAATAAACACCTGTATTTTCTGGATGTTGGCTTTCGTAGTTCTCCGGGTTTCTGCTCCATACAGTAGAACTGTCTTGACATTTGTATTGAAAATCCTGACCTTGGTGTTGGTTGACAGTTGTTTTGAGTTCCAGATGTTCCTCAGTTGTAAATATGCTGCTCTTGCTTTACCGATCCGCGCTTTCACAACTGCATCAGATCCACCGTGTTCATCAATGATGCCGCCCAGATATGTAAAGGTTTTTACATCTTCCAAAGCTTCTTTATTAAGTGCAATTTGATTGGTGCATGTTGTGTTGTATCGGAGAATCCTGCTTTTCCCTTTGTGTATATTGAGACCTACTGCTGTTGAGGCTGCTTCTACACTGGTCGTTTTCTCCTGCATTTGTTGTTGCGATTGCGATAGGAGGGCCAGATCATCTGCAAATTCTAGATCGTCCAGCTGCATCCTAGATGTCCGCTGTATCACGTGCTTCCCTCAGATGTTAACGTCTTCATGATCCAGTCGATCACCAGGAGAAAGAGAAAGGGTGAGAGTAAGCAACATTGCCTGACACCGGTCTTTATTTCGAACGACATTGTCAACTGTCCTCTATGCACGATTTTGCAGTTTAATCCATCATAGGAATTCCGTATGATATTGACTATCTTCTGAGGCACGCCGTAGTATCGAAGAAGCTTCCATAGTGTTGTTCTGTCCACGGTATCAAATGCTTATTCGTAGTCAACGAAGTTGATGTAGGGTGATGAATTCCATTCAATTGATTGTTCCTCAGCAGTACACATAAGTTAGACTGCATTGAGTTCAGTACATTCAATGACTTCATCAAATAACTCCGTCACCATTCTAGTCTAAAAATGAAAACTGTCTCTCTTCCGGCTTATTCGATTTCAGAGATTATAGTTTCTCTTTATAAATTTAATACGTCGGTTGCGAAGCTACCATCGATTGACCACACTATTAACATTCAGGTAATTTATTTATAGAGAGCATTATGAAAAGAATTTCTCTATGGATGACTGTCACTCATAGAATCCATTACGCCATCATTCCTGCCAAGAATCTTAGAGGTCAAGGTTCAAGGCGAAACCATCAGTAAGTACAGCTACACATTTTAAGTTAGAACGAAAGATGTGATGCGTTTGAACTGGTTTAAAAGTGACCTCCATCTAAAATTCAGTTCGTGATGAAATTTACTTTTAACTGGTACTTTTACGTTTTGACAGAAACTTAAAAAAAATAGAGCGTTTCTTAAAAACCACATGCAACTTCCAGTGTTGCTCGAAATTCCGTAGGGCAGTGTAGTACGTTATCTTCATATTTTCTTTTGATGTGCTTAGACCAGTGAGCCAAAAAGCGGACAAATCTAACTGACCAGCTAACTATCATTGTTTTGCTAAGAAAAACAAAATTTCTATATGATATATCTGTCCTCTAAGTGGACGAAATCAAACCATAAAGCAATAGGAAACACTCCAAATAATTTGCAAAAATAACTTTATTTGAATACTCTAATATCTGTGTCTTACACTAGACAGATTCTATGATATTTGAATTGTAACGCGCCTGAAATCTTCGAATTACATATTAGTTTTTATCGACTAATTTTTATTAATGTATTTCAGCGCTCCACAAACATTTTCATTTAATTATTCTACTTTTCAGATTCTTTAATGACCTACTAAGTTCTGGAGATCAACAGGCTACCACGATCAAAATAAAATATAATAATTTCCCATTGTTTTTAAGCTTTTTCTATTGACAAGTATTCAAGGAAACGGAGTAATGTCTCCATCTTATTCATTTTCTGTAGTAATTCTTTTAAAAAGACACGTGATATCTAAATTGTAAAACGTCAGTAGTATATTAACTATGAGTTCTGTTATTAACTAAACCTTAAAATCCAAGTATACACATAGATAAATGAACAAATAACTTTCTATTCAAAAACGTATTAAACAAAGACAATCAGATAAAAATGAAATAAATGAAAGTAAAAACGATATGACCATATTTGTTTAGAGTTTAAGAATGAATGAGCAGTTAGTTCAAATATTTGGGTTATCTACTTTCCAACTGCGTAAAAATTATAAGAAATCCTTTCCCATATTTATTTTAACTCAGTAATTTTGATCGGTAACTAAACGTATAAACACACTATAAAAGTCTTATAAATAATTAGAATACTTAATAAGGGGAAACTTATTGGAATACACTGCAGCTGCTGGTGTATTCTCCTCCTTGTCAATCATTTAAGAACACAAAAGGGATGAATACACTAGAATTCGTTCATCTTTTATATGATGGTGAAAAAATTAGGTATAACAATTAAACTGGTAGAAAACTTACGAAATATGGGACGGGTGGTAGATGCTGGCTGTTAAAATCATCTATAGGATACTTTTTGATTAATAACAGTTCGAATGTATATTGAAGAGATATTTACTGTAATGTTGCACAGTTAGTGCTGAAACATTTTTACTGTATCTAGGTTTATAGGATTAAATTAAGATATCATTATTGTTTAAAGATTGTAATATTATTTCAAAAATAAACGGATAAACAAGAAAGCTAACGACATATCATTGATATGTACTAAAGGTCTTCATTTTCCTAATCACCAAAATGATTTAAGATTACATGCTTTAAGGAACGTATACATACCTGCCACTACAAAAATGGTGTGAAAATTGTGATAACATGGACATTGTAGGGATGTGAATATGTACGATTAAAAGTGATTTTTTCAAAAAATTTTAAAAACTGAAAAAGTAATGGTAGCCTAGCAACTTCTGTGTATTTTTCAGATATATCCCAACAACCAATCTACTCTAGACAATAATATTATTCAATCAATATTAATTTAACATAATGATTCAAATAATCTAAAAGCTGGTTCATTAATAATCACTTATAAAAAGAGCTTACTTTAGAAAGAATAACAAGTTGCTTTTACACTACCTCCGGAATTCAAGGTAACTAAGAGATTACAAGGAAGATACATAATTCATTTCATATTCTTCTAAATAATTCAACTAAATTTGGATGAAACAATAGGTGGTAATTTTATGATACGAAGAAATTAAAATATTTCATGGCTTACCAAAATATGTTTGGCGATTTCCCTGTTCTGTATAAAATGAAAATGAATTCAGTTGTATACTTCAATTGTTATCAATTTAAGTGCACCAGTTTAATTTGTCCAAATTAAAACTATATCAATTATACGCTGATACTCTTATCTAATGAACTATATCAATATCATTATTCTTAATTTGAATCATAATTTTCAGTATAATTACAGTACTAATTTTCATAGAAAAGTAAATTTTAAAAAGTGGATTTTCAACATAAGAATGATAGACGCTGATATGTTGACGCTCAAATTTCAATTCATATACATAAAAATCTTTGTTATATAACATTTGTTTTTAATCAAACATATATATATATATATATATATATATATATATATATATAATAGATAGATAGAGAGAGAGAGAGAGAGAGGAGGGAGAAAATGTGTGTGTGTTTGAGAGGGAATGTAACTTAAACATTTATTGATAAAAAAATTTGCATGTCAAGACCTTCTCAGATTTTCAAATCAAAATCTAATGTTATCGTTATCATTTCATATAACAAGAAATTTTCTTTTAAATGTTTTCAGCCCTTTATGAATTAGTTTTCTAATGATCTTCAATTTCATAGAAAAGAAAGGCTAGACAATCGAACCTATTAAAGTTTACGAAAATTCTAAGTTTGATACAGTGTAAATGTGAATAATAAAATAGTTTGTCTACTTTTTACATAATACTTAACATACTAATAAATACTTGGAATAAGTTTCTCAGTAATTTACGTAGTTTGAATCAATCCGTTGAAAGTTTTGAAATGACTAAAATAACGTTTGAACCCACATTATTCAATCTCACAGTTAGAGACAAAACCAATGAATTATATAACCATTAAATGACTGGTATAATTAAGATAATTATATTGATAGATCATCAGATATTAATGAATGCGATGTTCCTATAGTTTTTAACGCTAATTGAATTCTCTTGATAAATTAATTCCTGATGATCGCTTAGAATACAGATATGCTATACTCAGTATCGAGCCTTTTAGACTAGTAGTTGATCTGAAATTAATTTATAGAATTCAATCAGCACTAAAAAGTCCCTACATGGTTAACTAATCTGTAATTAATCAGTGCAAGGCATAATTTTGTCTGTGTGAGAATTTTTACATTGTAAATTTTATAGAAATTCATCTTAAATTTAGAAAACTATTAATTCATAACTTGTAACACTTTGTTTCTTCGTTTATTGGCTAACAGTTTTCCATTTCATGACGAAAACATTTTGTTCTTAGAGTAAATAATGAATAGGATAGATAGTGGTCAAGTAGACTTGATTGTTTCAAGAACTCCCTACGTATATCTGGTTTCATTTTGACCAGACCAAGAATAACAAGATTTTCAGGAAGAGACCGTCTCATATTTTATTTTAGAAATTCTTGCTAGCTACAAATAGCTTGAATGTATAACAAATGGTTAGACTAAAAATAAATGGCCTGAAATGAAACAGAAACCAATAGAATACGATAGGAAATTCTACTTTATTTAAAACTCAATTGTGATGAAATAAATTAAATATTCTGACATAATAACTAGCATTATTAACTGTTCACTTCAAAAATATGATATCAGTTGAAGCATGTAAGAGTAGCATCTGATAATGACAAATTCTATTAACAAATTTAGTTAATGATAACATGTTTTCCATTTTTGAGATACAATCTTTTAATCAACCAAGCCTGACCTACATAAGTTCAACAAAATATTTAATTTGACATTTTTCTTATTTCATTCAACTTATTCAAATAAAGTGTTTTACGAACACTATCGAGATTCGGGTTAGTGTATGAAAATAGAAACATTAAATAGGTTGATGTAGCTATGAATCTTCATCTGCTAAGGTAACAGAGATTGATGTTACGTATAGCCAGTCGAAGCCTACCCTCAACCAGTATTCTGTTTAGTATACAAATAGATTGTAGGAAGATTAGGAGTGTTAAATCAAAGAAATAACATCAGCCCATGGATTCACTGACTGTTGGTTTAAACATTGTTAAGAAGTACAATATTTTAATCGTAATCTTTGGTTGGCAAATGGAGGTAAGATATCTCATAATACATTCATTCTGTATCTCATATTAAAATTTAAAGGAATGATATTAAAGTACATCTTTCATTTTCAATTTCAAAGTAATGTGCTTACATAACATCCGGTCAGTATTCTATAGTTACATTAAATAGATTACTGATAACAGTCATTAATAAAGTATCAATCTTAAGAAGTGAATGTTTTTGTCAGCTGTGAACCACTGAAGGCTACCTGGAATTTATGAGTGATATATATGTTCATTCGCTATAATATTTATACTCAGAGTGTAAACATTTTTCTCTTCAGATCATCACCTGGTGATTGCCAAGATGAAACTAAAATCAAAGAAGTACTGAACAGGGAACAGAATTATAAAGGTTTAATACAACTTTCCTTCGAGATACTGACAAACTCAACGAACCTAAGTTAGTTCTTAACAACAGTGTAAAAACTGGAAGACGACTGAATAAAGAATAAATTTAACATTTCAGAAGGTTCTGAGTCTCAATAAGTATCATCATAAAGAATGTATCTCTATGGAAACCTTGCCCACGATTCAAGAAAGCAAGAACAAGGAGACAGCAATTAACAGCAGTCGAACAAGAATAGAGAAAGTCAAGGCACAGGTCAAATACACAGTAGCGAACAGGCAAGTGAAGACTAACGTTAGAGCTGGCAAAAAGAAACACGTGGAAGACAGCGGAAAAAGCTACAATGGAAAGAAATATGAGACAACCACGTGACACAACGGAGAAACCAGTAGGGAAACATAGTAAACCAGAGAGACCGATCAAGGACAAAGAAGATAAGATAATCACTGAGATTCCATAAAAGAGGAACAGATAAGTAGAATACTTTGACGAACTCTTGAATAGACCAGCCGCACTGAACCCACCGGACATTGAAGAAACACACACAGACAGTCCTATAGCTGTCACTCCATCAACGACCGGAGAAGTCCAGGTGGCCATCAAACAAATCACGAGTGGGAAAGCAGTAGAGCCAGACAACATACCAGCCAAAGCACTGAAGTTAAACAACTGCAAACATGCTCCACGTTCTATTCAGGAAGATTTGAGAGGAATGACAGATGCCGATAGAATGGAAAGAAAGACATCTCATCAACATACCAAAGAAAGGAGATCTGAGCATGTTTGAGAACTACTGGGTCATCAAACTCTCATTATCAGGAAAATTTTTTAACAGAGTGTTGTTGAACCTCATAAAAGTATCAGTAGGCACCTATCTCTGAGATCTATGTTTGAGGCCTGATTCTGTAAGGACCGGTCGTGCACAGGCCGGATTGTGACACTACAGATCATTGTTAAGCAATCATTTGAACAGAACTCGTCACTATATATCAACTTCCTTGACTGTGAGAGAGCATTTGACAACGTGAACAAGAGGACCTTACTGAACCTTCTTCAACACCATGGCATATTTGAGATAATAAAAATTACATGGAATTCATGCGACAGACTGCACTGAAAGTCATTCATGGAGGATAGCTGACAGATGCATTTCAAGTGAAGACCAATATCAAACAAGCCTGCTTACTCTCGGCCTTTCTCTTTCTTTTGGAGGTTGACTGGATTATATACACCTCTACATCTAGGGGAAAGCACGGAATACAGTGGGCAGGTTAGATGCAACTAGACGATTTGGACTTCGCAGATGATCTAGCTCTTCGATCCCATACACATCAACAAATGCAAGTGAAGACAACCAGTGTAGCAGGAGCCTCCGCAGCAGTAGGCTCTGGAGATGGATAGGACATAGATTGCAGATATCATCAAACTGCTCCAACCCGGAATCACGAATGGAAACGTAAAAGACGAAGACTCAAGGACACATTGCATCAGAAATTAGAGGCAGACATCAAAAGTGTGAGTAGCAATTGAAAGTAACTGGAAAGGGTAGCCCAGAACAGAGCTGATGGGAGAATCTTCGTTAGTGGCCTATGCTCCCCATGGGGAGTAACAGGTGTAGGTAAGTAAGTAAGTAAGTAAGTGCAAACATTTTTCTAGAGGATTATCAATTAAACTCTATATTTTGGTACAACATAGTTTGAACATAACTAAATTAGATTGACTTAATGGTGTTGTATTATCTAACCAGTTTTTGAAATCAATGACGAAATTGTTAACCACTTCAAAATGGGAAGAACTTATTCACAATCAAAGGTATACTCAAATGATTCAGACACCACAAAAAAACAATCTAACTTTTTATAACGTTTAGGGTAGATGGGAAGTCCAAAAGAATCCTATTCAGCCGTCTTAAGGAGTTTATGTTACAGACGCCTATTTCATTGTATCTTTTGGTTAATAAGGATAATGACCTGTATATTTCCAATATTATTGTACTATTTTTAGTTTATTTTAAAATTTAAAATCAAGATAGTCCAACAAATGATCTCAAATAGCTATAAATTGAATAAATCTAGAATGACAATTTTCACAAACGTTTCAGTCGATTTATTGCCATAAACATTTTAAGGACCTTTATTATTGTGTTTATTGGTGTGTCAATTTGTAAAATTTACTTGTATATTCATGTCAAGAAACTGAATATTCATGACAGTTTGGAAACTATAGATATTTCAGATTGATAGATTGTAGAGGAGATGATTATGTTTATAATTTGTCCCTTTTATTAGCCATGGGTGGCTTTCAGAAAAAATATGAGTATTTACTTGATATTTAAATGACCTGAACAAATAAAATACAGTAAAGTAAATGGTGCTGTCAGTTAGTTGTTTCTCAAAATCTGACATCATTAATTTCGTGGGAGTATTTAAAACTACAAAGAACTTGAATGCTAATTTATTGTTACACAAGCA
Organism: Schistosoma haematobium; assembly: GCF_000699445.3. NCBI lineage: Eukaryota > Metazoa > Platyhelminthes > Trematoda > Strigeidida > Schistosomatidae > Schistosoma > Schistosoma haematobium. Next base: position 32,444,831 of record NC_067196.1, on the reverse strand, counting down.
CTAGTAACGAGCCACAATGACGCAGCTCTGAATAGAACCCAAACTCTTCAGACTACGTAGTGAAAAAGACAAAATTAGAACTTCTGTGGATCTAAATGAATAACCTTCACATGACAACAAATGGAGTGTTCTGTGATGAATATCCAAAACTTCTATTGGAGTGACGAGATATAAAAAACCGACTAATCAGCTGTGAAGTAATAACTAACCGATAAAACTGCATGAAATTAGCATTTCTTCAGATGTTGGTCAAAATTGAAAAAGTGCGACTGAGTGAATTCGAGCATGTTCGTTCATTTTAGCCTAAATCCTGTGTATGGAGAGGGGTTGGTAACTAATTTGGGTTCCAAATCTAAGCTGAGACGACTATTCGATTCTTACCGGTTTTCACTATTTTACCAGCTAATATCAGTTTGTCAAGGAAGCAGCACTTGAACTACAAGGCACCTATAGTTCACAATTACCTGATAAGTAACAATATTAAGAATATTGTTTTCTACTGTCATCACTGTATGGCAGCTGGGGCTTTGTAATTAACAAACTCTACTTGTAATTGACCCTCGTTCATATTAATTATGAGCATTCTTTGTTCTCCTGTAATACATTATTACTAGTGTTCTTTCTTTAAGATTGTGGTGGTTTTCTATTTGATTTCCTTTTTCGAAACTGATGCTTCTTTGTAAAAATTACTCGTCTCACGTTAATTGCATGTATATGGTTTACAGTTGAAGTGTTATTAAGTAACAATCGTTCTACTAGTTTAATTAAGATAAATCATCTCTCGTATTAGTAGCACTCCCTCCACTGCTTTATTTTCACTGAAAAAATATGACACCAGGTAAATCTTGTTTTGCGTTTAGTCATAGAGAAAAGATACAAATCTCGTAACTCATATAATGGTTGTACCCTATATCCCAAATTTATAATAGCTGTGAGCTGAACATATTTTGTATGTATGAAAGAGCTGTTGAAATTTGCCTGAAATTAAACCTTAGAACAGTTGATGGATATTAAACTAGAAACCCGAAGAATGAATCATAATTCCTCTGACAAATTAATAAATCAATCAAATGCTTTTATAAAAATCAAGTGAACTTCAATGAACAACACTTCTCAGTCACTAGATGTAATAGTGAAGTATTTATTAAATTTCAGTTTTCACAAATAAATATTCGTGAATCTACCAACCATGGAAGTCAAGAAATAAATAATTAAGCAAATATTCGTTTGAAGAACTTATGAAAACCTGAAAGTACTAAATAGCTGCTCCTTCTTATCCTAAAATCCAGTATGAGATAACACTCTTAACATGGGATCAAGCCCAAAACAGATAAAAATGCAACGCTGAAGATGTAATTAAATAAGTGGACTGTAACTAGCATTGAAATTCAGGGTTTGTGTTTCACCCAATTCTGGTCTCATCAGCTGAAATATTATGTCGAGGCAATCTACTCAAGACTCCCACATCCCAACAGATAATGATCGATTGCAAACCTAAATATCAACGATTAAGGTTGAAAGTTTTTCCAAATGTTACCTAGACTTCATCATTCTTCAACATATTATCGTCACTTAAAAAATCTCTTTACATGTTATTAATCTGTAAAATCTCCCATTCTTTTCTTTAGTATTTTTGAAACTAAAGCTTAGAACATATATATAGTTTTGCCTATAATCTACAAAAGAAAGTCATTTTAAGTATTAGTGATTTGGTTTTAGATTATGTAAGGTAAATTCATTGTAATTTGAATTAATAGTCATTACTTACATACGCCTGTTACCCCTAGTGAAGGAGCATAGGCTGCCCATCAAGATTCATCATCGAATACTGTCCTTGGAATTAAAAATCATATTTCATTTCTTAATATTTGAAAAAGCTGTCATTCAAGATTCTATGTAATTTTTAACTGTTGTAACTCGAGTATATACAGTATTGCCCAATCAATTTTTAAAAATTTCATGGAATTATTTAATTCACAGTAGGTTGTTAGGTTTAGTGAAACTTGAACTCTTTTTATCGTAAAAGTTTAATTTAAATAGAAACAAAAATTCAACCAAAAATATATTCTGTTTACTTTTAGTCGTGTAATGATAAAATAGTGAAGGGTAATAATCAATTAAAACAATATCATCACTTATATCGAATAAGTAATGGTACGGCCTTGGTACGGCCGAGAGTGGGAAGAGTCAACTCGTCCTCTCGAAATGCACTCACATGACCACGCGTATACAGTCACTACCAGGGAAGTCATACTCACTGCCTTCTCGAATCCTGATGCAAAACTAATGGTGCACATGGTCTCCAGTACCCCGAAGGAACAAACGGCGTATGAACTAATTGTTGGTCACCGACTACCATGGGACTACATCTCCTTACGATGCTCCACTGCCTTGTGGATCAGACCTATAGGTCGAAGTTTCCTGGTGTTGCTCCCTATGAAGGCCACCTGCTTCGGTCTGGGCACCCGTGTAGTAACACAGCCCACACATAAATCAAATGAGATTTGTGTGGCGCATATGTATTCGGTGCCCCTTTGTACCAATACTTATGTGTTAAAATAAGTATACTGAATAATAGTTGCTACTTTAAAGCAATTTGTATTTTCTTTCTATTACCTTGAAAATAACTCATTAGTTTAAAGGTTAGGTTTAATTTATTTTAACGCAGATGTTTCATTATTAGAGATTAACAGATGATTTTTTTTCTTAATTAAATAAATAAATAAATTAATAAGTCAGAATGAAATAGGTCGACTAGCAGAAACTGTCCGTTACATCAAGTCAGTCAATAAGTTTGCTTTTATTTAGATGAGGTAAATCATATGTTAGTTTGGTCAGCCTTAAAAAAGAAAAAGAAAGGAAGATACAACTAACATTTCACAATGTATTCTTATTTGAAATTGCTGAAAATAATTCTAATGGAAATTTTTTTATTGCTAGTTTTAATGAAAATTGAAAAGGAAATGGAACTGTAGGAGAATCGAACTATTGTTTTCATTTTAACCGGAAATTCTTATTTTTCATGTAGACCTGAAGAAATGTATCTAATTACTAGAATTCTATGTTTAAGTTATAATACTTTGTACAAACATTAAACCAAATTTCACACATTTAGCGGCCTGAGATCTGACTCCATTTGGATCGTACGAATGATTGCTATTGAAACTCATATGTCGCCTATACTCGTATATAATCATCAACTTAATTCGCGTTAGTAAATAACGGAATTGAATAGATAGAATACGAGAATGGATTTATAAATACGTGTATTTTGTACACTCACTGAAATGGACTGGAAATGAGAAGGATGAAGTGAATAGAAGAGAGCGGAGCGAAATGACGCGCAGTGGAGATGGTGTATGAGCCAATTCTATTTAATCAAGCGTTAATCAATACATATAGTCACTCAAAAATAAGCTACAGACCTGTGATGAGTAGGGTAAGATGTACATGCACTACGCTCATATAAAAACAATCAGGGTTGATAAGTGAATAATTAACAAGGTCAAAATATGACTACTCAAAAAGAATGGATAAATTAGCCTGCTCAGAAGCTAGAATAAGGTATATGGGCTTAACATAGCAACCGACACTACACACAAATATGTTTCATGTCCCACGTAAAATGTATTATCTAGACAAATGTACATTGTAGTTAGTATCGGTTTCTTCAATACCACTCTAATGCAATACTTCATAAACAAAATAGTGCATTATATTGTGTGTTCTTCGTACTATAAGGAGGAATTTATCAATAACCAAGTTTTATGATCAATACTTACATCAATTTCGGGTTTTATAAATCATCTTTCAGTTATAAGTTCTAACTCGCTCCAATTAGATTTATGTGACCGGTTACATAAAATAACATTCATTCAGAAAGTATCCTCAATAATTCAGTTACGTTCAATACATTGTTGTACGAAATTATGAGTTCACTAAAATACTAATTATGACAGTAATATGACTAGTGAATCAGATATGGTTTCAGACACTGATTATCATATTTAACATATAGCAACATAGAAACACTACAATACCAAATAAAACTGAGGTCCATTTCTCAAGGGATAAACACTAAGACTAAGGTACTGTATTACAACGTCAACAACATTAATATACAGAGAATAAGAATGCTATTTTAGGCGCAAACTCAAACGACAAAAAAATTTTCCCTCAGGGTTTATATAATAAATTCAGAGATTTATGATCATTTTGACTCAGTTTTAGTATAATCATAACTTAGAAAAGAGATTTCGTGACCTCATTTATATATATATATATATATATATTGGTAATTTGCTCAATCGACCGTTAATTATATGTAGCTAAAAGCTAAGGATATTTGATGAAGTTCACCTCTAAAATACAACACACCGATTTTCCTCAGTACAAATTAGGAGTTGAAATATATGCCCAACTTTGGGGCAGATGAAAAAGTAAGTATTATTTAAGAACTTAGTCTATTCTAATCGTTCACACAGTAATGATCAACGTTATGTCAGCTGCTCTTCAATGCTGAACAAATTCCATCACATTGGCTACAGTGCAGCCACTAAAGTGTAACATAGAATATATCCTATGCTAGACGGATGCACATAATCGATTAGAACCCAATGACGTAGTGGTTTGCTGATTAAAAGTCGACAGAATGGTACATCTGTAATCTTCGGTGATCGCATACTTCCCCCAGTTGTACTCTAAATAGCCAAACAGTGACTTCTTTCACGGAAGCACGGGGTGGTATGATATAGAATCTCTAGATGGATATCGGACCTTTGACAATTTGGCCTTGAATATCAATAATGGAATGATTCGAATCCTTACTAATAGTCATATATACAATTAATGATCTCAAACTGATCTAAAGATAATTAATTAAATAGTCGTAACCATAAATAGTTTGCCATGAATACCTATTGCTTTTTACCAACCTATACCTTAATAAGCTGATATGAATATCACATTACAGCAACTGGTCTATGGTGACAAATTATTTATTGGCTAAAAAAGTTTAAAAAATCAGTCAAATTTCAAGTGATCATTTATTTTTGAATTGTTCAACAAAACTATAAACTATCTAATTTCAGTATTCAAAATATATAGTATCATAAATAAAAACGTAGAGCAAAGAAACTACTACCTAGAAAATATACATACTGAGACCTTTATAACTATTCTATCAACTTTTATTTTCAATATATAATGTCAAATTCTACTTCTTGGACTGTACGGTCAACGATAACTTTACTAAGAGTGATTTATTTATGATTGAACTATTACAGTAAAATAACTAAACACTGAATAATATGATTTTTCCAAAAGTGTCTATACCCACCACTATATAATTTGATTAAAAGATTGTTTAGATAATTTGAAGCTGTTTGTTAATAATCTTTCAAAGTAACATGGAACAATCTAGGTAACTGAAATAGTTCATTTATATGAGATAGATTCATTTCAATGAAATGTTACTGAGACCAATCATAGATAATTAAATTAACCATTTTACACATAGAAGAAAAGTGCTTTCAATTTAACTCAGGTGGCATCTATCTAGTTACAACTTGATAATATATGTGAGTTCACGTGCCCTGTCTTCAATCATATATTGTTTTTGAGAGATAGCTGACCAAAATGATAATAATAGAATGGAATTCAAACCTACAATCCGTCAGTGATCTAACTAATAGGCTATTGTTTCACTTATTCTGATTAGAACATTAGACTTTCAATCGTTAAGTCACAATTTTGAACTTTATTCCATTATCATTGCACTAGACCTGTGCTTGGTTACTGAATTACATTGATTTTTGTGTGATGTAAAATTATTAAAATCTAAAAATGAATAAAGAAAAAACTAAATGAGAAGGAATTCAAAGCACGAAATTGTTTTGAAACTCAAAATCTAAAGGGAGGAAAAAGAATGAATATACCTAAGCTACTACAATTAGTTTTGACATGTGTAGCTTAACCTATTCAACCACTGATCCCAAAACGTAATCTGCATCAACAAAGTAGTCTGCATTCATTCACTTGGTTATAACTAATCGTCAGAGAATTCATGAACGGTGACGACGTCTTAGTCTGGTCACCCTTATCTTTCTTCTAACTTACCCCTACATCAGCCAGTATGATGGGTCAATACCGAGTATTATTAATTTCAAAAATAACTTCTGAAAATGAAAAATCACTGCAAAGAAAGCAAATAAATTTCTCCCTATTTATATATAGTCGTCAAATTATAAAATTTGTTTATATGAAATATATAGATGAAGGAATCATCCTCCATCTTCCTACCTTTAGAATAATACATCAGTAATCTAGTAGTATACTTAGATTTTTATTTCTTAGCAGTGATTATTATCACTATAAATTAGAAAAATATCACTTCCTGTGAATAGTTTAGTTGATTCGCTCAATCTACCAAATAAATAAAGCTTACAAATCGTTTAGTGAAATGAAAATGGTTTGACATTAAATAATCGGTAATTTATTATCAGAACTCTTATTGTTGATAGAATGTTAATTACAGTGATGTTCATCAGTAAAAAGATGAATATGTCCTGATAAAACTTGTGTTGATGAAGACAATTAGAAAAATTCATACACTTCAGTTACTTCCTGAATACTTAATAAGATTTGCACTTTTTGTAACTTATTAATTGGAAGTAAAATTAGTTGATTTACGTAAGAGTAATTGTGTCATTTTTTGCTGAAGAATATTCGAGTCGAATTAACAATGAGTTATGAATATAATTATGAAAACATATTTTTAACAATGGACAGACTGAAAATGCTACTTCCTTTTTAATTATATCCAGTTTTGGTCAAAAATCTCACTTCATAATGGTAATCAGCATTATATTGTCTGATCATTTAAAAACCCAGTCCACCTCCTCCCCAAAAAAAGAGTTCAGATATAGTTTCCTGGTGAGTGCCAAACTGATAAAGAATATAAGTTTAGAGCTTTCAGTCAATCTCCTCTAACCAGTACGCGTGAATTGTTTAATTCGTGAAAACAAGACAATTCTTACTGACAAACAAAGTTACAGATTTTACAATTCGCTAAGCAAAGTCCAGATATATGTATTCCAATCTGAGTCATAATTGTCATGTCAAGGTTACAGTTGCAGTTTATCAACACGAACAAATGTGAATGGAGCAATCCATTGACTATTCAGGTCACGAAGCATTACACTCTATGGAGTGAATTATAAACACTAACAAACAATATGTACACAAATTTGAGTGCATTTCTGTTTTATAAATAAATTAATACTAATATGTATAGGATGATAAGATACAACTACAAGCTTGGTGAAGTAAAACCCCACAGGGTCTTAAATTAAGGCAAAATAAGTGTTAAACGCTCTGTAGCTTTCAAAAGTTTTCTAGATAAAACTAGTTTAAGATGAAGATTACCTTCGAAACACGTGAAATGTCACTATAAAATCACTCAATCAAAGTTGCAGTATTTAAACTGTATCAGTATTGAGACTATATTGCTCCAAACATCAGTAGATTACTTTAAGGATTTTTCAAATTTTTGTCACATTCAATAACCAACATTAAGCCAGACACTAATTTCGTCACTTAATCGTCAATAGGAATTCAAATGTAAACAATGCAAATAATAGCATAAAGAAATGTAAATATTTTATCAACAGATTTTATCACAGATATCAACATGGTTTAAAATCAGAATTTTCTACAGCTTACTTCAAGCTTAACGCTGATGTATCCAAATAAACTAAGTCAAGAGAACATCAATCTAAGGACTAAATGAACTTAATAGAATAAAATCGTTATCCATTTTTTGATATCATCCGTTTTTAAAAGTTAAGTTATCAATTGTTTGAGCAATAAAACGAATTACGTCCAAATTGGATAAGGCAATCATAGACAGTTTAAACTATTTTGAACAAATTGCCAGGACTCATTAATCAATATATTGAATACTAACTATTCATGTTGTTTATTTAAAATATATTCATGAAAATTTTGATTCCAAGGTTAAGCACCATTAAAGAATGATATGAAGATCGACCTTAGACATTTTTTTTAGAATTTAATGTTTACACTATTAAAAATATGATAGACTTACCGATAATTTATTGTGTAAACTATTTCAATCTACATTTATTTGGCGAGGAATAAATCCACGTTATTTGAAAATGACTTTGATGACATGAAGAATAACCATATGTAAATGAGAAACAAAATTATGAAGAGTATGTGAGTGAGTAAGAGAGAGAAAGAGAGAGAGTAATCCAAAGTAATATTCTTGCAGTAAATTTATTAAAAATGATTTTTAAAAGTGTTTAATTGTTATTTAAGCTACGGAGTTAAGCTGTATTTAAAGAGTTAAGATGTTTCCTATTTGTTCTAGTCTTAATTATATAGACATACTCATTCACCTATGTAAATACACACATTAATACATACTAACCCTAGAGACAAGATCATCACCCCTCCTCGTTCCATTGATTACATTGGTTAATTTTAATCAGACTGGGGTTAGAGGATAATAGAAACAATAGAAAAAGGTTAATGTCAATAGAAGATCGCATTTGCTTTTGGTGAAAGACGTACCTTATTATTTATTTTTATTTCTGATAGTCTAAGAGTAACGCCCAGAAAAAACCCAAGAACATAAATACATATACATGTAAATGTTGAATGACTATGTCTACAATGTACACATTACATATTATAGCTTCTACCCTTGACCCTAATGTATTATTATTATATTTAATGATTCACATCTGATAGCCCATATGTCTGTATCACGATCTTTGCTTTAATCATGTGTCAACAGCTGAGGCACAAAGTCGACTTAACTGAAATCAAAATGCAATGAATCACTAAACCACTTGAAATGAAACGTAATTACACCTCTTTCATCATTCAATTTTTAATAATAGATAATCACACCCAAAATTACATACAGCATTATTTTACAAAGACTTTCATAAAGACTGAAGTAATATCAGCTGGATAAGCAATGATCTAGCTGATATCAGCTTTAGACACTGCATATTAATGTAATAATCAAAAATTTAGTAAATTAGTTATTCTCAAGTGATGATTCGCGGTATAAAGTTTTTTCTCCTGAACACAGAGCATCTATGTAATTAACATCATACATTCATATTAGTTGGAATGAATAGTGGACAATGAAACACTGAGAAGATTCCTACAAACCATCGAATTTATCGATTTTGTAATCACAGTTATGTATTTGTAGTAAAGTATTTTTAAGTTGATTTATCTAAGACAGCATAAATAGATTTATCGTTTAAGGACATCAATGACCTAAAAGTTACCTTCTATGGGACACGAGTATCTGCAATTAGTTCGGATGAAATCCCGGACCTAAATTTCACGCTTGTTCTAACTTGCCAAAGGATTAAACAAATATGATACTGGTTGTTACTCTCAAGGGTCAGTCAATATACTTATGGATTTTACATGAGAAAAATTTATATTGGAAACATAATAATGTTGAATGTACATTTCTCAGATAATGTTCACAGAGCTCATATAATTTCTATTGAAATAATGTGATTTATAACTAATGGTCTACGAACAAATAGATGTCTTGGTTGTGAGGCTTTAGACACAAAGTATGTTAGTGTAATGTAAGTGCACTACTGTGTGGGTTAATTCCATTGTTCCATCCAGAGTTATTCAAGTCTCGAATTACTTCTCTTTTAGGGAATCTGAAACAAGAAACTGTGTTGACTGGGTAAATGAAAACTGGATTGATCATAGCTTCTTTCATTGTTAAATAAATAACGGTTTCCTAATATTTATAGGTAAACTACCACTTTATTTACAATAATTTTATAAAAATCTATTGTTTCATTTGACCTATGTATTTGACCTTAAATTATTTAGATGTTACTAAACTCTTTGATACGTTTATAGGGGTCAACAACGTTTGTCCTCAGCGAGTTCATAAGTTTAGTGTTATCTTGCGAATCCTATTCAAATTGTTAGTGGAATATTTTTGTAAAGACGATTTGAAATTCCATGTTAGTAGTTTTATCATCACACTATTAGTAACTAATTTCAACTAGGTCAGTGTAAATCGTACTTTATATATATAAAGAAACTTCCTTCCTCTTATATACTACTGTAACATTGCTTCCATGTTATCTATTTCGTACTTTTGATCAAATTTCTTTTAAAAAATGTTTATAGGAAGTCATCATTTATGATTTAATTATAAAATATTATAATCGGTTCAGTAATTCAATAGGACCCAAGTGAAATTCCCTTATGAAAAACTGACCAATATGAACAATTAAGAATAGAGTTACCTTTATTTTCAAATATCGTTTTCTGTATTGAATTTAGTTTCTTTTTTTTCTGGATTAAATAGGAATATAAAAAAGTGAAAGCAATATTGAATATTGTAACACTCATTAATTCTGTGAATTTAATAATTTAGATTCACTCTGTTTCGATTCAGTTGGTCACAAATTCTAAGCCTGTATTCATTTTCCTTTTTTCGATATTAATATTGGCATCATCCAATATGATCATCAACATCACCACTTTTAAGCTAAAGAGATTGTGATGGAATGTAATATACTTACCATAATATATATTTGATATGTCTTGTACAAAAATCAAGTAAACAATATATATATATATATATATATATATATATATATATTGTTTCAATGAATAAGACAGTTATCATGTCCATTATTTAAGAAAACTTCTCTCTCATTCTTCTCTATGTTGAATATCATGAACAAGAAACTGTAGTTCCAGGAAAAACACCATACAAATGGAAATGAAAACCAAACTTAAAGAATGGTATATGCAAAAATAAGCGTACTGAAAGGCTTTTTAATAAAAATGGGTAGTGGCTAGCAGTGGAATCCAGGAAGCGTGTTTCCTCCTATTTGGGACTCGTCAGCTGGATTTACCTGCCTGAATGAACGTCAACTCTGAGATGCAGGTGCATCCGGCTAACGAGCCCAAGCTAGGACGAAACATGTGTACTGGATTCCACTGCTAGCCACTATCTATCTTTGCTTATAATGCTTGTGACTTAAGGCAGTATCGAGGCAATCCGCGCAGGATGCACACATGTCAATAAGAGACTGATCAATCGCAGTCCTAAATAACAATGGAGAGATACAAGTAAAACAACACCAAGTTAATTTAAACTTCAGACTTGTAATTCTTGGCTATGTATTTCTTGATAGTAGCGAGTGAGTTGCCCTTATGATCCTCAACCATCAAAATTGCCGCTGTGATCATGTTGATTACAGGCGGGTGACTGGCCGGTGTTTTAGGCCTCGACGACTTAGACCTCTTTATTGAGACAGCCACTGAAACACTCATGATTAAACCTCCAACCCAAATTGCCAGAGCTCAACTTATAAAGTTTATTTTGATCACAAATATGTATATTTTACAGCCTAAACTACTGACAATTAACTTTTGTTTAGAAAAGTAATAAAGAAATAATAAAATGAAAAGTAACCAGTAAGATTTTAATTGAAATAAACAAAAAATAATTCATTCTCTTAGTGATTATTTTTTTTCTTTTCAATAATTGTAACTTTGTATTGCCAGTAGTTGGTTAATTATTGTTTAACTTATGAAGAAACTATTCTTTAATTTTTTTTATTTATTTAACAATACAATATGAAAATATATTCTGTTTTTTAAGATATTTGATTATCATAAAGTGATATCAGTTAGAAAATCACTAAAACGGTATGGACAAATTCTTTGTGCTATTTTCACAGTTCTCAATGTCATATTACCTTCCACCGTATATGAAGCAGATTCCTAGGCCTTTATATCTTATGATAAACACGATGTTATTTAGTATGAAATCTCAGAATTTATACTTCCTGATATCGTTCAGTTCATGACATAATGTTTGAGACTGTCTACTGTATTCTTAGACAGAATAATTTTGAATTCAATAGCTTTTGATCAAAACTTTGGAAAAGATTATATCTTAAAGCAAATTAATATGTGCACTAGATTCTAATTCGACTAAATGTGTCTACTTCCAATTAAATAAGTATCGAGATGTATCTGGCTTTTTTCGATTCTTCAGATAATGTCGCTTTTTACAAAAAGAAACTATCCTAAAATATAAGTTGCATATTTGATGTTAGTTTTGTGCAACGAAGTTGTTTAGAATAATAAGGATATATACATATGGAGATAGAAACATTCTGTGATGTTGTAGGTATGGACTCCATAATTGTTCTTACTTTTCTTCGTCTGATGTTTCTGAACGGTTTCAAGTTCTTCATATGTAGGACCAAAAAATGGAAATTCAGTCACTGAATTTTAATTTATGACCAGTTATCTAGTTATTAGGTTTGTAATCTAAATTTACTTGAAGATTCAATAATACTTTATATAGAGTAGGATAAATAAAATCATATGTCCCTTCTTAAGAACCCTATATTGATAAAGAAAGCGAACACTGTGACCACTCTTTTATGTAGGCCATTGAGCATCGAAAACAATCGGAATACTTGCTAGTGTTAAAGGACCTTCAAAACAGTCATATAAAATGGAAGTTTATTAATTCAAAATTCAGGTACCAGAACACAATCACAAAAACTCACAAACAGTATAGAATAGAATAACATTCATTTTGAAATAATATGAGTACATTTTTAAATGAAAGCTAGATGAATAATAAGATAACTGTGGCTTCTAAATACTAACTTTTATGTCCGAAATTACCTGTATTTATAAGTGAATGCTTCATACCTATCATAATTCACTATTTAGATGTCTACGTGGTTCAGATTCATCAAATCTAGTGAAACGATCAGCTTGGATAACAGAATTTTGATTTTAGGTGGTTTGAGACTACCTAGACTAAGATTGAAAACTATAATTTACGTTAGTTAGCTCTTCCAAAAAGACTTTCTATGATCTTTAGGAAGCCGGTGTTCTCAGTGGAATTAAAACTTTTATAAAATCAAACCAAAGTACTAGTGATTTTATTTCACTGAATCTAATGACAACACAGTAACGGATAGAATTAAGATAAGAGTACTGGAATTTTAAACAACCATATTTAGTAGTCACGATCCATAAAATTCGATTAGCATTAAAGGCTTGTTGATATCCAATAGTTACGCTTGGCTAACTGTTTGGTTTAATGGGTAACTTTCAATTTAACGTAAGAAAACATTTTACAGATGAGCAATAAAGAAGCACTGACCTTATATTAAACCTACACGCTGTTTTTTTAAGAATCTGAACTAATTCAGACAGCTGTGTCAAACACTGATGACGAACTCTTATTTTATGAAATTTCACACCTCAGCCGATAATATCTGAAACTTGTTAAGTGATAACTAATTCGTTGTGATTTTTCCTAACTTCTTTATTGATTCTAATCCAAACAGAATAGTAACAATTGATTCGTACAATTCTGGTTTTAATCGTTGCATTTGTTGAAAACTTATGATGGTGCCAAAATAGATTTTGTTTATAAAGGCTCCTTAATTTCCATTTTTACAATTATTGTAAACATAAGTTTATTCACAAATTACGCTAGTTAATGAGTTTCGAATAATTTTGTAGGATATGAATGTTTATACTTTTAAATTGTACTAGTCCAGTATAAATATGGAATTCAGATTATAACATTTACTAATTTGAATAAACAAACACAACCAGGTTTCTATTGATCATAAATAATTCAGTATTAATGTTATATTCTTAACTATCTTAATTAATATGAATAGAACAACAAACTATTTACAAAGAAAATCTTGATGAAGTAGAATAAGAGAATGGATCACAGTTAGATTTTAAATAACACGATTTTGTTTACCAACTTGTTACTTTATCATATCAGGCCAATACTGAAAATTACCAGAAACTGTAGCTACATATAAACATTTACTTCACAAAAATATGGTCAGTTGTGAACAGATAGTAAATATGTAGTAAGACGGTGACTTTTTCATTAAGATTACTCAATTATGGTTAATAGTCAAACGTTTCCTGAAGGGTATTTCTAACCTCTTAACATCATACAGTAATAATTCATATTTTAATCATTAAAATAAGTAAAGAATAGAAAATTAAACATGTGTTCAGTAATCAAATAATATATATAATGTATATAAACCTCCCGATTAATGAAAGCGGGTAAGTAGGCAAGAATATATTCTGATTTTCCACTTCATTTACTAAAGGATCATAAGATAGTAACATTTATAAAAAGAGCCTATAAACAATGAACAGAACTAATGAATGTTTATAGTCGGTATTATTTAGTTAATGTTAAGTTTATTTCTGTTTTCGTATCTTCTAAGACCAAATATACAACAAAAAGTTGAATAGTTTAAAAATCTCTTCTCTATAAACTAACAAAGAATTACAGATACTAAAAGATCTGTTGTTGAACTAGCGTTTCTAAAGAAATCGTGGCTAGTACGAAACAGTTATACAAATGAAGTCATGAAGAAAAGAACTTTCGGATTTGTTCACTGCTTTAGAAACAATTTCCAGAGTATTCGTCACTAATATAGTTGTAAAGGATAACTGTTACTTAACTTACATAACTGTAAAGTCTAATCAGTACTTTTTTGGATAAAAGATAAAACCTAGGGTATTGTATTTAAGAGAGTAAATTGCAAGGCTGATGATTCATTTTGTTCAAAAAACGAAAAAAATATTAGTGATAACAATTATTATCGAAATAAACATGACAAGAAAAAAACAATTAAATAGACTTAAAGAAAGCAACTAACAGTTTAACAGTAGCAAAAGAAGGTGTTAGTTTATAATGACGATAATAACAGTAGCACAGTAAACAGTTCCATACGTCCTATAGTTTTTACGGACCCCCCCCAGTAACTTTTTAGTTATCCTTTCTAAATTTCCCTTAAATTATTTCACAGCAGGAGTATACGAGCAGATTTAAATAGCCGTACACTTATCTATGTGTCATTATATATAAACAGTGGTTAACTGTTTTCCGTCACAACAATGGGTACAAATGGACATTTAGAGCCATATAGTTGAGTTATAAGATATGACGATATAAGAAATGAAGCCAGGTTGAAATTTCTACAATAAACAAATAAATATAGGAAATTAATTATGAATTCTATTTCCCGATACATATAAAAAAGTGTCTTTTTAGGAAAGCAATCGAATCGTAACTCAAATCAATGAAGTGGATTTTCATGAATATTAAGGCATTGATAGCTAAAATATCTAATAATCAAAGTGAGGTTTGAAAGGGATTGAGGCATCGCTTGCTTTAAGTTTCAACGTATTCAAAGATTTGAATTCATCTATGGAAAAAATGTTTTTCCCTATTGAACAAGTCATCTATTTCCGGCGAACCTAAGTTGTGATTGCTTGTCTTCAGAAAACCTGTTAACTTTATGTACCTGTAGATTCCCTTTGGTTATGTTGTCGGACTGGTCTTTGACCACATGATTTACTGAGTTTTGCTTCATTGCTCTCGTGTCAACGTAAACACTGAGGGTAGACTGATTTTAGTATCAGGTTTTCATAAAATCCCCCAGCTATCTTACTGTTTCCAATAACCTAAAACTTTAACAATTTATCGTACGAATTTCCGTCTGAAGTCGTCTATATGCATTATTATCAACTGTTAACATATGCTTTTATTTACGTAGGTAAAAGAAATGTCCACTATTACTAGGTTGGTGCTCGTCACAGTTTAAGTTATCTTCTAAATGATGTTGGATATATTTCATCTTGTTATTACGTTTTACATGACTGCATCAGTTACTCTTGATAAGAATATTTGGAAAACTTCCTTATGTTAGAAAAATCGAATTAATCTTTACACAACGAATTCTCCTTCACCAGAACGTTTTTTCGCTCAAGTCTTCGACAAATTATGTTGTTCATCCCTTCAAATTAGTTTCAGTAGCATGACATTGTGTCCTTTGCATTTCTTCAAGATACAGAGACCTGAAAACTTAATATTTAGTAATATAAATTTCTAGTTGTTAGTAAGTTATGGGATTGATTTAATGAAAATTTAATAATTCAAACTAATGAAATGATCCGTCCCACACAGTAGAACTATCCTCACATCTGTACCGAAAATTCTGACCTTGCTGTTGGTTGTCTATTGTTTTGAGTTCCAGATGTTTTTCAATTGAAGATGTGCTTCTCTCGCTTTTCCGATCCGTACCTTCACATCTGCATCAGATCCACTGTGCTCATCAATAATACTGCCCAGATATGTAAAGGTTTTACACCTTCCAAAGCTTCCTTATCAAGTGCAATTTGATTGGTGCATACTATGTTGTATCGGAAAATATTACTTTTCGCTTTGTTTACGCTGAGACCTACTGCTGTTGAGGCTGCTTCTACACTGGTCGTTTTCTCCTGCATTTGTTGTTGCAATTGCGATAAAAGAGCCAGATCATCTGCAAAGTCTAGATCATCCATCTGCATCCTAGATGTCCATTGTATCCCGTTACTTACTTACTTACTTACTTACGCCTGTTACACCCAATGGAGCATAGGCCGCTGACCAGCATTCTCCAACCCACTCTGTCCCACTCTGCCTCCTTTTCTAGTTCCATCCAATTCTTCTTCATTTTTCTCATGCCTATCTCCATTTCTCGGCGTAATGTGTTCTTTGGTCTTCCTCTTTTCCTTTGACCTTCAGGATTCCATGTGAGGGCTTGTCTTGTGACGCAGTTGGGTGCTTTCCTCAATGTGTGTCCTATCCACTTCCAGCGCTTCTTCCTGATTTCTTCCTCCACTGGGATCTGGTTTGTTCTCTCCCACAGTACGTTGTTGCTAATAGTGTCCGGCCAATGGATCTGAAGTATTTTGCGTAGACAATTGTTAATAAACACCTGTATTTTCTGGATGATGGCTTTCGTAGTTCTCCGGGTTTCTGCTCCATACAGTAGAACTGTCTTGACATTTGTATTGAAAATCCTGACCTTGGTGTTGGTTGACAGTTGTTTTGAGTTCCAGATGTTCCTCAGTTGTAAATATGCTGCTCTTGCTTTACCGATCCGCGCCCTCACATCTGCATCAGATCCACCGTGTTCATCAATGATACTGCCCAGATATGTAAAGGTTTTTACATCTTCCAAATCTTCTCCGTCAATTGTGATTGGATTGGTGCATGTTGTGTTGTATCGGAGAATCTTGCTTTTCCCTTTGTGTATATTGAGACCTACTGCTGTTGAGGCTGCTTCTACACTGGTCGTTTTCTCCTGCATTTGTTGTTGCGATTGCGATAGGAGGGCCAGATCATCTGCAAATTCTAGATCGTCCAGCTGCATCCTAGATGTCCGCTGTATCACGTGCTTCCCCTCAGATGTTAACGTCTTCATGATCCAGTCGATCACCAGGAGAAAGAGAAAGGGTGAGAGTAAGCAACATCGCCTGACACCGGTCTTTATTTCGAACGACATTGTCAACTGTCCTCCATGCACGATTTTGCAGTTTAATCCATCATATGAATTCCGTATGATATTGACTATCTTCTGAGGCACGCCGTAGTGTCGAAGAAGCTTCCATAGTGTTGTTCTGTCCACACTATCAAATGCTTTCTCGTAGTCAATGAAGTTGGTTTAGAGTGACGAATTCCATTCAATTGATTGTTCCACAATGATCCGTAGAGTTGCGATTTGGTCTGTACACGATCTATCCTTACGGAATCCTGCCTGTTGGTCAAGAAGTTGGGCGTCTACGCAGTCCTTCATCCTGTTTAACAATACCCTGTTGAAGACTTTTCCCGGTATTGAGAGAAGAGTGATGCCCCTGTAGTTATCACACTTGCTGAGATCGCCTTTCTTCGGTATTTTGACCAGAATTCCTTCTTTTCAGTCTTTTGGTACTTGTTCCTCATCCCAAATCTTATTGAAGAGAATGTGGAGTATCCTTGCAGTTTCCGCTACGTCTGCTTCCAGTGCCTCCGCTGGAATGTTGTCTGGTCCTGCTGCTTTGCCACTCTTGATTTGTCTGATGGCCATGCTGATTTCTTCAATTGTTGGTAGGCCAACATTGATTGGGAGGTCCGTGGCTGCTGCTTCGATGTTGGGTGGGTTCAGTGGAGCTGGTCGATTCAAGAGTTCTTCGAAGTGTTCTACCCACCTGTTTTGTTGCTCTTCAATGTTGGTGATTACCTTGCCTTCTTTGCTTTTCACTGGTCGTTCTGGCTTGCGGCGATTTCCAGAGAGTTTCTTTGTCGTGTCATACAATTGTCTCATGTTTCCTTCTCTTGCAGCATTTTCCGCCGTCGTTGCTAAATCTTCCACATATTAACGTTTGTCGGTTCTGATGCTCCTCTTCACTTGTTTGTTCACTTCTGTGTATTCAGCTTGTGCCTTGTTTTTTTTCTGCTCTTGTTCGACTGGTATTGATTGCTGCCTTCTTCTTCCTCCTTTCTTGAATCTTATCCAGTGTATCAACAGTGATCCATTCCTTGTGATGGTGCTTCTTGTGACTCAGGACCTCATGACATGTTGAAGTGATTGCCTCTTTGATCCCCTTTCAGTTGCTCTCCACAGTAGTTCCTTCTCCATTGAGTAGATCATGAAAGGCCTGGAACTTGTTGCTGAGGACTATCTTGAATTTCTTGAGTGTGTTAGTTTCCTGAAGAAAGGCCGTATTGAACTTTTGTGATATTGTCTGCCCCGTTGTCCAGTGCTTCTTGAGTTTCAATTTCATCTTGGCGACCAGCAAGTGATGATCTGATGTTACATCAGCTTCTCTCTTGGTTCTTACGTCCTCCATCTTCCTCCTGAACGTCTTGTTGATGCAAATATGGTCGATTTGGTTTTGTGTAGTGTGATCCGGTGAAGTCCATGTGGTTTTGTGTATGTGTTTATGTGGGAATATGGTGCCGCCTATGACCAGTTTATTGAAGGCACATAGGTTTGCAAATCTCTCACCATTTTCGTTTCTTTCTCCCAGTCCGTGTCGTCCCATGACGTCTTCATATCCAGTGTTGTCCATTCCAACCTTGGCATTGAAATCTCCCATCAGAATAGTCAGGTCCTTTGTTGTGCACTTCTCGACGATTGACTGCAGCCTATTGTAGAATTGATCTTTAGCGTCTTCATTGTAGTCGTTGGTAGGCGCATAGCATTGGATGATGTTCATTGAAATTCCCTCTTTCTTTGTTTTAAACGACGCTTTGATGATCCTTGGTCCATGAGATTCCCATCCTATAAGTGCATTTTGCGCTTGTTTGGACAGCATCAATGCAACTCCTTGTGTATGTGGTGCATTTTCTTCTTCATGGCCGGAGTATAACAGGAACTCTCCTGTAGTTAGTCGTTGTTGTCCAACTTGTGTCCAATGTGTTTCACTGATCCCAAGTACCTCTAGGTTGTATCTTCTCATTTCTGCAGCAATCTGGAAGGCTCTTCCGGTGTCCCACATTCTACGAACATTCCATGTACCTAAATAAATGGTCGCTCTGGTTGTCAGAAGGGGCATCGGCCTCGTAACTTCCGAAGGGATTCGGCTTTCATCATGAGGCGTCGTAACTCTTCTAAATTAAGATCTTCTGACTCCCAGGGCAGAGTTTAAAAGGTTTGAATAATTTTTTCTGGTTAGCGTTTTTTAGCGAGTTAGTTTTCTACGGGATGGGGTCGCTAACCCCATTCCCAACCTTCCTCCTTTATCCGGGCTTGGGACCGGCAGTAGCCCCCGGCGGGACTCCAGGTGGAGTTTATCGTCAAGTTATGTACCTTTATTTATTGGTACAAGAAACAATGGTTAACTAGATTTTAACAACGTTTATTTAAAAAAGAAAAACATATACTACATTCGATTAAAATAGTCCCCAAGTAAAGGCGCCTCACTTTCCGATAAGTTACCGGCGATGATGATGATGATGATGATGAAAGGGTATTGCTTGAGACTTACATCTTCCTAAATAAATCTAAAACATACATAACAACCAATTGATAATTGTACGTACATCCGCAGTTAAAAGTCCCATGTAATAAATATTGAATAAAACAGTAAAATATAAATGAAATTCATTTTTTATGATACAGGAAATTAATAAAATTACTTGAAAGTAAATTCAAAAGACGGAATAACAATGATGAAATTTAATTCAATAAAATTGTATGGTTACAGATTCCTGTTGAATAAACATAAGCAATTTGTAAAGTTTACTGATTTCTATATATTTTTATTTATTCATCGTGGATTGGTTGAAGTTAGACATTAACACCGTTGGATGACGACTCAGTGGTCTAGAGGTTAAGCGTTCGTACACAAGGCCGACAGGTTCTGTGTTCGAATCTTGAGAGGCAGGATCGTGTATGAGTACTGCTGAGGAGTCCTATACTAGGACAAGACGGCCCTCCAGTGATTCCACGTTTCTCATGATGGTCGAGCTTTAATTAACTCATGATTTATACTATTAAATAATCATAGTATATTAAGCAAATGAATACTGTTATTACCCTACTCAAAAGAGATAACATTATTAAAAATAATAACATATAAATCAATTCATATCTATTTTACAATGAAACTCTACTGTCCAATATCTGGCTCAATATGTCCATCATTAGAATTGAATTTATTCAATTAACTGTAAAGATTGAGTCGATGATATTTTATATTCAATCAATTTATACAATCATATGATTGAGTGATCAGTTATATATAAAATAAAAATAGAACTGAAGATAATCATAGATATTTGTTTATTTCACATGAAAAATGACTTGAATAAATAATTAGAATAAAAAAATAGAAAAAAAGTTTTGATCCAGTTGTAGAAATGATTTATTTTAATGAACATGTACATTAGTAAGCTGAATGAAAGAAGTAGCTAAGTGGATAACGTAATGGCGTTTGAAGTGAACGGTACTGCGTTCGAGTCCCACAGTGAACATCAATTTTGAGATGCAGGTACATCCAGCTGACTAGTTCCAAATAGGACGAAACGTGCGTTCTGGATTCCACTACCAGCCATTATCTATCTTTGCTTATAATGCTTGTGACTTAAGGCAGTATCGAGGCACGCCGCACAGGATGCACATATGTCAATAAGAGATTGACCAATTGCAGTCCTAAACATTAATGGGAGGATTAAAGTAAAACAACACCAAATGGATTTGAAGTTGTATTTAAATGTGATGTTTAATTTAAACCTGGTAAAATATACTGATTGATTATAATTAATGTCGAATTATGATTCGTGTTATTCTCAAATTGTATTTATTTTGCACAACTTCAATGTAAAATTGATCATGACCTTTGATTTGTTGGGATAGTTGTAAAATCAATCACCTCTCAAAGATATTATTGATCATGTGATTTTTAAGCAATTATGGACTTTTTTCTTCTCCATACTTTTCTTCCCATACAGCCATCTGTTTCTCCTTCGATCTCTTCCATTAACCTTTTACCCCCAACTGGTTTGTTTTTGTTTCTACGATCCTCCAGATGATATTTCATCTCAATTTCATCATTTTATCTTATCATGCTGAGTCATCCTTTCCCAATGATAACTTCATTATCTATCTTAATGATAAATATTTAAGCCTGTAACAATAAAACTATTAGTTTACCTGATTAAAATTTTTTAAATAACTACTTCACTATTACCATGTTTAACAGAAGTTTATCATCATTATTATTGTAATTATTATCATCCTGAAAATTAAGTATATATATTTGCGATTGCACAGTTTTGAGAATGAATTCGCCAAAAAGTGAACTCTTCGCTGAACTAATCTTTCTAATTAATGTCTTAATAGGTGTACTCCGTTTACTTAAATTATGGATTTCTCCAATCAGTCTATAGTTTATTAGTCGATTATTGAAAATGAAACTCATATTGATGAAATTCAGGGCTCTTGTTGACTGAAGTGAAGTATGAAATATGTACACAATCTGAAGGTTTATTTGGGAACTATTTATTAGACTGTAACTGCGTGCATATTGATAGTTAAAGTTCATGGATAAAGGGATTCAATATTATTACAAAGCGGGCAAATTTAAAACTTAGTTTAGTATTCTTCATTAAAATTGATTATGGGTCCCTAATGGAAAATTGTGGTGTTAAATTTCACGATCGTGATACGAAAATATGATACTTTTGAATAAACTATAAGTATGTTCATTAACTAAATTTCTGTTCAACACATTTGTCCTCTAGAGCTTGTTAAACTAAAACAAGACACAATATCTCAATACTCTGTAGGAAAGTTGCGTTTCTTTACGATGACTATGAACAGTTAAGTCATTTACAACAAATGATAATTACACATACAATAAAACATTTAAACTGTGCACCGTACATATGGCAAAATATGTACTTGTATTTTTTACATCATTTTATTAAGTAATCGCTAGTGGACACTAGTTTCACAAGTGGAAAATCTAAGTATGAGTCTACTTTCTCATAACTATACCATTATTCTCTTGATCATAGCATAACTAAAAATCAATTCCCCTCATATATTTATGACTAGTTGTAAGAGCAAGATAATGTTTTGATCTGCGAAAAAATCATTTTCTCTGATCAAAACTTAATTAATTAATTAATCATCAGTATTAGTAGTATTATTATTACTACAATTTTCTGTACTACCTGACTGGGTTATTATATAATAATAAACATCTGTTTCTTACCAACTTTTGTTCTTTAACTCTAAGTAATCTAAATCACAGTCTGAAGTTTAACTGAAATTCATTAAGTTATGGGTAAGTAGTATAGAGTTAATCGGGGTTTCAGGAACATTCAAGAACAAATTAGTTTACTATTGGGAATCAAAATCTTAGATGTATGAATTTTCATTAAATGAACATATTACAACACTTCCAAGAATTGAATGATAATAATTTAAAACTTGTTTAAATGTAGCTAAAATATTATTTATTATCAGAAATACAGTATTTCATTTGAATTGGATCAAGAAATTTAATAAATTTGTCACACAGTTACTAACATTTATACTGTAATTTGTGGATATTACCATATTCAAAGAGTAGATACTTGACTTTTTGACACGTCTAAATAACTATTATGCTGAAATTCGCATATTAGATTGTGTTATGTATATGATATATAGGTGGAGATTTCGTTGGTCATTTATTAAAAACAATCAAAACTATGGATTCAGAGTCACTATTATTTATCTATAAGTCGAGAGGGGGGTCTATTTAAGATTTTAAAACATCATCAGGAAAGACTATAAGTCTAAAATATGATGGTTTGTACTAGACTGAAATTCCATTGATCGGCTGTTCACTGCTGGATGTTAACTGTACTTTAATATCACTTATTTGAAATAAATGACCCATCAATGTTCTGATTTTACAATATGACTGTTAACTTGGATTGTTCAACATCATAGATCACCGTAATTTACTTTAATTGTCCGTAGGTAACATGTATAGAGTTAATAAAAGAACTGTGTACTTATCGAAGAGAAATACAAAAGCATTTCCGAAACATACATCAAATGATTACTACTTTGGAGATTCAAGACAATGTTGTCTAATAACCCTGTCAAAAGGTTAATTACTCAGTTGTGCATACAGTTATTACCATTACGAAGTCGCTGAAAGCAAATTTATAAAAAGTCTATCAAATGAGAATACCAGTTATGGCAAATTACATGTACAAATATTAAATGTAATGTATGGAATATGGTTAATTTTTCAAAATCCAAACATATATACTGTTATTGCAGCAATAATGGAGTTTACAGAAGTATTAATAATAAATGTTATTTATTAAAAATCTATTTGTCGAATACAACAAACTTTGTTTTAATTTAAAGATCAATACCAAAACATGATGCTGTAAAATTATTAAAAAATATACAATTTCTCTGGGATTAGTTTCCAGGTGGTGTAACACAAAAATTGTAATAAACGTTAATAAACTACACTGGGCAACAAATAATTAATGAAAGTATAAGCATTTCTAAAATAGACTGAATTGATAACACTGTAGACAAACTAGAAAAGTAAAATCAATTTGATGAAAATTACCTATTTTTTTTATAGAAAACATTATTCTCTAACTACTATCTGACATACGATTAGTTAAAATCAGAAGACAGTTCGATTCATTCTATTTTAATTTAAGACTCTCTAGAAATGAATAATTTTAACTTAATACAACAACAAATTCAGTCACAGAATACTTGAATGATACTGTTCAAGAAACGTAAAATATTTTGTTTTCGATCCTGCAAAGGGTATAGTTGTTTACGTCTGAAAACTCTTCAATTACGATGAAACAGCTATCGTATACTTTTTCTGTCTGAAAATATGAATTATTATCAAATCACTTGCTTCATCATTAATCATCTAACTGAACAGATTTTTCAAAGAAAATATCTACCTGATACAAAACGAAGTAAAGTGTTTGACTTGTAAACAAATTGAAACTCGTGTTTTAATTTACTCCAACTAGGCTATAGAATCCTAAACAGGTAATATGAAGACTTTAATCGTGAAGTTTTTTGGAAACTTCAGTTACTCAAATTAGGCAAGAATTTTTGTAAGTTATCGAGTATTTGTTATTGGACAAGCGAAAAAAAACATAGTTGTATCAGTTAACCCTTGTTTTACTGAATAATTCACGATTAAAGGAGATAGAAAACGGTTGGAAATATTTCAGAGTGTTTCTTTCAAAATACTATAATTTACTATTTAAGGTTTATATAAAGTAAAAGAAAAGCAAACTATAAGACAAATAAGGAATTCACAGGAAATCTATTGTTAAGTACTGAAAATTCCTTACATTGTATGGTAAAATGTAGAATAACTTTATGTTAATAAGCATTGGTTACCATTCTTCCCTTCAAAACAGTTATGATGCTTTTAGCTTTATTGAAACATTTTTAAGTATTCTTCAGTTATTCTAAATTAGAAAACAATTCCATAATATTCTTTATTACTATCAGAATGAGAAGTTAAGTAAGAAAACAGAAAATGACTAGGTTGTAGGGCCAGGGAAATGTCACTAAGCCCTAGCCAAATCATCCGGCAGTTGGGTCATTGAATATCGAACAAATCATCGGTCCTCGCCAAGGTCAAAGACAACCAACGCGCATCGCTTAATCATATGCCATGAACTGGCCCATCCGGTATTGGTCTTACTTTCGCTTGTATCTACACTAACTAATATATTTGTTTAATAACATCCTCTGTGTTGTACAGTCTTCAGAACATCTTTGGTACCTTGATACGTCAATGGGATAGTCCACGTAAGCTGCTGACCATGTGGTGTGACTTCGACGTTAGCTAGTTTGTCACACCATTCACATCAAACTCGAGTAGGCCTCCAATCATTTCGACATAGATCATCTTCGTTGGTGATCTACAAAGTAAATCTTAAATGAACCATTTTATTGGTAAACAATATGTTTGTTTAGAAGACAACAATAAAAATAATAAAAGTCAACTTCAAAACTGTTCATCGATCATAATTGTCTGGTGATTATTTGACCTGTTTTGATCAATAAATTATTTTTCACGCGCTATGATTATTTAATCTGATTTCTAGTTTTAGAATTTCAGTTGTCAATAATTGTTTTTTCGTTAATAAAACTGGATAGATAAATTTCATACAAACGAATATGGAAAATTCATTATTTGAATGATAATGCCTTCTTAGTAAAGTTTTATTGTTCCATATATATTGGCATATAATGTTAGCGGTTTAGTTGAAAAGTTCCAATATTTTGTAGTGCATTTATTAAGTGATAACTATATTTGTAAGTCATTTCATTTCATAATGAATAATAAAATTTGCATGTTTTGTATGAGTAGATAGCAGAATACTATGCAATAGAATATGAACAATGAGTTATATCAAATACATTTTTCAGTATATTATATTCCATTATAAAAAATCGAATCAGTAGAACTGGTAAGTACACTAGGCTGAAATTCGATTGTACCGTTGATGCACTTTCCTATTCATGTGTGCATCAAAATTTTCTCAGTTGGTAATTAACTAACTTAGTGGATTCTACTTGTCACTGTTCTCTAATGAAACTTTTAACAATTCATTGAGTCTGTGACAGATGATAGTTGCTGATTACAATTATTTCTAGATCAAAAATTGTGTCATTATTTATGTTAATTAATGCAATAAAATGGTTGAACAGTGTCTTCAGGATAAAAGCAAACACCATTTTTCTTATGATTCATTTGAAATAACAGTGACTCTTTAAATTAGCAATTCAAAATAGGGATTGTCTGTAAATAAGCTGTCCTTATGTTATCATACAAAACGGAGCATTAACATTTCATTTTCTCTTGTCTCCATTGAAATTGATTATGGACAATACTCTAGCACATGGCTATCAAATACTGTTTCATATTTACATTTTAAAATAATATTATTTGCTCCTCATGTAAAATTTGTCCATCTACAAGCAAATAAAATCACCTACAACTTTCAACTTCAAAATTGAAGGTGGACAATTAGCCGTATTTCAACGCGATCCTTAAGAGTAAACGTGTCTCAGAGTCTTTCGCATGTTAATTTGTGATACCATAGATATATCTTGTAGTGACTCACATTTATCACGAGAACACGAATGGTTTAATAAAAACAATTATTATTATAACCAACTGTACCAGTGTTTGTTTTAATGTGCTTTTGTTTGACTGTGCTAATGACAGCTATATTGTGCTTCCATTCTTATTCTTACACTTTGATTGTGACTTCGCGCGAATTCGGTTACGCTCTTGTTTGATGGAACTCAAGTTTACGCCATGGAAGAGTTGATTATCTTTGCTCTTAGACTGTCTTTTGATTAAGGTTATAGTCAAATTGAATCTTTGCAGATGGAGATATAATCCCATTATGCTGAGAATATTCTTGTGATTACCAGGTACTTAACAGTTGTATTTACTAACCATTTTTCGCTGTAAATTACATTATTTTGTACTAAACGCACTTTTGACTACATAGTGAGAGCTATATTGTTTGGTTATTTTGTAGTTTTTGATTTAGTTTTGCTTCATACTAAGACTGTGAATCATACACAAAATATGTATTTTAATATAATTATTAGATACGAGTAACTCAAATAACCTTCGTAAACTATACAGAGGAACTTAGTTTGGCATAATCGAACCAAATTTGAAATTTTCGGATGGCCATAAATTTGTAGTTTAGTTGTTACACGTTGTTCAACACTTTTAACAGTAGAGCTCATCAACCAATATGCAGTCGTAAAAATTGAAGAATATTTGAAACAATTTGCAAAAGCTATCGAGCAGTAAACAGATTAATCTGCTTATTTTTACATTTGAGGTGACCACTTTATCGAAGATAAGCTAAAGTGATTCATCTATTGATAAAAAGTATTCACAATATCGATTGACGGAGCTGTATATTATTAAACTGCATGCCATGGACACATGTATGATGCAGCGATTCCACCTTGCGCCACTGTCAGCTGCTAATACCAATATAAATGCTGTTGCTCATTGAAAGTACTTATTACAGCCAGTCATCTGGTTATAACGATAGAATAACTGTGGCTTTTGTACTTATTGACGACTCCTTTCTACTTGATTACCTGCTGATTAAAAATTCCAAATACAGTACGTTCATTTTTGCACATCTAGTTCTAACTGTTTAGAATTGCACAGTAGATCATTTGACTTTTTAGTTAGCATATTAATTCGAAAACTTAATATTATCATATTGACGTCGGGATGAAGTCTGTCACTGGACAGTTGGATATACGTTCGAATTGTGAAGCTTTCGAAAATTAAATGAAAAAGTTTAAGATCTGGAGTATGACCAGGAAAGATGTTGAGGATGATAAAACTGTGACTCATTTCTTTAAATCCATTGGGAAGGATACCTAGAGCTTACTAAAAAAATTTTCCCTTTCCAGATAACCCTATTTTACTTCTTTTTGCAACTGTCGAAGAACTGTAGCGTGGAGTCGAGTCGCGGTTGACTATGAACACTACTACAAGAAGACTACATGCCAGTTAACAGATAAAATCCCCCGTAAGCCATATATCAGAAGGCAGTTGATGGCTGTAATCGAGATGTATTTGTTGGCGATCTCGTGGTATCGAAAGAATACCGAGATCGTGTATAATGTTTTGAATTATTTGCATTATAGTTCACACTAAGAGTCCCAGAAATAACGCAACTGAATTAAAAAGTAAGACACAAACACAAACGCATTATTATTATTATTATTATTATTATTATTATTATTATTATTCACAAACATCTTATGGGTATATAAGTGTTGTGAAGAAACCATTTTGGGTTTCTTCAAAAAATGCAATAATACACAATTCTCAATAATGTTAGCATTATACTTGCCATATTTAAAAAAAATTTAGAGTAATAATAGTAGAATATTAATAATAATAAATCGGGTCTGTGTAATTGAGAAGAATATTGAATTGAGTTTAAAGAAGGAAATGGAGAAAATAAAGGAATAGAAATAAGGGAGACGTGAAATACGCAAACAGTTTAATTGGCGTGTTTATGAGCATAAAACAAGAACAAACGACTATGTATATATCGTCAAATTAGTAACAAAAAATAATTAAGAAAAAACAACTTATTATTGTAGTAAGATATGACGCTAGAATAAATGTTTGTGCAGTTATAGTTTGGAGTGATGCGATGAAAGTCTCAACTGAGTGAAAAGGATAATGAAATATCAATATGTATGAGACATATATGCATAGTGAAGATAAAACGAGTCTAATAAGTTAATTTAAGTGTAACACAAGTTATTGTCTTAATTACAAACTTCGTAATCTTAAGAATATTTATTTAGAGGGAAAGAAGAAAGAAAAGAAGTGAGCACCTAGTGAAATGTTTCATCCATGATAAGAAAAACAATTGCGCAATCAGTATCAACCTCAGAAAGAAGCCAACAATTTAGAAAAATAAAATAAAAATCCTTCAATGCATTTGGAATTCGAAATCAAGCATTCAACAAGTACCAAGGTATCACTAGTTCATTCAAACACCACATCGTGCCAAAGGAGTACAAGCGTGGTTACCGAGCATAACCGAACCCGTGCAAGGTCACAATCAAAGGGTAATGGAGCAGTAATATGGCTCTCTTTAGCACAGTTAAACAAATGAGCACAGTGAAACAATCACTGGTACAATTGCTTATAAAAATGATTGTTTCCACTAAACCAATCGCGTTCTCTTGATAAAAGTAGGTCACTACAGGAGCCTCCCGCTAGAAAGGGATTACTCTTTCGATATGTAGCGGTTCTGTTTGTGGGACTGATCGGCAAACGTGCGATTGTAGGAAGAAAGGATTGGCGAAACAGGAAGCGATTGTTGGTCCTCGAGTTGCCAACGAAGGTCTTTCACATAGAACGGTACCAGGAGAAGCGTGCTGAATTTGTTGTTCGAGCTAGCATACCACACCAGTGTGGTTTATATTCAAGGCCTGAAGATTGCGTTCGTAGGGGTCCGGACCAGAAAACGCTGCAGACGTAGGGCGAAACCACGTTGAGCCGAGGAACCAGAAGCGACCATAACAACCAGGTTTGAAACCATACGTGTACCAAACATTCGAGACCAAAATATCGACCGAGTGCGTTGACAAGAGCGTGAGTGATCAGGCCAGCTTTCGCCAAGGGTGACTGAAGTCAACGATACCAAATAGGAGATGGTCGGCGGCGTGGGCTCAGGATACAAAAAAAATCAAAAAAGAGAAAAGTGTGGCATGCATGTAGTATAGGAATAGTCCTACACCGTATCCGTTATTGACTGTGCGGCTAGTCGCGCAAGCATACGGGTAAGCGTACTCGGCGACCGGAACGTGTGGCGGTAGTCTTGTTCGTATTTCGTGAGCCTGCAATCTCATCCGAAGTCAAGGGCGGCGTGGTCTGCTGATCTGGACGTGTGACTGAAGTCTAGTCCGTAGATAGTGCAGATGACACGTGCCGTTGACTGGGACGTGAGAATGAGGTCTCAGGTGTATCTAGCATGAGACCTGAAGTACGTGTAAGGATCCCGCTAGTATGATGGGTCTAGCATTGAGTCTCAAGTTATCGTGTAGGGCACTGTCATCGACGTGTGCTGGTTTGAGACGATCAATGCTGACGATCCCAACGCGGCCATGTCGATCAACCTTGAAGGTCTTTTCGTGACGAAGGTCCTTCGTAAGTCTGTTGCAGTGGTTTGCGTACCGAATCTACTCGTATGAAAACATCTGAACAGGTAGATAACTCTCGAGGAAGAGCGACCTGTCGATGTTGTATATGAGTTGACACCGGAATTAACGTATCAAACCTGGAAAGGAACTTCATACAAATGCGGAATTTTTCCTTCCAAGACGCTTGAAATGCACGTAATAATTATAAGGCAGTACATGAAATCGACTTCCAAGACACCTAAAATTCTACTAAATTACTTATTGATTTAATTCGATTATGAGCCAAGGCCATACAAGTAGGCGTTTGATTGACGATGACCCTCGTTCTCATGAAAACATGAATAGAAATTCACCATTTAGTTGCAAAGAAAGGTAAAAAGGTGAGAGAAGGTTTGACAAATATTCTTCCTGTTACAAATTTCACGTAATGTGTCTCTTGTCATGCTAAATGCCTTAGTGGCCCCGACACAGGTCAACACTTTTATTATCCTCCTAAATATACAACCTATCTATCATTTGATAAAAAGAATCGTTGTAGAGCCCTTGTGATCGAATAATTTTTGTGCTTCTCATTAGTTTCTAGTGCATGGTTGTTTCGGCTGAAGGATAGTGAATTTGAACTTTGCCGTTTGATTGCAAGCAACTCACCAAACTGCCAAACGAACGATGTTCCACCACAAATCAAGTGACCAAGGATAAAGACGGTCGCGAAAATTTGTAAAGTTAAAATGGCAAGTCTCGTGATATTAAAAGCAGAAAAAGTCAGCTCATGAGGCCTAATAATAGTAACACACGAGATTCTAGGCAGAATCTTATAAAATGATAACACGAAATACGCATTTTGACCTCAGTTTATACTTTTTCGGTCTTAAGAAGCCCTTTCGTCATCCGATTGATGTTTGGATTACTACATGTAACCTTTTCTCAAAGTGATTGTTTTAATTACTCAATTTTGAAGGATATCATGTGACACAATCTTAAAGTTGCTGAGTTGTTGGCATTTCGGTAATGTTTGTGTCGTAGACTTGAATTACTAATGGGCTTATGTAAGTGTGAACGGAGACGGGTAACTAACCTGTTTTGCTTCGAGCACCGGGTCAATGTGTGTGAGTTTTGTTTGGTGACAAATCACCACAAGGTATGGAAATGCTTGATGAGTTTTATTACAATAGTGCATTGTTAAATCTTATCTTCGGTGGATAAAAGACAGTGATTTTAACCCATCATGTAGCCTTTGTCACGAGCCTTTCGAAGCGGATCCTTCCAAAAAATGTATCCGTTTGGTGTGCCTTGGTTTGTGAAATGTAGAACTTATATTTGAGTAAACAACTGTTTTTCTAGATGTTTTCCACTGGAATTGTCTCAATGATTATGTGATGAGCTTGCCACCAACAACAACCCCAGCGGGTTTTTTGTGCCCGTTGTGTGGCCAACCAATCATTCCTCAGGCTAATCATGGCGGTCCTGTCGCAGAAGCGCTCAGATCATGTTTAAGCGAAGTTGATTGGGCCAAAGAAAGTTTGAACGAAATAAGGCCTTTTTTCCATCTGGAAGGTCATCCGAAGTCCACGTCAACACCTAACATGAATATTTGTGCATCAAGTGAGCTTTTGGTTCATATTACGATGGATTAGTTAATAGCAAGCTTAATATCTTCAACTGTTACCCAACAGTGGGTTTTATGTGACTGCTGTTTAGTAAATTCTATTTTATGTGGGCTTTGTTTTCATGATGATTTCCAATTTGACCAAATTCTCATTTACTGATTTTGGTGAAATGATATCTAGTCTCATATATAGGTAGTTTGTTTACCATAGTAGATACAATTGATTCCCTCATTTTAATATGCCTAAGGTGACTAGCCCGTTGACTCCCGAAATGTTTGACACTAATGATCAAAGACAAGGCACTGATGTCTAAATAAGCCGTTCAATACACATGTATTTGTCAGTCAGTCAGTAACAACGTAGAACTTCGTACGTACGTACATCAGTTCGAGTTGCCACACCACCTTAGCACAGAGATGCAGTTGTCGATTCAAATCCCGTAGTGGTAGAGGTAGCAAGAGTATAAGCAGTAATCGGGAAGATTAGGGTTTGGAGATGTTGTTTAAAGAGTATAATCCAGTGAAATAAATTTGGAAAGAGGAAAAAGAAAGGGACATGAAGAATTCAGAAGATTAGAATTTGGGAGAACACAAAGAGTGGATGCACCTGCGCCACTGCAAACGATCTTGAGCTATGTCATTCAGGGTCTCTAACCATCGGTTGCTATCATCTCGCGGTCCCCAACCAGGTAGTCTACACCTACCAACATGACCCAGTCCACTTGTCAGTCGCTTCATAAACTTGTGCCATGTTTTGGTCTGGCCGCCCCTAGCTTTCTTCCAACCTACTTCTATACCACTGAACAACGCACAACGAGGCAGTCGGTCGTTGAGCATACGTACCACGTGTCCCAGCCATCTCAAGTGATGAAGTTTCACTACTTCATCAATTGATTTGCCATCCTTACCTAGTACCCGTTTCCTAACAACTGTGTTACTTACTCGATGGTCCCATGATATACAAGCAATGTTTCGAAGACACCTATGACCGAATACTAGTAACCTACGGATATCCTCTACTCTTACCGGCCATGTTTCACTGCCATAAAGTAGGACGGAACGAACTGCTGCGCAGTAAACACGTCCTTTGGTTGATAGACGGATATCTCGCCTACGCCATAAATGACGCAGTTGGCAAAAGCTAGTCGAGCCTTCTGTATCCGTGGTGAGATTTCGTCACACACCAGACCACAAGGGCTGATGAGACTTCCAAGATAAGTGAAGCGGTCGACACACTCAACTACTTCACTCCCTATCACTAGTTCGGGTGTCGATGTAACCCAATCCTGAAGCAACATTTTGCATTTCGAGGAGAGAATCGCATCCCGAACATGCTTGCATTGTTGCTTAGAGTGGTCAGAAGACTCTGCATTTTGTCAGCGTCTTCACCAAATAAAACTATGTCATCTGCATATTCTAAGTCAACAAGTGAACCTCCCGGTATAAGTTCAACCCCTGGAAATCTAGACGAGGAAAATGTTATCTTTTAAAGTACGTCGACGACAAAGTTGAACAAGAATGGAGAGAGTGGACAGCCCTGACGAACACCACTTGAGGTAATCAATTCTGATGACAGTTCGCCATAAGCTCTCACTCTACCAGTTGTGTTCGAGTAGAGAGCCTTTATAAGGTTAATGTACTTCTTTGGTACTCCTTTCAGTGACAAACACTGCCATAGAACCTCACGATCAACAGAGTCAAATGCTGCCTTAAGGTCGAGAAGTACTACGATTGTGAAGCGTCTGGGTGTGTGTCTATGTTCTAGGACCTGACGTGAATATCTGGTCTATACAACCACGTCCAGGTCGAAAACCAGCCTGATTTTCTCTAGTCTGCTCTTCACGAGCTTTGGTTAGGCGTCGAAGTATTATTGAAGCTAATATTTTAGACACTATATTAGTCAAACTGATTCCTCTGTGATTGTCACAAGAGGACTTTTGTCCTTTCTTATAGACTGGCAAAATCAGTGATTGAGACCAGTCAGATGGGATTACGTCCCGTTCCCAAATTCTACCTAAGACCTCGGTTAATCTCATTGCTAATACTGGACCACCATCCTTAAAAATCTCAGGAGTAAACCTGTCAGGGCCTGCTGCTCTCCCTCGTTTCAGATTTCCTATGGCTTTTTCAACTTCGTAAAGGGACGGAGGACCTACATTAACTTGCCATTCAGGTTGACTAGAGATCGTGGGAAACCGAAGTGTGGCTGAAGGCCAGTTGAACTGATCCCTAAAGTGTTCTGCCCATCGATCCAATCTCCTGGATTGAGAATGAATAATATGTCCATCTTTCTCTGAGAGTGTTTCGCTAACGGTCGGGTTCCTAATTCCGGTTTCCTTAACGAGTCTGAACAATTGTCTGCTATTACCTATTGCCGCTGCCTTTTCCATCTCTCTTGCTTTCACCACCCACCACTGTTCGCGATCATTGCGTAGGCTTCTTGTCAGCTTGCGCTTAAGCTGACTCCGCTCTTCATTGTGTTCAGAGCCAGGTGGAATGAGTTTCCGAGCATCTATCAGTGAGATAGATGCTGCTGAGATCCAGTGTTGCTCCCTAACCTTCTGGTTTACCTTACTAGCAGATATCACTGCTGTTTCCACAGCTTTTCGGATATCATTCCATGCTGCATCGGGGTGGGCATCACATACATGGCTGCCTAACTGTATTTGGCTTATAGTTGGTCCAGAAAGAAAATGCCACTTAATACGTTTATGGTGGCTATACCGGGATTTCGCCTGTACAAAACCAACGTGCAGTTTTTAAATATCTACCGAGTATGATAACTGATATCTGATCCCCGGAAAACAAGTTTTCGTTGCGGAGCTAAGTGACTTTTCTACCCTCCCATACTCTTGTCCAACATGCACCATGATATCTGTCGATCACGTCCATTCGTTGCAGATTTCATTATTTCTTTTATTTTGGTTACACTCTGCTAAGGATCAAGCAAAGCCCACAAAATAATACCATTCTCTCTAGATGCTTATTTGGTCAAAAGTTTTAGACTAACAGTACATGAACACAGTTAATTGTGCCATTTCGGCTATAGATATCAATGCAACAATAATCCTTGGAGCACAGAGTCTAGACAAAGTAATTTTGAATCCGACAGGTGAAAAATTGGGTTCGTAGTGCTTTTCGGAATGAGAATGGCAGAACACCTTAATGTTATGACCTTTCAAAAAATTTCACTGTAACTCAGTCCCTTAAAACTCTACTGTTTAAAAGAACTTGTCCAAGTGGTAAGCGAAGTTTCAAATTAGCCACACTAGTTGCCATATTTGTCTACAGCGTTAAAAAGCTACTATTTAAGTAAGATCGTGATTCTAGTTAGGTCAAGCTTTTGAGTGATAAGATTAAAGTTAAGGTGATTTAGTCAAACTACACGAAAGTAAATCGGCAAATGTTTATAAAGTAATGAAGTGTGAGTATAACATTGTACTTAATTTTTGTAACCATGGCTTTATACGGAAGTTTAACCCTATCCATTTCTGATCGCCACTTATATGTGTAGTTATGTTACTTAAATGTAACAGAAGCATATGACTTTCCTAAGTGACCCTCTGCTTTTGAAGCTAAAATGTAAGTATTTAGTTTATAAGATGATCAAGAAACACTAAAGAATCCATTCATATGATACTCTGTGATCATAGTAGGTTCCCTAGCATATATTTCTCCAGAGTCTTAAATCACATGTACATGACTAGTTCAGAATCATATTTCTTAATTTTCCATAGATAAACTCTCCTTCATACTCGGTTTTCTTTTGAGTGTGAAACTAACCTTATTAGGCTTTTCGTTTGATTTGTATTACTGTTGATTAACTGTTCAAACGGTTAGTTAGTAAATACACAATCTAGTGTACACCATTTAAAAATGTTTACAAATAAGGAATGTTTTGGTAAAACATCTTAATATATTATGGAAACGATTCACTGTTTGGATACAGAGTCTTAGAGGAAACAAAGACAAGAAATAAGAAAAAGATGATTATCACGGCTAGTGTAAAAGAGCAACAACTGTAAAATCACTATAGGAAAAGCAATCTTGTTAACGTATCAAACCCTCGACCGGGTTGTAGTGAATTCGAGTCTATCTTCCGTGGTACCACGTACGTAAACTTACATTTATTTAGTTGTTGTTATCAAATCCACAACTTATCTATGTAGCCCTAGTGATTTGCCACATGTCATCTAGCTAACAGTTTCGATATCTGTTCATTGTACCGAATTAAAATAGCAACAATCCAGTCAAAAATAATTTTGCTTGAGGTGGTTGTTAAATATTGCCTACCCGTGTCTACCATATAATATGACATACTCTGGTAAATTAGTAGCACGGTAAGAAAAACCTCAGGTGGTTAGTAGGGTTATTATTTTATTCCATGAGTTCTGACTGATTTTCTGAACCTTGTAGGGTAGTGTAGGGCCTCCGGTTGTAATAATCTAAATGTTCGAAATTAACGATTGAATACATTGTTCTTGTTCGTAATATTTTGTATAGCAGATGTTAATCAGTGTGCTTATTGATTACTTTGATTATCTGTAACGTACTGATCCTTTCGGTGCCTAAAATGCAAATAGCAAATCATTGGGTTTTCTGTAGACTGACTTCATGTAGGGACAGTATGTTTTCGTATCTGACGTTGTTGACCACCTGATCTAACCATTCTCGCTATATATGTCGATTTCAATTTTAGATCCAACAGATGGAAAGCTTTTCAATTCATGTCTAGATGTAGCTGCAAGACAATTCTTGAAAGGACATGACGTTACAGATATATTGGAGAGTCCTCAGAAGACAACAGGATTCCAGATAGACAATTCTAAGGACACTAATATGTATACTGATATTTCCCAGCTACATTATCAACGAAGAGATCAGCCATCGTTAAACTCCCAGAAGCTGTT
The DNA here is from genome assembly GCF_000699445.3 of Schistosoma haematobium. Classification (NCBI taxonomy): domain Eukaryota; kingdom Metazoa; phylum Platyhelminthes; class Trematoda; order Strigeidida; family Schistosomatidae; genus Schistosoma; species Schistosoma haematobium. The sequence goes on along the minus strand of NC_067196.1, from coordinate 32,408,172 downwards.
CATGCCTGAAAATGATGATAATGATAAGTATAAACGACATCTAACATTGACATGGTTCAGACGTTTCCTCCGGTAAGATTACCTCTCCCCCAACTGTCGTTCTTTGCTTGTCGCCCTAAAACATTTGACAAACTAGGTTTCATTAACTAAATATTGCAAACACCTGAGATAATTAGATTGTTTACAGAGGACAGACTCCTCCAACATTATGATATACAATACATATGATAGCTAAGTCTGAAACAGTAAGAATTATTAAAATATCGGGTTAAATTTTCAATTAGAAGACATTAGGCCAATTTATTTATCCGTTAAGAACTTTTTCATGTTATCTCCGCTCTGTGGTCGATTTACAAGACAAATGAGTAAAAAACTGAACTTTCAGACATCAATTATCACATTATTAGAAGGGTCGACACTTACTACTTCGTTAGCGTTAGGTTTATTAAAAAACTAGTTCATTGATTCTATGATTATAATTATTCATCATTAATGAACATTTCATTATCGTTTATCTTAAAAAGTATATTTGGTCTACCATAACTCATGAGCAATAAATATTGACCTAGAATAATCCACAGCTATCGATATAAGCAGATGTTTTTGTCAAATCGTACTACTCAAATAACTTCTGTATTAAACTTTACATTCCTTTAAACTTTGACACACTTTTTATCCGTGTAATTAAAAATAGTTTAAAGTTTATTTTATGTCAAAACATCGAAATCTATTGTACAACATTTATTTCCGTTTGATATTAGGAATTATCTTTTCTGTTTAGTGCTCAGCAATGGTTTAACAGCTTATCAACCTCGAATGCAAACTAATTCTTGTTTTCATATAATTTGATCCCTTGATAAACTTAGTCAGCAACGACAACAAGGTTTACAGAATAAAATGAATTCATTCTATTTCACGGTTTATTATCATCTACATACAACCCAAACTTACAGTTATTAATATAAATATAATTATTAATGAATGTTTAGCATACTTCAGTTTGTGAGGTCTAGATAGATGTTCGAACAGTAACCAAAATCATTCGTGCTTTCTTCTAAGGATTTCATTTTTATATACACAAAAACTACGTCAGAAGTTGAGAGAATATTTGAGTTCCTGTATATGCTAAAACTAGCAGTCTTTTCATTTGAAAACTAACATATTTTAGTATAAAGTAATTTTCCTCATATGTATGTATAGTTATTGTTGATATTATTATGGTTATTTATTTTCTTCTCCAGGAGGCATTCATCACACTTTACACGTTTATCGGTTATTCGACGAAATCGTCTTATTTTATTAATTATGGGTTGTATAATATGTATCTTCCTACTGGGTTTTTATGGTTCTCAACCGAAGGATATCACTGGTGATCCATTATTAGATCCTCATATGAATCCAAATATTCATTTTAATCTGGAACCTATAGCTTCAATAAAAGAAGTCTTAAATAATAATCTTAATAAAGATAGAAATAGACGTGTTATTGATGGGTTGAATGAAGCCTAATTATTCAGTAAGATGGTATTTTTTCTAAACACTAGCTTCCTTATTGTGATTCGAATCAATGTACGGTTTAGCTTAATGTAACTAATCATTTTATCTTCTATTGTCCAGTTTATAATTTTTCTTATTTCTTGTTATTAAGATCGTTAGACGTTTTTAAACTTTGAATAGACGACTTACTATTCATCGTCTGTTTAGTTAGGTTCGAATGTACATGTTTGATTGTCAGTCAATCGTATATTCTGATATTTTTTTATACTTTTCCTACTCACTCCTGATTATCATTAATGTAATACTATCTTTGTTTGACCTTATTTTAATGACTGTATGCTGGTGAATAGTGGTTAATACTCCTTCCTTTATGGTTTAATAACACCCCGTAACTTATTATCTGATAAGAACTGATATTCAGGTTTATGCTTGTCTGTCCCTGAGTTTTTTCCTAGCGAATATATAGTATCCAACATCCGTCTAGGTTTTGTATTGGTAATCTGATCTGTACAAGGTATTTTAAAATATTTAAAAGATCACTACATTTGTTTTAAAATTTTCCTGGTTGCAGATATTAGATTTTAAAAACTACCAACAACTGCGGAACTAATAGCTTTTTATGAAATAAGACCGTAAGAAGAAAACGTTAGGAATCGTAAAAACTAATTGATGATGGGTGTTCCCAACGAACTGGAACTGTACTGCAGCCCTAAAAGAAACAATTCAAGCATGTGCAATGGAGAAACAGTAGATCAATATGACAGCCTCTATAATCAAGGGCAAAGTCAGTCAGCTGCAACGTAGGAGTGGGCACATATATACATCGGTCCAAGTTGCCACACCTCATTAGCACAACAAGATGAACACTGAATTCATAGAAGTAGTCACTTTAACGGTAGTAATATCCAGTCAGTCAGTAACAACGTAGAACTTCGTACGTACGTACTTCAGTTCGAGTTGCCACACCACCTTAGCACAGAGATGCAGTTGTCGATTCAAATCCCGTAGTGGTAGAGGTAGCAAGAGTATAAGCAGTAATCGGGAAGATTAGGGTTTGGAGATGTTGTTTAAAGAGTATAATCCAGTGAAATAAATTTGGAAAGAGGAAAAAGAAAGGGACATGAAGAATTCAGAAGATTAGAATTTGGGAGAACACAAAGAGTGGATGCACCTGCGCCACTGCAAACGATCTTGAGCTATGTCATTCAGGGTCTCTAACCATCGGTTGCTATCATCTCGCGGTCCCCAACCAGGTAGTCTACACCTACCAACATGACCCAGTCCACTTGTCAGTCGCTTCATAAACTTGTGCCATGTTTTGGTCTGGCCGCCCCTAGCTTTCTTCCAACCTACTTCTATACCACTGAACAACGCACAACGAGGCAGTCGGTCGTTGAGCATACGTACCACGTGTCCCAGCCATCTCAAGTGATGAAGTTTCACTACTTCATCAATTGATTTGCCATCCTTACCTAGTACCCGTTTCCTAACAACTGTGTTACTTACTCGATGGTCCCATGATATACAAGCAATGTTTCGAAGACACCTATGATCGAATACTAGTAACCTACGGATATCCTCTACTCTTACCGGCCATGTTTCACTGCCATAAAGTAGGACGGAACGAACTGCTGCGCAGTAAACACGTCCTTTGGTTGATAGACGGATATCTCGCCTACGCCATAAATGACGCAGTTGGCAAAAGCTAGTCGAGCCTTCTGTATCCGTGGTGAGATTTCGTCACACACCAGACCACAAGGGCTGATGAGACTTCCAAGATAAGTGAAGCGGTCGACACACTCAACTACTTCACTCCCTATCACTAGTTCGGGTGTCGATGTAACCCAATCCTGAAGCAACATTTTGCATTTCGAGGGAGAGAATCGCATCCCGAACATGCTTGCATTGTTGCTTAGAGTGGTCAGAAGACTCTGCATTTTGTCAGCGTCTTCACCAAATAAAACTATGTCATCTGCATATTCTAAGTCAACAAGTGAACCTCCCGGTAGAAGTTCAACCCCTGGAAATTTAGATGAGGAGAGTGTTATCTCTAAAAGTAC